>NC_060119.1:856082522-856683593 GCF_021461395.2 Schistocerca americana | reverse complement strand
TTGTCTAAACTGTGTATCGTTCACGTCTCATTTCCATGCAAGACTACAGTCCATCAAATGCTTTCAGAAAAGACTTGCTGGCGCATATTCGAGTTAACAAATTTCTCTTCTTCGCTTGTCATTGCCAGTCTACATTCCATATTCTCTCTATTTCGGCCAACATCGGTTATTTTACTGCCCTAGTAGCAAACCTCATCTAATACATCTAATATCTCATTTTCTAATCTAATTCCCTCAGCACCGTCCATTGCTGTCTCTGACAGAATTACAATGTTATCGGCAATCTCGAAGTTTATATTGCTTTTCCCTGAACTTTAATTACTACTTTGAGAACTTCAGTTGATAGAAATGAAGAGATGAAAGCAGAGATGGGTTTGTGGCTTCCTCAACAAGGTCAAACATTCTGCAAAGACGGTGTCAACAAATTGACCTCTCTTTGGGAAAAATATGTTCGTCGCCAGGGTGACTATGTTCAGAAATAAATATGTAGACATGAAGAATAAAGATGTAAAATGTTAATAACGTTTGTTTTATTTTAAAAGCTTTAAGAGTATTCACATAAAAAACTCGGAGGCGTCACTTTCATCACGCCCTCTTAATATTAAGTGCCATAATTAAAGTTCAATAAAATGTGTTTTGAAAGCGATTTATCGGGTTGCTTGGATAAAGAGTAATCCAGGATAAGCATTCAACATGATGAATGTGGTAAATCTCATCAGTGCTAAATCTGTAATTTAGATGAATCACAGAGGACCGAAAATCTAGTTAATGAATGAGTAACTGCTTTCGTTAGCCGATAATAATTTCGTTCGATGAGTTGTCACAGGGTACTAAGTAAGCTACTTCATTTTTAAGGAAAAACTGAGAACTTTGTCTTACACAGTTGCTAGATACAAAGGACCCCTCGTAAGAGATTCATCTGGGATTTGTTGCAGCCGTTTGAATGACACGAATGCCGTCGACCGGTTAGATAACTGCCGAGCAGTACTAAAATTTGGATTCATAGGTGGATTAAGGCCTCCATCTTAATGCAGGTTTCAAGTTATTTCCCTAAATCTCTAGACTAATGTCGCAATGTTCTCTTCAACAACGCAAGGACCAACTTTCTTTCTCGTCTCTGTCCACAGATCTAGTGCCGTGTGATGCCTCGAGCATATATACATTGCAGTATTTGGTGTTTATCCTCGTCTTCGCTTTTGCTCCAATTATTCATGACCGTTTGCGACCTGCCCCAATAGAAACAGGAATCACAGTGCTCTCGAACACACGCTGTTACTTTATCCGAAGGCAATATTTTAGGGAAGAAGCAAGAGGTAATGTAAAGCAACTTTTCTTAATATCTTGATAAAACTGTCTCATGGGTATGTTAGTGATGAGCAGATGGAAATTACTCTGCGAGCAAGAATTTAAGAATTATGATGGTTATTATGGACGGGCGCGTAAGCAAACGATAGTGTCAGCAGGTGTAAGAGTAATGCTGATGCTGATTTGTCAAAAAGTGACACTTTTGGAAGACCGTAGTTGTTACGTGATACAGAATGATGACACTGCACAGCAGAAATGAGTCACAGTTATTTTTTTTTTTTTAAGGAACTGTTATGCATTCAACGTCACACAGGTTGCATGCTTTTGCCAAAACATACGAACATATCACGGCAACCCATATGCAAACCAGCATCCATGTGATTTTATGGAAGAAAATCATTTCGAAACCGGTAACGATGTTTTTTGAATAAAGTTAACCAAAACCAAGTTGTGACTGATTTACATTGCCCACTATCAACGAAATGTAAGAGTGGTGGGATTTAGCCCTTATTGCTTGTAGGTATCAACGTTGCTGCATAAGAAGGGCGTGGAAGAGTGAATAACGAGAGATATCTAGTGGTAGATGAAAGCATTTGGCTCTCACCGTCAATATCCATGACTACAGAGTTCTCTTTTGGTGCTAAATGAGTTAGAACTCTTAATAATAATCCTACAAGTCTCAATAATAAAATCAGATTGATGATGTTTCTCGTTCAGTAATGTGTGACTAGATTAAACGCCAAAGAGTATAAATATTTATGACGTGAGCATTCGGACGTGCAGAAGGACAATTAATCCGCAACGTCTGCTGCTGCAGCTCAAGTTACGTAATTTTGGGACGGCGCATTTCAACCTGCATAGCGCTTAGCGTGTTTTAAATGTTATTACTTTGCTACTACAGATAGATCGGCTTCAGAAGTTCCGTGAAACTTCGTAACGCGTTTTACAGACATCTTAAGAATTTGATTCCAGGAACTGAAGTTGACTTAAAGATGTGAAGTACAATGGTATTGTGCCTTTTCGCCACACTATCATTGCACAGAGTCTACATCATTTACATTTTTTTCGGTAACGGGATAGGAAGTGACACGTAACAATATTTTTTTATGTTTTCTATTTGCACTTATTTATATTGTCCAATCTCTGTTACAATCACACTGTAGACGGCGCCGAAGTGTTGCGAAAAAGCAACACATTTAGAACTATGAAATTCTTACAGCACCGAGCGAGGTGGCGCAGTGGCAAGCACACTGGACTCGCATTCGGGAGGACGACGGTTCAATCCCGCGTCCAGCCATCCTGATTTGGGTTTTCCGTGATTTCCCAAAATCGCTCCAGGCAAAGGCCGGGATGGTTCCTTTGAAAGGGCACGACCGACTTCCTTCTCCGTCCTCCCCTAATCCGATGAGACCGATGACCTCGCTGTCTGGTCTCCTCCCCCAAATAGCCCAACCCAACTCTTACAGCAAATACGGTAAGCGATTTGCCTCTCCTGCTTTCCATAATTATTTTCCATTTTTCTTTATTTACGCTTCTGCTTTTTACAGACAAGTAAAATATCTATAACATTTTTTCGTCATCTCATCAGAAAAGTAAAACCATACACTACACACAAATCATAAAAAAAATACAAGATCAGTGCTCGAATTTTGGAGTAATAAAAGAATTCACAGCCAACAATACTGATTTTTAAGTTTTCTATTGCACTGATTGATATTGTCGAATCTGTTCTAATTAATTGCATTCCAATGACACTGTATAGAAAACTGTCTCATGCAGGAATACTTAGATGCGTACAAGGGTTTGAGAACCTGCATAAACCGGAGAAAGTTAATCAGACTGTCATGTATCAATTTTATCGCGTATGAACATAGAAGTAATATGTATACATGGCTAGCAGTTTACTCAACACACTTGCAAAACTTATCTAGCACTTGTCTCGTAAACTCATGGTCATAAAATCGCAGAAATTATTTCTACAATACAAGACTTTATAATACAGAGTCTCGAGATTTTTCAACATACAAAGGGCATCGTATCAATACGACATTTACAATTACACACATGTTGTACATAGCTTTGAAAAGTAACGTGTCTTCTTTTTACACTCCTGGAAATTGAAATAAGAACACCGTGAATTCATTGTCCCAGGAAGGGGAAACTTTATTGACACATTCCTGGGGTCAGATACATCACATGATCACACTGACAGAACCACAGGCACATAGACACAGGCAACAGAGCATGCACAATGTCGGCACTAGTACAGTGTATATCCACCTTTCGCAGCAATGCAGGCTGCTATTCTCCCATGGAGACGATCGTAGAGATGCTGGATGTAGTCCTGTGGAACGGCTTGCCATGCCATTTCCACCTGGCGCCTCAGTTGGACCAGCGTTCGTGCTGGACGTGCAGACCGCGTGAGACGACGCTTCATCCAGTCCCAAACATGCTCAATGGGGGACAGATCCGGAGATCTTGCTGGCCAGGGTAGTTGACTTACACCTTCTAGAGCACGTTGGGTGGCACGGGATACATGCGGACGTGCATTGTCCTGTTGGAACAGCAAGTTCCCTTGCCGGTCTAGGAATGGTAGAACGATGGGTTCGATGATGGTTTGGATGTACCGTGCACTATTCAGTGTCCCCTCGACGATCACCAGTGGTGTACGGCCAGTGTAGGAGATCGCTCCCCACACCATGATGCCGGGTGTTGGCCCTGTGTGCCTCGGTCGTGTGCAGTCCTGATTGTGGCGCTCACCTGCACGGCGCCAAACACGCATACGACCATCATTGGCACCAAGGCAGAAGCGACTCTCATTGCTGAAGACGACACGTCTCCATTCGCCCCTCCATTCACGCCTGTCGCGACACCACTGGAGGCGGGCTGCACGATGTTGGGGCGTGAGCGGAAGACGGCCTAACGGTGTGCGGGACCGTAGCCCAGCTTCATGGAGACGGTTGCGAATGGTCCTCGTCGATACCCCAGGAGCAACAGTGTCCCTAATTTGCTGGGAAGTGGCGGTGCGGTCCCCTACGGCACTGCGTAGGATCCTACGGTCTTGGCGTGCATCCGTGCGTCGCTGCGGTCCGGTCCCAGGTCGACGGGCACGTGCATCTTCCGCCGACCACTGGCGACAACATCGATGTACTGTGGAGACCTCACGACCCACGTGTTGAGCAATTCGGCGGTACGTCCACCCGGCCTCCCGCATGCCCACTATACGCCCTCGCTCAAAGTCCGTCAACTGCACATACGGTTCACGTCCACGCTGTCGCGGCATGCTACCAGTGTTAAAGACTGCGATGGAGCTCCGTATGCCACGGCAAACTGGCTGACACTGACGGCGGCGGTGCACAAATGCTGCGCAGCTAGCGCCATTCGACGGCCAACACCGCGGTTCCTGGTGTGTCCGCTGTGCCGTGCGTGTGATCATTGCTTGTACAGCCCTCTCGCAGTGTCCGGAGCAAGTATGGTGGGTCTGACACGCCGGTGTCAATGTGTTCTTTTTTCCATTTCCAGGAGTGTAGATTCTTCTCTTTACAATACTGCACCACAGCTGTTACTAAAACTTAAACGGGCAGAAACGTATATAAAATAAGGTGTAATTTCCAAGTTGCGCTACTACCACGCATTATAAACAAGCAGCATCATTCCAAAATCACGTGACCAGCCCGGTTTAGTGTTGAGAACAAGCGCAGTACATTATGCTCACTCACACAAACGTACTCTACGTTAAATGCGCCTGCTTTTATTTGAGACTGCATCCGGCTGACTGTGACACACGTATTTCTGACTTGCAGTGGCTGAACGGCTACAGCGTGATGACGCACGAGATTGGCCATCTGCCCTTCCAGGCCGACGTCACCTCTTACCTCATATACGGTGAGAGCAACAGAATTACCGTCGCCGTCAACAACACTCTGAGCAGCACCACCATACCACAAGGATCGCTGGAGCAAATGCAAACGTAACGTTCTTTTCCTGTTTTGTCCATTTACTTCAGTGTTATAGGAAATGTACTGCCTACATTCTTTGAACGATTTTATTACTCCTTGCACGTCACGTTAATAACACAGCCTCACAGTTTCACGTTTTTCACATCTTTATAATGGGCAATTAGAAATGGATACGGCAGTTACAAACGGCTACAACTATTTAATGCGTAGCGTTACATCGATGAAAATTACAGAAAATGTAAAAGACAGACCAGTTTTTTACTTACATTGTAAGTGTTTTATATAACTCACTGTGCCCACATACTTTTCTGAACGATAATCCACATGTTGCCGGCAAAGGAGACACATACACAAGATCTTTCATATATTCCTATAAAGTGAAATCTATGGATCTAGTTGACCAAGAGCAGAACACTGCGTCATGTCCAGTAAAAGGGATCCAACGGTTTAAAAGATATTGAATTAAAAATGTGAGAAACTCAATATCCCAATGTGGGGGTGCCCCATCTTCTCAAAGTTGCAACTGATGGTGTCTGTATCTAGGTAAATGTTTGTTGAAACATTAGCTCAGTGAACAAAAATGGACCATACACTTTTGTACCGATGCCTCATGTGTTGTTGTGGTCTTCAGTCCTGACAAGGGGAGACCGCCAATTGTGAAATTCAGATTCGATTCATACTGCGCATAATAAAAGCTCATGGCCAGAGGTGTAATGTGGCAAAGCACCAAGATGCACTTCTCAGCCGTTGTCGAGAAAATCGGCAGTTAAAAGAAAACGTTGCGGTGAAATACTGTCTACGGCCAACAATTTCCTATAGCGTTGTAGCGCAGCGGTAAGCGTTCGGGTTCGCAATCCGAAGGTCGCCGGATCGAATCACGCGTCATTCAACTTTTTTTTTTTATTATTAGTTTTTTGTAATTCAAATATATATATATATATATATATATATATATATATATATGAATTGCTTACGCATGTTGGTGACGGCGGATCGCTCTCCAATTGTACCGCCTCCATTTTTCCGTTTGTTTAACAGGGTGTACCAAAGCTCTCCCGTCCGCACTGATTTTCGACGATGTTATAAGTTGCACTAGGGACCGCATCTACCTTCTTTCGAAGTTAGCAGGCAACTACGCTGTTATGCGGCGGCTCGTTTCGGCCCATTCAACATCTGTCCTTCAAGTCTAACGAGCGAGTAACGGAGTTTATATTTCATACCTGCCACAGCAGATTTGTGTTCGTGGGGTTTCTATTCTAATTCGAACGTTTGACTTACGCTATACGTATTCGTTTCGGAATATCGTTTCTACGTCTTCCGTTAGCTATACGTGGTTAACATTATGAAGACAATTAATAACATTTGTGAAATACAACTTTGTTTGCGGAAAACATAATGATGTTCGAAGTCGCCAGTTTTTCCACGACAAACGACTTTCAACAACACGGGTTCGTAATCCGAAGGTCGCCGATTCGAATCTCGCGACATGCAAACTTTTTTTTTTTTTTACAAAAAACAAACATATATATATATGAATTACAAAAAACAAATACTAAAAAAAAAATTTTTGCATGGCGCGAGATTCGAACCGGCGACTTTCGGATTACGTAATCGAGCGCTTACCGCTGCACCACAACGCTGTAGATAGTTATTAATCGAAGAGAGTATTTCATCGCAACGGTTTCTTTTAACTGTCGATTTTCTCGACAACGGCTGAGAAGTGCATCTTGGTGCTTTGCCACATTACACCTCTGGCCATGAGCTTTTATTATGCGCAGTATGAATCGAATCTGAATTTCACAATTGGCGGCCTCCCCTTGTGAGACTGGCTTGATGCAGCTCTCCATGCTACTCTATCCTGTGCAAGCTTCTTCATCTACCGCTACTTACTTCAACCTACATCCTTCTGAACCTGTTTAGTGTATTCATCTCTTGGTCTCCCTTTACGATTTTTACCCTCCACGCTGCCCTCCAATACTAAATTGGTGATCCCTTGATGCCTCAGAACATGTCTTACCTACCGATCCCTTCTTCTTGTCAAGTTGTGCCACAAACTCTTCTCCCCAATTCTATTCAATACCTCCTCATTAGTTATATGATCTACCCATCTAAACTAGGCATTCTTCTGTAGCACCACATTTCGAAAGCTTCTACTCTCTTCTTGTCCAAACTAGTTATCGTCCATGTTTCACTTTCGTACATGGCTAAGCTCCATACAAATATTTTCAGAAACGACTTCCTGACACTTAAATCTATACTCGATGTTAACAAATTTCTCTTCTTCAGAAACGCTTTCCTTGCCACTGCCAGTCTACATTTGATATCCTCTCTACTTCGACCATCAGTTATTTTGCTCCCCAAATTGCAAAACTCCTTCACTACTTTAAGTATCTCATTTCCTAATCTAATTCCCTCAGCATCACCCGACTTAATTCGACTACATACCATTAGCCTCGTTTTGCTTTTGTTGAAGTTTATCTTATAACCTCCTTTCAAGACACTGTCCATTCCATTCAACTGCTCTTCCAGGTCCTTTGCTGTCTAGACAGAATTACGATGTCATCGGCGAAAGTCAAAGTTTTTATTTCTTCTCCATGGGTTTTAATACATACTCAGAATTTTTCTTTTATTTCCTTTACTGCTTGCTCAATATACAGATTGAATAACATCGGGGACAGGCTACAACCCTGTCTCACTCCCTTCCCAACCACTGTTTCCCTTTCGTGTCCCTCGACTCTTATAACTGCCATCTGGTTTCTGTACAAATTGTGAATAGCCTTTCGCTCCCTGTATTTTACCCCTGCCACCTTCAGAATTTGAAAGAGAGTATTCCAGTCAACACTGTCAAAAGCTTTCTCTAAGTCTACAAATGCTAGAAACGTAGTTTTGCCTTTCCTTAATCTAGCTTCTAAGATAAGTCGTAGGGTCAGTATTGCCTCATGTGTTCCAATATTTCTACGGAATCCAAAAAGATCTTCCCCGAGGTTGGCTTCTACCAGTTTTTCCATTCGTCTGTAAAGAATTCGCGTTAGTATTTTGCATCCGTGACATATTAAACTGATAGTTCGGTAATTTTCACATCTGTCAGCACCTGCTTTCTTTGGGATTGGAATTATTATATTCTTCTTGAAGTCTGAGGGTATTTTGCCTGTCTCATATATTTTGCTCACCAGATGGTAGAGTTTTGTCAGGACTGGCTCTCCCAAGGCTGTCAGTAGTTCTAATGGAATGTTGTCTACTCCCGGGGCCTTGTTTCGACTTAGGTCTTTCAGTGCTCTGTCAAACTCTTCACGCAATATCATATCTCCCATTTCATCTTCATCTGCATCCTTTTCCATTTCCATACGCCCTTGTATAGACACTCTATATACTCCTTTCTGATTTCCCTTCTTTGCTTAGAACTGGGTTCCCATCTGAGCTCTTGATATTCATTCCTGTTTCTCATATAACACATTAACTTTAGGTGAATCTCGTTAAAATGCAGTTACCCACAAAGGCTTTTCTGTACCCTATATTCGAATATCGTGGTTGTTAACATGGTCATTTGTGTGGGAGGTTGATAGCCACTAAAAATCAAATGTACAGCTAATGTTTATTACGACAGGGCTTCGCCGAAGATAGCATACTTCAGGTATTTTACGAATTCTTCCTGTTTCTATTGTACCTACATATAGTTTTGTGAGTTTTAAATGGCGTAGAACCATAATAACACACGTTTAGAGTCAGAATGAACATTTATTTTGGCACTGAACAGATCCAATACAGAAAATAGATGTCGAACATGGTGCGAGAGAACAAAGACTGAATACAAAACCAAAGAGCATAAGCAAAGAACTGTCGCCTTGTGTCAGAGACGCCAAAGACCCCCCTCCCTGGCAGTGCAGAGAATGGTGGGGCGGAGCTAGCACACATCCACAACAAAGTCCTCGTGCCAATGTGGCAGACAGAGGTGGCATCCGGCGTGCGAAGTGTGAATCTCAGTGCGTCGTCAGGGTCCTGCGCATCGGACAGCTACACAGGCAGTGGCAAGTCGATGGGGACCATGGCGGCAGTGTCAGCGGGTGAGGCGTCGGCAGAGGCAGACCGGCAGGGAGTGACGGGGGGTGGCTCTGGGAGGAACCCCACAGACTTTACTTGAACAGAAACCATACTCGCTTGTAGCCATTTTGAAGCATTAAGACGTCGAGCTTTGTGACGTATGGGCAGGCCATCCATCATGTAGATTCAGTGACCAGTACCGTTGCTGATTGCTGAGACCCACGAAGGGAGGCATGTGTGGTGGGGCGAGAGGGGGCACACGAGCGGCGCAGGTTGACTGACCTCGGAGTGCCGGGATGGCGTATACGAAGTGTTGGCAATAGGCGACGGCTGAGCACACGGTGCGGTAGCCACGGAAAGTGAGCGATCCTGCGAAGTGAGGACATGGACGTCCGAGCCGGGCTGGAGTGATGTGAGCAGGCCTCAGTGGGAGATGGCGACGATGGGCATGGCGCGATGGCCGCGAGATGCGAAGGATCTCACAAAGCGGGGGCTGGTGTGTCCTGTAGGTCCAACTGCATCCACATGGAACAGGCAGCAGGAAAGGTGTAGCTCGATACAGGAGCGAGGCAGAGCAAAGGCACTGTAGGAGAGGGAGGCTCCATTGATAGGAGCGACTCTGCAGAGAGGCAGTGTAAGGAAATTCATGCATGAGCCAATTCAGCAGAGGTGGTAGCAATGCGGGAGGATAACTCCATGTTATGAGTGTGTAGTCTGTCGATCTGCTTGCGGACGTCCGATAAATTAGAGAGGCGAGTCGCAATATCTTCAAGCAGAGAAGCACATGTGGAAGGCGTGGCCAACAAGGTGGAGAGCAGACATGTGTCGAGTTCATTCGAGCACGGAACGGCAGAACCTGGTGCGTGATGGAGCGTAGCGGCCTGCAGGTCTGGCGAAAGTTAGCAATGGTGTAGAAAGTCTAACCCAAGCACAGGTTCGACCAGGTTGGCGATGTGGAATGTCCAAGGAAGTGTCGCACTCAGTGATAGATGAAGCAACATCTTAATGGAGCTCAGGACTGTGATAGGAGAGTGATTTGCAGCGATCAAATCAAGGTTAGCAGGAGAAAGTGTGTTGCCCACAAGCTTGACTGGGATAACGCTGATGTCAGTGCCACTGTCGATGAGGAAGCAAGTGCCTGATGACAAGTCAGTGACGTAGAGGCATTGCACTGCTGAAGTAAGTAGTGCGGCATCGGACGGTAGGTGCTGTGAAGAATCGTGGCGGGACATGGTGCCTAAGTGTGCCCACTGGTCTCAGTTGGGAAAGGCGGAAGGCGCACAATTGCGAGCGGTGTGCCCACAAGCAGCATGCAACCAGCACAGTGCAGCTGACTGCGTCGGGGCAGGAAGCTGATCAGGTTGCTGCTTGGGCGAGGTTGGCAGCTGTCGAGGGCTGCAGGCAGTGCCTCCTGTAGGCCGCTAGGTTGCAGCTAAGGTGCTGCTAAGGGCATGGCGCGATGGCAGCGAGATGCGAAGGATCCCACGAAGCGGGGGCTGGTGTGTCCTGTAGGTCCAACTGCATCCACGTGGAACAGGCAGCAGGAAAGGTGTAGCTCGATACAGGAGCGAGACAGAGCAAAGGCACTGTAGGAGGTGCTGATGGGAGCGCACTGGTCTCTGTTGGCAGAGCATGCCAACTGGGGTGTCGGGGATGTTGTCTGTGACAGTCGGCGTCGGTGACGAATGATCATGTAGGCCCAATCGGTCATGCATAGGTGAACCACGAGATCTACATCTACATCTACATTGATACTCCGCAAGCCACCCAACGGTGTGTGGCGGAGGGCACTTTACGTGCCACTGTCATTACCTCCCTTTCCTGTTCCAGTCGCGTATGGTTCGCGGGAAGAATGACTGTCTGAAAGCCTCCGTGCGCGCTCTAATCTCTCTAATTTTACATTCGTGATCTCCTCGGGAAGTATAAGTAGGGGGAAGCAATATATTCGATACCTCATCCAGAAACGCACCCTCTCGAAACCTGGCGAGCAAGCTACACCGCGATGCAGAGCGCCTCTCTTGCAGAGTCTGCCACTTGAGTTTATTAAACATCTCCGTAACGCTATCACGGTTACCAAATAACCCAGTGACGAAACGCGCCGCTCTTCTTTGGATCTTCTCTATCTCCTCCGTCAACCCGACCTGGTACGGATCCCACACTGATGAGCAATACTCAAGTATAGGTCGAACGAGCGTTTTGTAAGCCACCTCCTTTGTTGATGGACTACATTTTCTAAGCACTCTCCCAATGAATCTCAACCTGGTACCCGCCTTACCAACAATTAGTTTTATATGATCATTCCACTTCAAATCGTTCCGTACGCATACTCCCAGATATTTTACAGAAGTAACTGCTACCAGTGTTTGTTCCGCTATCATATAATCATACAATAAAGGATCCTTCTTTCTATGTATTCGCAATACATTACATTTGTCTATGTTAAGGGTCAGTTGCCACTCCCTGCACCAAGTGCCTATCCGCTGCAGATCTTCCTGTATTTCGCTACAATTTTCTAATGCAGCAACTTCTCTGTATACTACAGCATCATCCGCGAAAAGCCGCATGGAACTACATTTTCTAAGCACTCTCCCAATGAATCTCAACCTGGTACCCGCCTTACCAACAATTAGTTTTATATGATCATTCCACTTCAAATCGTTCCGTACGCATACGGAATGAGATAACAGGTGAAGTTGCAGGTCCAATGGCAGTGTGACCGACCACAAAGTCCAAAACACCATGTCTGGTAGTGTTTGATCATCAATTAATGCAAAAATGTGCCGCCAAAGCTGCAAAGGTGTGCGGTCATCGAGGTGCCCGTCATGGATGATGTGGTGGATAGCCTCTGCCAGAGAGCGAGAAAGGTGTTCGGTAAGTATTGTCCGAAATTCCATGAATATCCAGTAGATGGTGCCCTAGTGCGAACCAAGTCCTGGGGTTGTCCTTCTGAAAGTCAGGCAGCTTAGGAAATCTGCCGGGTAACACATGTTGATGTAGCACTGGTAGGTGAAGATCTGTGTCAGCAGTGAAGGGGGCCCCCAACACCAGGAGTGCAGTAGCGGTGAATGGTGCGCCACCCAAGGTCTGCGTGGTGGAGCGGCCGCAAGCAGCACACAATGTGGAATGAGCTGGTGTAGCCAACAGCACAATGTGTTCCAACTGCAGGCCTGGAGGTGGACACGGCACGAGTGTAATGGCTGGTGCCATTGCAACAGTGGGCGGAAGGAGATTGCGAAGCAGCCAAGGGGGGGCTGATGCGGAAGCCTGCCCCGTACAAACGGCTGGTGTCATTACGAGGGTGGGCGGAAGGTGATTGTGGTGTGGCCACGGAGCGATCGTCGCGGAAACTGGCGTGGCTGAGATGACCGGTGGTGTCGAGACAGCGGTGCAGGGGGGGGGGGGGGGGGGGAGTGCACTGGCGTTAGGCATATAAGAATGTGCAACCCCGTGCAAGTGAATGTCGAAGTATAGTTCTCAAACTGCGTCTGCACATCAAACCAAATAGAAGGCGACTGCTTAAATGGAGGGTGAAACACAACGTCCTTCACATCACAATGTCCAATGTCATTAAGCGGTGTGCCATGTCGGGGCGACAGGCATCGCTGCATAGTAGCATCTGACAGTGGCCATGTTGGGCCGATAATAGTTAAGTGGCTGCTGGCATGGCAGGGGCCAGGTCATTGTTCACTTTTAGCCAATTGTCCATTAGGAACACTTGTATAAATGCAAGCACAGTTAAAAGGGTGCGTGGCACTACCATGAAACAACACTGGTAGATCCATTGTTCCGAAGACAATGTGGACTGGCACACGAAGTTCGTTAATGATGAAAATAAACACAAAATAATTTCCAAACACACCACTGTGGGTTTTACGTTTTGTAGAACTATAATAACACACTTTTAGAGTCAGAATGAATATTTGTTTCAGCACTGAACAGAGTGAATACAGAAAATGGATGTCGAAGAAGGAGTGAGAACAAAGTCTGAAGACAAAGCCAAAGAGCATAAGCAAAGAACTGTCGCTTCGCATCAGAGATGCCACAGTTTCATTTTCAGTTTCCTTTTGAGAACACATCAAACCATTGTTTGTGGCATTTGTAGCTCATTTTTTGTTTAGTATGCCGATTTCTGTGCATTACAGTGAAAGGGAAGGTGAAGTCTTTCAATGTTTTGCACTGGTAGCCCCTACAAGTAGTCAGCTGATATATTTTTCTTCAGACTACTGAGATCATCTATGAATGTTGGTGGTATTTAGAAATGCTTGATAGCATCGCTGATTAAGTAGTCTATGCATCGCGATGACAGAATGACAATTGTTAAATTCTAACAAGCAGAATTCCTTCTAAATGGAACCCACCATTTTCACTTACATTTATTTTGATTTACCATATTTTCTATACTCAGACATGTGGCCAAGTGTTTTGTATTGGTGCTAAATACTGACGTCTAAATAGATCCATCCTATCTACTGATCTCCAGTTTTTTTTTTTTTTTTTATTTTTCACCACTTTGCACAGATGTTCAATCTAGTTACAGATAGCATGCCATAATCCACAAGTCAGTTTCAAAACAAAAGACAAGGCTTCAATGAGTTCTTCCCTAGCTTTAACCTATCTGAAGAACTGCCAAGAAAAAGCTTCCTGTGCTGTACTGTCTACACAGGAGCATTGTAATACTAGTAACAGCTGTCTCTTGTAGCTCTGAGACTCATGAATTATAAATGCTAATCATTGTAATTAAGTTAAATCATAAAGAAACTTGAAATTGCTAATCATATGTTAGGCCTATGTTAATTTATTAATCGTATCCCTGATTAGACAATAATGTAGTATTATACATTAAAACAGTGGAGTGCTGCTTTCCAAATTGTTCAGGTGAAATGCTGAAGCTGTGAATAATGCTTGGAATACAAATATTATTCCTGTGCAGGGGAAATGGTAACATCACATACTTGACATTCACATTCGACTTCTTCAATTACGCTGGCATTCATCGCTCTGTTGTCCTCTACACAACACCAGAAGTCTACATAGATGACATCACTATCACTACAGACTATTCAGCTGATGGAACTGGTATGTTTTTAGGTTTAACATTGATTCTGCTCACAAAAAGACTATTCTGTGAAACTACTGGCACATTAATGTATGGTATTTTTTTAAGAAAGCAACAGTAAGTTTTTCCCAATTTTATTCACAAAGAGCCTAAAGAAAACTGAAAATTTTAAACATGTACATGGAATGGAGAAGTAGTATGTACACTCCTGGAAATTGAAATAAGAACACCGTGAATTCATTGTCCCAGGAAGGGGAAACTTTATTGACACATTCCTGGGGTCAGATACATCACATGATCACACTGACAGAACCACAGGCACATAGACACAGGCAACAGAGCATGCACAATGTCGGCACTAGTACAGTGTATATCCACCTTTCGCAGCTATGCAGGCTGCTATTCTCCCATGGAGACGATCGTAGAGATGCTGGATGTAGTCCTGTGGAACGGCTTGCCATGCCATTTCCACCTGGCGCCTCAGTTGGACCAGCGTTCGTGCTGGACGTGCAGACCGCGTGAGACGACGCTTCATCCAGTC
Source organism: Schistocerca americana (assembly GCF_021461395.2). Classification (NCBI taxonomy): domain Eukaryota; kingdom Metazoa; phylum Arthropoda; class Insecta; order Orthoptera; family Acrididae; genus Schistocerca; species Schistocerca americana. The sequence continues at coordinate 856,668,694 of NC_060119.1, read as the reverse complement.
CCAAACATGCTCAATGGGGGAAAGATCCGGAGATCTTGCTGGCCAGGGTAGTTGACTTACACCTTCTAGAGCACGTTGGGTGGCACGGCATACATGCGGACGTGCATTGTCCTGTTGGAACAGCAAGTTCCCTTGCCGGTCTAGGAATGGTAGAACGATGGATTCGATGACGGTTTGGATGTACCATGCACTATTCAGTGTCCCCTCGACGATCACCAGCGGTGTACGGCCAGTGTAGGAGATCGCTCCCCACACCATGATGCCGGGTGTTGGCCCTGTGTGCCTCGGTCGTATGCAGTCCTGATTGTGGCGCTCACCTGCACGGCGCCAAACACGCATACGACCATCATTGGCACCAAGGCAGAAGCGACTCTCATCGCTGAAGACGACACGTCTCCATTCGTCCCTCCATTCACGCCTGTCGCGACACCACTGGAGGCGGGCTGCACGATGTTGGGGCGTGAGCGGAAGACGGCCTAACGGTGTGCGGGACCGCAGCCCAGCTTCATGGAGACGGTTGCAAATGGTCCTCGCCGATACCCCAGGAGCAACAGTGTCCCTAATTTGCTGGGAAGTGGCGGTGCGGTCCCCTACGGCACTGCGTAGGATCCTACGGTCTTGGCGTGCATCCGTGCGTCGCTGCGGTCCGGTCCCAGGTCGACGGGCACGTGCACCTTCCGCCGACCACTGGCGACAACATCGATGTACTGTGGAGACCTCACGCCCCACGTGTTGAGCAATTCGGCGGTACGTCCACCCGGCCTCCCGCATGCCCACTATACGCCCTCGCTCAAAGTCCGTCAACTGCACATACAGTTCACGTCCACGCTGTCGCGCCATGCTACCAGTGTTAAAGACTGCGATGGAGCTCCGTATGCCACGGCAAACTGGCTGACACTGACGGCGGCGGTGCACAAATGCTGCGCAGCTAGCGCCATTCGACGGCCAACACCGCGGTTCCTGGTGTGTCCGCTGTGCCGTGCGTGTGATCATTGCTTGTACAGCCCTCTCGCAGTGTCCGGAGCAAGATTGGTGGGTCTGACACACCGGTGTCAATGTGTTCTTCTTTCCATTTCCAGGAGTGTATATATGGACTGGGAGTAAGGAATAAACGAGGAAGCTGCCTTGTAGAATTTTGTACAGAACATGACTTAATCATAGCTAACACTTGGTTTAAGAATCATAAAAGAAGGTTGTATACATGGAAGAGGCCTGGAAACATTGGAAGATTTCAGGCAGATTATATAATGGTAAGACATAGATTTAGGAATCAGTTTTTAAATTTTAAGACATTTACAAGAGCAGATGTGGACTCTGACCACAATTTATTGGTTATAGATTGTAGATTAAAACTGAAGAAACTGCAAAAAGGTAGTAATTTAAGGAAATGGGACCTGGATAAACTGAAGGAACCAGAGGCTGTAGACAGTTTCAGAGAGAGCATTAGGGAATGTCTGACAAGATGGCGGAAAGTAATATTGTAGAAGAAGAATGCGTAGCTTTGAGAGATGAAACAGTGAAGGCAGCAGAGGATCAAGTAGGCAAAAAGATGAGGACTAATAGATACTCCCTGGGTAACAGAAAAGATACTGAATTTAATTGATGAATGGAGAAAATATAAAAATGTAGTAAATGAAGCAGACAAAAAGGAATACAAACATCTCAGAAATGAGACTGACAGGAAGTGCAAAATGGCTAATCAGGGATGGCTAGAGGGCAAATGTAAGTATGTAGAGGCATATATCACTAGGGATAAGATAGATACTGTCCACAGGAAAATTAGAGATACCTTTGGAGAAAAGAGAAGCACTTGTATGAATATCAAGAGCTCAGATGGAAAACCAGTTCTAAGCAAAGAAGGAAAGCAGAAAGGTGGAAGGAGTACGCAGATGGTTTAGACAAGGCCGATGTACTGGAGGGCAATACTATGGGAGTGGAAGAGGACGTAGATGAAGATGAAATGGGAGATATGATACTGCATGATGAGTTTGACAGAGTACTGAAAGACCTGGGTAGAAGCAAGATCCTGGGAGTAGACAACATTCTATTAGAACTACTGATAGCCTTGGGAGACCAGCCCTGAAAAAACTCTACCACCTGGTCAGCAGGATGTATGAGATAGGTGAAATACTCAGTGACTTCAAGAACATAATAATTCCAAAGAAAGCAAGTGCTGACAGGTGTGAAAACTACCAAACTATCAGTTTAATAAGCCATGGTTGCAAAATGCTAACACGAATTCTTTACAGATGAGTGAAAAAACTGGTAGGAGCCAACTTTGGGAAAGATCAGTTTCGATTCCGTAGAAATGTTGGGAGACGCGAGACAATACTGAGCCTATGACTTGAATTACAGGATAGGTTAAGGAAAGGCAAACCTACATTTCTAGCATTTGCAGACTTAGAGAAAACTTTTGACAATGTTGACTGGAATACTCTCTTTCAAATTCTAAAGATGACAGGGGTAATATACAGGGAGCGAAAGGCAATTTACAACTTGTACAGAAACCCGATGGCAGTTATAAGAGTTGAGGGCCACAAAAGGGAAGCAGTGGTTGAGAAGGGCGTGAGACAGGTTTGTAGTCTATCCCTGATGTTATTCAATCTGTATATTGAGCAAGCAGTAAAGGAAACAAGGAAAATTTGGAATAGGAATTAATCCATGGAGAAGAAATAAAAACTTTGAGGTTTGCCGGCAACATTGTAATTATGTCAGAGAGAGCAAAGTACCTGGAAGAGCAGCTGAACAGAATGGACAGTGTCTTGAAAGGAGTATATAAGATGAACATCAACAAAAGCAAAATGAGGATAATGGAATGTGGTCAAATTACATCAGGTGATGCTGAGGGAATTAGATTAGAAATGAGACACTTAATGTAGTAAAAAAATTTTACTATTTGGGAAGCAAAATAACTGATGATTGTCGAAGTACGGAGGATGTAAAATGTAGACTGGCTATGGCAAGAAAATGTTGTGAAATCTTATGGGACTTAACTGCTAAGGTCATCAGTCCCTAAGCTTACTCACTACTTAACCTAAATTATCTTAAGGACAAACACACACACCCATGCCCGTGGGAGGACCCGAACCTCTGCCGGGACCAGCCGCACATCCATGACTGCACCGCCTTAGACCGCTCGGCTAATCCCGCGCGGCGGTTATGGCAAGGAAAGTGTTTCTGAAGAAGAGAAATCTGTTAACATCGAGTATAGATTTGAGTGTCAGGAAGCGTTTCCTGAATGTATTTGTATGAAGTGTAGCCATGTATAGAAGTGAAATGTGGACAATAAGAGAACAGAAGAAGAGAACAGAAGCTTTCAAAATGTGGTACCACAGAAGAATGCAGAAGATTAGATGGGTAGAACACATAACTAATGAGGGGTTACTGAATAGAATTGGGGAGAAGAGAAATCTGTGGCACAACTCGACTAGATGAAGGGATCGGTTGATAGGTCATGTTCTGAGGCATCAAGGGATCACCAATTTAGTACTGGAGGGTAGTGTGGAGGTTAAAAACTATAGAAGGAGGCCAAGAGATGAATACACTAAGCAGATTCTGAAGGATATAGGTTGCAATAGTTATTCAGAGATGAAGAGGGTTGCACAGGATAGAGTAGCATGGAGAGCTTCATCAAACCAGTCTCTGGACTGAAGACCACCACCATCACAACAACAACAACAACAACAACATGGAGTGCAAAAAAATACATGATATAAGGTGGCAGATGTTATTCCATACTACCATTACAAAATAATGAATGATGACTAGAGCACACTGAAGAGTGTGTAGTGAGAGTATTCCTAGCTTGGACAAAAGAATGGAGGATACCAGATAAACAGTGTATAATTTACTAAACTGAATGAAAGAATGTCTGCCTCTGTAGTTGAGTGGTCACTGTGGAAGACTGCTAAGCTGATGTTCTAGGTTCAGTTACTGGAACTTCCAGGATTTTTCCTTGGTGGGAGGACCGAAGGACGGTACACTCGGCCTCATGATGCCAACTGATTAGTTGAAGCTCCAGGTCATAAAAACTGACAACAGTCATGAAAGCGGTGTTCTGATCACATGTCCCTCGACACCGCTTCCAATGACACCATTAACAGAGGGTGACATGGCGGTCAGCTGGCACTGAGATGCATACCAGGACCTTTGGATGGAGTTTTGTGAATGAAAGAATAAAGACTTGAAGAAGGCTAAACCAAATGTAATTATGATGTAGAAGATATCAGAAAGGATTAATTAAAGCAGGGACAGTTTCGGTCAGAAGAGGTAACAAGCAATACAGTTGAACAGCACATTAAATACAATCAGTGTGTTCTTCTAGTACCTTAGTGTAGTACTGGTAGAGAGAATAGCAATCATTTTATTACTTCAGCTGCATGTAATTTGTGCTGGATTTCTCAGTGTTATTATTACAATAAGGAGTAAAGTATTTCTCATAGAAATATAGTTCTACTGCAAGATATGTTAACATTGTCAGTTTAGTGTTACGTAAGTCTTCATTATTCACACCATGAACATGCACAAAGTTTAGTATCATGTTTTGGATACTTGTTACACTAAAATAAGGACTGAGAGTTGCTTAAAAATCACCATAAGGAAGAATAGAAGGCAGAACAGTATAAAAACCAATAACAAACATCACTAGATTAAATTACACAAAACAAAACTGAAGCAAAAAATTAGTAAACACCACCAGATTAAACTACTCACAGAAATGTTGTTTACTCGGTAAACAGGCCCACTCACAGAATTTCCAGTTGTAATCGTTAGTTTATTTTAACTGTGATGATCTTATCTTCAACACAGTGACAGCCAGTTGAATACATAGAGATACTCGATCTTCTCAGGCTGTCCTTGGATCTGTCATCACAAGCACACATCCTTCTGGCGATTTTGATATGTGCCATGGCTGTTCATGTTCTGATGGTAATGGTGGCATTCACATTACTGATATTGCCCAATGTGTGTTCCACAGCTCGAATGCAGACTATGGCATCACAGACTAATGATGAATAGAAGTTTTTATAAAAACTGTTTCTAATGTGTCTCACACAAAAATGCTGGCAACCAAGTGGCAATGTATGAGATTTGTCCTTTTGAACCGGTCTTCTATTCTGTACTGCAGCAATATCACACTTGTGGTTTGGAGGAGAAATGGTGATGAGAAAGTGTACCTTTGTTGTGGAATTGTTTTTATACAACCTGTGATGATGCACATGATCAGGATGGTATCAGGTGCTCAGGCAGATATCCCGCATGTAAAATGAAAAATGCTAGGATTCAGAGGAATGTGGGTATCATTTCCAATAACATCCACTAAGGGGTACAACATTCGCAGAAACTGGCTAAAGCTGCAGAGTGAACCACACATGGTCTGGAAACAGAATTTTGCTCTCTATAGAATGGACTGGTGGACATGTCCTGAGGGTAAGGAAACTGGCAGGCAAGAGGCAAGAGGCAAGAGAGTGGCCTGCTGTCGTGGCTGCTACCTCGCAAACCCTCTTGCGTATCTCATGTGATGGCACCCGGTCCTCCCATTGGCTGCCATGTCGCAGAAAGTTGGTGTCCCTCGCTCAGCAATACTGTGGTGGTGCCCCTAGCTCAGCGTAATAGCATGGGGTAGCTGGCCACAAGTACTGAGGAGTAACTTACATAACTGCTCACACCACTTCCTGAGGCTAAATTAAAATGATGGAAGTAGAATATGATAAAAGTTTTTACCACCATTACCCATTACCACATGCAGTAAGTCTAACTGTCTTATTTAATGCATCCTTCCATATGGCTTGAACGTGCAGTTTGTATCTCACACAGATTATGAAGACACTTGTGAAACAATCGAGAGAAATTTACGTATCTGACTAACCCACAGAGAGTAAAATAGTTCATCAACAATTAAGACAACCAATCATGAAAGTCTTAATTCCATTCGTTCATGGTTCATATTTTTGAAGTGTTAGAACAAAATATAGGTATGAAGTGCGACAAAAAGTGAACTACCCACCAAATGAAACTGGTGTTGAACAGCAGACAGTCATAAAAAAGTGTCAATAACTGTAAGTCAGAAATAATGCTTGCATTCAGTTCACACACAAACAGCCCCCTCCCCTCCCCCCATTTCCCTCTCTCTCGTTCATTGTCAAATATTGGCTGTTAATTGTTCAATGACTTGAATTGTGAAACCCATAAAATTTAAATTGTTTCTCAGATTAATAAAGAAATGAATCAATCAATCAATCAGTCAGTCTTCCTCTCCAATCTCCTTATACCCTGCCCACCACCATCTCTCCCTTCTTTATACAGGAGTCCTCTTTGAGTCTACATAGAAGCATAAGCTATCTTAAGAACCAGAAAAAATAAATATTGTCAAGCAGTCATGATGCATGAAATGTCAAGCGGTCATGATGCATGAAATACACTTTTTTGAACTTCTTGTGGTTAAATTGGGCAAGGTTAATTCCAGTGACCAGTATTTTAACAGATACAGTTTTACAAAAGTTTGTTTTTATACATATATATCTTATACAGCAGTTAAAGGGGGGTTCCCATTAAAAATTAAGTTTAGCTTATTTTCAACAATAACATCACCATTTAGCAGGGCAATGAAAACAAATTTCAAACAAAAGTTATTTAGTTTTTGCCGTAGAATAATAATACTCAATAAAAAGTGAAGTTTCCTTTTTAAAAAATAAACATCTCATTTTTACCAATCAAAGCACCATCTAGGCTGGTACTAATATGACTGTCTTTTGAACCCATTTATCTTCAACAAGTTTCATTTGATACACTTTCTCATAGGTTGTGCATTTTTCAAGATGTATTTCAGCAAAGATTAAAATGTGATGCCCCATAGGGCCTATGACGCAACACAAATGGGGGAAAACTTAGGCAGAGTAACAGTACATGTTTAGCACAGCTTGTATAAATTCTGACAGCTGAGCTACAGCAATGAAGACCTTATTTGTGGCTGTTGTTGAACTTCATTGCTGTATTGTGAATTGTTGATACCACTGTTTCCATTTTACCCAGGATTTTTTTTGTTGTATTACTTATTTTCAGTCACTGACATGCTTTTCAGCTTAATTTTTTGTGCTGTGTTAATAGGTGCTGTGAACTATACTGTTGTTACTGGTGGCCAGTTGACAGTTACACCACAATGTGAGGTTGAACTACTGGATGCCAATGGATCTGTAGTTGCTACAGGAACAGGTTTCTCAGGAGAGCTGACAGTGATCAATGCAAATGCTTGGTGGCCATATTTAATGAACACTAATCCTGGGTACTTGTATACTTTGAAGGTAAATGTCAAAGCCTGTCACAATACTAACTGTAGAATGATTGCATTGTGTGTATCTACGAGGGTCACTCCAAAAGAAATGCACACTATTTTTTTTAAATACATCTTTTATTCTACATGTTTGAAAGTTTTACAGTGTGCAGATACATCCTTTAAGAACAATATTTTCATTTCTCCACATAATTTCCATCCTTCTCAACTGCCTTACACCATCTTGGAACCAGCGCCTGTATACCCGCATGGTAAAATTCTGGACCAACCTATTGGAGCCACTGTTTGGCAGTGTGCACAAGGGAGTCATCTTCAAACCTAGTTCCACGAAGAGAGTCTTTCAGTTTCCCAAAGAGATGATAGTCACATGGAGCCAGGTCAGGACTGTAAGGCGGGTGTTTCAGTGTTGTCCATCCGAGTTTTGTGATTGCTTCCATGGTATTTTGACTGACATGTGGCTGTGCATTGTCGTGCAACAGCAAAACATCCTGCTTATGCCGATGTGGTCGAACATGACTCAGTCGAGCTTGAAGTTTCTTCAGTGTCGTCACATATGCATCATAATTTATGGTGGTTCCACTTGGCATGATGTCCACAAGCAAGAGTCCTTTGGAATCAAAAAACACCGTAGCCATAACTTTTCCAGCAGAAGGTGTGGTTTTGAATTTTTTTTCTTGGGTGAATGTGCGTGATGCCATTCCATTGATTTCCTCTTCGTCTCTGGTGAAAAATGATGGAGCCATGTTTCATCACCTATCACAATTCTTCCAAGAAATTTATCTCCACCATTCTCGTACTGTTCCAAAAGTTCACTGCATACCGTTTTTCTTGTTTCTTTGTGAGCCACTGTCAACATGGTACAAACCTTTTTTAACGCCAACACTTTCAGTATTCTGTGAACAGTTGCTTCCCCTATCCCAACATAGCGTGACAATTCGTTCACTGTGATGAGTCTGTCAGCAGTCACCAATTCGTTAACTCTCTGCACATTGTCTGGAGTGTGTGCAGTACGAGGCCTGCCACTGCGAGGACAGTCCTCAATATTGCCATGCCCGCTTTCATCACCTAACCTGCTTGCCCACCGACTAACTCTATTGATATCGACAGCAGCATCTCCATACACCTTTTCCAACATATTGTGGATGTTTTCCAATGTCTCGTTTTCACAGCACAGGAATTCTATGACACACACTGCTTCTGACAAACGTCAAGTGTAGCAGCCATCTTGAAGACATGCTGTGACGGTGCCACTCACAGGCACAGGTTGAACTAAGTCTGAAAATAAGAGGGAAGAATGTATCTACACACTGTAAAACTTTCACACATGCAGAATGAAAACTGTATTTTTACAAAAATAGTGTGCATTTCTTTTGGAGTGACCCTAATACTTAACATATGACATGGCAAAGATTTGTGAAATTGTGAAGTGGTTTCTTCACCATACGACTTTTAAAAATGTGGATATAGTACTTGTCTTAATTTGGAACTTCATAATACTGCAACAAGAATGCATACTGCCATGAAGAAGGATATTACTTCAAAATTATTGTTTGTTATTTGCAGTATTGTCATTTCTTGATTTAATAAACTGGTCTAAAATAAGGCATAGCTTGACCAGCAGGATAAATTAGTTTCAATCATATTTTTCTCTGAAAGTTTCTTTGTGTGTAAAGAAGTAGATTTGCAATATTTGCTGTATTTTATATTTTTCTTCATTTTCTTTGTCTTCACGAGTGATTTTTTTTCTGTTGATTATGACATGCAATCTTTACACACACACACACACACACACACACACACACACACACACACACACACACACACACAGAGAGAGAGAGAGAGAGAGAGAGAGAGAGAGAGGAAGGAGCTGGTGCCTAAGCAGGAGACCAATATAGGAAACTGAGAAAATAGTTTAGGGACAAAATGATTAATTACTCATTCAGTCACATGTAGTGTTTCTAAAGGATCTGGAGTAATAGGAAAGAGGAAGCTACAGGTGCTCTGGAAATGTACAAAAAAGTAATAAGTGAAGTTTGTGGATAGTATGGGGACAAGAGTGTATATGGTCATAACTGGAGATGGGGTATAGGCCATATGGAAGTATGGGACAGTGGGAAATATTTTTGAGACTAGAGGCTTGCAAAAATGAAGTATATATTGTAGGGAGAGTTTCCACCTGTACATTTCAAAATAGCTTGCGAAGCATCCACTAATGACTACAATTTTCTGTGATGGTCCATAAGTTGTTAGCATAGTTGGCTTTTGGTCGCAGTTTGGTGGTGGCCATTTATCTAGATTAATACCTGATTCTTGATAATAGTCACACAGATTTCTGTGCATTAATGTTGTACACTGATGTTGGTACACTGGAGGATGGGTGAGGGAGAATTGTTAAACTGTGATTTAAATGTGTTTATGTGTGATCAGCATTTTATATTTTGTTAGCAAAGAGAACTCACAAGATTGCATTACATTTATCTTTTCCCCCACAGGTGAATGTGACATCAGTAGATCTGGGCACAGAAGACGTTTACAGACTCCCTGTGGGAATACGTCGACTGAGGTGGGACAACACTTCGCTTCTTATCAATGACAAGCCTGTATATCTCAGAGGGTTTGGAAGACATGAGGATTCTGATGTGAGTCTGCAGCCAAATTCAAAGAAAATAGTTGATTCTAAGAACATTTATTAGAGAAATTTAGAACTGCAGATAGTCTAATCCCATGATTTTCCAAGTTTACTGATTAAAAATTAACAGCCTGTTAGATATGTTAATGGCTTCAGTATCAGACATGGAACTGTTTACAGTATATAGTGAACTTCAGCTAAAAGCTATATGTTATTTAATGGAAAACTCGGCTAAAGTCTAGATTAGAATCAGTGGCAGTCATGCCAGTGCCTGTTTACTGCTCATAGGTTGGCAATGTGTCTATTTCATGTAGCCAATGGGATGATTCTTTGACATAAACAATGAGAGGTGAGAAGAGAGGCAATGTATTTCTAGCTCCAAAATTGAAACCATTGTCTTGTTTGCTGTTTTATAGTGTATTAGTGAGTTTTAAGAGAAATATTTTGATTGTGACAGCAAGAGCTAAAAAGGGACTGACGTTGGTGCATGTGTCATGGATTCATTGCAGAGACACAAAAATGTATCACATGTGGTGGTTAAATGATTCCACAATCAATCTGCATGAGTGCACTGAGTAAGCAGATCAAAGGTTTTTTAATTAAATCATTAGAGAAGGCAAGTAGGTCCATGTTTATTGATAATAGAGCTGCACATGCAATATATTAATAAACATTGATCCACCAACCTTCTTCTACGATTTAATCAAAAAAGATTGATCGCCTACCTCCTCCCATGATTTAATTAAAAACATTCATCCACCTATCTTGCCCCAGGATTTAATTAAAGAACATTGATCCATTCACTCAGTGTGCTCGTGCAAACTGACTGCATACCAACAAAGAACAGAGAAACATTACACCGTCGTTTTGAATATATCTACAGTTGCAATGCTGTCCTTGGTTTGCAGATGCTAGCACAGTTTAAACAGCTATGACTCAAACAAGGAGCAGTTAAATTTATAATCCTTATTAACAGTAATGTTTCACCCTTTCTTCTGAATGTATTACTTTGAATATTTGTTTGCCTGCCTGCTGCCCTCTCATTGACTATGTGACACAAACAGTTGACACGTCTTCTTTTGCTCCCATCATACCTCAAGGAAACCACAGACAACATTCCTGCATGAAATGTGTAAGTATGCCACTGGCCCTATTATAGACTTTTACCAATTACTCAACTGAGAAAATTAAGGGAAATTAAGTGATAATTACTATGGACACATCAATGTTCATAACTGTTATAAAACAGAAGCCACAAAAACACAAAGGAAAAAACAAACAGTAGATTTTGGGACCGGCAGTGCCTTTTTTAACTGGTATACTGCCAATTTTCAAAGCTAGGTTCTTAATTTTTCTGTGAGTCGTGCTGTGATTATCCACCATTCAGCGACCAGCCAGTACACACATTTCTTCTGTTTCAGACAGCACATTTATTGAATTTTCATTTTTATATTTTAAGTTTGAAAAGGATTGCTCTGCATGCCTGTCAATATTTTAAATATTTCGACATCTGATATCTTGAACAAGTGAAAGAAAATATTATGATTATCTTTAAATTCTGGCATAATCTTCAGTACTGCATTATAAACACAAATACAAAAAAATTAAACTTGTTTACAAAGATTCACAAACTGCGACAATATCACGAAAAAACAAAAACAAAAAACAGTGATCCGTATATGTAATAAGTTTCCTTTAATTTACGTCTATGGTCACAAACTTTTGCTGCAGATCTGATGATGGTCATTAAAGACAGAAACCAGTAATCTGTTAACAAAAAGTTTGTGATCATAGACATAAATTAAAGGAAACTTATTTACAAAGACTTGTATCTTATATAAATTAGGCCTAATCTACCAAGATTATCAACTGATGAAACCTAAAAACAAAACAAACGTGATAGCCTTCTAGGTTGTGTGCCTAACATTACAAAATAGTGGCTGAATGTGTAAAATAATAATAATAAAAATAGGGCAATAACAACCATAAGATATGTGGGATCACACAAAAATTCCTTAAGAGCAAAAGAAAGAAATGAGAATAAAATTCCCCAAAAAATGACCATCCCAAGTTTGCTGCATGAAAGAAAAAACTTGGAACTTTTAATACCAGAAATACTTTGGAGTGTAGTGCAAGAATTGAGATTTAAAGGAAATATAAATCAAGCAATAAAGGTGTAAGAGTTAAAGATATATATTGTAATGGATATCAAAATGGAATACAGAAAATTCTGTATTGATCATCTAATGAGTGTGTGCTCTAACTAGCATATAGTGAAAGCTTGGTGATTTCAACTTATTGCTGAGAAAGACCGCATAGAATAAGGAAATGATGGGACACTAAAACAGCTTATTCAGCCTAATTCTTGAAAGAAAATGGTGATGAATTAAGAGAACTGTAACTTTTTTTGTAGGTTTTAGGTTTTCAGTTTCTTATTAACAGTGCAGCTTGCTTACTGCACATTGCTGAAGATACATAAAGGTATAACATTATTGCCCCCAGGTAAACATTTTATTGTGCTACTACTCAGGTCTTACTTGTTATCAGAATATCAAAATAAAATTTTTTCCCTCCTATGTGTTTTATAATCATTCTCTGTTCATCTACTACTATACAATGAATTAGTTCCACATCTCGTTGGGCTGATACTGAGCTGCTCTTTCACAATATCTCTCTCTTTCTTGACAAAGCTTTACATAGAGTGCTAAAATTTAATGATAGTGAGATCAAACATAAACTAAGCTAAAGTGCAAAATTAGGTAGCCCACTGATTATGATGCTATTAATGTGACAGAGTCGGATCTTTAGATGCCACACTAAAACATTAGGAGACAATAATCTTGATCCAATGAACAGTTTATAGACTTTGAAGAAAGCTTACATATTATAGCCTTAGAAGGAATACTTTAAACAGTTACAAGGATGATCTCTTAAAATAATGAAAGAACACAAAATCATCTAGATTTCTTTAACTTCTAATGCAAACCTAACCACTGCTCTATGCATTGATAACAGGAAATGATTTAGAAAGAGCTATGGAAAAATTACTCTTAGTCAGGTAAGTCTGGGCTTATTTGTATCCATTTAAATCTGATTAAAAAATTATAACACAGATTTATATAACTAAAAAGTAATGTTTTGCAACACTGCATGTTTCAGTGACTGTATTGAACAAACTGAAATGATTCCAGGTTTTTGGTAGGGGCTTGAATCTTCCTATGGTTTCTCGAGATCACAGCCTACTGAAATGGGTGGGAGCCAATGCATACAGAACATCACATTATCCTTATGCTGAGGAGACCATGGACTTTGCTGACCAACAAGGAATTATGATTATTGATGAATCTCCTGGCCTCAACATTGAGTGAGTGTTACATTATATGACAGTTTTATTAAATATGGATTGAAGTAAAAGTTTATAACTGTTTTCGTGGTAGATAAGTTATACTGTAAAAAGGGCTGCACTTATTAACCACTATAATGTGTAACTCAGTAACATACTTAGGTTCAATATGAAAGCTTGGCCAAACATCCTACTCATGAGAATCCAATTCTGCATGCTATATTAAGGGGCTCCGGAACGCCCTATACTTGCAATGTTAAAATAACGCTTATAAATTACATCTTTCCTCACAGAGTATTTGAGGTAGGAAGTTGAACTTTTTACAGATTATTTATTGGAATATGGGCTACAACTTAACACAGGGATTTTACAAAATTTTAGTTCAGTTATTAAAGATGATTTTTTTTTTTTCAATTGTAATGAAAATTCACAACATTTTTTGCAATTTTTTATTTATATATTCAAAAATATACAGTTTTTTGGAAAAAGGCTGTGTTAAATTATGCAGAAGGTATTGTGTAACATTTACTGAAAGTTTGAAACAAATATGTTTGGAAGATCCTTAGAAAACATGTAATTACTATGAGAAAATAAAAGTTTTGGGAATCGAGTGACAAAGATTGGATTAACTTTATAGTGCATTCCAGGTCCATAGGATGGATTATCATCATCCTCTGCAAACTCCTCCTCCAGCTTCCTCTTGTTCCTCCTCCTGTTTACTCTTGTTTGTATTTCTAGACTCTTTACAGCCCTGTCTGCAGCCCGAAGGCGTTCCTTGTCTAAAGCAAGCATCGCTCGTACCATGTTAGAACCTATCTTCATTCCCATATTTCTAAATACCTTGCACCTTACAATGTTGCCATCATTGAAAGTCGCAACAGCATCATACACACCAAAGTGAAGTGTTTCTATTCCAACAAATACAGTCTTGGGGATTCTCGACCATATAACACTATTTACACTTTCATTGGGGTTTTGAGTTTTTCTGTGAATACACTTTTTCAACAGTCCAGGTGCTGCTAAGTCTCTGAAAATAGGTTTTATCACCTCCATTATTGCATGAGGCAGACTATGCTTATGAGTGTACACTTCACCAGTTAGCAATCCTTTGTTATATTTACACCAACTGTCTTCTTCTTTGGGACACAAGCTATGTTGGGGGTTTTCATCAGTTGAAGAAGTATGAAAAAAAAGAGTCCAAACAGCCTTCTTCATTTTGTCGACACTTTGTGTATTTTGCCTAATAGCCATTCCATAATAGTTCTGTATTTTGTCAATTACACTGTCAGTTAACCTTTCCTTCCCATCCAACCCTTTACCATCACTGAGTTTTTGTTTTTTGTACGAAGCTTTCAGTCGCTGAAGTCTTTTTCCCATTCGCTTCTGTACATGTCCAATACACTCAAATTTCTGCACTACAACATCATCACCATAGGGCTTCAGTCCTTGAACATGTTTGAAACTTTTAGAATCACCGTCACCAAGGTAATTAACATATCGCACTTTATCACACGCCTCAGAACGCTGGAATATACTGGCAACACCAGCCACTTCCATTCCTCCACTACTGCCACTATAGTTAGCTTTGCAATTATTTTCATGTGTACCTTTATATTTTTGTGGACATCTACAATACTTTGATATTACTGCTACATCTAAAACTTTCCCTGTATACATACTGGTGGCAGATGCTACACCATGAAGAGATGTGTGTCCCCGTTTATGCCAGGTACCATCGAATGCTGCAGTCAAATCTCTGTTACCATTATTTTCCATTACTGCCTCTTCCACAGCATTCTTCATAGATTCTATACAGACATCTTCTACTTTACACCCTATTAATTTATTATAGGTCGTAAACTTGGTTGGGGGATTTGGAAGATTCATGATGCCATAGAAAATTGCACCTGCAGTAGCACCCTTACCAACTGAATGCAAGGAATAAACAAATCTAATGTGTTCGTAGATTTTGCTCCCATTTTCTTCAGTTGCAGTTACTGCAACACTGTTCCAAAAGGTGGTCATGTATGAACACTTATCATATTTCAGTTGTATTTCACTAGCAAGTCCTACGTGCTTTATTATGGAGAGTTCCAGACCAACTTCACTACAATGAATACATCTTACACAGTTTGAAAAAATTCCTTTGAGAACCGACATATCAAATATTTCATTCACATCCGATTCGCCCATAAAACATTCATAGTTTTCACTCATTGAACCAAGCTTCTTCTGTGAAGTATTTTCTTTCCCACTTTGACTGCTATGGGCAGGTGGGAAATACAGAAGCGTCCGATCTTACCCGTCGGCTTTGACCCATGACGTCACAAATACCGCGGAAACGTCTATAAACAATTCCAATATGGCGGATATAAAAACATCGCATACGTATTGTAAACACTGAAATACACAAGTTTCACAAAAAGCCTAATGACTGTAACGGGACAAGCGTGGGAAATTAGGGGTTTTTGGGTGCGGAGAAACTAAATATACAGAAATGTAGGCACCGACCGCCATTCAAAACCACGCAAAACAACGAAATAAATCAACATCACAAAACTGACCAAATACCAAAAAACACATTCCTATCCATAATCGGACACTTCCCTTAACCTATATAGCTCAACAGAACCTACCGATCACATCCCCCAATAGAAAACTAAGAAACGAAAGCTTCCCTTACACCTACATACATCGGCACTTATGCAGTTTAGCAGGTACGGAAAAAATTTTTCATTTTTTTTCAAAATTTGATCATCATGTGTCGTTATGCGGTGGGGGGAGTCTGCAGTGCCCCCCCATCCCCCCACAGGCTTCATTAGTGTCAAATCAATATTTTCGAATCATAGGCGGCCGCTGCCGCGGCCGCATTCCAAAAAAAAACTCCCAACCTAACCTCAAGTGGGCTACGCTACAGATCAATATGTTCATCAAATTGCTTCATATTACGTATACATGTTCATTAGTGTCAAATCAAAATTTTCGAATCATAGGCGGCCGCTGCCGCGGCCGCATTCCAAAAAAAAAACTCCCAACCTAACCTCAAGTGGGCTACGCTACAGATCAATATGTTCATCAAATTGCTTCATATTACGTATACATGTTCATTAGTGTCAAATCAAAATTTTCGAATCATAGGCGGCCGCTGCCGCGGCCGCATTCCAAAAAAAAAACTCCCAACCTAACCTCAAGTGGGCTACGCTACAGATCAATATGTTCATCAAATTGCTTCATATTATGTATACATGTTCATTAGTGTCAAATCAATATTTTCGAATCATAGGCGGCCGCTGCCGCGGCCGCATTCCAAAAAAAAAACTCCCAACCTAACCTCGTATTCAGGGCTACGCTACAGATCAATGTGTAGGTCCCTTACGTCACGGGTCAAAGCCGACGCGTGAGATCGGATGTTTCCAACCTATACCCAATACATTAAATTAACCATTAACTCACTAATAGAAATTCCGCTTCAAATCCAACACCTGAGCAACAGAAAACTGACCCCACCACACGAAACAAACGAAAACCATGAACACACCACCAGAGAGCACGACAAACAAAAACAAGACATCTACAAACACGCCACAATCGCAAATCAAACTCCGCGCTGTAATGACGTCACACACCACAACACGCTTACGTCACGGGTCAAAGCCGACGGGTAAGATCGGACGCTTCTGTTGACCCGGCAGGTGTACTTGAGAGGTTAGGTTCACTCACTTGGTTATCGTCTTTATTGTTTACAGAAATAACACATATCTTTGGCTTTCCAACATTTCTCCTTTTCTTAAAAGCCTTCAGAGGATTTCTAATAACTTTACTTTTACTCATTATTATACTTCAACAAAACAGAGACTCAAGAAACAGAATTAATTACGAATATTTTCGAGATAACGACAGAGTAAATAAACATGAAACAATCGACAATCACACCAGCGATATATATTGAACCATCACAGGTTAGCCACAACACATACTTTATCTCACATCACTAAAATGTACCTGATGAACACGGACGTTAATAATAACACCATTTGACAGCAGTTTAACAGCGCCACAGTGGGTCACGCCCATGTAGAACACATTTCAAAAAAAATTTAAAAATAGTTGTAGTCTTCGGAATTGAATAAATTATATATCTATTAAAAGGTAATAGTCTGCAGATTCAGAAAATCCAAAAAAGTAAAAATTGAACTTTTCATGATTTTGAGCCTTTCCGGAGCCCCTTAACTACATACCCAATATTAAAAGGTGATTGACTTGCTGATTTCTAGGTCAGTCAAAGTCTCTTACTTATTTGCACACTCCACATCACAATTATGAGCTCTGATTATGATGTGAAACCTTCTAGTTAGTATTCAACTGTACCAAACTTCCTGGGTGAAAAATGTGGCAATATAGTGCCCATTTACATGAGTGCCTTTTAAATTAATATATGTAGGAATGTTATGACAATATGAAAATATTTTGTGGGTAAAGGGGACCATTCACTGAATAGCAAAAGCATTGGCTTGTCAAAAGGTACACACTAAAGCAAAAGGGCACAGCCCCCCCCCCCCGCCCCCCACACACACACACACTTATTACCAGCTGTACACACAATGCCAGGTTAGGATGAGGTGGTGGCTGTGTCAGGTGAGGTGGGTAGGGGAGAGGGAGATGGGAGGCAGAAAGACTGCTTCGGAGTGGGTAGCTAACACAGCATGTATGCTGGCTAGGAATGAGGAAGGGAGGGGTCACATATCCATGGGCAGGCATGTGGTACACAGATACTGAAGCCAGTGGGGTACAGTGCACAACAAAGGTGATGTGGGTTAGGAGGGGGTGACAGAGCAGATGACTGAGAAACTATCAGTTAGAAGATATGGGGACAGTGGTTTAATGGAGACTGAGGTCAGGAGTGCTATGAGAGCAAGGGATGTCTGGCAAGGTTAGCTCCCATCCGTGTAGTCTAGAACAGCTGGTGGTGGAGGGAAGGACCCAGATGACCTGAGTTGTGAAATAGCTATGTGGACAGTTGGTTGGTTGTCATACTGATGTAACAAGCTGTGCAGTGATTGCAGCAGAGTTGATATATGGTGTGGCTGCTTTCACAGGTGGCCCTGTCTCTGATGTGATAGACTAAGCCTTTAGAGGACTGAAGAAGGAAGTACTGCACCTAGGATGGGTAGGACTAGCACCTGGATCTTCCAAGGGATATTATCCCTGTGGCAAGGGAGTGAGAGGGGAACAAGGGTGGACCTCGATGTTATTAGTTTGGATGGGCAATGGAATATCACTTAGAGATGGGAAGGATCTTCTAAAGAGTTACTTTTGTCATCAGAATTACTGAAAGTACTTTACCATATGAAACATGTTGTCAACAGTTAATTGTAACTTGAAAAACAGTAACATGTAACATTCGTTAATATGACAGTTGACAGAGAAATGAGGGATGTCCTAAAGATTTCTGGGCCAGAGTTCTGTTGAAGGATATGGTTCATTTGTTCCAGTCCAGGATGTTGATGGGTGACAAGGGGTGTGCTACTTCACCGCTGATTCTTGGGGGTGGTGGGAATATGGCACACGAAATCTGTTCCCCTCAAAGGAGAATTAGTTGTGTGTGAGGATATGGCAAGGTGAATGAGGAATGAAGTAATGGGTTTGGAGTCAAAAGGACATTGGGAGAGATAGTGTACAATAGTGACAAAGCCATGGATACGAGGAATGTGGGTGTATAGGGAGGTGGCATCAAGAGTGACAACTAGGGATTCAGGGGATAATGAGGTGGGTATGAAGGAACTTTGATGTGAGAGGCTAGTTTTCAGGCAATTGGTTGGAAGTGTTGTCAACCAGAGTGGAAATTCTTTCAGTAGGAGCAGAACAACAAGCTACAATGGGGCATCCAGGATTGTTGGGTTTGTAGACTTTGAGAAGCATGTAGGAGGTGGATATGCTCCAGTCTACCACCACAGCTGACACAACCACTACTTCATCCTATTCCACCAGCCGAAATGTAATCCTCGCACTGCATGTCCAGCCGGCAGAATGCAGTGGCACCTGTGTGTGTAAAAACATTCTTCTATGGAGCTGAAAGAGTCACTGGGTAAAGCATGAGAGATTTTTATTTTTGGCTCAATAATTCACCCCTTTCTGTCCTGAATAGTCCAAGTCATTTCTCTGTCAACTGTCATATTAATGAATGTTACATGTTACTGTTCTTCAAGTTACAATTAACTGTTGACAACATGTTTCATATGGTAAAGTACTTTCAGTAATTCTGATGACAAAAGTAACTCAGTCAGCATCTTTTTGAGATTCACAGTATCACTTTTCCAGTTTTAGCTGTCATCAGACTCTGCCCTCTTAAAAATATTTAACATTAATCTGTCTTGGAAATAATCTTGAATTATTGAAGTACTCCATATTTGTCTAATCCTACTATCACTGAGACATATCATTTTGATGTGGTATAGCGTTATCAATGTTGTGAGTGACAGACTAAAAATCTGAAGGTCCACATTTCAATCCGGAAGCAGTCAAAGTATTACTTTTATCATTTATTGCTTCTTTTGCCTCCAGAAATTATTTGTACATATGAAAAATACCAAGCTGTACAATGGTCTAGAACTTTCATTTAAACTATAGATCTTACTGTAACTGGTTGGTTAAGTTAATTTAAAGGCCAGAGGAATGCAAGGCTGTATCACCTCCAATAGGGCCATGCCAAGTAAAGCACTGACCAATTTTAGGGCTGTGTACACCTTTACTTTTTTTTACCATATTGTGAACCACATAACATAATTGCGCTCTTTAGAAACTGAGTGTTTCCCTTATTTCAGAAAAGAAGTAAAAAACTGTTAGTTAAATTTTCCAATAATTTGTCTTTAATTTTCTGATTTCCTCCTCTCTCCCCCCCCCCCCCCCCCTTTTTCCTCCACAAATCAATTTTTTCAGCCTTAGACAAAATGGAACAATTAACTATTTCTGCTACATATTTTTGAATCTGATCCCCTACCATCATATTAAAAAAACATTATTAATTTTATTTTTTGATTTGTGAATTTCGTGCAAGCTTGACTTCAAAACTGGACAAACACTCAACAATAGCAAATACGTCTGCAAGAGACGCTAAAAGTCTAGACATGGCTGTACTTATTTGTCGACACTCACTGTGAGGTAGTGGTGGGCAGGAAATCACAGTGATTGAGAAGTGACAGATATCACAATAACAACTTTACAAAATCTAACTGCGATTTCAGTCACAGTTAGCAGTCGCAAGTAGCATTTCACATTCAACGCCGTGAGCCATCTGTTGGCCGAATTCCACACTCCTTTCTGCGATTTCAGTGACAAGTCGCGGCTAGAAGTAGCAAGTAGCAACTAAAAAGCGCAGTTAACAGTGCCATCTATTGGCCAAAGTTTGTACTACGCTCATCTCTGCGACACGCTATCGAGTCCAACTGCGATCTCTGTGACAAGTCGCAACTAAGAGTCGCAAGTAGCAACCAAAAAGCGCAGTTAACAGTGCCATCTGTTGAGCAAAGTTCATACTACGCTAATCGCTACCGAGTCAAACTGCGATTTCTGTGACAAATCGCAACTAAGAGTCGCAAGTAGCAACTAAAAAGCGCAGTTAACATACTTTTCCTAGTGCCATCTGTTGACCGACGTACGTACTTCGTTATGAGAACCTTGTGCCTCACGAGATCGATGTGCTGTGTGTGCAATATTGGTGTTCTGTGGTGTGTGCATATGAAGGTCTTATTTCAATAGTGGTACAAGTCCATTTTTGTTCATTTTGAGATACATAGTTGTAAAGTTAAATGAGCGCTGAAAAATCTGCAGTTGAGATACCAGAAATATTCAAGCATATGGCTTCCTGCTAGAGATGAACCTTTATTTATGTTTGTTTGGATCATTAATTTCAGAAGCATTATAGACAGAAAAGTGGAGGTAATGGACTTGTACCACTATTGAAATAAGCCCTTCATATTATATGAGGACATGCACATTCAGCATCAGTTATGGTTGGTCAAATACTGCTGTGACTCTGAATGTATTATATTATTAAGAAGCAACATTGCCTTTTTCTCCCGAAAATATCAAGTAACGTAACAAATATGTTTGATTCTGCTTCCAATATGACAGTTTTCGTTAATACTCCACATGTCTACAGGACTTTACAATGTTAACACAGCAGAAATCAGACATCTGTATAAGTGTAGTGAAATGAAAACAGTATTATTGTGTCATATAATGTCTCACTTTTGTTCCGACACAGTTTAAGACTCGGGAGAAAAGTTTTACACCTGGTGTTCTACATGGCAACTTCACACACAAGAACTTTTTGCCAACACTACTACCACCTACATAAGTAAACTTTTCCTGTGTTACTTTCAGGTACTGCACTTAAGCTATTCCTGATTTAACTGGAAGATCTGTACTTCCCACTTTCATATCAACAGCCTCAAAATGCATATTGTAGACTTCGGGATATGTTACAGGTCAGTGTCACACCAAGATTGTGGAGAAGGGGGGGGGGGGGGGGGCGGCGGCGGCGGCATGCCGCTCTCCAACAAGTGTTTACCAATAAGTAAGTGGCGGAAAATTACGGGTATTGGACGGCTTAACATGTAGAAAATGAGATTTTTATTATTCACTCACTGTATTTAACAGTTATTATTCCTTTAAAATCGTACAACAACTTCAATAAAACACAGTTTAATCACTCACACACTTATTTCACAATTATTTCACTTTTAAACTGCAAATCCTCTAAGGGCTGTCTTGAATCTTCACGAGTCTCTCTCAACAGCCTTGATGTGGACAGATACGTACAGCAACCAGTAATCAGAGTCAGAACTGCGTCTGCAGAAACACAAGCATTATTAAACAATTTTTGCTGTCACTAATTACTAGCAATATAATTGACAGAGTAGATTGCTAATATTTGCTATAATGAATATCACATTTTCAAGAACGATCTCACTGAAGTAATTAAGTCCATCGAAACGCTTAGAAACTAACCTCTCGTCTGACGAAAACGGTCTAAAGATGCAGTGGCAATTTCTTCAGATCTGTTGACAATGATATTTTGAGTTATCACTTTACTGAGTGACTGAAGTGTAGTTCAGGTACCTGTGAACATAACAATATGTTAGAATTCATTTTCTAAACACGAACTATTACGGTACTGTACGGCTACTTACATGTTAATTACACTATTAATATTTTCACAGTTGTTTCTTTAATACAAAATTAAAGCCAACGGAAGAAAAAACGTAAAACACTTACCAATGACAGGTTTGTTGAGATGCAATTTTCTGTGTGGACAGATGTAACTTTTTCATACGGTGGTAAGTCGCAGAAATCGCAGGAGTCACAGAAATCGCAGAAGTAGCAGAAGTCACAGAAATCGCAGAAGTAGCAGAAGTCACAGAAATCGCAGAAGTAGCAGAAATCGCAGAAATAGCATTAGCGGAGGGATACACGACCTATGTTCCTTAACTGGGACAAATTACAGTTAAGAATAACAGATACTGAAAAGTAGCATTCACAGAAATCACTGACATCGGAAAATCGCAGTTTAGCCCATCACTACTAGTGTGAGGTATGACGGGAACGATTGGGGCTATTTTAACTAATGGTTCTAAACAGCCAATGAGAGAGCATGAGCAGACGATGTGTTTGGGAGCAAGACACATTATAACGTCCTCACATCAGCATAGAGGCGAAACCCGCCGTGTTCAGGGGAAAAAAAAGCAACGCTTTTGTGTCCCACAGTTACCAAAACCTCAGAAATTGCGACATGATAGGAGGAAACAGCCACATATTTGTGACCATGGAGAAATAACTTTCACAGCTGTCCTTTTAGGATGACACCAATGATGATGAAAAATAGCGATACCATAGACGACAGGCTACATAAACAAAGAAGGCAATGAAGGTAAAAATTAGTGCAAACAATTTCTTTTTGTTTACTTTATTTCTCTCTGTATTATCAAAATGCAAACCAAATGGCATAAATTTAGAATACGTGTAATGTTCAACTTTGTGGATAGATTTATTACATCAATAACAGCTTGTAATTTTTATTAGTCAGAGTATGTTGAAAAATAAATTTTTCTTGAGTAAATACGGTACCTCTTCCTATTGCTTCCAAGGCTCCAGGACCTGATGGAATCGTGTCAAATTCTGCAGAGAATTTGCAGTTGAGTTAGCTCCTATTTTAGCTGTAATATACCACAGATCCCTCATACAAAACTGTACTCAGTGGCTGGAAGAAAGCACAGGTCACACCTGTCTACAAGGAGGGCATCAGAAAGGATCAACGGAGACACTTAAGTCCATCTGTTCACTGCATTAAAGTAACATCTTCAGGTGTAAGTGTTGTCACATAAATTAGCACATGGAGATACCCCAACGTTGGTAGTCAGAGAATCCAACCCCATGAAGAGGGGAAGTGCTCAAAGAATAAAAATCGGTGAAACATTGGGGCGAATAGTGCAGGGGATGTGGCAACTGTAGTCACTAGATTTATGTGACACCACTTACATCCGAAAACGCTGCTTTAATTCAGCGAAACCGCTCGTGTCAATAAACCATCAGTGAACAGCTGTCTGCGGTTTCAATGGCTGTGGCTGTCCATGTTACAAAGTTGTAAGTTTCTACATGCATCAGTATTTCTGTTGACAGTTCGTTATTGTGGCATTGTTTCTTCCTTCCGATTCCTGCTCGAATCGACAAACGCGAATTCATCATTTCATATATCATTTTATTTCTCGCTTTAGTTTTAATAATGTTCATCTGGATAAAAAGTCTTTCCACTATAGCATTCGACCATGGTAACATTAGTCGTGACAGCGCAAAAGTTGTCAATTTGTGAAATGAGTTGACGTCATTTGCATCTCTGTGTTGAAGACTTTCACACTAGAAATTAACAGCGTCTGTTTCGGACCATTTGACAAGAGGTGACCTTTGTCATTGAAAATCAGTTTTTGTTATTGTGCCAGGGTCAATATTACACGATTCACGGAGAGGAATCAATGACTCTTTAACGACACGAAGAGCTTTGGACACTGTAAGACCTGAAATTCTCCTCAAAATTTCATTGTCGTCTGGAAGTTATTTGCAACAACTGAATTATTAATTGGTACACAAGCAGGATGCATCTCAGACATAGGACATGTTCTTGTTCTGGGTTTTATTAAGATTTCTCAATTCATTAATCTTATTTTCGAGCTAATGTCCAAGATAAGTTTTGCGATCTAAGTGGTTTTCAAAGTCTAAATTTAATTTTCTTCGCATAATTTTTTTATTAATGATTCTGTTAGCACAACGTGGTTATTTAACAGCTTCCACCGATCCTCTGTGTTAGGTTCAAAATGTGATTACGAGATGCACGTTTGGAAGAATCGCCTAACTGGATTCATCAGAAAACACTGAATAAAGCATTTCTGCAGTGTAACAGTTGTCTTTGATTCACGTTATTTCAATGTGCTTTCTAAGCTGGAACCGCTGGTCTGTAGTTCTTGTTACCGCAAGTTCTATGGACAAACATAGCGTATCACATGACCGTGGAATTTTAAGGGGTTCTGCTCCTTTGACAGCCTGATAAATATCAGTGTTGGCGAGTTAAAGAATGCAAAAACTTAACTAAGAAGTCCAGATTTCCTGGAGCGTCTCACTTGCAGCAGAAGTAGCAAGTTGATTGAATGGCTTACACATTTTATAACAATCAAATCCAGAATTACATTTTTCAAAATTTGGTTGACACCACTGTGAACACCTACAATTGCATTCACATAGTCTGTACCTATACCCTGCAGCTTGTTTAGATCTAATTTCAATTCTTGAGGCGCGTCTTTTATTGTTGACACTAGACGTGGGTTATAATTTTAGAGATCCGCTGATTTAAAAGAAAATTGACGTGATCGCATTGGTTGCAGCACTGTAATATATTATTGATATTCCTAAAAATTTGGTCGCGCTAATGTCTGTTGATTCATTAATTTAGTGATTTATATGCTGTCACCGATATCTTGCCAAATTTTTCCACGAAATACGGTCTTATTACATGTTTTATAGCTGCACAACATTTTTTTCTATGTATTTTAAGTTTTCTTTGCGTGGTGATTCTGCACAAAATTTCTGGGTATACTGTCCCTTTGCTTTACATATGTTTAGCACTAAAACAACTGCAAGTACCGAGTGAGGTGGCGCAGTGGCTAGCACACTGGACTCGCATACGGGAGGACGATGGTTCAATCCCACGTCTGGCCATCCTGATTTAGGTTTTCCGTGATTTCCCTAAATCGCTCCAGGCAAATGCCAGGATGGTTCCTTTGAAAGGGCATGGCCGACTTCCTTCCCCGTCCTTCCCTAATCCTATGAGACAGGTGACCTCGTTGTCTGGTCTCCTCCTCCAAACAACCCAACTCAACCCAACCCAACACAACCCAACAGCATGTGATTTGAGAATCACCACATTATCACCAGCACTACAGATATGCACTGTGCACACAGTTGCAGATTTATTAATACTAGAGCGCAAAACAAAATGGGTGCATAATAATACGGCCACAAAACAGACTGGAAGCAAAGACAAAATACCGTAAATTATAAATGTATAGGTGATATCAATTTAAGAGCTACTAGACGTTAGCAAATTATATAGAGCTGTTTGCTGTACGTAGCATGGATCAAGTGGTTTTAAAAAATAATTTTACCATAAATCACCCAAATCTTTTAAAAATCCACCATAATTCACATCATCCACTAGATGAAAAATCTGTACACTAGACAGGTACTCAAAACCACTAAATTTAGTGGGAAAAATCACTAACTATGCAAACCCGATCCAGAGTCCAGTCCACAGCTACCCACACTAAACCGACCGAAAGATCAATGAACTCAACCCAATAAAAAGTCACAAACTCGACTAATCGTGTTTGTATGAATTTAATTAAGTACATACAAAATAGTCAGAAAGCTGTATCTGCTGAGTCGACAATGATAAGACACCGACATTGTTTCGAGGTTCATTTTCACTCAATTCTACCTGTTCCTCCTTCCCTTTCAGTAAAAAGAAAAAAAAAAACGAACTAAGGTCTCCTTGTCTACGTTCCATGTCATATTTTGAAAATCTGACAAATATAAACAAAAGCACGCCTTGATTACAATTAAAAACCACTTGAACAGTGCATTCTATTGTGCCTGATTCGAAAAACCATACAACAATGCGAGTAGCAGTGGCAGTGGTTTGTGTTATGTAGCTGCGTTCCGAATGGGTGGCATACGATTTAAAAACTAGTCACATTAGCATCTTCTTAGAGAAATGTAAAATTTGAAAACGTACTACACCTACTTAAAATGGATTACGTATAAAGTGATGAAAATTGTACAGTAGGTAGTGTAGTACTAAGACAGTAGGATAATACCAAGTTTAATTTGAGTTTGGTCACGGGTGGATACAGATGCTTATGGGAGGGGCCTTGAGCCTCTTATCCCTCCCTCTGAATCCGCTACTGTATATTTAATAAATTCTCCAAAGTGTGGCTGTTTCTCTTCTGTGTGCAAGGTTTTATTATTTCATTATCATTTCTGGTCTTACGCAGGCTTCCATTACATACTTGACTGATTTCTAAGGCACTCTTTTTGTCTGCTTAGAAAGGCATCTGTGGAGGATCTCTTATTGCTGTAGCAAATTCCAACTGTGGTTTCTCAAGTGGTAAGGTGGCATTCTTCTTTATACCATTGCACCTTTCAGTGCATCATTAACACTTTGTAATTTACAACAAACAATATAACAATTGTCAATGTGAAGATTGACTTTAAAAAGTGGTAGAGTTTTATTGGTACCTACTGCCAATGCATATCACTGAGAGAGAATTATAACTGTTAACTGAATTTTTAGAAGAATACTATCCCTGGGAATTTCTGCCTGGGTTTTTGTATGTAATGTAGTATAACAACCAGATTAATATTTCTGTTTAATGGTATGTTTATTCTTTACACATGCACCAAAATATAACAAATTTTTTTACAATAAACATAATGGTAATGCAGGAGTAAGTTTAATAATGAACAAAAAGCGGGAGCACAGGTAAACTACTATGAACAACACAGTGAGTGCATTATTATAGCGAAGATAGATGTGAAGCCTATGCCTACCACAGTAGTACTAGTTTGTATGCCAACTGCTCCACAGATGATGAAGAGCATGAAGAACTGTATGATGAAATAAAAAAATCATTCAGATAGTGAGGGGAGATGAAAATTTAGTAGTCATTGGGACTGGAATTCAATAGTAGGAAAAGAAAAATAAGGACAAGTAGTAGGTGAATATGGAATGGAGGCAAGGAATGAAAGAGGAAGCCTCCTGGTAGAATTAGGCACAGAGCATAACTTAATCATAGCTAACACATGGTTTAAGAATCATGAAAGAAGGTTGTATACGTGGATGAGGCCTGGAGACACAGGAAGGTTTCAGATGGATTATATAATGGCAAGACAGAGATTTAGGAACCAAGTTTTAAATTGTAAGATATTTCCAGGGACAGATGTGGACTCTGACCACAATTTATTGGTTATGAACTGTAGACTAAAGCTGAAGAAACTGCAAAAAGGTAGGAATTTAAGGAGATGGGACCTGGATAAACTGAAAGAACCAGAGGTTGTAGTGTGTTTCAGAGAGAACATCAGGGAATGATTGAATGGGGGAAAGAAGTACTGTAGAAGAAGAATGGTTAGCTTTGAGAGATGAAATAGTGAAGACAGCAGAGGATCAAGTATGTAAAAAGATGAAGGCTCATAGAAATCCTTGGATAACAGAAGAGCTATGGAATTTAATTGATGGAAGGAGAAAATATAAAAATGTAGTAAATGAAGCAGACAAAAAGGAATACAAACATCTCAGAAATGAGATTGACAGGAAGTGCAAAATGGCTAATCAGGGATGGCTAGAGGGCAAACGTTAGGATTTAGAGGAGTATATCACTAGGGGTAAGATATATACTGCCTACAGGAAAATTAAAGAGACCTTTGGAGGAAAGAGAAGCACTTGTATGAATATAAAGAACTCAAATGGAAAACCAGTTCTAAGCAAAGAAGGGAAAGCAAAAAGGTGGAAGGAGTACATAGAGGTTCTATACAAGGGAGATGTACTGGAGGGCAATAATACACAAACAGAAGAGGATGTAGATGAAGAAACAAGACCCTGGGAGGAGAAAACATTCCATTAGAACTACTGATAGCCTTGGGAAGGCGAGCCCTGACAAAACTCTACCACCTGGTGAGCAAATGTATGAGGTGGTGAAATACCCTCAGACTTCAAGAAGAATGGAAGAATTCCAATCCTATAGAAAGCAGGTGTTGACAGGTGTGAAAATTACCAAACTATCAGTTTAGTATGTCACGTCAGCAAGGTATTAACACGAATTCTTTACAGACGAATGGAAAAACTGGTAGAAGCTGACCTCGGGAAAGATCAGTTTGGATTCTGTACAAATGTTAGAACACATGAGGCAGTACTCACCCTATGACTTCTCATAGAAGATAGGTTCAGAAAAGGCAAACTACATTTGTAGCATTTGTAGACTTGGAGAAAGCTTTTGACAATGTTGACTGGAATACTCTCTTTCAACTCTAAAGGTGGCAGGGGTAAAATAAAGGGAGAAAAAG
Organism: Schistocerca americana; assembly: GCF_021461395.2. Lineage (NCBI taxonomy): Eukaryota > Metazoa > Arthropoda > Insecta > Orthoptera > Acrididae > Schistocerca > Schistocerca americana. Next base: position 856,639,768 of record NC_060119.1, on the reverse strand, counting down.
GCTATTTATAATTTTTACAGAAACCAGATGGCAGTTACAAGAGTTGAGGGAAGCAGTAGTTGAGAAGGGAGTGAGACAGAATTGTAGCCTATCCCCGATGTTATTCAATCTGTATATTGAGCAAGCAGCAAAAGAAACAAAAGAAAATTTGGATTAGGAGAAGAAATTAAAACTTTGGGGTTCACTGATGACATTGTAATTCTGTCAGAGACAGCAAAGGACTTGGAAGCGCCACTGAACGAAATGGACAGTGTCTCGAAAGGAGGCCATAAGATGAACATCAGCAAAAGCAAAATGAGGATAATGGAACATAGCCTAATTAAATCAGATGATGCTAAGGGAATTAGGCTAGGATACGGGACACTTAAAGTAGTAGATGAGTTTTGCTATTTGGGAAGTAAAGTAACTGATGATGGTCATAGTAGAGACGGTATAAAGTACAGACTGGCAATGGCATGAAAAGCATCTCTGATGAAGAGAAATTTGTTATCATCAAGTATAGATTTAAGTGTCAGGAGGTCTTTTCTGAAAGTATTTTTTTGGAATACTTTTATGGACAATATATACTTTAGACAACAAGAGAATAGAGGCTTTTGAAATGTGGTGCAGCAGAAGAATGTTGAAGATTAGATGGATAGACCATGTAACTGATAAGGAGGTACTGAATAGAATTGGGGAGAAGAGGAATTTGTGGCACAAAGTGACTAGAAGAAGGGATCTGTTGGTAGGACATGTTCTGAGTCATCAAAGTATCACCAATTTAGTATTGAAGGGCAGCGTGGAGGGTAAAAATTGTAGAAGGAGACCAAGAGATGAATATACTAAGCAGATTCAGAAAGATGTAGGTTGCAGTACGTACTTGGTGATGAAAAAGCTTGTACAGTATAGGGTAGCATGGAGAGGTGCATCAAATCAGTCTTTGGACTGAAGACCACAACAAGAACATAAAGAGGATTAGTATGTTTTCACAACTGTTTATACTGTGTGTGCTGGGTTTTTGTATTTAATGTAGTATAACAACCAGATTAATATATCTGTTTAGTGGTATGTTTATTCTTTACACTTGCACCAAAATATAACGAATTTTTTTACAATAAACATCATGTGCTATTGAACTTTGACATAAAACTGATTACATCTACTGAACTGGCGCCAACTAACTTCCATTATAGACACTACATAGATTAAATTCAGACTGAATTGATGAACACTGCTGCTGGACTATTAATAAGTTATAATAATTATCATATTTCATACTATTGTTAGTGTTTGTACACAATCAATCTAATAATTAATATTATGCTTTTACATGATACTAGGTACAAAAAATGAAAATACCTTTTACATAAACTGATTCATTGTTAGATGTATTTTTCATTGTGAAGTTCTATCAGGACTTAGGGGTTGACAATTAATTTCAGAAAACAATAACTTAATTATAAAATATCTTTCATTACTAATATTTACAATTAATCTTGATCTAATAATTAACACTATACATCTGACATTTTCAAGGTAAACAATTTTTGAATATAGTTTCAGGGACTGATGCCAAACAGAGGTTCTGGTAATTTCTGTGAAAGTAAATTTTCATAAAATAATGATAATTTGAAAGCTGGAAACAAGGTTTTCTTAGTGTATAGCTAATTATAAACTCTACTCAGGTGGAATCAAGAATGCCCATATTAGCAGTCATTTACAAAATATATGTTCTATATAGAACCTTTGGATCAGAATGTGCATCAATTCTGGCATCTGTAACTTCCTTATATTGTTAGCTGGCCTATTGCATTACACTCTGCAGACACTTCTTCAATCCCTAGTTTTAAATGTATGTATTACGATCTGTATGTTTCAGGAATTATTCTCCAGAGCTACTGGAAAACCACAAAAGATCGCTAACACAGTTGATTACAAGGGACAAGAACAGGCCAAGTGTTATCATTTGGTCAGTATCTAATGAACCACGTACACAACTTGATGGAACTGAGGACTACTACAGGTGATTAGCAACAGACATTAGAACTTAATTACTGGTAAAATGGTGTCTTCCAGTATTATTCAAAAATAGTGTCTATAGCCTCAATTCTGCCCATGTTGTACTGCAATAAATCTCTCAGCAGATGATAAACACTACTCTGAGGTGTCAAGAACATTTATTCTCCCTTTGTGTGTTTTTTCATTATCGTCACTGTCTTGCATGTAGTCACCATATATAAATGTGAAATGTACCAACTGCAATTTCAATACTAAAATTTCGAATTTTCAGTTTATTGAAGGGGTGTTGCATTTCCATAAAAGAGATAGCTTATACATTTTGATATCCCTAGTATTCAATTTAAGTACTCTCTGAACAATTTGATAGGCACTAACTACTAAATAATCAAGTCCACACCATAACTATTACTTCAAGTGTTTGTTAGGACAAAGACATACACAGATTCTGTTGCAGCACTGCCACTACAAAGACTGACTTCACATAGCTTCAACCATGTCATTTACTTGAAATCACAACAGTGAGAGACATACAAGAATATTTTGCTTCTCTACATTTCATTGTTTGCAGTCAATGTTTGACATATTTGGATAATTTGGTCACAGATTAAACTTTGTCTTGGCACAGACTTCTATATTCAATAATTACATTGATTTCTATTTTATTCTATGATTTAGAGACAGTAAGTTTGATTTCAAGTGGAGTAACAATGGATTATAGGAGTTATTTAACTTTTGAATTAAGTGGATTTTAATATTCCTAATATGTTTTCAATAATGTAAAGTTGTGCACTTCAGATTCAATTACTGTGAGTCTCCCTAAATAACTTGGAAGTCATAGTATGTGGATTTATTTGATTTGGGCTACATAAATTAGCAGTTAATGTACACTGAATCTGTAACAAAAAACTGTCAATTATATTCCAGAGTTCTTGTTTTGTACATCAAAATTCATATACAAACCATATAATGAATGACACTGTTGGTTTAGTGTAACTTTACAGTGAGCAATGTGTGGTAATTGCCCCATTTTGCCACATTACAACTGCAATAATTGAAGGTATGTGAGTATAAAAACTATGTTCAGTGACTAAATTTATCTTTTGTGATGAAAGTTGGCTTTTAGGTCTAAGTGCTAGATATTTATTGAATCAGTGTATTAGGATGCATGCAATTAACCAGTACTATTTATGAATAAGACAAATCCTATTTCTATACTTTTCACTTTATTTTGAAATGGAAATTATTTGGAAAGGTGTCTTACATAGGTGCTATTTCTTTGAGTGAATTGTCACCCCCTTAATTTAATTTTTTATTTTCATTGTTAAAGGTGTTTAAAATAATCTATTATATTAATAGTACTGTGATCTAAACTAAATAAGTGTAATCAAAACACCAGAATCAAAGTCTAGCTATGTTGCACAGTAATGAATACATCACTTGTTGGAACAAGGGATAACAGGAAATAGATATGCTAGCCAGTTGTGAGACATATATGTTCATCAGGAAAATTCTATAAAAATGGACTTATTTAAGCAAATTAGTAATTTTAAACCCATAAATGTGTATGTTTAAAAAAAGTCATTTTGGAAATTAGGTTGAGTTATTATAAAACACTAAAAAAACTATACCACCGGCATTTCAACCCTCTTTGCAGTGAGGCTCTTCAGCATCACCAAAGAGGAGTGTTGCAAAAATGATCAAAATATTGGTGGCACAGTTGTTTTACAAACACATGACCTAGCATCCAAAATGATTTTATTTAAACTATGAACCTGTATTTAGTAAAGCAATTATTTAATATGAAACAGGATATACTGCCCCCCCCCCTCCCCTTCCCTGTGAGGCTTTTAACTGATCTTATGTGATCTTCCACAAATCCTCACCTGTGCCAACCTCTTCAGAGTAGCACATGCACCTTAGGTCCTCAATTATTTGCTGGATGTATTTCAATATATATCTTCCCCTATAATTTTTACCCTCTACAGGTCCCCTTTAGAGCCACAGAAAATTATCATCCAGCAATTTAACACATGTCATATCAACCTGTACTTTCTTCTTGTCAGTGATTTGCTTAAGTACCTACCTTCCTTTGGCTATTCTATGGAGAAACTCCTCATTCCTTGTCTTCTCAATCCACCCTTAGCATTACATATCAAATGCTTTAATTCCATCCCTTTCCAGTTTTTCCCTGGTCCATGATTCACTACCTACAATTTTGTGTTCAAAAAGTACATTCTCAGTAATTTCTTCCTCAAATTGAGGCCTTTATGTTTGGTACTGATAGACCTATTTTGGCCAGAAATGTCTTCTCTGATTATGCTAGTGTGCTTTTTATGTCCTCTTTGGTTCATCCATCAAGAATTATTTTGCTTCCAAGGCAGCATAATTCCTTAAATTTATCTGTTTTGTGGGCAACAATTTTGTTGTTAACTTAATCACTAATCTCATTTCTGCTACTCTTCATTACTTTCATCTTTCTTCAGTTTATTCTCAATTCATATTCTGTATGCATGTGGCAGTTCATTCCAGTCAACAGGTCCTGTAATTCTTTTTTGCTTTTACTGACAATAGCAAAATCATCAGTAAATCTTGTTATTTATATCCTTTCACCATAGATTTCAGTCCCACTCATAAACATGTCATTTATTTCTGTGATTGCTGCTTTAATGTACAGACTGAACAGTAAGGGCAAAAGAATGAATCTCTGTCTTGCACTCGTTTTAATCTGAGCATTTCAGCCTTAGTGTTTCAGTGTTATTGTTCCCTCTTGATTCTTGTGGGTACTGAATATTATTTTTTTCCTATAGCTTATAGCTACTTTTCTTTGAATTTCAGACATTTGGCACTATTTTACATTGTTGCACTATTTTACATTGTTTCCGGGTCAATAAATCTTGAGTCCATCAGTATGCTCCTTATTTGCTCAGGATTATTTGTTGCTAAGAGCCCCCATGAACCATGGACCTTGCCATTGGTGGGGAGGCTTGCGTGCCTCAGTGATACAGATAGCTTTACTGTAGGTACATCCACAATGGAGAGGTATCTGTTCAGAGGCCAGACAAATGCTTGGTTCCTGAAGGCATGCAGCAGCCTTTTCAGTAGTTGCAGGGACAACAGTCTGGATGAGTGACTGATCTGGCCTTGTAACATTAACCAAAATGGCCTTGCTGTGCTGGTACTGCGAATGGCTGAAAGCAAGGGGAAACTACAGCCATAATTTTTCCCAAGGGCATGGAGCTTTAGTGTATGGTTAAATGATGATGGTCCCTCATTTGGATCTCCAGGCAGGGACTACTCAGGAGGATGACATTATCAGGAGAAACAAAATTGGTGATCTACGGATCAGAGTGTGGGATAACAGATCCCTTAATCGGGCAGGTAGGTTAGAAACTTGAAAAAGGGAAATAGATAGGTTAAAGTTAGATATAGTGGGAATTAATGAAGTTCAGTGGCAGGAAGAACAAGACTTTTGGTCAGGTGAATACAGGTATATAAATACAAAATAAAATAATGGTAATGCAGGAGTAAGTTTAATAATGAATAAAAAGCAGGAGCTCAGGTAAGCTACTATGAACAACACAGTGAATGCATTATTGTAGCAAAGATAGATGTGAAGCCTATGCCTACCACAGTAGTACAAGTTTGCATGCCAATTGCTCCACAGATGATGAAGAGATTGAAGAACTGTATGATGAGATAAAAAAAATCACTCAGATAGTGAGGAGAGATGAAAATTTAATAGTCATGGGGACTGGAATTCAATAGTAGGAAAAGAAAAATAAGGACAAGTAGTAGGTGAATATGGAATGGAGGCGAGGAATGAAAGAGGAAGACTCCTGATAGAATTTTGCACAGAGCATAACGTAATCATAGCTAACACATGGCTTAAGAATCATGAAAGAAGGTTGTATACATGGATGAGGTCTGGAGGCACTGGAAGGTTTCAGGTGGATTATTTAATGGCAAGACAGAGATTTAGGAACCAAGTTTTAAATTGTAAGACATTTCCAGGGACAGATGTGGACTCTGACCACAAATTATTGGTTATGAACTGCAGACTAAAACTGAAGAAACTGCAAAAAGGTAGGAATTTAAGGAGCTGAATGTGGATAAACTGAAAGAACCAGAGGTTGTAGAGTGTTTCAGAGAGAGCATCAGGGAATGATTGACAAGAATGGGGGAAAGAAGTACTGTAGAAGAAGAATGGTTAGCTTTGAGAGATGAAATAGTGAAGACAGCAGAGGATCAAGTATGTAAAAAGATGAAGGCTCATAGAAATCCTTGGATAACAGAAGAGCTATGGAATTTAATTGATGGAAGGAGAAAATATAAAAATGCTGTAAATGAAGCAGACAAAAAGGAATACAAACATCTCTGAAATGCGATTGACAGGAAGTGCAAAATGGTTAATCAGGGATGGCTAGAGGGCAAACGTTAGGATTTAGAGGAGTATATCACTAGGGGTAAGATATATACTGCCTACAGGAAAATTAAAGAGACCTTTGGAGGAAAGAGAAGCACTTGTATGAATATAAAGAACTCAAATGGAAAACCAGTTCTAAGCAAAGAAGGGAAAGCAAAAAGGTGGAAGGAGTACATAGAGGTTCTATACAAGGGAGATGTACTGGAGGGCAATAATACACAAACAGAAGAGGATGTAGATGAATAAACAAGACCCTGGGAGGAGAAAACATTCCATTAGAACTACTGATAGCCTTGGGAGAGCGAGCCCTGACAAGACTCTACCACTTGATGAGCAAATGTATGAGGTGATGAAATACCCTCAGACTTCAAGAAGAATGGAAGAATTCCAATCCTATAGAAAGCAGGTGTTGACAGGTGTGAAAATTACCAAACCATCAGTTTAGTATGTCACGTCAGCAAGGTATTAACACGAATTCTTTACAGACGAATGGAAAAACTGGTAGAAGCTGACCTCGGGAAAGATCAGTTTGGATTCTGTACAAATGTTAGAACACATGAGGCAGTACTCACCCTATGACTTCTCATAGAAGATAGGTTCAGAAAAGGCAAACTACATTTGTAGCATTTGTAGACTTGGAGAAAGCTTTTGACAATGTTGACTGGAATACTCTCTTTCAACTCTAAAGGTGGCAGGGGTAAAATAAAGGGAGAAAAAGGCTATTTATAATTTTTACAGAAACCAGATGGCAGTTACAAGAGTTGAGGGAAGCAGTAGTTGAGAAGGCAGTGAGACAGGGTTGTAGCCTATCCTCGATGTTATTCAATGTGTACATTGATCAAGCCGCAAAAGAAACTAAAGAAAATTTGGATTAGGAGAAGAAATTAAAACTTTGGGGTTCACTGATGACATTGTAATTCTGTCAGAGACAGCAAAGGACTTGGAAGCGCCACTGAACGAAATGGACAGTGTCTCGAAAGGAGGCCATAAGATGAACATCAGCAAAAGCAAAATGAGGATAATGGAACATAGCCTAATTAAATCAGATGATGCTAAGGGAATTAGGCTAGGATATGGGACACTTAAAGTAGTAGATGAGTTTTGCTATTTGGGAAGTAAAGTAACTGATGATGGTCATAGTAGAGACGGTATAAAGTGCAGACTGGCAATGGCATGAAAAGCATCTCTGATGAAGAGAAATTTGTTAACATCAAGTATAGATTTAAGTGTCAGGAGGTCTTTTCTGAAAGTATTTTTTTGGAATACTTTTATGGACAATAAATACTTTAGACAACAATAGAATAGAGGCTTTTGAAATGTGGTGCAGCAGAAGAATGTTGAAGATTAGATGGATAGACCATTTAACTGATGAGGAGGTACTGAATAGAATTGGGGAGAAGAGGAATTTGTGGCACAAAGTGACTAGAAGAAGGGATCTGTTGGTAGGACCTGTTCTGAGTCATCAAAGTATCACCAATTTAGTATTGAAGGGCAGCGTGGAGGGTAAAAATTGTAGAAGGAGACCAAGAGATGAATATACTAAGCAGATTCAGAAAGATGTAGGTTGCAGTACGTACTTGGTGATGAAAAAGCTTGTACAGTATAGGGTAGCATGGAGAGGTGCATCAAATCAGTCTTTGGACTGAAGACCACAACAAGAACATAAAGAGGATTAGTATGTTTTCACAACTGTTTATACTTTGTGTGCTCCTGAACTAACTGCACAAAATAAGTTTCAGAGAACGAATTTAATACAATTTCTGATGATATTTTATGCCTACCATCTGCTTTGAACATGTATTTTCAGCAACATATTGAGCGTAGATTGAAGTCACCACTGACTGTAACTGTATGAGTGGGGTACATATTTGAGATGGTCCTCAAGTTTTCTTTGAATGTTTCAGCAACTGTATCATTTGAGTCATGGAGTTGGAAGCAATTATTAATGTATTCCCTATGTCAAGTATAACCTCTACCTGTACTGACTCACAGGAACTATCTGCTCCTATTTCACTGCTATATAAACAACTTCTATCAAAAACAAACATGCCAACACCAACTGTATTTAATCTATTCTTCCTGAGCACTGGTAGGTTCTTTGTGAACATTTTGGCTGAACTTATCTCTGGCTTTTGTCAGCTTTCAGTACCTATAACAATTTCAGCCTCAGTGCTTTCTATTAGCATGGAACTCTGGCTCTTCCCCAACACTGTTAAGACAATTTACAGTTATAATATGTATGGTTCCTAGGTTTCATCCTGTGTTTGACCTGCAAACACTCTGATACTGGAGCCCTTTACGCTATTTCCCAAGAAACCACACAGTCCATTCCACACAGCCCCCATTATCTGTGAAGCCAGTTCTAGTGTATTAAGGACCCCTGAGCTATTAAGTGGAACTCAACTCCCCAAACTCCCTAAGGTGCAAGTCCAAGAATCTGCAGCAGACACGGTCACAAAACCATCTGCGCCTGTGATTCAAAACCCCACTTAGCTCTGTACCAAAGGTCCACAATCAGTGCTATTGACAATGCTACTGATGGTGAGTGAGCTCTGCCTTCCTCTCACAAGCAAGAATGGCAGCAGTCTTTACCAACCTCGGATACCAGTAGTACATCCCCCCTCCCCCTCATCTCCTCCCAGCTGTTATGGCTGTATAATCACAGAATGCACATTGAACTTCTTCTGCTTCTTGGCAGCTATATCAATGAGAGGAACAAATATTTACCAAACACTGGAGCCCCAACTACCAGTAATTCCACCCTCTGTGAATACCCAGATCTTGCTGGCTGAGAGGCTTCCTCTGAAACAGGACAAGTGACAATGTCTGGCTGAAGATCTTTATTACCCACAGATAGCACCTGAAATATGTTTGTCAAGTGAGCCGGTAATGCCTTTTAATAAGACCCACTGCCATATCTTGAAATGGCTTCCCACCTGACCATGGGTGAGGAGTCAACCTCAGTGTGGGTAGCAACTGGGCAGCCACAGTAGTGGATGATTGGGGGACACTTGGGTAATGCTGGATGTCCCTTGAATTCCCACATATGACTCCCTGCAGTGATGTCTATTGGCAATGCCCTCAGACAGACCGACTGAAGCCAGCACCACCAGGAGCTGTGAGCGAGTAGTCACCAACTCAACTCTTATCTGAACACAGCAATCACAGTTCCTATTCATACTAAATATGGTGGAACTATACACTACACTGCTATTAAAACATGAGTGTGTGCCTAGCAAATACAGAAACGTGCAAGAAATTCAAGAATTAAACTACTAAGCACACAGGTAAATGAAAATAAACCGCCGTCAGCTTTTCTCCATTCCGCAGTATAGGTGTCAAGGAGCTGTTCCCCTGGAAAACAATGGATTTGCAACCTCCCATTGGCATGATGAAGAAGGTATCAGGATACATCAAACTATGGAGCAGTCTGCCACTGTCCAGTGCCAATGGTCACGTGACTATTTCAGTCATCGTTGCTGATGCTGTGGTGTTAACTTTGGCACATGCATGGGTCATTCGCTGTGGAGCCCCATTATTAGGAGTGTTTGGTGCACTGTTTGTTCACACACACTCTCTGCCCAGCATTAAAGTCTGGTGTTAGTTCTCCCACAGTTCACTGCCTGTCCTGTTTTACCAGTCTGCCCAACCTATGACATCTGACATCTGTTACGAGGGAAAGGCGCCCAACCCCATGACGTCTGGATGTGGTTTCATCTTGGTTCCACCATATGCTGAAGACACTCACCACAGTTTTTTTTTTGAACATCCGACAATTCACAAGGTTTTTAAAATGCTCATGCCAAGCCTCTAGGCCATGACAATCTGACCTTGGTCGAACTTGGATAGATTGTACACCTTCCCCATTCTACACATGGGTAGTACATCACTGATACTGCATGCATTGTGCATGTGTCTGACAAGCAGTCATTCTTCACCAAGTGATGCTGTTATCTCCGGGACAGGTTTATATCAATGGTAGGTCAATGCTCATAATGTTCCCGTGATCAGTGTTTGGCGATTTTAATGAGAGGTCTCAAACTGTGAGAATTTAATTTATGCACTAGTAAGTTGTACACATGTGAAATTATTGTTTAAATTGAATGGTGGCCATTTTGTAAATATTTGTATTGAGTACAGCAGTAATCACATTACTATGAGCATAAAATACTGCACAGAGCAGTACATGTAGCCTTTTGTTAGTGAGTTTTCAATGGAGGAGGTTGATGAGTGTATTTGGGCGGACAGAACACCACACTGCCTAAGACAGTGTTTGTAAATATCTGATGTCTCTTAGTTGAACAATTAGAAATCTTTCAGGAATTAGAATAGTTTTGTGGGAGTGAGTTATGAGCTTTTGAATTCTGTTGGGCCTTAAAAGATGTTCATGTGGCTTTCTTGTTCTTCTGTGATCACACAGATTTTATTGCTGTTCATACAGTTTAAGGCTGCTGTGAACTATAATATTTCAGTGCATTTATTGTTGATAACGGTGTGATGAATTTGTTAGACATTTGTCATTATGGTAATGGTGAGTAATAAACTGTAGTTTTCAATGTTACTGAGGTTTTATGCTAATGAATTTTAAGATTTTGCTACATGTTTTGGAGAGTTAAAGTGCATTTGTATGAATATTGAACCACACATTCTACTGCATTAAATAGTCTGCATGCATAAACACAACAACATTTTGCACCACTGGTTTGAATGTTGTTCAACGGAATTATCATTTATCCTTGTAAGGCCCTCATTTGCACACTTGAGTGCATATGTCTTGAATAAAAACTTGGCTTGGATTTTAAACAGTTTGATTTAGCCCACATTAGTATCCTACACGATTTTATTAAACTCTATGTTCACATTTCAGCTATTTGTTTAATATTTTATGTTTAATTTTTGCTAACTTATTGTTCTATAATTAAAATATTTTGAGAATATCATTATTACTTGTGTTAATACTGGGCAAAATTGCACCAGTAGACTTCAAGTGAGCCATGCAAAATTTTAGATTGCAATTGCACACACCAATTTGCCTGACTGAAACATTGTTGGGATTGTTGGTAGTGTTTCTTCTTGTTAGATAGTAGCACAGCAATTGAATTCACTCATCCTTTACGTAGTACAGTTGTAATTGGATCGAATCATCCTGACATCTGATTGTTACATTGGACCAGATATTGTACAGAACCTTGTTCTAATGTTTACATTCCACTACTGGACGATAGCAAACAGGTGAAAATAAAAAGTCCAAAAATGCACAGGGGACATGACTACTAAAATATGCTTGCTTTTTTATAATACATTTAATTGGTATTGTGCCAGTCTCCCGACTAGTCAGGGAGTAGCACAACTTTTTATTGTTAATTCTAATTCTACTTACATTTGCATCTTCAGTATTCAAGTACCATTTATTGTGGTTTACATGCTAAACAGAATCATCACTTCAGCAGAAGATGTTTGTTTCTGTAAAATATGCTGCCCAGAAATACCCTATGCACCATTTTTTAAACAGGCAGTAAGGAGTGTGGTGCAAGAAATTAAATCAAGAAAATGAGATTTTTACAGAGCTGTGCAAAGCTGTTTTATTGTATAATTTTTGGTGTCTTCTAGAACTTCTTTGTTAAATTATTTCTAGATTATTCCACTGCAGTCCTATACTTAAACAATATAATCCATTCTTTTTTGCAGAGAACTTATTGACCACGTGAAAAGTCTTGATGCTACACGTCCTACCACAATTGCTATGACTTCAACCTATGATGTGGACCGTGCGGTATGAAAATCTAGATAAGTTATAATAATTTTCCTTGTAATATCATCTTCTTCTGCCTTTCACAGATTTGGCCAATTGACCTGTTCTAGTTGCAGTTCCTTTGTGAGACCTTTTAAATACAGGGTGGAGCCTAAGTAATACATGTTTTTTAAGCTGATAGTGCTCAGTGGAGAATGGGGTATTAACCTTGGGTGAGTTGTAGTGGACAGCTCAGACAACACTGTTTTTGTTACTATGGCTGTCAACCAGTTTTTTTAGAAACAATGATTCTGTGACCAGGATTCAACTTCATTTCAGTAGAAATTTTAATACTGAACATGGAGGTGCAGCTCAGATCGAAACAGTCTACTATGTTGGGCTGACCCATTTAAAGCTACTGGATCTGTGATGAAGAAAAATCACCAGGTCTTTCCCATTCAGTCCAAACTCTGGAAAATGTGGAGAGAGTGGAGCACTTCTTGCTAGTCTGAAAGGATCCACTAGGCAACAAGGTATAGAACTGGGTACATCACATTTTTGATTCATCACATCTCCATGATGATCACAAATTTCAGCCTACAAAACAATGATGATGCAGCAGCTAAGTTACAGGTTTTTTTAGCAACACAAAGAATTTTGTGGCATAACAGATGCCTTTCCTATGGAAGATGGGGATGTCCTAACAGTGATGAATGACAAAGTCCATTTCCATCAGAATGGATATGTTAATGTACAGAAATGTCTTTACTGGGTGCTAAAGGACCCATGTTAACTACACCGGAGATCTCCACAGCTAAAAAGTAAATGTGGTACAGTGTGCAGTGTGTCTTTACTTTTTTGAAGGGGGGGGGGGGGGGGGTGATGGGAGGGAACCACAGTTACTGTGATATCAGTGCAGTACATTGAAATGCTAAACAACTTCTTGTATCTGAAACAGAAAAGGTGAAGGCAAGAAAAATATGGTTCCAACAAGATGGTCAGGAAGCTCAAATGGTGAGAGCATCTGCAGAAATGGTTCAGCAAATGTTTAACTGGAGGCATCATTTCACGATTCAGCAATGTATCTTGGCCTGTCAATTTGTTACTTCTTTTTGTGGGGTTCCCTCAAATCAGGAGTGTATGTGCACAAGCCTTGCACATAAATGACCTGAAAATTTCTATTCATCAAGAAATTGCAGCTGTGTCGAATGAAATGCTGGAGGAAGTCATACAGAGTTTCAAGGAGGGTCTCTAAATTTGCATCTAACAATAAGGCTGCCATCTTAATGACATTATTTAATGAACCAAGTTAATGAATGTATATTTCAAAAATGCAATTAAAATACTGTTATTTTGGGTAAAAGTCTTTTCTGTATGCAAAACAGTGGAAGTTATTCAGTACCGGAAAACGTGCATTGTCTCTACTTCACCCTTTTTATATCCTTTACTGATGCCACTATTCAATCTTATTACATCAATTTTGTTTCACACATTAAATTATTGATTGCAAATAATTTATATAGTTCAGAAAGAGTTAATTACATACTCACTGAACTACCAAATTAAAGTGTAACAAATCAAAGACGTAGTTATAACACAAGGATCAGTACTACTCTTCTCTTATCACAAAAAGAATAGGTCAACTACAGACCACTGGCACTTCTGTCTGTTTTCTTAAAAATATTAGAAAGGCTTTTCAATAAGAGGCTAACAGACTTCTTAGAGGTAAATGGCATTCTGTCAGAATCTCAACATGGGTTTAGAACAAACCGCTCAACTGAATCTGTAGTTCACTCCTTTCTATTAGAGGCACTGATAGCATAAGACTACAAAAAACTTACCATGGGCATATTTTTAGATTTGTCAAAGGCATTTGACACCATAAATCATGACAAATTGCTATACAAGCTAGAAAATCTTGGCATTAGGGGAACAGCTAACAACTGGCTCAGCTCTTATCTTAAGAACAAGGAACAATATGTGGAAATAGATCAAGAAAGGGACACTGTCATTAGGAAATATAATTCCAAGCTACTGACTGTTAAATATGGAGTGCCACAAGGATCGGCAATGGGTCGTGTTCTGTTCTTACTCTATGTAAATGACCTAAACATAAGCAATGACAGCAGTAAAATATTTCAATTTACTGATTATACGAGTGTTCTAATTACAAGAAACTCAGAAGAAACTCTTGTAAAAACATAAAAGAAGCCACTGACAGGCTAACATGTTACTTTGATGACAATGACTTAATAATAAACACTGAAAAAACTGTAGCTATGGATATACACACAGCACAAATAAAAAATCTGGTATCACCCAATCTAGAGCTATACGGTCAGACAATTGCCAAAACAGCCTGTACCAAATTTCTTGGACTCCATCTACAAGGCAACTTGAAATGGAAAGCGCATATTGAGCAAATGAACAAAAAATTAAGTACTTCTTGTTTTGTGCTGCATACATTAAAAAATTGTACCAGCTACAACACCCTTCAGCGTATATATTATGCAGTTGTACACTCTCACCCCCGGTATGGGATTATGTTCCGGGGAAATTCTGGAGATGCCATAAAAAAAAATAAATAAATAAAAAAAATTATATATATATATATAGAATAATGGAAGGGGTAGATGATCGCAAATCATGTAGACCATTGGTTCAAAAACGGATGATCCTGCCACTTCCTTGCATGTATATACTTGAAAATATAATATATTTAAAGCAAAAGACCACTCATCACTCAAAATCACACAATACACAGCTATTATACAAGACAAAACTTGGATGTACATGTTCAAAGCACCAACGCAAAGCTATTTCAAAACAGCCTTATCCATCCTAGTATCAAACTAAACAATGCCTTACTAGATACCATTAAACACATACAAAACATTGGTCACTTCAAATCTAAACTGTAGTACTTGGTTCATCACTGCTTTTACACTGTAAATGAATACCTACAAAACTAAATTTTTGTGTGTTTACCCAATGTAGTCTTATTCAGAAGAACATTTGTATTTTATCTCTCTGTACATAGTGTAACAACATTTATTTAAGTATTCATCATTAATTGATATATTAATGTGTGTTATTAAGTACAAAGGTATATTATATGTAAAACTGTTAATATTAACAAAAAAATCCAAATACCTCTTGCACATTGTGCAGCTGTAGATGAAAATGGATCAATAAATAAATAAAATAAATAAATAAATAAATCAAAAAACAAACAATAGTCACACCTACATGGCAGTCAATATATACAGGGTGTTACAAAAAGGTACGGCCAAACTTTCAGGAAACATTCCTCACACACAAAGAAAGAAAATGTGTTATGTGGACATGTGTCTAGAAACACTTACTTTCCATGTTAGAGCTCATTTTATTACTTCTCTTCAAATCACATTAATCATGGAATGGAAACACACAGCAACAGAATGTACCAGTGTGACTTCAAATACTTTGTTACAGGAAATGTTCAAAATGTCCTCCATTAGCGAGGATACATGCATCCACTCTCTGTCGCATGGAATCCCTGATGCACTGATTCAGCCCTGGAGAATGGCATATTGTATCACAGCCATCCACAATACAAGCATGAAGAGTCTCTATATTTGGTACCAGGGTTGCGTAGACAAGAGCTTTCAAATGCCCCCATAAATGAAAGTCAAGAGGGTTGAGGTCAGGAGAGTGTGGAGGCCACGGAATTGGTCTGCCTCTACCAATCCATGGGTCACCGAATCTGTTTTTGAGAAGCGTACGAACACTTCGACTGAAATGTGCAGGAGCTCCATTGTGCATGAACCACATGTTGTGTCGTACTTGTAAAGGAACATATTCTAGCAGCACAGGTAGAGTATCCCGTATGAAATCACGATAACATGCTCCATTGAGCGTAGGTGGAAGAACATGGGGCTCAATCAAGACATCACCAACAATGCCTGCCCAAACGTTCACAGAAAATCTGTGTTGATGACGTGATTGCACAATTGCGTGTGGATTCTCGCCTGCCCACACATGTTGATTGTGAAAATGTACAATTTCATCACATTGGGATGAAGCCTCATCCATAAAGAGAACATTTGCACTGAAATGAGGATTGACACATTGTTGGATGAACCATTCGCAGAAGTGTACCCGTGGAGGCCAATCAGCTGCTGATAGCGCCTGCACACGCTGTACATGGTACGGAAACAACTGGTTCTCCCGTAGCACTCTCCATACAGTGACGTGGTCAACGTTACCTTGTACAGCAGCAACTTATCTGACACTGACATTAGGGTTATCGTCAACTGCATGAAGAATTGCCTCGTCCATTGCAGGTGTCCTCGTCATTCTAGGTCTTCCCCAGTAGCGAGTCATAGGCTGGAATGTTCCATGCTCCCTAAGACGCTGATCAATTGCTTCGAACGTCTTCCTGTTGGGACACCTTTGTTCTGGAAATCTGTCTCAATACAAACGTACCGCGCCATGGCTATTGCTCCGTGCTAATCCATACATCAAATGGGCATCTGCGAACTCCGCATTTGTAAACATTGCACTGACTGCAAAACCACGTTCGTGATGAACACTAACCTTTTGATGCTACGTGCTGATGTGCTTGATGCTAGTACTGTAGAGCAATGAGTTGCATGTCAACACAAGCACTGAAGTCAACATTATCTTCCTTCAATTGAGCCAACTGGCAGTGAATCGAGGAAGTACAGTACATACTGACGAAACTAAAATGAGCTCTAGCATGGAAATTAAGCATTTCCGGAGACATGTCCACATAACATCTTTTCTTTATTTGTGTGTGAGGAATGTTTGCTGAAAGTTTGGCCGTACCTTTTTGTAACACCCTGTATAACAGATTGTGTAAACATATCACAAGTATACCAATAAAATCATTTAAGGAAATGGTAGCTAACCCATTTTATTCTTTAGAAGATTTTTACAAATGCCAAATACAATAACATAAATTATGAAAGTATGTATTTTGTAATATCAGTAAGTAAGTGTACTGAAAAAGTGTCGCATGTACAAATGCTGACTGACTAGTAAAGAATCTGAATCTGAATCATGTCATAGATCTGATTCATCTGTCATAAATATGTAGAGTGATGACCCTTTAATGTGATGAGTTGGATATTTAGAAAAAGTAATAAATACCAGTTACAAATTTCATATGACTCATACAAAGTTCACAAATGAGCTGCTCTTCTTTTTACAGGGCCAGTTTTTGGATATCATTGGTGTGAATCGCTATAATGCATGGTACTATGATAGTGGGTTTACAGGAGTCATAGTTCCCAAGCTGCTTGAAGAAATGGAAAACTGGAGGGAAAAGTATAATAAACCAATAATCATGACTGAATATGGAGCTGACAGTATGGTGGGGCTTCACATGGTAAGACAAAGCATAACAACATTAAAGTTTTCTGCTGAGGAATAATACAACTATGAGTTTCCTCTTATGGGCCTGTTGACCATATAGATATTTAATTTGTTTTCCCAGGTTTTGTGAAAAATAAGCTGTTGATGTCATTCTTGTTGAGGGACAGGTTATTCTGTGGCTCTTGAAGTAGTGTAAAGTCACCTTTACTGCTGTGTGGAGCCGCTATAGTGTTAAAAGTGCAAAAAAAAAAATAAAAATAAATAAATAAATAAATGGTTCAAATGGCTCTGAGCACTATGGGACTCAACTGCTGTGGTCATTAGTCCCCTAGAACTTAGAACTACTTAAATCTAACTAACCTAAGGACATCACACACATCCATGCCCGAGGCAGGATTCGAACCTGTGACCGTAGTAGTCGCACGGTTCCGGACTGCGCGCCTAGAACCGCGAGACCACTGCAGCCGGCAAAAGTGCAAAAACTTGATTGAATTTTCTGATGTTGAGACATGAGAAAGAGCAATGTGTTTTACTTGGTAAGAGAACTTTCTATAGCCAAGATCACATAAATATTTCTTTATTGTCACCAACCAGTTTCAACAAATTTTGCTATCATCTTTAGGTCTGTAACATAGTGCACTTAGATGGAATATATTTCATATTATGAATTATGGCATGGTATTTCAGAAAAGGAAAAAAAGATTTCGTTTGACATTACAGGAAATGGGAAAGGAAACTTTACATTTACAAACCTTAAAAATTTTTGCTAAAAATTGTGTCCATTGTGAGCTGCAACCTCATACCAAGTTGTCATGTTAATGGATAAAATCGAGCAACTTATGGAAAGGAATTTCAGCAATAAAATATTTACAATCAAAAACCATCTTGTGTACATGGCCTTGTCCATACATGTAGCACTCACAGCTGATTTTTAAGTCATAAAAATCACCATATACAATAAAATACACATAGCACATCTGTTTATGTTAGCTTGATTTTTCCAGTAATACAAAGATAACACGTATACAGTGTTGCAGCCATTAGATGGCTCTTACATCAGTATCATAAGCCCATAACATAAATTGTTACATTTTCACATTTAAACTTACATACATTTCTGTGTGATCTTTAAACATTGTTGTTGTTGTGGTCTTCAGTCCCAAGACTGGTTTGATGTGTCCTATCAACCGATTCCTTCTTCTAGTCAGGTTGTACCACAAATTTCTCTTCTCCCTATTCCTATTCAGTACCTCCTCATTAGTTACATGATCTATCCATCTAATCTTCAGCAGCACCACATTTCAAATGCTTTTATTCTCTTCTTGTCTAAACTGTCTATTGTCCATGTTTCTCTTCCACTCCATACAAATACTTGATGTTAACAAGTTTCTCTTTGTCAGAGACGCTTTTCATGCCATTGCCTGTCTGCATTTTATACCATCCCTACTTTGACCATCATCAGTTACTTTACTTCCCAAATAGCAAAACTCATCTACTACTTTAAGTGTCTTATGTGCTAGCCTAATTCCATTAGCATCATCTGATTTAATTAGACTATATTCCATTATCCTCATTTTGCTTTTGCTGATGTTCATCTTATGGCCTCCTTTCAAGACACTGTCCATTTCGTTCAGTGGCTCTTCCAAGTCCTTTGCTGTCTCTGACAGAATTACGATGTCATCAGTGAACCTCAAAGTTTTTATTTCTTCTCCCTGGACGTTAATTCATAATCCAAATTTTCTTTTGTTTCTTTTGCTGCTTGCTCAATATACAGATTGAATAACATCAGGGATAGGCTACAAGCCTGTCTCACTGCCTTCTTAACCACTGCTTCCCTCAACTCTTGTAACTACCATTTGGTTTCTATACAAATTATAAATAGCCTTTTGCTCCCTTTATTTTACCCCTGCCACCTTTAGAGTTGAAAGAGAGTATTCCAGTCATCATTGTCGAAAGCTTTCTCCATGTCTACAAATCCTACAAATGTAGTTTGCCGTTTCTTAACTTATCTTCTATCAGAAGTCATAGCGTCAGTGTTGCCTCCTGTGTTCCAAAATTTCTACAGAATACAAACTTATCTTCCCCAAGATCAGCTTCTACCAGTTTTTCCATTCTTCTGTAAAGGATTCATGTTAGTATTTTGCAACCATGAGTTATTAAACTTATAATTCAGTAATTTTCACACCTGTCAGCACCTGCTAAATTTTCTCGTTTAAACTTACATCCTTTTGTGAGTGGTCTTTAAACATTGTATTGATTACAAAACTGCACTATATCTGTACATGAAACATGTTTCACATACATACATACATACATAGTACAGTTTCATGTACTGATGTAGTACACTTTTGTAACTGTTACAGTGTTTGAAGACCACTCACAAAAGTATGTAAGTTTAAATTTGAAAAGATAATAATTTACTTTCTGTTCTTATGATACTGATGTAAAATCCATCTATTGGCTGTAACAAGCTGTACGCATGTTATCTTTACAGCACTGCCATCCAGCTTTAGCTTACACACCATCTAAGGTGGATCAGAAATTAATGGAAAATGTCAAGCTATTGTAACAGATGAGCTACTGTGCATTTTATTGTATATTGTGATTTTTATGAATTATCAATCATTTGTGAGTGCTACATATATGGACACTGCCATGTACACAAGGTGCTTTTTGACTGCAAATGTTTTATTATGACAAACCTTTGTATAAGCTGCTACATTCATCCACTACCATGATAACTTGGTGTGAAGTTCCAATTCACAATGAAGTGATTTTGTAGCAAAACTTTTGAAGGTATTTTAATGTAGAGTTTCCTTTTCCATTTCCTGTGATGGCAAACAATTTTTTTTTCTTTTCCAAGTATTATGTTATAATTCATGATATAAAATATATTCCCTATATGTGTACTATGTCACAGACCTGAAGATGACACAAAAGGCTGTCAAAACTGGTTGTTGACAATAAAGAAATTTTTATGTGATCTTGGCCTTAGAAAGCTTTTCTTACCAAGTTCTTATTATTAAAATATGACTTTATTAAAAGGATATCAATTATTAGCATTATTGCCAGTTGATGGAGCAATGTCATAAATCACAACCCTGCATAAACTGAATAGATCCAATTGGAAATACTCAGACAATTAGGCTTTTTATCAGGTAATGGTCATGGTATCTTTTTGATGGCCACATTTGAAAATATGCCTATATCTCTGACTCTTTCATAAAACTATCAATGACCTATGAATCCTCAATAACTCTGAAATGTCTCATGAATGCATGACCTCCAAACATACTCCTCGTGACTGCACTTTTTAACCTCTGTCATGAATGTATAACATTCAGCCTCAGTTCCCACAGTTTCACCTTCTACCTTCTTTCGAAATTGTTGAATTATACTTTTATACCTTGTCAGTATCCACCTTCTTCCAGGTAACTTAATTTAAAGGGAAAAGCTGCACTTTGCCATGTTTCCACACTGTTCTTGCCATGGTGGTCTCATAATGGTGGTAGTGATGATTTTACTTCACTCAAGAGCTTCAAGCCTTTACTTACTTACTTAACTTACTTACTTACTTCTTTCTTTCTTCCTTGGAAATGCATTCTTCTGTTAGACTTTTTGCCAAGAGGAATGACAGTGGGAGATACTGTGAAATATTATTAAAACTTAGGTGCGCTATTTAAAATTGCCAATGGGGACTGCTGTGTAGTGGCATCATTCTGCTTCACAACAATGCTCAGTATCTTATTCTGGCAAGAACAAGGACACAACTGGACCAGTTTTTATTGGGAATTACTGCATTGTCCACCATACATCCCTGAAGTAGCACCATCACACTTTCACCTGTTTCCAAAACTGAAGGAATTCCTTGGTGGAAAGTGCTTTGAAAATATTGGTATGCTGAAATAAACTGTTACTAACTGGTTTAACAGAGAGGCAGCAAAGTTCTTTGATGGTAGGATCTAAAAACTGGTGCCATGACTTGACAAATGTTTTCATGTTCATGGTGACTATGTTAACTAACAATGACATTTCTTCTCATAGTTCTACAAATATTCAAATAACCCAGTAAATTTCTAAAAGATACGCTTTGGCTGAATATTTCTGCTTTCTCATTCCTCTTTTACAAATATAACAGTAAATAATATGTATCAAGATGAATTATTAGACTGGTTTATAGTATATGATCATGTCTTTAAAAGTAGCACACTGAAAATGGAGTCAGATGTGTGCTCACATAATTCAAAAGTAAATTCCTATTTGTATTTTCTCCAAATTATGAATCATTGTTGAATTATATTCTTTGACATTATTCGTTGATATTGACAAACTGTCACATTCATCCACAGCAACCTGAATATCTTTGGTCAGAAGAGTACCAAGTGGTTCTGATGTCTGAGCACTTTAAGGCTTTTGACACTCTTCGAGAGAGAGGTTACTTTATAGGAGAACTGATATGGAACTTTGCTGATTTCCAAACTGGTCAATGTAAGTACAATAGCCTTATATTTCCTATGAAACATCATCCTAATGAAATGTCATCCAGGTAAATGAACGCCAATCAAAATGCTGTTAAGCCTAAATTATTCATTCTTAAGCTCTATAAATCTCTGGAGGTATTTGAAAAGGTTGTGTTCAAGCATCTCATTAAATATCTGACTGCAAATAATATATTGTCCAAGTCACAGTTTGGATTCTTAAGGGTTCTGATATAGAGAAAGCTATTTACACGTACAGTGAGAATGTACTTAATTCATTAGATAATAAATTAGAGGCTACTGGTATTTTCTGTGACCTGTCAAAAGCCTTTGACTGTGTGAACCACAGCATTCTCTTAAGTAAATTAGAATATTATGGTGTCACCGGCAATGCTGTGAAATGGTTTCAGTCTTATCTATCTGACAGGAAACAAAGGGTGTCATTGTGAAATACCTGTGCAGTAAGCAGTCAGTCTTCATCTGACTGGGAAATAATTAAATGTGGTGTTCCTCAAGGTTCCATCTTGGGTCTAATGCTTTTTCTTGTGTACATTAATGACATCTCGTGTGCTACATTGCCAGATTATAAGTTTGTTTGGTTGCAGATGATACAAATATTGCAATAAGTAGCAAGTCAAGTACGGATTTAGAAGTAGCTGCTAATCAAATTTTCACTGACATTAGTAAGTTATTTAAAGCTAATTCATGGTCATTAAACTTTGAGAAGGCCCACTATATGCAGTTCAGAACCTGTAAGAGATTTCCTTCCAGAAAGAGTATAACATATGAGGACATGCAGATCGAACAGGTTGACCGTGTTAAATTTCTCGGATTACAAATCAATAATAAATTCATTTGGGAAGGGCATACCACAGAATTGTTTAAGCGACTAAACAAGTCTGTATTTGCTGTGAGAATGATGTCAGATGTAGGAGATATAAATATAAAAAAACTTGCATACTTTCCTTCTATTATGTCATATGGGATCATATCCTGGGGCAACTCATCAAACCGAGAAAAAGCTTTTAGGATGCAAAGCATGTGATAAGAATCATTTGTGGTGTAAATTCAAGAACATCTTGTATAAACCTGTTCAAAAAACTCAGTAATCTAACCACTGCTTCTCAGTATATTTATTCTTTGATGAAATTTGTTGCCAGTAATACATCTCTATTTACATCCAATAGCTCAATACAGAGTATCAATACGAGAAATAACAGCAATCTACATAAAGACCTAAAATCACTTACCTTGACCCAAAAAGGGGTCCAGTATTCAGGAACACACACTTTCAATAAATTGCCAGCAACCATTAAAAACTTGGATTCAGATAAAGCATGGTTTAAACAGAGTTTGAAAGACTTTTTGATAGGCAACTCCTTCTACTCCATAGATGAATATCTTAACAGAGACTATTAAGCCAGTTTAAGTAAAAATATCTGTTATATTTCAGTTTTGACAACACTTGGTTATGACAGTCAAGATTAGGTATTTTGTGTATGATAAATTTATTAATAGTGCATAATAGAGGCGCTCTGCATCGCGGTGTAGATTGCTCGCCAGGTTTCGAGAGGGTGCGTTTCTGGATGAGGTATCGAATATATTGCTTCCCCCTACTTATACCTTCCGAGGAGATCGCGAATGTAAAATTAGAGAGATTAGAGCGCGCACGGAGGCTTTCAGACAGTCGTTCTTCCCGCGAACCATATGCGACTGGAACAGGAAAGGGAGGTAATGACAGTGGCACGTAAAGTGCCCTCTGCCACACACCGTTGGGTGGCTTGCGGACTATAAATGTAGATGTAGATGTAGATAACCAGATGGCAGTTATAAGAGTCGAGGGGTATGAAAGGGAAGCAGTGGTTGGGAAGGGAGTGACACAGGGTTGTAGCCTATCCCCGATGTTATTGAGCAAGCAGTAAAGGAAACAAAAGAAAAGTTCGGAGTAGGTATTAAAATTCATGGAGAAGAAATAAAAACTTTGAGGTTCACCGATGACATTGTAATTCTGTCAGAGACAGCAAAGGACTTGGAAGAGCAGTTGCATGGAGTGGATAGTGTCTTGAAGGGAGGATATAAGATGAACATCAACAAAAGCAAAACAAGGATAATGGAATGTAGTCGAATTAACTCGGGTGATGCTGAGGGAATTAGATTAGGAAATGAGACACTTAAAGTAGTAAAGGAGTTTTGCTATTTGGGGAGCAAAATAACTGATGACGGTCGAAGTAGAGAGGATATAAAATGTAGAGTGGCAATGACAAGGAAAGCGTTTCTGAAGAAGAGAAATCTGTTAACATCGAGTATAGAATTAAGTGTCAGGAAGTGATTTCTGAAAGTATTTGTATGGAGTGTTGCCATGTACAGAAGTGAAACATGGACGATAAATAGTTTAGACAAGAAGAGAATAGAAGCTTTCGAAATGTGGTGCTACAGAAGAATGCTGAAGATTAGATGGGTAGATCACATAACTAATGAGGAGGTATTGAACAGAATTGGGAAGAAGAGGAATTTGTGGCACAACGTGACTAAAAGAAGGGATCAGTTGGTAGGGCATGTTCTGAGACATAGAGGTATCACCAATTTAGTATTGGAGGGCAGCATGGAGGGTAAAAATCATAGAGGGAGACCAAGAGATGAATACACTAAGCAGATTCAGAAGGATGTAGAAGCTTGCACAGGATAGAGTAGCATGGAGAGCTGCATCAAACCAGTCTCAGGACTGAAGACCACCACAACAACAACAGTGTTTCATTCTGACAGTGTGTTAATTCTGTAAATATTAACTGTTCCAGCATTGTGTTAACCTATTTCAACTATCTCCTGATATTGTATTCAAACGGTTTATGTTTTTATGTTATACTTTGACATGTTCCACACCCATGAAAGTCATCTCATTTTTTGGGTCTATGAAATGAAAACTGAATCTAATCTAATCTAGTCTAATCTGGAAGAGCGAACAAACATTTTTCGTTTGTCGTTTGTAATACTGACATCTAACATGAAAAAAAGAGTTAATTTTTGCCACTTATGACAAATGCTGTAAACTAAATTTGTGTATGGGTTTTTTGCTTGGTGGATACTAGATGTCTGTCACAACAAACACTACCAAATTATGGGATAGTGTAAATTTTGATATGTTTGTTGTACACATTTTAATTAACAATGTAGTCAAGTGTGACAGTTGCAGTATTGTGTAGTTGTGAAGGATATAAAGTATCAATCTATTAAAACCAGTAATTGAATAATGAAAATCTATTGTAATGAATGAAGGATTTATTAGGTTATAGTGCCTGACATTTACTGAAGGGACTCTAAATGTACATAATAAAGAACACCAGCACATTATGTTTGAAGAGTCAGCTTGGGTAAGAAGTGACTGAAGGATTGCGTTAATTTTGTGAAGCTGCACACTTTTTTCCAAAAATTTTGAGGTCTCTTCTTCATGAAATTCTTACTAGCAGATAGAAAATTTGTATTTCCGTAACTTTTTATTTGGTCATACATTGTCTTGAATTTTAACCTCCTTGAGCCAAAGTAAGAAATTTGATGATGAATGTGTAACCAGGGGACTTTTCTGAGATGTTTGGAGCATGTGGAGAAGAGTCAACAGCTGTTCAATCCAGTCCCCTTACAAAGAAAAAGGGTTAAATAAAATTACAATCATGTTTCCAATCATAGATCTGTATTGTTTAAGCAATCATGAGGTCACTGGCAGTAGTTATGGACATATAAATCAATTAATTAAAATGTCATTGAAATTACCCATGAATTTATACATTAAAACTAGTTTTTCCTATACAGATGAAACCACTGACAGCCTATCAAATGATCAGGGAGGAGCAGTTTTTGTGATCATCAAACAATTTATTCATAAAAGATAGTGAAAATCAGTGAAAGTTCTGGGGCTCTTACTTTCAGATTCCTGACATAGCAGAACTGGTGTCACCTCATGTTCGCCAACCTGAGCACTAGGGGTTCGAGATGCCCCCTTGGCAGGAAGCAATAAGAACTGTTTGTGTTAATGCCCTCAGAACAGTTGGCTACAGGGACCTTTTTCTATTGGAGGAGGCACGCTGCTGTGCTGCATCTTAGGATAAAAAATTACTGAGAGACTCATCAGCCCCATTTCATGGCATCTCTTAGAAGGGTCCACTTCATGAGTAGGAGTAGCATGGTAGTTGCTACCATTTTCTGATACATGTGTTGACATGCATTATCTTGGAAGCAACCATTTGTAGATAAGTAAGTTCCAGTTAAAAAATTTCATGGTACAATGGTTCTGGCAACTTTGTTATTAAGCAGAAGATATGTGATTTGGACAGTGAGCATCCATCATCGTAGTTCTACTGATGTTAGAGCTGTAAGCTTTGCCATGCTGGCCCTGTCCGTGTGCTCACATTATGTGACTCCTTGTGACTTTTGTTCATGATTTTCAGTTCCCAATATTCCTCTCTGTTTTTCTGATTATTAGTCTCTCTAGGAACTGGCCCCATTATTGTCATTTCTCATTTGATTCTGCAACTGTTTTAAGCACATTTAGCTTGAGCTACAACAAGCCAGTGGCTAGCCATTTACTGCAGAACTGTGGGTCAACTAAATCCCATTCTTTGTGATAAGACTGTCTCACATTTGTGTGTTTTATCGAGAATATAACTGATTCAATTACAGTTCTCTGCCTGTTACTGCTATGGTAGGGAAAACGATCACAAGCAGCCACTTTTAGAGTCCAAAGTAACTTATTGATAACCTGAACTCATGATATCGTATGGTCTGTGCTGCTGTTTCAGCCATCAAATCAGAATACGATTTCATGAAATTTTCCATTTCTGTCACTTTCCTGCTATGCTCTTCATTACTGAAGCTAATGTCACCACTGATCTTCTTTATATAGTCACAGTTAGGCCCGTCCATAAAGTTGTCATATGTGTCCAGTCATTCTGCCTCTGCAATTCATTATGTTCTTTAATGTGTTGACTGCTGCATGCTAACAATAGTCCAGAAATGCCTGCCATTGAATGACTCCCTCATATGAGGAAAGAAGTCACTGAGCTCAATGTTAAGAGTATACAAGGGTCAAGGCAACATTTCATAGCCCAGAGAAGTAGCACGTGTGAATGTGTCCTGTGCAGAATGAACTGTGACACTGTTATGGAGCAAAAATACCCCATCTGGATAGTTTCCCACAAAGCCTTGTCTTGACAGTCTCCTGTATCCATATCAGAAGATTTCAGTGGTACCATCCTGTGATAGTTTTTGAAAAAACAAACAGCATCAGCATGCTCGATGATGGTTGGGTACTGTGTTTTTAAGCAGTGGTAAATCTACAATTTTGACTGAATACATTGCTCCTTTGTCTCAGAATTGTGATGATACACCCAGCACTCACTCATCCATGGTGATTACATGGATAAAGAAGATAACTGGATAGGCTTTTCAGAATGACAACATTTCATGTTCTGACTCAGTTCAGGAAACTTTTTGAATGGGAGTGGTTAGTTGTAGACCGCAGCGGTTGGCCTCCTTTATCATGTTTGAAATTTTATGTAAGATCTTAATAATAATAGTAATAATAATAAGAATAGGCCTTCGGCATGTTTTGCCAGTCGTAAAAGGCGACGAAAAGAACAAACCACTAAGAGGGCTAACCCCCCTTTTAGTGTGATTAGTTGGTTCAGGACAGAACTAATGAAGCCTCGGACAAGCGCTGTCATGGTCGAGGACGACACTTGAACCTATGCCCATCCACAATGGTAACGACACTCCTAGTCACACGGAAAATGATTTAAATCCAAATAGAGGTGTTTTGCAGGATATGCTTCCTGCAACTACTCTAGAAGGAAAACAAAGACAGAGGATGAGATGGTCAGATGAAGTTAACCGACACCTCATATTCTGTTATTACCAAGCAACAAACTTAGGAACCAACACAACTGGATACAGATCACAAGTATACACAAAATTTATTACCAGATACCCAGAATTAAAATTTTTAACAGATCAACGACTAGCTGATCAGATCTGTGTGATAATAAAAAATAACAGGATACCCCAGTCAGAATTAGAAAACATCAAACAACAAGTACAACAAATACTGGAACAAAATAATGTGCAATCAGAAGAAGAAGAAAATACAGTAATGGACTCAAACATCCCAGAGCAAACAAACAAAGACCACCACGCATCAATTAAACAATCAGAGGAACACGAAATCTTAAGACATCCACCAGAACAAGCACAAATAGAACATGAAGTGACACACATGTTAGATATAGAAGAAAAATTTCAGCTAACATATATAGAATACAAAGATACAAATACAGACATTAGACCATTCTTGCATAGACCACCCAATAACCCACAAGTCGAAACAACAATAACAACTATCAACACAATCATACACAACAAAATAAATGAAAATACAGCTATGAAAGAGTTACAACTACTGGTTTATATAGGAGCACTCACTACACTAAATATACACACTAGGCAGAGATCAGAACAAACCAACACACAGAAGAAACCCACAAAACCAGCATGGCAACACAGGCTACAGATCAGAATAGAAAAACTGAGAAAAGACATCGGACAGCTAACACAATTTATAAGAAATGAAATATCAGACAAAAAACGAAAAAGGTTAGGTAAAATCTCACAACAAGAAGCGATAGAGCAATTAGATGAAAAGAAGCAGAAATTACAAGCATTGGCCAAACGACTTAGAAGATACAAAAAAGTGAAAATAGAAGGAAACAAAACCAAACCAAACATTCAACACAAAGCAAAAGAAATTTTATCAGACAATAGATAACACACATTAAAATAGACAACCCACCAATCATAACAGACATGGAACACTTCTGGAGCAACATATGGTCAAACCCAGTACAACATAACAGGCATGCACGGTGGATACAAGCAGAAGCAGACACATACAAGACGATACCACAAATGCCTGAAGTGATAATTTTGCAACATGAAGTCACCCAAGCAATTAATTCTATGCACAATTGGAAAGCCCCTGGAAAAGATAAAATAGCAAATTTCTGGCTAAAGAAGTTCACCTCAACACATTCACATCTAACTAAATTATTTAACAGTTACATTGCAGACCCATACACATTCCCTGATACACTTACACAAGGAATAACTTATCTGAAACCTAAAGATCAAGCAGACACAGCAAACCCAGCAAAATATCGCCCCATAACATGCCTACCAACAACATACAAAATATTAACTTCAGTCATTACACAGAAATTAATGACCTATACAACACAGAACAAAATTAAAATGAAGAACAAAAAGGCTGTTGCAAAGGAGCACAAGGATGTAAAGATTAACTGATAATAGATGCAGAGGTGACATATCAAGCTAAAACTAAACAAAGGTCACTACACTATGCATACATTGATTGCCAAAAAGCTTTTGATAGTGTACCCCACTCATGGTTACTACAAATATTGGAAATATACAAAGTAGATCCTAAATTGATACAGTTCCTAAACATAGTAATGAAAAACTGGAAAACCACACTTAATATCCAAACAAATTCAAATAATACCACATCACAGCCAATACAGATTAAGCGTGGAATATACCAAGGAGACTCATTAAGTTCTTTCTGGTTCTGCCTTGCTCTGAACCCACTATCCAACATGCTAAATAATACAAATTATGGATACAATATTACTGGAACATACCCACACAAAATCACACATTTGCTATACATGGATGATCTAAAACTACTGGTAGCAACAAATCAACAACTCAACCAATTACTAAAGATAACAGAATTATTCAGCAATGATATAAATATGGCTTTTGGAACAGACAAATATATATATAAAAAAAATAGCATTGTCAAGGGAAAACACACTAAACAAGAAGATTACATATTGGATAACCACAGCGACTGCATAGAAGCAATGGACAAAACAGATGCCTATAAATATCTAGGATACAGACATAAAATAGGAATAGATAATACAAATAATAAAGAAGAACTAAAAGAAAAATATAGACAAAGACTAACAAAAATACTGAAAACAGAATTGACAGCAAGAAACAAGACAAAAGCTATAAATACCTATGCTATACCAATATTGACCTACTCATTTGGAGTAGTGAAATGGAGTAACACAGACCTAGAAGCACTCAATACACTTTCATGATCACAATGCCACAAAGATAGAATACATCACATACATTCAGCAACAGAAAGATTCACATTAATCAGAAAGGAAGGAGGAAGGGGATTTATTGACATAAAAAACCTACATTATGGACATACCTAAAAACAAAGATGATGTAACTTACCAAACGAAAGTGTTGGCATGTTGATAGACACACAAACAAACACAAACACACACACACAAAATTCAAGCTTTCACAACCAACCAACGGTTGTTTCATCAGGAAAGAGGGAAGGAGAGGGAAAGACGAAAGGATGTGGGTTTTAAGGGAGAGGGTAAGGAGTCATTCCAATGCCAGGAGTGGAAAGACTTACCTTAGGGGGAAAAAAGGACAAAACACACACACACACACACACACACACACACACACACACACACACACACACACACACACACACACACCCATATATATACACTCCTGGAAATTGAAATAAGAACACCGTGAATTCATTGTCCCAGGAAGGGGAAACTTTATTGACACATTCCTGGGGTCAGATACATCACATGATCACACTGACAGAACCACAGGCACATAGACACAGGCAACAGAGCATGCACAATGTCGGCACTAGTACAGTGTATATCCACCTTTCGCAGCAATGCAGGCTGCTATTCTCCCATGGAGACGATCGTAGAGATGCTGGATGTAGTCCTGTGGAACGGCTTGCCATGCCATTTCCACCTGGCGCCTCAGTTGGACCAGCGTTCGTGCTGGACGTGCAGACCGCGTGAGACGACGCTTCATCCAGTCCCAAACATGCTCAATGGGGGACAGATCCGGAGATCTTGCTGGCCAGGGTAGTTGACTTACACCTTCTAGAGCACGTTGGGTGGCACGGGATACATGCGGACGTGCATTGTCCTGTTGGAACAGCAAGTTCCCTTGCCGGTCTAGGAATGGTAGAACGATGGGTTCGATGACGGTTTGGATGTACCGTGCACTATTCAGTGTCCGCTCGATGATCACCAGTGGTGTACGGCCAGTGTAGGAGATCACTCCCCACACCATGATGCCGGGTGTTGGCCCTGTGTGCCTCGGTCGTATGCAGTCCTGATTGTGGCGCTCACCTGCATGGCGCCAAACACGCATACGACCATCATTGGCACCAAGGCAGAAGCGACTCTCATCGCTGAAGACGACACGTCTCCACTCGTCCCTCCATTCACGCCTGTCGCTACACCACTGGAGGCGGGCTGCACGATGTTGGGGCGTGAACGGAAGACGGCCTAACGGTGTGCGGGACCGTAGCCCAGCTTCATGGAGACTGTTGCGAATGGTCCTCGCCGATAGCCCAGGAGCAACAGTGTCCCTAATTTGCTGGGAAGTGGCGGTGCGGTCCCCTACGGCACTGCGTAGGATCCTACGGTCTTAGCGTGCATCCGTGCATCGCTGCGGTCCGGTCCCAGGTCGACGGGCACGTGCACCTTCCGCCGACCACTGGCAACAACATTGATGTACTGTGGAGACCTCATGCCCCACGTGTTGAGCAATTCGGCGGTACGTCCACCCGGCCTCCCGCATGCCCACTATACGCCCTCGCTCAAAGTCCGTCAACTGCACATACGGTTCACGTCCACGCTGGCGCGGCATGCTACCAGTGTTGAAGACTGCGATGGAGCTCCGTATGCCATGGCAAACTGGCTGACACTGACGGCGATGGTGCACAAATGCTGCGCAGCTAGCGCCATTCAACGGCCAACACCGCGGTTCCTGGTGTGTCCGCTGTGCCGTGCGTGTGATCATTGCTTGTACAGCCCTCTCGCAGTGTCCAGAGCAAGTATGGTGGGTCTGACACACCGGTGTCAATGTGTTCTTTTTTCCATTTCCAGGAGTGTATATATATCCATCCGCACATATACAGACACGAGCAGCACTTCTACATTATGGACAGGTAGACAATTTAAGCACATTCTTTATAGAATGAGCAGAAACTAGCAAAATACACAAAGCAATCACTCATATAAATACATAGGCTGCACCATTGCAATTTCATAACCACTTCTACAACCCTTTAGATCACATAACATCAACAGATATGAAGAAAGTAAATTGGAAAAAGAAAACACTACATGGCAAGCACCCGTATCATCTAACACAGCCACACATCGATCAAGACGCATCCAAGACATGGCTAAGAAAAGGCAATATATACAATGAGACGGAAGGATTCATGATTGCAATACAGGATCAAACAATAAACACCAGATATTACAACAAGAATGTTATTAAAGATCCCAATACCATAACAGATAAATGCAGACTTTGCAAACAACAAATAGAAACAGTAGATCACATCACAAGCAGATGTACAATACTAGCAAATACAGAATACCCCAGAAGACATGACAATGTAGCAAAAATAATACATCAACAACTTGCCATGCAACATAAGCTAATAAAACATGTTCCCACATACAGGTATGCACCACAAAATGTACTGGAGAATGATGAATACAAATTATACTGGAACATTATAACAGATAAAACAACACCACATAACAAACCTGACATCATACTCACCAATAAAAAGAAGAAATTAACAACTAATCGAAATATCCATATCCAATACAACAAATATGCAGAAGATAACAGGAGAAAAAATTGAAAAATACATCCAACTGGCTGAGGAAGTCAAGGACATGTGGCATCAGGATAAAGTTGGCATTATACCAATTATACTATCAACTACAGGAGTCATACCACACAATATCCACCACTACATCAACGCAATACAGCTACATCCAAACGTATATATACAACTACAGAAATCTGTAATTATTGATACATGTTCAATTGCCTGAAAGTTCCTAAATGCAATGTAACATATACCGTACAGTTAAAAGGAAGTCACGCTTGATCAAGGTCCACGTCACTTTCCACTTTTAACCAGACATAACGTCTGATAAAGGAAAGAGATAATAATAATAATAATAATAATAATAATAATAATAATAATAATTTTTGTGGTTCAGTGGCTTGGTACAAGTATTTCAATTGGATGCCACTTCAGTGACGTGTGTCTCTAACACAACACAGTTATCCAACTGAGGAAGGGGCCTACAGTTTAATGTGGAATCCATACCAAGTGTCATTTCTGGTGAATCTTCACACTGTTGAGAGGTGAAGCCCAGGTTAAAATGCAGACTGAAAAATCTAAGGTCTGACCAGGATTCCCTCGCACAACCTCTTGGATTCCAGTGAAGGTTGCAATGTTTTTCCCTTCAGATTCAGAAAATGGTAAGCTGCACAGTACTCCAGTTTATTAATGGGCAGCACCATTTTCTTTTGGCTCCTCTAGCGGCATACTTCAGTACTGTGGTGCTATGATTTCAAAATTATTACATACATTCCCATAAAACGAAGTGACAAATACAGGCGGTGGTGCCAGCTCTTCCAGGCTACCCCATGAATTCTTTCAGTTAATTACACAATCCATAGAAGTGTGTGATGAGGGCAGAATTGTGCTGCTGTGTTAGTGGATCTTGAAGAACCCGGATGTACCACTGTCCTTCCATGCGTGTGCCTGGTTAGTTTGGTCCCACAGTAGTGGGACGCAGCACCTTCTTGTTGCAGCATTCAATTATGTGGGAGCAGACAGGAAGGGACGCCAGCCCAAAGCAGCAGCACACCACTTATGTAGCCATTACTGGTGATTGGCACAGCAAGTGGATGGCGCACAACCACCTGAAGACGTCGATTTTTACCTAGCCATTTCTGCTAACCACAATGAGCTCTGAACACAAACATGCTGTAAAATCTAAATAAATAACTAAACAAGGAAAACTTCTCTTGTTCTTAATGTCCACCTAAAAAGTAGTGCAGTTTATCTGCAAATTGGAAGCACAAGCAGAAGACTTCCAACTCTTTATAGCCACTTATATCCATCAACATCTGCATCTACACTGTCCAGTCATATTAATGTGACTACTGCCTACATTTGACATCAGTGTGCAATAACTACTCACAGATGGCAGGTTGCAGCACTAGCAGTGGACATAATACAGGGTGATCATCTGCAAGGATGAATTTCTGACTGGAAATTGAGGAAAAAAGGTCCTGTGCATATGTGGCTGGAAATGCATCGTTGCCACGGTACATGGCTCTGATGAATGAAAGTTCCTCTGACCACATGTGTTGTGTTCCTTGTGTGTTGCAAGCTGTATGATTGATGCAGCATATTTTGGACTGCCGAATGGTCTGGTATTCATGTTGGGAACAAGCTGAGATGGTGTTTGTGTATGATCAAGCAGATGAAAATGGTCACGAGGCAGCACATCTATACCAAAACAAGTAGCCTCACAGGCACCAACTCCGTAACATAACACTTCAAGCCATTTTTGAGCATTCGTGTGGACATGGGCTCTTTCAGACAGATGAACTAGCAGGGAGGGTGCAGATTGTGCATACACCAGATTTGGGGCACTGGGTTCTATCCTGCAGGACAATTTCCATGTGTTTAGCTGTACACAAACACCATCTTGACTTGTTACCGACGTGAATACCAGCCATTCTGTTGCTTACAGTACGCTGCGTCAGACACACAGCGCATGATCAGAGGAATTGTGATTCATCAGCCTCATCTACCATGGCAATGACCCATTTCCGGACACATGTTCATAGGACTTTTTTCCTCCATTTCCAATTAAGAATCAGTCCCTATAGTTTGTTGTTTTTTTTAATTTTCACCCCATATAAAGCATGTCCAGGGGACATGAATAACTGTGCAGTTGCTGTTGTAATGTGGAAACAGACCAATTTATCTGATGAAATTAGATATATATATATTAATACCTTCAGCTGCTGATGGGCGTTGATATATATCAATGGGGACAGGTGAAATTGTGTGGCCCGATCGGGACTCGAACCCGGGATCTTCTGCTTACATGGCAGACTCTCTATCTCTCTGAGCCACCAAGGTGTGCGCAAGATAGTCCCTGCAATCACACTATCCTCTGTGCCCTCAATGACTCAGATGGATAGAGTATCTGCCATTTAAGCAGGAGATACCGGGTTCGAGTCCCGGTCGGGGCACACATTTTCACCTGTCCACATTGATGTATATCAATGCCCATCAGCAGCTGAAGGTATTAATATATATAATTCTAATTTCACTCTAGAAGGCTGCAGGTCATAAATGGTGTCTGTTCTTTCGGACATGTCCGCTCCAGTGAACAGATCGTTGGCACCTATGACATGAAATGTCTAAAAGCAACTGCCCTGCAACAATCATCACAAGATTCCAGGCCACAGGAGGGAGAGTAAAGGTCTGGGGAACTTTTTTGTAGCATTCCCTGGGTGATCTCATCATTATGGAATGCGCAGTGTATCAACGCAAGTATGCATCTGTCCTTGGAAAAGATGTCCATCCCTACATGCAGTTTTCTTTCCAGCGCGAAAGCATCTACTGGGAGGACAATGCAACATGTCATGCAGCTCGTAGTGTACATACGTGGTTCTAAGAGCACCAGGATGAATTTACCATACATCCCTGGCCACCAAAGCCCCCGGATTAAAACCCAGTCGAGAATCTGTTCGAGTACCTCGATAGGGCTGTCTGTCCTATGGATCCTCAATCGAGAAACATAGTGCAGCTGGCCACTGCACTGGGGGTGGCATGACCCTGCATCCCTGTCGGTACCTTCCAGATCATCACTGACTCTCACCCTGTGTATCTTGCTGAGGTCTGCACTGCAGAAGGTGGTCATTCAGGTTTTTGACAGGTGATGACATTAATGTGACTGGATAGTGCATATTCTGCAAACTACTGTGAAGTGCTTGGCAGAGGACATATCCCATTGTACCAGTTATGAGGGCTTTTCCCCCGTTTGATTCACATGGACAGTGTTGGAGAATGACACTTTAAACACCTCTGAAAAGATGAATGAAATAAGTATTAGTGTCACTGGGCTCTGGAACAGCTGAAATTGTTAAAACAGATCAAAGGTCTGGGGCCCGATTGAATCCCATTCATATTCTACATTGAATTTGCGTCTGAGTTAGCCCTTCTACTGTAGATCCCTCAAACAAACAATCATGCCCAGAAGTAGGATGAAAGCACAGGTCACATGTTACTAGAGAGGCAGCAGAAGTGTTCCACAAACCCATTTGTTGTAGAACCTTTGAACATATTCTGAGCTCAAACGTAACAGGGTATCTTGAACAGAATGACCTCCTCCGTGTCAACCATAATGGATTCTGAAAAAAATAGGTCCCGTAAAATCTAACTCGCATTTTTCTCACATGACGTCCTGAAAGCCTTGGATGATGACAGCCAGGTAGATACATAGATACATTTGACTCAGTATCATATCTATGCTTATTATTAAAAGTAAGATTATATGGGGTATTAAGTGAAATATGTGATTGGATTGAGGATTTTTTTGGCAGGTAGGACACAGCAAGTTATCTGGTATAAAGAGTCACTGACAGATGTAGAAATAACTTCGGGTGTGTTTCTACCTTTCCTGTTATTGTACATTAATGACCTAGTGGACAATATCAAAAGCATTCTCAAACTTTTTGTAGATGATGCAGTTATCCATGTGAAGTACGATCTGAAAGAAGCTGCATAAATGTTCAGTCACATCTTGATAAAATTTCATAGCAGTGCAAAGATTGGAAACGTGCTTTAAATATTCAGAGATGTGAAACTGTGCACTTCCAAAAAGGAAGAAATGTATTATCCTACGACTTTATCAATGAGTCATAGCTGGAATTAGTCAACTGATGCAAATACCGGGATGTAAAACTTAGTACAGATATGAAAAGGATGGTTCATATAGTCTCAGTCATTGGTAAAGCAGGTGACAGAGTTCAGGTTATTGGTAGAACACTAGGGAAATGTTATCTGTCAACAAAGGGATTACCTGCAAATCACTTGTGTGATTCATCTTAGAATATTGCTAAAGTGGGTTGGATCTGTACCAAATAGAAATAGCAGGGGATATTGAACGTATAGAGAGAGGAGCACCATGTATGGTCACAAGTTTGTTTAATGCATGGGAAAGTGTCATGGAGGTGTTGAAGAAACTGAACTGGCAGACTCTTGAAGATAGATTTAAATTGTTCCGACAAGGCCTAGTTACAAACCTTCAAGAAACAGCTTTAAATGATAATGCAAGGCATAGGATCTGCACACACAGTCAGATACCTCGATAGCACCTCTGATGTGTAGTGCACACCTGAACCATTCACATTACAATTCTCTACCCTATGGCACTAGTCTAGGATGTTACAGCCTAGCTTGTCACAGAACCTTGACAGCTTCTGGTTCCGTCTTTCCAGTCAACTCAAAACCAGGGTGCCATGATCCATTCCTGAGACAGTGCTGCAAATTGTTAGGTTTGTTGGAACTCCAGGAAGAAGCCTGGTATTCTCAACTATCTCTGTTGGCCAGTGGAATGATCCGAGTATGACCTCGGACCCCAGATGACAGGCATCGTTAATCCAAAAGTGCGCCACAATCTGCAGTTTGTTACACCCTGTTCACTAAATGGCTGCAGGAATAACTGCTTGAACATGTTAAATGAGTCCTGTTCCCCACCTCCCCCTCCATGTCCCCGGTCCCACCCCTTACCGTCATGTCCTGAAGAGGTACCATTATTCGCTGTACATTTCAACCGCTGATGATTAAGAGGCTCCTACCCATTTGTGTTTGCCTCCTCTTGATGTGGGGCACAGCGTGTTCCCAACAGATGAAGTGAGTCTCACTCGCTCAGTTTCAGTTTGAAACAGCACCTCAGACGCTTTGGTCAGGAGGATAGGTATGACCTCCTGAGTACTTCCTGGTCCCTATTTATCATATACAGAATGCCTAAACCTACCACGGACACACCACTCACAGTTAAGTGGATGAGGAGTGACTGGTTCTCTATTTCCTGCAGAAGAGACTGTATCCACAGGAGAGGGTAGTACTTGAGGTATCTGTGGTATATCTGGTACATGACTTGCAGCAACTGTCCCAGTACATTCACCTGCAGCAGACACCAATCACTTGGAGGTAGTCTGGGTGATTTCCAGTTGCTTTGGAACAACAGCTATATCATCCCGTGCCCAAGAACACAACACAGTGGAGCTGCACTGTGCCTGGTGCATTGTTGTACAGAACAGTAAGCAAATCACTTTAACCCTTTCAAACCTGAATTTTTTCTGGAGGATAGAAAATTTTTCGTTATGTGGTAATGCTTGTAATTGATTTTAATGATTTTAGATGCAAGATTTATACAAAAATATGTACCCGTTTTCATAACAAACTGTTCACTTGGCTTCATTTTATGGGCTAAAACAGCTAATTACAAAATATTCTCTATTGCAATAAATAGTAAAATGGTGATTCAATAATTACCATGGAAAATAACAATAACAGTATTCAATTATACAGTAGAATATAGCGAACCAACCACATCCGTCTATTCTTATGGTCACGAGTTGCTGCGCATTGCTACATTCACTTGCCGATATTTTCTTAGTGATGCCCATCAATTGACAGCACTTGTGCATGATGAAAAGGTTGAACATTCTCAAAGGTACATCTTGGGTTTCTATTGGGAAAAAATAGTTGTGTTGCAGTTAGAGACAGTAAAAGTTAATGTACACAATTGTAGCATGAGAGTCTGGATTCTCTTCGAACTTATGTGTCCGGTATGCTAAAAATATTACCAGTAGCCTTTTAAAACTGAAGCAGTTAAGAGCCAAAACAACGTATCTATTGCAAAAAAAAAAAAAAAAAAAAAAAAAAAAAAAAACACGTGCCAGAAGGTCGCTGCAGTTGCTGGTCCTACGCTTCCATGTGTTTTTTGATTTAGGTGTGATCAAATGGTTGAAATGGCTCTGAGCACTATGGGACTTAACATCTGAGGTCATCAATCCCCTAGACTTTGAACTACTTAAACCTAACTAACCGAAGGACATCACAAACATCCATGCCCGAGGCAGGATTCGAACCTGCGACCGTAGCGTTCGCGCAGTTCCAGACTGAGGCACCTAGAACCGCTCGGTCACACCAGCCAGCTATGTGTGACAACCCCCCCCCCCCCCCCCCCCCAAAAAAAAAAAATTACTGACTGTCCCGACCACCACACATTTATGTTACCATAGTTATTTGGTGGCACCTGAAGATGAAGCTTTGCGCTTCGAAACCGATCATGGAAAAAATTAAGAAATTAGTGATAACTGAAGCGGATTTTTATTGTATAAATGTTTAGTAACATTTGAAATTGTTACTAACTGGCAATGCTTTAAGACGTCCCGTTTTCTTGACGATGAATTTAGTGTGCGTGGCACATCTTCTCGTTTACAGACTTGGCGTTCATGCGTGCGGGCGGCAACAGGAAGGGCGCGTTCACGCGGTCGCGCCAGCCCAAGGCCGCGGCGCACCACCTGCGTGGCCGCTACTGGCGCCTGGCGCAGCAGCTGGACGGCGCCCAGCCGCCTGAAGACGTCGACCCCTACCTGGCCGCCGCTGCACCCCGCGACGAACTCTGAACGCACTCGCGCTGTAAACTTCAAATAAACAACTAAACCCGGAACACTACTCTTGTTGTTAATGTCCTTCTGAAATGTAATATACGAGGGGCGCTCAATATGTAATGCAACACATTTTTTTCTGAAAGTAGCTTAGTTTTATTCAGCATTACAGTATCCCATATATTCCCCATTCCTTTGGCTACAAAACCCTATTTCTCAACGTAATCCCCGTTCAATGGGACGGCCTGACGCCATGTTACTGGGAGGGCATATGTCCGCATGGTACCACTCTGCTAGGCTACGCCATAGGCAACGTCTTGCTGCACCAATAATACCCCCTTCCTCCTCCATCATCCACGTACTGCTTCCCATGTAGTGTATCCCTCATTGGGCCACACATATGTATGTTGGAAGCTGCGAGATCCAGGCTGTAGGGTGGAGGAGGAAGAACAGTCCAATGAAGTTTTGTGAACTCCTCAGGTGCGCAGACTTGTATGAGGCCTTGCGTTGTCATAGAGAAGAAGGTCGTTTGCATTTTTGTGCCGATGAACGCATTGGCTGGCCGCTGTGGCCGAGCGGTTCTAGGCGCTTCAGTCCGGAATCACGTGGCTGCTACGTTCGCAGGTTCAAATCTTGCCTCGAGCATGGATGTATGTGATGTCCTTAGGTTGGTTAGGTTTAAGTAGTTCTAAGTCTAGGGAACTGATGACCTCAGATGTTAATTCCGATAGTGCTTAGAGCCATTTGAACCATTTTTGAACACATTGAAGTCATTTCTTCAACTTCCTGATGGTAGCACAAAATGGTTCAAATGGTTCTGAGGACTATGGGACTTAACTTCGGAGGTCATCAGTCCCGTAGAACTTAGAACTACTTAGACTTAACTGACCTAAGTACATCACACACATCCATGCCTGAGGCAGGATTCGAACCTGCGACCGTAGTGGTGGCGCGGTTCCAGATTGTAGCACCTAGAATCGCTCGGCCACACCGGCCGGCGATGATAGCGCAATGAACTTCAGGGTTGGTTGTTGCACCATGAGGGAGGGCATCGAACACAATATCCCCTTCAGAATTCCAGAAGACCGTTGGCTTGGCTTTACCGGCTAAGGGGGCAGTTTTGAAGTTTTTTGTAAGAAGAGAGATGGTGTGGTGCCACTCCGTGTATTGATCCTTTGTTTCCAGTTAAAAGTGATGAACTCAAAGTTCATCGCCTATGACGACATTCGACCAAAAATTGTCACGATCAGCCTCGTAGCTCGCAAGCAATTCCGCGAAGATGGTCCTTCATTGCTCTTTATGGCAGCGATGAGACCAGCTGGTGGACGAGTATGTCAGCACCACCAACAGAAACGTCCAGTTGTGCAGCGAGATGTTTGATTGTGATCTGTCGATCACTTCGAATGAGAGTGTCCGCACGTTCCAACATTGCAGAGTCACAACCGTGTGTGTGGCCGGCCGGCACGCGGGAGATCGAACAGGTTTGCGCGACCTTGTTGCGATATGAGAAACGCCTCACTCAGCGACTCACTGTGCTTTTGTTCACGGTCAGGTCCTCGTAGACATTCCGCAAGCGCCTATGACTACGATGCTCTGGTCTTCCGCCAATAGAAACTCAGTGACAGCGCTCTGCCTGGACGGACCTCCATTGCAGACACCATTTCAAAGTCTGTAGATAGCGCCGCCGCCTATCGGAACTTCGTGAAACTATAGGGGCTGAAGTGGAAATATTGCATGATGTCCCTCAACAAATTCCGTAGGTTTTCAACTGAAAGTGGCTGAGAAAAAAATATGTTGCATTACTTAGTGAACGCTCCTCATACACAACGCGTTAATATACTACGAAATACAGAAGTTAATAGCTAATACCTAACCAAGGCAAGAAACACATCCAAAAGAAATTTACATAAATCACCACAAGTTGCTCTAACCCGCTGACGGGAAACCAATTGCCGGTGTTCCTGTTCAGCAACTGCGTTCTTCTGGGAAAGGCTACGTGTCCCACCACGAGCACTGTTTGCCTTGCAGTTTACAGGCAGAATACACCGTAGTTGTTGTAGTGTTTTCATCTGCGGCTCACTTCTATAAGGATTTTATATATGTCGTTGTACTGCAGTTTAAGAACAAAATATCATATGCTGAATGAGCCGCAAGGTGATGCCAGAATGTCAGAGGTCGTTCAGTGCTGCGATCTGCAGCAAAAACTAAACTCTTTTACATCAGTAAACACTTCCAGGCTAAATTGCCGTGGTCGATCTGTAGCACTTCTTCTCCCTGACGTTTCGTTCTCAACTACGGAGAACATCTTCCGAGGTGAGTCGACGACTGGCTGCTAGGAGCTGGGGCCGCCGCTTATGTGGAGATCGTAGAGGGCGCCACCGCACGTCACGTGGCGTCGATGTGTAACTATCTCTGGCTATCGTCTGTTCTCTCGATTGCAGGCAATCGATTGTCACAAGATTGATGAAACGTCGACCGCCATATCTTGTCCAATTTTAATCCTTCTTCTTTATGATTAAAATTGTATTGATGTTTGTGGATTTCAATTGCCTCTCTATACATACGTGTATAATAATGCGACGTCCTCGCTAGCACGCTTGTCTCACCAAAATTTATTTCGTGATCTCCATCCTTAATCGTAAAGAAGAAGGATTAAAATTGGACAAGATATGGCGGTCGACGTTGCATCAATCACGTGACAATCGATTGATTGCAATCGAGAGAACAGGCTATAGCCAGAGATAGCTACACATCGACGCCACGTGACGTGCGGTGACGCCCTCTACGATCTCCATATAAGCGGCGGCCCCAGCTCCTAGCAGCCAGACGTCGACTCACCTCAGAAGATGTTCTCCGTAGTTGAGAACGAAACGTCAGGGAGAAGAAGTTCTACAGATCGACCACGGCAATTTAGCCCGGAAGTGTTTACTGATGAAGACGCCGGCCGTGAAAACTTTTACAGTTACTGTACCGCACGTACTGGTCGTCAAACGTTAACACAAATTGCGTCCGCCAAAAAATTACAGTCCGCAATAAGATAGACGGAACAGAAGCGACTGAAACTTGAAGTTCCAGACGTTCAACGTCCATCACAGACTGATGACAATAATGTGAGCAAGTTCGGAGGTTACCACGAGACATGGGCGACGGTAGGAATGGTGTTCAGAGGAAATATATGGGAGTGTATCACCGGCACTCTAGCACTGCTGCCAGTGTCCTGTGACAGCACAGCAGGAGAGGCAGGCAGGCTCCAGC
The DNA here is from genome assembly GCF_021461395.2 of Schistocerca americana. NCBI lineage: Eukaryota > Metazoa > Arthropoda > Insecta > Orthoptera > Acrididae > Schistocerca > Schistocerca americana. Next base: position 856,596,843 of record NC_060119.1, on the reverse strand, counting down.
AGGGCGAAGCGATGTCGTAAACAGAGTTCAGAGGCAGTGGCGGTGAGAACACTGTGCTGTAAGAGCACTCACTAGTTAAACTGTCAGTACGTGTAGAAAACTCTTATGTAAGATGCGAAATTGACCTTAATTTATTCTGCCACCTTACAGGATGATGTAGTGGTTAGCACACTGGACTCGGATTCGGGAGGACGACGGTTCAAACTTGCGTCCGACCATCTTGATTTAGGTTTTCCGTAATTTCCCTAGATGGCTTTCGGCAAATGCCGGGATGGTTCCTTTGAGAGGGTTCAGCTGGCTTCCATCCCCATCATTCCCTAATCCTTTGGGACCGTTGACCTCGCTGTTTGCTCCCATGGAGAAGAAACAAAAACTTTGAGGTTCGCCGATGACATTGTAATTCTGTCAGAGACTGCAAAGGACTTGGAAGAGCAGTTGAACGGAATGGACAGTGTCTTGAAAGGAGGATATCAGATGAACATCAACAAAAGCAAAACGAGGATAATGGAATGTAGTCGAACTAAGTCGGGTGATACTGCCGGAATTAGATTAGGAAATGAGACACTTAAAGTAGTAAAGGAGTTTTGCTATTTGGGGAGCAAAATAACTTATGATGGTCGAAGTAGAGAGTATATAAAATGTAGACTGGCAATGGAAAGGAAAGCGTTTCTGAAGAAGAGAAATTAGTTAACACCGAGTATAGATTTAAGTGTCAGCAAGTCGTTTCTGAAAGTATTCGTATGGAGTGTAGCCATGTATGGAAGTGAAACATGGACGATAAATAGTTTGGACAGGAAGAGAATAGAAGCTTTCGAAATGTGGTGCTACAGAAGAATGCTGAAGATTAGATGGGTAGATCACATAACTAATGAGGAGGTATTGAATAGAATTGGGGAGAAGAGGAGTTTGTGGCACAACTTGACGAGAAGAAGGGACCGGTTGGTAGGACATGTTCTGAGGCATCAAGGGATCTCAAATTTAGCATTGGAGGGCAGCGTGGAGGGTAAAAATTATAGAGGGAGAAAAAAATGGCTCTGAGCACTATGGGACTCAACTGCTGTGGTCATAAGTCCCCTAGAACTTACAACTACTTAAACCTAACTAACCTAAGGACATCACAAACATCCATGCCCGAGGCAGGATTCGAACCTGCGACCGTAGCGGTCGCGCGGTTCCAGACTGTAGCGCCTTTAACCGCTCGGCCACTCCGGCCGGCCAATATAGAGGGAGACCAAGAGATGAATACACTAAGCAGATTCAGAAGGATGTAGGTAGCAGTAGGTACTGGGAGATGAAGAAACTTACACAGGATAGGGTAGCATGGAGAGCTGCATCAAAGCAGTCTCAGGACTGAAGACCACAACAACAACAACAACATGTGTTTTGACCGTCTGATGGTGTGTGTTGACGTGTTGTCAGTGCTAGAAATATTGACGAGCGGTACAGATGGACCTCATTATACTCATAGTATTGTCAATACATACTGAATATGAGAGGTCAAGTATTGACGGTTTGACAAGTGACAGATGTTCGTGAACTGCTTATGTTTTCAATGCGCCTTTGTGCATGTTATACCTGAGATTCAATTTTTCAGTTATTTTTATAACACAAAACAATTTTAATTGGCCTATACCACTTTAGCATGGTAAAAGGTGGATTCTCTACGACACTTCACTTTATTAATTGGAAAATATGGTACGGTATACGTTGGTGAATTACGTAGCAGTTTGAAAAAACGCTTCCACTTCTAAAAATACGTCACTTATCTACAATGACTAGTAATATATCTCGGAAATGCATCTCAGTTTCGCCAAATTATCACAAAACGTTAAAAAAAATTTGTTGAACATGTCATGATATTGCAGAACTTAATTTCAAGCATTCGAGTGACACGCCTGTCGCCAGAAATCTCGAAGTTACTCCTGACATCTCGCCAACAGAGACTCATCCCTCATTAACATGCTTCCTTCTCTCTCTTTTTTTTTTTTTTTTTTTTTTTTTTTTTTTGCGTTTTCCGAGATGGCTGGGATGGTTCCTTCATCAAGGACACGGCCGAACACCTATCCTACCCTTATGGGATACCTGTCTTACCCCCGCAAAGCACGTAATGTACGCTGTGTGTTTTATTTTTAGTTACTGATTTGCACTGCACTACCTTGACAAATCGTATATCACTGAATGATCCTCGACTGAAAGAAGATAAATAAATAAAACGGATCGAAATTAATAATTTTTCGTACTATACAGGACAGATTAGAATGTTATGAAATCTTTCGGAAAAGCGAATTTGATTTCAGTCAGTAAATTAAAATGCCAAAAGTAGCTTCACTTTTTCAGTCATTCTATGACCAATTTCGTCTCTTTCGTTGTTTTCTGTTGTTACAGCTAACATAATTGGTGACACGCTTTATTTTGGGTGTTCAGCATCTTAACCTTGTAAAATCCCGACGAAAACTGACAATAATATTGATGACGTGTGGGTTTCCTCAATATACTAAAAATTTGAGAAACTAATATGACTGAGAACTAATGAACATGTGCAGGTTCCTTTAGTGTAGGTAGTGACTTCCTGTCAGAGTTTGTAAAGTAATTTTTCCTTACTGGGAGAATAAAATTTGGGAAAAGATCTGGACTTGATAAAAACATATGCAATGCATTTGAGAATGGTTTGTAACTGGCAAAGTACATCACAAGTGCAATGGCACGATGCAGCTATCAATGTAACATAAATCGCACAGAAGTTGAATTCTTGTATTTAACTTCGCTAAATTACTTTCTGTCATACTATTGCCATCGCGTGATGTATCAGATAATGACGGCTGTTGTACTTCCTCATTGATTAAAAGCATTTTTGACCGTGGGCATACTGTATTAATTTTCGCGTAAAAATGTGGTAATAAGTATCAGTCTGGACTTCAAGAAAAGATCTGCAGGTTCGACTTTGTAAGCAATATTTAAACGGCATGACAGGATATAGCATTCGGTCGTTAAGCTCTCAAACAATGAATGCGCAATCCTAATACGTTTTCATCTGAAACATAAAGAAACTGACATAAAAAATTAATGTGGCCAACGAAAGGATTCTACAAATGATTTATAAACATCTTATAAGTATCAAGTTTACAGTTATTACTGAATAATACTTACAGATCTCACAAAGAAGTGAAGATGGGAACTCGAAGACCACGCTTCCTTGCTTTTGTTTTAAAAAATGAAAAACATTTAGATATAGCCTTTGTTGGTTTTCGGTAAACACAGTCTGTGAATTAAATATAGCAAATACGTAACTAAGTAACCGACCATGAAATTTATGAAAGCAGGATGGCTCGCCATAGCGTGACAAAAGGGAATGCATTAATGTTTTGCGGCGAAAAGGATAATCGACTTCATCGGTCGCCATTAGCTATTGACAACAGGCGGCCGGCTTGCGTGGCTGTCGGTCGGGACGCGTCGCTACCACCGTTTGTGACCACGAAACCTACCACGTCCATGGTCTCGGTTGTCCATGTGTCTTTGTCCATCAATGCCAAAATATGACATTCAGGATTTTTTCTGAGTATTTTGCCATGAGGTAGCTTTGGAATTTGTTTTATTTCGTACCCCAATTGATTTTTTGCTTTAATTGTACTATGAAACCTTGCTTCTTCCCAAGTTCATGATTGTATGTCAGTGGGAAGTACCCTATAGGTTTTGATGAGTGAGTTTGCGACTATCAAAATATATGACATAAACGACTGAATGTTTTGAGTGCTTTGACTTAGAAATTTAAAATTCTTCCACCGCCAACGGCCCATAGACCTCAGTATGTGACATAAATTTGAACTTGATGCGTAAACTTGTTCCAGAGAAAAAGTGTCTTAACACATAGATAGACAAACAAACAAATAAAAAAATGACAAAAGTATTTTTTAGTGTTATATAATTACAAATTATCAATTTTCGGAATTCTTCCTTTACTTGTACTGTGAACCTTCGCTTATTTCCAAATTGCAAAATATGATATAAATAGCCTTATCTTTAGAGTCCATTGACTTAAAAGCTTAAGTTTCTAATCCGTCAAGGATCCATAGACACTTTTGTATGTGACATAAATTTGAACCTGATGCGCCAAATTGCTTCAGAGAAAAAGAATATTAACAGACGGACAGACAAACAGACAGACGGATAAAAACTATAAAAAAATTTTCTTATTATATAATTACAGATTAACAATTTTAGAGGTTTTCATTTACTTGTACAGCGAAACCTATCTGTTGTGATTGACAATTCGCAATTTTTCACAAACGCAAATTTTATTGAGGTAAGTTCACAAGGTTGATGACTGAACAAGAAACGAAAAGGTAACAATAACGATGCCAGTATAAGTCTCCTTATTTAGGCAAACCAAAGTTCACGTCTAATTTTCCACAAAGGTTCATGGTTTGTAAAACACACACACACACACACACACACACTAGTAAAAGTCCAATTCAGAGACGAATACTTAATCTTCGGCGATCGAAGCACGGGAGGTCGGCATCCGGAGTAAACTGAACTTCGGGGCTGGTTCTATCCCCTAAATACCTGTCTCCAGCCAATCAGATTTTAACGTAGTGATACTTCCTGCATGCCGTGGCTCGGGCTCCCCCTGAAGGAAGTAGTGCTCGGAATGTCTGTTCCAATTATCTGGTACGTAAATAGCCGGTGTTTACCATAGTGCTTTTGGTACGCCTTGGACATAGACAACGCCGTCCTCTGTGGTGTAATTTGGGTTGCCGGCTCTCAGGGGCTACCTTGGCTCCGGCGTAACACTTTCGTATTGCCAAATTTCCCGATGTTAGATCAATGGGAAACACCCTATAGGTTTTGAAGAGTGTGTATCAAAAAATTTTTACACCTCTGGCAGTACTTGCTAACGCCCACAACGAGATCGAGCACCACCATGCTACTGTCCCTTCTTCGCCAGGTTACCTTCGTGTGATTTTTACGTCACCCCAGCTCAGCTGAATGGTGTCATACACGGTCGACACTCCCCCGCCCCTTTCCCCTCACTACATTTCCATATCGTAACCCATTATGGGGTAGGTGCAAGGACACACGCCCCTTTCTTTTATGCACTATACAAGACCAAGATGGGCATTATCCCAACTCTTTGCTTCCAGCCTCCTTTCAAGCGCATGTGCCCTGTAGTGGAGCCAGGGGCACTGTGACCAGGTCTCACACGTCGACCGCTGCCCACTCTGCCCCCATGCTCCGGCTGCCAAGCAGGTGGATACCTGCAAGTCTTATCATATCCCAGTCCCGTCTTCTCTCTTTGTCTGTGGCGTCACGTTTCTTATCTTACTTTCTTTTTCTCTTCACAGCTCCCACACCTTATTAATAAAGACTTTTGGGTGCCTTTTCTGAATGTAGCTAGTTCCGCTGGGAGGACAGACTTTACATTGTATTTACATTTGTACGAATAAAGAAGTTTTGTTTAACTCGCTTCCTGACCAAAAAAAAAAAAAAAAGTCAATAGAGCACTTGCCTGTGAAAGGTAAAACTACCGATTTTGAGTCTTGATCTACCGCACAGTTTTAATCTGCCAGGAAGTTTTTATTTGGAAATTGTATACCCTGGGAGAAACTTATGTCAAAAAAGAAAAGCACCCTCATTCTGAAACTGCCTTATCAAAGAGGGCAGAGAACCGGACAGAGGCTCAGGGCTCTCTCTTGCTCCTGGAGTGGGAAACGTCCCCTAAAAGACAGAAGTATCAGCAACGATCCACGGCATGAGAATGCAGAAAGCAATGGAAAATACGGCATTGAAGACACACAGTGTGTATCCACATGACGTATGGCCTGTAATTGAAAAAGTGTCATAATGATGATCTCTCCATTTGCAAAAGAGTCCAGACTAGTCCTCTATTCGGATCTCTGGGAGGGGACTGCCAGGGGGGAGGCGACCATGAAAGGATAATGTTCCACGATTCGAGGCGTGGGATGTCAGTTGTTTGAAACTGGTACAGACGCTAGAAAATCTGAAAAGGGAAATGATAAGGCTCACTAGAGATGTAGTAGAGGTCAGTGAACTAAAACAGAAAGAAGACAAGGATTTCTGGCCGGATGAGTAAAGCGTAATCTCAACAGCAGCGTAAAATGGTATAACAGCAGTAGTATTAATTATGAGTAGGGACGTCCGGCAGAGAGTGAGTTACTGTGACCAGTGATAGAGTTGTTCTCATTAGAATCGACAGCAAATCAATACTGACAACAGTAAATCAGGTGTACATGCCGATGTCGGAAGCAGAAGATGGAGAGATAGAAAGGATATTGAACGGTTAATTCAGCCTGCAAAGAGAGATGCAAACATAAAAGTCATGGTGGACTGGAATGCTGTTGTAGGGGAAGGAGCAGACGAAAACGTTAAGGGAGAATATGGGCTTGGTAGCGGGAAATAGAAGGAGGAAGACTAATTGAATTCCACAATAAATTTCAGTTATTGCGAATACTCTGCTCAAGAATCACAAGAGGAGAAGGTATATTTGGGAAAGGCCAGAAGATATGGGAAGATTTCAGTTAGATGACACCATGGTCAGCTAGAGATTCCTAAATCAGAGATTGGCTTGTGAGGTGTATCCAGGAGCCAATACAGACTCAGGTCATAGTTATGATGAAGAGTGGGCTGAAGTGTAATAGAATAGTCAGGAAGAAACAGTGTGCAAGGAAGTGGGATATGGAAATACTAAGGAATGGAAATATACATTTGAAGTTCCTTGGGGTCATAGATTCTGTGATAATGCGTAGGTCATTAGGCAGTTCAGTTGACGAGGAATTGATATCTCTAGAAACGTAAGTACAAAGACGTACTGCGAAGAGACCATGGGTAACAGAAGAAATACTCCAGCTGCTCGACGAAAAAAGAAAGTACAAAAATGCTCAAGGAAATTTAGGAATACAGAGATATGTCAGTTACACTATGTGATGAAAAGTATCCGGACACTCCGAAAAAAATACGTTTTTCATATTAGGTTCATTGTGCAGCCACCTACTGCCAGGTACTGCATATCAGTGACCTCAGTAGTCATTAGACATCGTGAGAGAGCATAATGGGGCGCTCCGTGGAACTCACGGACTCCGAACGTGGTCAGGTGATTGGGTGTCACTTCTGTCATACGTCTGTTTGCGAGATTTCCACACTCTTAAGCATCCCTAGGCCCACTGTTTCCGATGTGATAGTGGAGTGGAAACGTGGAGGGACACGTACAACACAAAAGTGTACAGGTCGACCTCGTCTGTTGACTGACAGGTACAGCCGACAGTTGAAGAGTGTCATAATGTGTAATAGGCAGACATCTATCCAGACCATCACACAAAAATTACAAACAGCATCAGGATCCACTGCAAGTACTATGACAATTAGGGGGGAAGCGAGAAAACTTGGATTTCATGGTCGAGCCACACATCACGCTGGTGAATGCCAAACAACGCCTCGCTTGGTGTAAGGAGTGTGATCATTGTACGACTGAATAGTGCAAAAACGTCGTGTGGAGAGACGAACCACGGTACACAATATGGCGATCCGATGGCAGGGTGTGGGTATGGCGAATGGCGGTGAACGTCATCTGCCAGTGTGTGTAGTGCCAACAGTAAAATTCGGAGGCGGTGGTGTGGCCGTGTTTTTCATGGAGGGGGCTTGCAACCCTTGTTGTTTTGCATGGCACTATTACAGCACAGGCTTACATTGATGTTTTAGCACCTTCTTGCTTCCCACGGTTGAAGAGCAATTCGACGATGGCGATTGCATCTTCAGACACGATCGAGCACCTGTTCATAATGCATGGCGTGTGGCGGAATGGTTACACGACAATAACATCCCTGTAATGGATTGGCCTGCACAGAGTCCTGACATGAATCCTACAGAACATCATTGGGATGTTTTGGATCGCCGACTTCGTGCCAGACCACACGGACCGCCATCGATACCTCTCCCCAGTGCAGCCCTCAGCGAAGAATGCGCTGCCATTCCCCAAGAAACCTTCCAGCACCTGATTGAACGTATGCCTGCGAGAGTGGAAACTGTCATGAAGGCTAAGAGTGGGCCAACACCATATTGAATTCCAGCATTACCGATGGAGGGCACCACGAACTTGTAAGTAATTTTCAGCCAGGTGTCCGGATACTTTTGATCACATAGTGTAGGAATGAAGTAAACAGGAAGCGCGGGGAAGGTAAGGCGAAACAGGTGCTTGAAAAATGTGAAGAAATCAAAACAATAATGACTGTCGGAAGTACTGACGCGGCGTATAGGAAAGTCAAAACAACCTTCGGTGTAATTAAAAGCAAGGATGGTAACATTAAGACTGCAGTTGGAATTCCGCTGTTAAATGCAGAGGAGAGAGCGGGTAGCTGGATAGAGTACACTGAATGCCTCTGTGGGATGGAGGCCTTGCCTGATGTCGTGACAGAAGAAGAAACAGGAGTCGATAGGGAAGGGATAAGGAATCCAATTGCAACGTTATGGTTACATGGGCGAGTTAGTCATCCACCTAGGCCTGTTATTGAGGAGAGATGAATTTGTTGCTCGTCTGAATGCTAGCCGGCCCAGGTCACAGTGCGCGTCGCGGTCAGGCTGGCTAGTTGACGGTGTCTGGCCATCCAGGCGTAGAGATGAGCTGTGTCACTGGAAAAGGGTACACTCCAGTGCTAGGAATATGGACAACTGTCACTCGCATGGCCTTCGTACAACAGATAATGCTCCAGAAAATGGGGGAGTCTGAGACAATCATAAGGATGGCCAAGTTACAGCTTTCTGAACTTCGACAATAAGTCACAGTTACATATTAAAGCGAATCTGAATACATCTGCAGTCTCATAAAAATGGGGCACAGTCAATGACACAACCACGTTTCGGTATCTTTAAAGTGGATACTAGCCATTGCCAGTCTATATTTTATATCCTCTGTACTTCGACCATCATCAGTTATTTTGCTCCCCAAATAGCAAAACTCCTTTACTACTTTAAGTGTCACATTTCCTAATCTAATTCCCTCAGCATCACCCGACTTAATTCGACTACATTCCATTATCCTCGTTTTGCTTTTGTTGGCGTTCATCTTATATCCTCCTTTCAAGACACTATCCATTCCGTTCAACTGCTCTACCAAGTCCTTTGCTGTCTCTGACAGATATACAATGTCATCGGCGAATCTCAAAGTTTTTATTTCTTCTCCATGGATTTTAATACCTACTCCGAATTTTTCTTTTGTTTCCTTCACTGCTTGCTCAATATGCAGATTGAATGACATCGGGGACAGGCTACAACCCTGTCTCACTCCCTTCCCAACCGTTGCTTCCCTTTCATGTCCCTCGAACCTTATAATGCCATCTGGTTTCTGTACAAATTGTAAATAGCCTTTCGCTCCGTGTATTTTACCCCTGCCACCTTGAGAATTTGAAAGAGAGTATTCCAGTCAACATTGTCAAAAGCTTTCTCTAAATCTACAAATGCTAGAAACGTAGGTTTGCCTTTCCTTACTCTAGCTTCTAAGATAAGTCGTAGGGTCAGGATTGCCTCACGTGTTCCGATATTTCTACGGAATCCAAACTGATCTTCCCCGAGGTCGGCTTCTACTAGTTTTTCCATTCGTCTGTAAAGAATTCGCGTTAGTATTTTGCAGCCGTGACTTATTAAACTGATAGTTCGGTAATTTTCACATCTGTCAACACCTACATTCTTTGGGATTGGAATTATTATATTCTTTTTGAAGTCTGAGGTTATTTCGCCTGTCTCATACATCTTGCTTACCAGATGGTAGAGTTTTGTCAGGACTGGCTCTCCCAAAGCTGTCAGTAGTTCTAATGGAATGTTGTCTACTCCCGGGGCCTTGTTTCGACTCAGGTCTTTCAGTGCTCTGTCAAACCCTTCACGTACTATCATTTCTCCTATTTCATCTTCATCTACATCCTCTTCCATTTCCATAATATTGTCCTCAAGTACATCGCCCTTGTATAGACCCTCTATATACTCCTTCCACCCTTCTGCTTTCCCTTCTTTGCTAAGAACTGGGTTTCCATCTGAGCTCTTGATATTCATACAAGTGGTTCTCTTTTCTCCAAAGGTCTCTTTAATTTTCCTGTAGGCAGTATCTATCTTACCCCTAGTGAGATAAGCCTCTACATCCTTACATTTGTCCTCTAGCCATCACTGCTTAGCCATTTTGCACTTCCTGTCGATCTCATTTTTGAGACGTTTGTATTCCTTTTTGCCTGCTTCATTTACTGTATTTTTATATTGTCTCCTTTCATGAGTTACATTCAATATATCTTCTGTTACCGAGGATTTCTACGAGCCCTTGTCTTTTTACCTACTTGATCCCCTGTTGCCTTCACTATTTCATCCCTCAAAGCTACCCATTCTTCTTCTACTGTACTTCTTTCCCCCATTCCTGTAAATCGTTCCCTGATGTTCTCCCTGAAGCTCTGTACATCCTCTGGTTCTGTCAGTTTATCCAGGTCCCATCTCCTTAAATTCCCACCTTTTTGCAGTTTCTTCAGTTTCAATCTACAGTTCATAACCAATAGATTGTGGTCAGACTCCAAATCTGCCCCTGGAAATGCCTTACAATTTAAAACCTGGTTCCTAAATCTCTGTCTTACCATTAAATAATCTATCTGAAACCTTCGAGCATCTCCAGGCCTCTTCCTTGTATACAACCTTCTTTTATTATTCTTGAACCAAATGTTAGCTATGATATGCTCTCTGCAAAATTCTACCAGGTGGCTTCCTTTTTCATTTCTTAGCCCCATTCCACATTCACCTGCTACGTTTCTTTCTCTTCCTTTTCCTACTATCGAATTCCAGTCGCCCATGACTATTAAATTTTCGTCTCCCTTCACTATCCGAATAATTTCTTTTATGACATCATACATTTCTTCAATTTCTTCGTCATCTGCAGAGCTAGTTGGCATACAAACTTCTATTACTGTGTTAGGCGTGGGCTTCGTATCTATCTTGGCCACAATAATGCGTTCACTATGCTGTTTGTAGTAGCTTACCCGCGTTCCTATTTTCCTATTCATTATTAAACCTGCTCCTGAATTACCCCTATTTGATTTTGTGTCTATAACCCTGTGGTCACCTGACCAGAAGTCTTGTTCCTCCTGCCACCGAACTTCACTAATTCCCACTATATCTAACTTTAACCTATCCATTTCCCTTTTTGAATTTTCTAACCTGCCCAATTAAGGGATCTGACATTCTACGCTCCGATCTGTAGAACGCCAGTTTCTTTCTCCTGATAACGATATCCTCTTGAATAGTCCCTGCCCGGGGATCCGCGTGGGGGACTATTTTACTTTCGGAATATTTTACCCAAGAGGACGCCATCATCATTTAACCATACAGTAAAGCTGCATAGACATAGTATGAGTTACTATTCATGGTATTGTATGTGTTAATTTGTGAACCATCATACTGAATGCTGAACTATATTGAGCTGGTGAATATATTGTGTGTTGTGGTTGCTAAAGGACTTAGTTTTTGCATGTCTTTGATCACTATTTAGACTGGGGAATTTCCTACCATTTTTAAGGCTCTCAGTGTAATTTTGCTGCAGCTGATGAGGGTATAGCCTGTCTGTATTTTAAATGAATATTGTAGGACCACTTCCAGTTTATTTGAGATGTCCTTTCTCGAATAGCTACGGTAGAAGGTTCGAATCTTGTCTCGGGCATGGATGTGTGTGATGTCTTTAGGTTAGTGAGGATTAAGTAGTTCTAAATCTAGGGGACTGAAGACCTCAGATGTTAAGTCCCATAGTGCTTAGAGCCATCTGAACCATTTTTTTCTCAACTAAACATTATTCAACATAATTCTGTGCCATCTACAGCAATTACAGACGTTAGGACAGACCCACTCTTATTAAATTATTCATTTATCTTTATTTTGTATTTCTGGGTATTTTATTAACTCGCAGTCCTAGCTAATGCATAGGCTACTTGACTGAAGGATCACAGCTACACGTTATTATTTGCAGTGATTTAACTGCAGGGCATGAAAGCAGATGTGCACGGCTCGACCCTTATGACAACATCAAGCTATTATGCAAAAACAGAGCAGTCCATAGCCCAAGTACCTAAAGTACAAGTAAAGAGAGATACTCAGCAGTAACCGTTAGATACCATAGCACAGTATTAGAGCCAGAATTTAAAAGAGCTTTCGAGGACTTATGATCAAATAAGGCAGAAGGGATGGATAATATTCCATTGGATTTACTATAATCTGGGGAAAGTGCCAACAAAACGACTATTCACGTTGGTGTGTAGGTTGTATGAGACTGGCGCTAACATCATGCATACAATTCCGAGAATAACAATAGCCGACAAGTGCGAGAATTATCGCACAGTCAGCTTAACAGCTCATGCATCCAAGTCACTGACAAGAATAATACCCAGAAGAGTGGAAAATAGGATCTAACAGATGACGATCAGTTTGGCTTTAGGAAAGGTAGAGGCACCAGAGGGGCAGTTCTAACGTCGCGGTTAATAATGGAAGCAAGACTGAAGAGAAATAAAGAGATGTTCACAGGATTTGTCGACCTGGAAAAAGCTTTCGACAATATACAATGGTGCAAGATCTTTGAAATTCCGATAAAAGTAGGGGTTAACTACAGGAAAAGACGGGAAACATGTAACATGCACAAGAACCAGGAGGCAACCATAAGAGTGAGAGACCAAGAACGAGATGCTCGGATTAAAAAGGGTGTAGGACTGGGATGTAGTCTTTCGCCCTATTGTTCAATCTGTACATCGAAAAAGCAATAACGTAAATAAAAGAAAGATTCAACTGCAGAATTACAATTCAGGTTGAAGGGATATCAGTCATAATTTTCGCTGACGACATTGCTGCCCTCAATGAAAGTGAAAAAAGAATTGAATGGACTGAACAGCGTAATGAGTACAGAATGTGGATTAAGAATAAACTGAAAAAAAAACCGAAAGTAACGACAAGTAGCAGAAATGAGAACAGCGTGATACTTCACACCAGAAATGGGTATAACGGTGTAGACAAAGTCAAGGAATTCTGCTATCTACACAGCAAAGTAACCCATGACGGACGGAGTAAGGAGGACATAAAAAGGAGACTAGCACTCGTACAAAGGGCATTCCTGACCAAGAGAAGTCTAGCATTACCAAACATAGTTCTTAATTTGAGGAAGAAATTTCCGAGAATGTACGTCTGGAGTACAGCGTTGTATGGTAATGAAACATGGACTGTGGGAAAACCAGAACAGAAGAGAATGGAAGCATTTGAGATGTGGTGCTACAGAATAATGTTGAGAATTAGGGGGACTGTTAGGGTAAGGAATGAGGAGTTCTTCCGCAGAATCGGCGAGGAAAGGAATATACGGAAAATACTGACAATAAAAAGGGGTAGGATTATTGGACACCTGTTGAGATACCAGGGAATAACATCCGTGGTATTAGAGGGAGATGTAGAGAGCTAAAACTGTAGTGGAAGGCGGAGATTGGAATACATCCAGCAAATAATTGAGGACGTGAGATGCAAGTGGTACTCTGAGACGAAGAGGTTGGCACAGGAGAGGAATTCTCGGAGGGCCGCGTCAAACCAGTCAGAAGATTGATGACTCAAAAAAAAAAAAAGTGTTGTCTGTGTGTGAAATTTTTTAATCGATTTCAGATATTTTGATGAGATTATAATAGAGAAATTATGGTAAGTTTCAGGTTCTCCTCGCGTGACTCAACCAGTATATATTGCTTCCTCCTACGCAAGTCTCGTGTAAAGACCCTGAAGATAAAAGTCAGAGAGAATCGATCTCACACTGAGTCTTACCAGCAATCGTTCACGCCGTGAAACTTACGCTACTGGAACAGGAAAAGCGGAAATACCAGTGATACACAAAGTACCCTCCGCTACATATCAGACAAGAAAGCGCGTTAGTATTGCATTATCAACCCGTTCTGCGCTATGTTCAAAGCTGCAAGTCTAGCTCATCGGGGAGTTAGTTTAAAGTGAATTATAACATTTTTACCGAACACACAAACAGGCTAGCAAGCAACTTAATAAAAATGCGTTTAACTACTAAGAGATGAGGAAGAGCTTGTATAATTAGATTCAGTGATGTCATCGAGCGTCGGCGCTGTTTTCCTGCCGGATTCTTCGCATGTTCTGACTACTCACCTACTAGCCGTGGGGCCTGACTTCATTCTCCGAACAACCGATTTCCGCTTATGTGAATCGTGAAGGGATTAGCTGAAGTGGCGGGAGAAACATTCTGGCGGACGCAGGCCTACTGGAAGGGAAAGTGCTATCGTGACAAAACGGCGGACTAGTACTCAGAAGTAGAAAATAAACGTGAATCACAGGAATCCTCCTCGGAGCTGTTGTGCACAGTCACATGCAATGACGGTATGGTCACCAAACGTCACAGTCGTTAAGAGGAAAACCGTAATTGGTCATAATGATTGTTGTCCATAGCCAGTGCGTGTTGCGGTGTATGGGTCACTGTCCAAATTTACGCGGGTTGGAAGACGGAGACATACCCCACACTGAACAGAATTGAAATTCATGACATATTTCACATGCAAAATGGAATGAAACAAGAAAGGCATGGTGGGCAACAGAAGTGATAAGCGTTTGATTAATGTACATGTTATTGGGAAACTGCAGTCTGGAAACGGGACTGCGTATTAAATGCTAGTTAAACCTGTACTAGTGGACTCAGAAATGTAAAGGCCAAACCCAGTAGGACTGCGCGAATCTTTCATTTCTTTTCTCTTTTTTTTAAGAACCGACATTTCCTGCATAGATTGGTAATAAACACATTTAATAACGATGGCGATTTTGGCTACTGTGTCGCTCTCGAGTAACAGCTCGTTATGATGATCGTCAGTGCTTGCTCACTCCTCTTAAGAGAACATCGCCTTCGTCTAAACAGTGTTTACATATACCATATTATATGCATAACAAAACAGGTTGGCTGGTTGGTTTGGGGAGAGGGGACCAGACTGCGAGATCATCGGTCTCATCGTATTAAGGAAGGATGGGGAAGGAAGTTGGCCGTGCTCTTTCAGAGGAACCATCCCGGCATTTGCCTGAAGCGGTTTAGGAAAATCACGGAAAACTTTAATCAGGATGACCGGACGCGAGAATGAACCGTCGTCCTCCCGAATGCGAGTCCAGTGTACTAACCACTGCGCCACTTCGCTCGGTCTATAACAGGCTTGACCATGGATTTGTCCTGCTCAGTCTGCCAAACTTCTTGACATAGTCGATGGAAGCTATGTAGCTGTGTGTGTCTCATTATCAAATTATCTTCTTTCATTTATCAGTATCTTGAAAGTGAATATATTATCCATGGTTGTTCGCCAAAATCTAAATCCGCTGTGGTCTTCAGTTAAAATTGTTTCAGATATTGATCTTTACTCTAGAGTTAAAATGTTTTGCATGTGAAGCTGTTGAAACACTTGTTTTCTTACAATTATTGTAGTATTTTCCATCTTCTGCTTAAAAATCGAGTGCTTAGGGGGGTAGGATGTCAAATGGGCCGTCTTGGAGCAGGAGAGGAACCACAGGACATTTTAATTTCCACTGTCTATACTTTTACTAATAAATTCATAAAACTTTGTCAGTATGACCAATAAGGATTCATGATTCACACTCATAGCACTGGAAGTTCAAAAACATAAGAAAGTGAATTTTTTTTTATATGTGAAATTTCATCATGTTTTTCTCTTACTATCGGCTGCATTTGTTGCTATAAGTACACTTTTCTTCAGATGTGAGAGAGATTCTTAGAGGAATTTTGCACTGCATATGAACCATACTTACAAGTGTACGAAACTCAAGAATTTATTTAATTTATCCTTACATTCAACTTACATTTTAAACTTCATGTTTAGAAAAAACTCAAATTTTATAGTAAATTATCTCAATTTTTACCACAGTTTTAAGTAGAGTTGGAAAATTTTAGAATTTCATACATCTACAAGTATTGTTTGTATGATGTGCAAAATTTATGGAAGAATCTCTCCTACTTATGAAGAAAAGTATATACCTATAGCAACAAATTCTGCTAATAGTAAGTGAGAAAATGATGAAATTTCACGAGTAAAAAATTTATTTTTTTATGTTTTTAAACTTCCAGTGCTATGAGTGTGAATCCTGAAACCTTCCTGGTCATGCTGACAAAGTTTTATGAATGTATTTGTAAAATTGTGAACAGTGGAAATTAAAACATCCTTTGGTGCCTGTCGTGCTCCAAGTCGAACCGTTTGATGCCCTACCCCCTTAACTGTTGTTGATCAGATTTTCGGTTTCTCGCTTTCTCCGCGCCTAATTTTAAGAAGTATATAAGCCTTAGTTTAAAGATAATTCCGCCTTACGCAAATAACTCGCTGCTAATGACATCTATACCAGCTGACTACGTGTTTTCACCCTGGTCAGTATCACAAGAAAATAGAATTCGTCGACGTTTGATATGCTCCCCAAAAATGTTGCACAATGAACCTAAATTTGTAATTAAAAATGTTCAAATGTGTGTGAAATCTTATGGGACTTAACTGCTAAGGTCATCAGTCCCTAAGCTTACACACTACTTAACCTAAATTATCCTAAGAACAAACACACACACCCATGCCTGAGGCAGGACTCGAACCTTGACAAGCCGCACAGTCCATGAGTGCAGCGTCTTTAGACCGCTCGGCTAATCCCACGCGGCCTTGCATTTACTGCAGGGTACAAAATAAGTAAGAACGATATATAACTAACCAAGGAGGTAAAGAAGTTTGCAGTCTTTCCCGGTTTTTTTCAGTTCATTAAAAATGACACGATTAAAAAGTGGACTTAGCAAAAACCAAAAACCAACAAAAGAACAAAACTGGATAAGGACCATCATATATATGAATGTTGACATGTGCTGAAGACCAGACTGCAATAGCCACTTCAGAAGAATTACAAAGAAAAACTTTTAAATTAAACCAAATTGATCAAAGTTATAATTTATAGATATCTCTAGAAAAGGCAAGTAAAGCATCCTGTGGTAAACAGCAGCTGTGATTAAAAATAGGGATAGAAAACGAAGTAATCGAGCAAGCAAATAATTTTAATTACCTTGGTTGCAATATCTTTTGATAACGCTAAAAGTGTATATAATAAAACAGCAAAATGTAAGCAAAAATAACATCAAATGAAAAAAACACCTAAAGAAACGCACCTGTAATTCTATAAAACACTAGCTGTCTCATTGCTACTTTACAGATCCGAGGCTTGGATAGCAAACAAGATAGTCGTAAAACGAAGAGTGGTCCGCCCCCGGCAGCTGAGTGGTCAGTGCGACAGAATGTCAGTCCTAAGGGGCCAGATTCGTTTCCCGGATGGGTCGGGCGGAGATTTTCTCCACTCAGGGACTGGGTGTTGTGTTGTCCTAATCATCATCATTTCATCCCCATCGACGCGTAAGTTGCGGAAGTGGCGTCAAATCGAAAGACTTGCACCTGGCGAACGGTCTACGCGACGGGAAGCCCTAGTTACACGACATTTTTTTAATTATCGAAGAGTATGGTCAGAAATGAAATTTCTCGGGTCAGCTGAAGGATATAATCTAGAAGACAGACTAAGAAACGAAGATACTATAAGTGAGACAGAATATTTGAAATAACAGAAAAAAATCGACACGTGTAAGCAAGAAACATAATGGAGAAAAGCGGGTATACTAAAAAGGTTTTGCAATTTATACCCAAAAAGTTAAGTGACGTAGGTCGGAACAAGAAGTGATTAAGCTAAGAAGCTGGAGCCGGAACAGCTTCCTTGAACCTTAAACATGGATGTAGCTGATATGATGATGATGATGTGGGGTCGCTCACATGTTGCCTAAGTTGTTTCGAGACGCTGCGGAAGTTTCCCTGGGGAGTCCTTACACAGTCTCCAAACAGTCCTCATCTCTCCTCATGCTATTTCCATATTTTTGGAGTCCTGAAGCAAGTCATTCATGACCGTCGATTTGCTTCGGACGAATAGGTGCACTTCTGGATACAATCATGATTCCGTAGGTAGCCGCAGACATTTTTTCCATAAATGCATTCACCGTCTTGTCTCACAGTGGAAGAAACGTAAGTTTCGGCGATTCCTTTTGAAATAATAAACTGTTTACTTATTTTTTCCATCTGTATTGTTTTTGTTCCGTGCTAACATTCTGCGTGGTGTCTGTTTGTTCTATATCGTGTCTCCCTACCACTTTCGCGCAACGACGCTCTGAGCGTGTTTTTTAGGGAATTGACGAGTTTGAACCTGGGACCTGTTGCTGGTAAGGAGACGCCAGACCACACATGACATGTAGAATTCAGAAGAGTTCAGTGAGACTAGCGATGATATAACCAAATAATGATTTCAGCGTCAGCTCCACTGCACTCCCTGTAAAAGAATCTTAATACTAACTAAATTTAGTGGAAGGGGTTCAAGGCTTTCCTATTTTTAGTTAGCTGGTAAAATAACGTCGAAGAAGCAGTTAAATTTACCATTGGAAATTTTATTCTACTCACAAAACCTTGTTTATAAATTGCACTATTGATAAAAGGAAATGTTTTAATACAGGATGGTAAAAACCAACTGCGTTCAACAAAAATGTGAACGAATATTCCCTGAATGGGTTTCCAAGTTCTACAATGGATCGAAGGATGACCTATGCCATATCACATCTATAATCTAGGTTTAAATTAAGTTTCACAAAAGAGAAAACTATCTTTAATTACTTATCTAACTTGTCGTAAATTACAGTGGCTGATGTGGCTTCTCAATAACTATATAACAGAAAAATCATCGCGTTTCAGATTTTTACTTCAAGTGGCAAATGTGAACACCATGAGCTTTAATTGACGATCGACACTAGTGTTACACAAAAAGGGGATGTAACAGATGAGACTTCTGCAGTTCTGAGTGAAGCCTTATGCGCTCAAAAATGCGGCATCGCGTGCGTTCATTACCTTGTCGGTGTTCGTCAGGGGGCAGCGGGCAGCACAGCTCCGCTCACCTCGCCGTCTCCGAAGCAACTCTCTCCTAACTTCTTCCTACTACAATTTACCGAAGTTGGTTTAAAAAAAACTATCTTGCTGTGTTTTCATCTGACCAATCAGGGTCTCAATGTTAACCTTAAGCTCCGCCTACAAAAATTCTGTCTATCCAATGAGAAACGTTATACTTTTCGTGGTGGGGCAATGTTTTTTAAAGTTTGCAACGTAACAGAGACGCGAAAAAGTCTCACGCTAAACCTCGCAGCTGGTGTGGTCCTTTTAGCGTTATCGTAAGATCTATACTGTTCTTCTGGAGGGCTCTATCTTTTAACATGGGCTGGGGGGTGGTCCCGACGTAACAGAGACGCGAAAAAGTCTCACGCTAAAACTTGCAGCTGGTGTGGTCCTTTTAGCGTTATCGTAAGATCTATACTGTTTTTCTGGAGGGCTCTATCTTTTAACATGGGCTGGGGGGTGGTCCCGACGTAACAGAGACGCGAAAAAGTCTCACGCTAAAACTTGCGGGTGGTGTAGCCCTCTTTGTGTTATCGTAAGATCTATACTGTTCTTCTGGAGGGCTCTAGCATTTAACATTGGCTGGGGGTGGTCCTGACGTAACAGAGACACGAAAAAGTCTCATGCTAAAACTTGCGGTTGGTGTGGTCCTAGCGGTTAGCTGGCGACGTGGGTGTCCATCCGTCCCTTATCGTAGGGCCTTCCAGCTTAACACGGTTCTGCTCTCGGCTTCTGTTCTCGTTTCTCCCCTCGGAACTGCGTCTGTCTCACGGTGGGAAGGTATGACATGCATTTAGGCATTCTTGTGTTAGTCTGTGGTATTCCATTTGCTCACTCGTTACTCGTATTACTTTGGTTAATTTAATGTCACGATTTATTCGGAGCTATGTGACATACTACTGGATTTTCTTATCATGTCAGGGTTTTCATGGAAGGTGTTGGATTTGCCTGACACCTTACATATCACCACCCCTCGAAATTAATTTTTGTACTGAAGTTAGGCAATGATTGAATCGTTGTCTAAGCCAGTCAAAAATTATTCCATTATCTAAATTTTGTTGCCTACTGTTCAGCCACGTTATTCTGTTCTATGCTAGTTTGTATTACTAATTTATATTTTTATATTCTTCCACATTATTCTCAAAAATGACAAGAGAAGAATATTTTTATGCTATTATTAATTTTTAATTATTTTCTTTCTTTATTTAAGTGTGAAGTTTGTTTTTTAAGAAGTTTGTTATCGAAAGTGAGGAGTCTTTCACATCGATTTTCTTACAAATAGATTTTTTTTTATAAATGTAGTAATTAAGTAAAGTCTATTCCTAACACATTTTCTAAATATCATGTACAAGTAAAATGTTTTTGTTTCTAGACACTCACTTCAACATTGTTACACTAACAAATAAGAATTATTTCCAAGAATTGCTTTGACAAAGAAATATACATACACAAGTATTGAGATATTATCCTAACAAATGGTACAAATGTTAAAAAAAGGGAAAACATCCAACAAGATAATTTTTTATTCTTTGTTTTTATAAGGAGAAAATAAGTAAAATATAGTTATTCTTTTATTTTTATAAGGAGAAAATAAGTGGCATATAGTTTTAGTGTTTATTATGCCTTACTTTTGTTCTTTATATACTGTCCATTTCAGAACTAATCTCTTATCTTTATCGATAGTCTATTTTTTACTGAGGTCCATAGTCAATGGCTGTTATTTTGTAGCTTATTAGCTGTCTGTGTGCTTAACTTATTTAGTTTTTCACATGTTTCTTTTGCACAATTCCTGCATCACATAATTTGATTTCACACATTCACACAATCCTATGAATGTTTAAGCATGAGGTTGGCGAATGTTTTTGCACGAAGGTGATGGACTTGAGCGAGATGGATGTGGGCAAGTATTTGATGTACAGCTTCGTTTGTCATTCCTTGTTGGCTTTGCAAGTGTGTGTTGCTGTTGTGGAGGTCCCATAATGGAATGCGTGAAAGTCATCGTTATGTGTTGCTGAAAGCGGTCGTTTTTCGTTGTAATACTTCGCAGACGACTAGTTTACAATAGGATAGGGATTTGGGAAGGTATGTCGTCTATTCTTCACCCATCTTCTTTCTTGGTCTCAATCTTGTGAATCTTCAACTTCTGTTCTTCCTGCTTTTTCTCTGCTTCTTACTTGCTTCTTGGTTCTTCTCCGGGCAGGATATGGAAGTATTTATTGATAACTAGTCGCTTTGAAATTTTCCTCTTAGTAACAGTTTGATAAAAGGTTTGGACATGTCATTTCTACTTTGTGGACGTTTTCTTCAGTTTCGTGCATCAGCATGCTGTTTAATAGCGGTAGTGTGACTTTTACACATATTTTTTTTGCCAGTGGTGGCTTGCCCAAGTGGCCTTCTCGTCGGGCTATTTTTGCTCGCTCTGTTCATTCGGGGCGCTTGGAGACCCTTCGGCATCCCGTCACGTCTCTGCAGGGCTCTGTGCGGCTCCATGTTCCATGCCAGCAGGGTTCCGCCTAGCGGGCAAATTTATTGCCCACTTTCGATACCTTCTGTTGGTCTCGCTGTCCTTTCCTTTCTCTCGACGCTTCTGCCTTGCAGGAATCGTGTCTTGCTAATTGTGTCCTTTTCTTTCTTTATACTTCTCTCATTGCAACTAGTGGGTCGTTGCATCTTGTCCTTGGTGGAGTTTTTACAATGGTTCTTACAAAACGTTTTACATATAATCATCTAACATATGTCTAGTACCTACATTGTTTTACGCCTTCTTAAAAAGCTTTACAACTTTCGGTGCCCTTTCCATGTTACAATTCTAAGATATTTTGAGTCTTAACATCTACAAAAATCCTCAAATTGGTTTTTTTATTTTTTGTGTAGTGTCGTGGTGTATAGCATTTTAGTATTTCAAGCTGTTAGACTACCTACGCTTTATCCCTTCACCTTAATCTATGGTACTATTGGTGTTATTTTTGTTTTTGTTTTTATTGAAACTACTTTCTTTTTCCCACCTTCCTCTCTCTTCATTCTTCTTTCTCCTGACGATCTTATCAGCAACACAATCTTGAAATATTGTGCTGATTATTTACCAGTAATAAAATTAATCTTTAAACTTGTACTGAAAGTGTTTAATACTGCCAGTCTTAGGAAAAATACCTCTGTTTTATCTCGTAAAATACCCTCTAATTTTCTTTTAGTGTGTTCCAAAATACCTTCTTGCAATTTTTCGTCGATTTCTTTATGGACTTCTAACATGAGTTGAGGCGATTCCCCCATACCATTCTAATTCTTCATCCTCTTTATCTCGTGTCATTCTTAATTGTTTGTTTATAACTGGTATTTCTTCTAATGTTAGCTTTTCCTCAAAGAGAAGTGTGACATTCCCGAATGTTACCCTAAATTTCCCCATATCTACACTCCTGGAAATTGAAATAAGAACACCGGGAATTCATTGTCCCAGGAAGGGGAAACTTTATTGACACATTCCTGGGGTCAGATACATCACATGATCACACTGACAGAACCACAGGCACATAGACACAGGCAACAGAGCATGCACAATGTCGGCACTAGTACAGTGTATATCCACCTTTCGCAGCAATGCAGGCTGCTATTCTCCCATGGAGACGATCGTAGAGATGCTGGATGTAGTCCTGTGTAACGGCTTGCCATGCCATTTCCACCTGGCGCCTCAGTTGGACCAGCGTTCGTGCTGGACGTGCAGACCGCGTGAGACGACGCTTCATCCAGTCCCAAACATGCTCAATGGGGGACAGATCCGGAGATCTTGCTGGCCAGGGTAGTTGACTTACACCTTCTAGAGCACGTTGGGTGGCACGGGATACGTGCGGACGTGCATTGTCCTGTTGGAACAGCAAGTTCCCTTGCCGGTCTAGGAATGGTAGAACGATGGGTTCGATGACGGTTTGGATGTACCGTGCACTATTCAGTGTCCCCTCGACGATCACCAGTGGTGTACGGCCAGTGTAGGAGATCGCTCCCCACACCATGATGCCGAGTGTTCGCACTGTGTGCCTCGATCGTATGCAGTCCTGATTGTGGCGCTCACCTGCACGGCGCCAAACACGCATACGACCATCATTGGCACCAAGGCAGAAGCAACTCTCATCGCTGAAGACGACACGTCTCCATTCGTCCCTCCATTCACGCCTGTCGCGACACCACTGGAGGCGGGCTGCACGATGTTGGGGCGTGAGCGGAAGACGGCCTAACGGTGTGCGGGACCGTAGCCCTGCTTCATGGAGACGGTTGTGAATGGTCCTCGCCGATACCCCAGGAGCAACAGTGTCCCTAATTTGCTGGGAAGTGGCGGTGCGGTCCCCTACGGCACTGCGTAGGATCCTACGGTCTTGGCGTGCATCCGTGCGTCGCTGCGGTCCGGTCCCAGGTCGACGGGCACGTGCACCTTCCGCCGACCACTGGCGACAACATCGATGTACTGTGGAGACCTCACGCCCCACGTGTTGAGCAATCCGGCGGTACGTCCACCCGGCCTCCCGCATGCCCACTATACGCCCTCGCTCAAAGTCCGTCAACTGCACATACGGTTCACGTCCACGCTGTCACGGCATGCTACCAGTGTTAAAGACTGCGATGGAGCTCCGTATGCCACGGCAAACTGGCTGACACTGACGGCGGCGGTGCACAAATGCTGCGCAGCTAGCGCCATTCGACGGCCAACACCGCGGTTCCTGGTATGTCCGCTGTGCCGTGCGTGTGATCATTGCTTGTACAGCCCTCTCGCAGTGTCCGGAGCAAGTATGGTGGGTCTGACACACCGGTGTCAATGTGTTCTTTTTTCCATTTCCAGGAGTGTATTATCGCTCGTCTCTCATTTAAACATCTGCACCTATAATCAAATCTACAGTTAGTTTAGGTATAATCACGAAGTTGGCTTCGATCTTTTGACCTTGGCACGAAAGAGTTAACCTTGTTTGTCTCCAGCAGCATTGTTTCTAATAGGACCTCTTACTTTAATCGCACGTGTTTTCAGAACTGGCAATTCCTCATTGGCATTACACTGCATGAATAAATTTTCTGAGATCGCAGTCAGTTCACTTCCGCTATCAATTACAAAATTGTCTGGGATATGCTTTACCATGGCCTTCACAATAGGTTGAATTTGAAAGGGTTGGTTCTGTTCTTCTTCTTCTTGCATCAACGAATCCTCCACTGAATCATACATGAGTCTTTTTAGGAATTTCCCTTGTGAATTCGAACTTTCTGTAGGATAAGCTTCGACTGCTACTTCTCTCTCTTTTATTTCCTCTTCTCTATTTCTTCCTTCATTTATGCTTTCTTCAACATCCTCTACTTTTTCCTCATCCTCGTCTATCTTCTCCTTCTTCGTCGCTACTTCCACATAATCGCATCTAAATGCTCTAATTATCGCTTCATAACTTCCTTCATTATATACGTTGGGTTGTGTGCCCACTTGTAACTTATTTTCAACTTCTGTCGACTGCGCATTATCCGCATTGAATTCGCTTTCCCTGGTTTCCATCTCAAATAGCTCTGCAATACTCATTACTTCGTCCTTTCCTCCTACATTCGTTGTGCATGCCTCTGGTAATTCATCTTCCTCGTCAGTATTCTCCCAATTAATTTCGTCCCAACACTATATTTTTATTCTCTTGTCTTCGTTTTCATCTGGTCCCTGCGGATTTGTTTCTTCCTTCTTCTCTTCTCGTGATAAAATTTTTACTTCTCTGTTCAAGGTGCTGCAATTGTCCTGGGTCGGTGCGTCATTCTCTTTGGCATGGGCGCTTAGCTGTCAATTCGAACGTTTATCGGGGTTTGGTGGTCTTACCTCCACCTCTTCTGTCTGTATTCTCTTTTCTTGTTCAGCTTGTTGATAATGGTTTCTTTGTTGATAATTTGTCAGTCTATTGGTTCTCCAGTACCCGTTCCGGTTGTCGTTATTTTCTCTGTAATAGTTGTTGCCGTTTCTGGTCTCTTCTAAATCCATAACCGGTTCTTTGTTTAAATGTATTGTCGTTTCTTGGTCCGAAGTTATCACATGGTTCGTAATTATTGTTTCTTCGTACTGTGTCTTGTGGATTCCACTGCTTTTTGATTTCGTTTTCACGTGCACTTCGTCTTTTTCTTGCGTCATCTTCCGAAAATATGAACTCTAGTTCCCTTCGAATACCTTTAAATGCTTCGACGTCATTGCCTCCGCGACCTACTAATGATTGCTGGTATTTCAATGGTAGCTTCATCGCGCATAATCTAATCAACTCTCCGTCACTGTATGGTACATCTAAGCATTGATTTTTCTTTGCCATTAATTCGAAAAATTTCACGGGACTCTTCTCTCCTGAATTTTCAAAATATGGGTTCTGTAATAATTCGTACTTCACTCTGTTCTGTGCTTCGCTGGAGCAATATCGTGGGAGAAACTTCTCTCTGAAATCTTCGTACGATCGGCATGTCGCTGCAACATTCTGCATGGTTTCTGCGACTGTTCCTGACATGTGTGCACATATGAAGTCTAATTTGTGTGCTAGCGTCCAGTGTTCTGGTAATCCTACTCGGAATTGATCAATAAAAGTTCGTGGAAGCAATGAGTTTCCTTCTCGAAAGTGTTGAAATTTTCTGACTGTGAGGAAATGATCGTTGTCGTACTACGTCATAGTTCCATATGAAATTCGCGATTCTTCGCCACTTTTGTTTCTGATCATTTCTCCCGTCGTTCTTTCCGGTTGTGGTAGATCCATTGGATATTGTCCACTTTAACTTTCGCGTACCCGCGGTGCAGGCTGTCTGATTTCACGTATGTTACTTTCCGCCTGTGATTGGAATCGCAAATGCGTAATATCTTCGTTAATTGCTTGTTTTTCCGGTGCTGTTACAGATACGGATGTGGTTGCAGACTCTGTGTTTGTTCGATCTTGTTCACTACGCTCTTCAATGGTTTGCAACAACTCTGTTCGCAGTTTCTGAAATTGTCGCTTCGTTTGCGCTTCTATTTTGACTATGCGGTTATCATATCTTTTCAGCGCTGCTTTTGTGATACGTTTGTGTAACACACTGTTTTCAACAATTTTACTCGCTGTACCTGCCGCTTGTCTAGTAATTACGTTTATCTGTTTCTCTAGTTTCTTGACTTCTCCCTGGGTGTTGTTACATAATGTTTTGATCTCGTCCTGAATGTCATTACGCAATGTTTGTACGTCCGCTTGTACCTTGTCAATGTCTGTTCTCAATTGATTGTGACCTGTTATTAAGTTTCCTATCACTTCTCGAGATTCTTTTGCCTCGTCTTCAATATGACTTAGGTGTAACAGAATTTTTTTGTTTTGTTCTTTAATCGCACGCATTTGTCTCGTGGTTTCTGCATTTTGTTTCGTCATTTCTGCATTCTGAATTTTAATTTGGTTCGCAATTTCTTTATTTTGTCTTGTCATGGTTTCCGTCATTAATTGTAATAATTCTGCCAGATTGGTGGGTCCTATTGCGTTTTCTTCCGACGTCCTCCGCTCTGTGTTTTCGCCCAAGTGTTGGTTTGCAACCGATTGCACTGAACTGTGCTGTGACACGTTTCTGATCGCATTCCTTGTACTCTGTGGTGAGGGAGCTCTGATTACTTGTACTATCGGTTCTACGTATTCAAGATGCAAGTTAGAATCCTCATCGACTGTCTCTCTACTTTCCTGCTCCTCTGTCGTATGTTGACTTACGTTATCAACGCCTTGACGTACATTATCCTCGTTATGGTGCGTTATCGTCCTATTTCTCGCGATACTGCATCGTCTGTTGTACTGTCCTCTATTCTCCGTCCATTTTCATGCTGGGTCTCTACCTCAATTCGGTCAAGGTCTCGATCTGCCATTGCTAATCTTTCCGGATCCTTTATTTTCCGTTTTACAAGCAATTCACGCTCCCTACTTCGCGTCAACATGCGCTCATACGATCTCACGCGTTTCATAAACTTTTTGCACACATGACTTGACAATCCATTCACTTACTTGTTGGGTCAGAACCAACTTGTCAACGATGTATCCGCCACCTGTGCGCTTGCATTGAAGAGAAAACTTAATTCTAACAATTTTTAAAATTCATAACTTAATTGTGCTATTGTCTCTGCTAGAATGTCTCACTATCTCTCGCTGCAGCTACTGTTTTCAACTATTTATAACGTTCAAAAAAAATTTTTTTTATTACGAAAATTTTTTAACGGGATATTTTTCTGACCTAGTTAGGCATGTGGTCGACCTTCAATCACGGTATTTTACCATCCTGGCAGGGTCGCCATTTTCTAACATTCTGCGTGGTGTCTGTTTGCTCTATATCGTGTCTCCCTACCACTTTCACGCAACGACGCTCTGAGCGTGTTTTTTAGGGAATTGACTAGTTTGAACCTGGGACCTGTTGCTGTTAAGGATACGCCAGACCACACATGACATGTAGAATTCAGAAGAGTTCAGTGAGACTAGCGATGATATAATCAAATAATGATTTCAGCGTCAGCTCCACTGCACTCCCTGTAAAAGAATCTTAATACTAACTAAATTTAGTGGAAGGGGTTCAAGGCTTTCCTATTTTTAGTTAGCTGGTAAAATAACGTCGAAGAAGCAGTTAAATTTACCATTGGAAATTTTATTCTACTCACAAAACCTTGTTTATAAATTGCACTATTGATAAAAGGAAATGTTTTAATACAGGATGGTAAAAACCAACTGCGTTCAACAAAAATGTGAACGAATATTCCCTGAATGGGTTTCCAAGTTCTACAATGGATCGAAGGATGACCTATGCCATATCACATCTATAATCTAGGTTTAAATTAAGTTTCACAAAAGAGAAAACTATCAAAATGGTCTACAGTGACCGTCAATTATCTTTAATTACTTATCTAACTTGTCGTAAATTACAGTGGCTGATGTGGCTTCTCAATAACTATATAACAGAAAAATCATCGCGTTTCAGATTTTTACTTCAAGTGGCAAATGTGAACACCATGAGCTTTAATTGACGATCGACACTAGTGTTACACAAAAAGGGGATGTAACAGATGAGACTTCTGCAGTTCTGAGTGAAGCCTTATGCGCTCAAAAATGCGGCATCGCGTGCGTTCATTACCTTGTCGGTGTTCGTCAGGGGGCAGCGGGCAGCACAGCTCCGCTCACCTCGCCGTCTCCGAAGCAAGTCTCTCCTAACTTCTTCTTACTACAATTTACCGAAGTTGGTTTAAAAAAAACTATCTTGCTGTGTTTTCATCTGACCAATCAGGGTCTCAATGTTAACCTTAAGCTCCGCCTACAAAAATTCTGTCTATCCAATGAGAAACGTTATACTTTTCGTGGTGGGGCAATGTTTTTTAAAGTTTGCAACGTAACAGAGACGCGAAAAAGTCTCACGCTAAACCTTGCAGCTGGTGTGGTCCTTTTAGCGTTATCGTAAGATCTATACTGTTCTTCTGGAGGGCTCTATCTTTTAACATGGGCTGGGGGGTGGTCCCGACGTAACAGAGACGCGAAAAAGTCTCACGCTAAAACTTGCAGCTGGTGTGGTCCTTTTAGCGTTATCGTAAGATCTATACT
This sequence comes from Schistocerca americana, assembly GCF_021461395.2. Taxonomy (NCBI): domain Eukaryota; kingdom Metazoa; phylum Arthropoda; class Insecta; order Orthoptera; family Acrididae; genus Schistocerca; species Schistocerca americana. The sequence goes on along the minus strand of NC_060119.1, from coordinate 856,568,282 downwards.
GTTTTTCTGGAGGGCTCTATCTTTTAACATGGGCCGGGGGGTGGTCCCGACGTAACAGAGACGCGAAAAAGTCTCACGCTAAAGCTTGCGGGTGGTGTAGCCCTCTTTGTGTTAACGTAAGATCTATACTGTTCTTCTGGAGGGCTCTAGCATTTAACATTGGCTGGGGGTGGTACTGACGTAACAGAGACACGAAAAAGTCTCATGCTAAAACTTGCGGTTGGTGTGGTCCTAGCGGTTAGCTGGCGACGTGGGTGTCCATCCGTCCCTTATCGTAGGGCCTTCCAGCTTAACAAGGTTCTGCTCTCGGCTTCTGTTCTCGTTTCTCCCCTCGGAACTGCGTCTGTCTCACGGTGGGAAGGTATGACATGCATTTAGGCATTCTTGTGTTAGTCTGTGGTATTCCATTTGCTCACTCGTTACTCGTATTACTTTGGTTAATTTAATGTCACGATTTATTCGGAGCTATGTGACATACTACTGGATTTGCTTATCATGTCAGGGTTTTCACGGAAGGTGTTGGATTTGCCTGACACCTTACACCGTTACCTTTACAACAATTTCTATTAAATTAATGTCATCCTGCACTTTGTTTTATCACTTTGCGCGTCCTCTTAAGAGGAATTAATATGTATGACTCACTTCATACTGATCTGTTTCTTGAGAATGGTACGGAGAAGATAATTAGAGCGTACGCTTTAGTGAATTTCTTTAAACCGAGACTACAAAGGGACATTGGTTCAAAAAAGAAGTGCTGATAAGAGCTCTGGGTTACATGCAGAGTTCCTTCACAGTTCTTTTCCTCTTCTGATGAATACTGTTCAGCGTCTGAGATTAGCAATTTATTACTTTTAATTTATTACTACACTACCGGCAAAAAACCGCATCTTCAAAAAATAAGTAACGTATCGTAATGAATTTTAGGGAACACACTGTCTTTGTGACTTATATAAGTGGTTAACATTGGAAGATCACAGTAAAATGAAAGCGCGCAATAAGCCATTGCTAATGTGAAATGCAGGTACATTAATAACCGCTCTAAGCGCCAGAAAGTTGAATGCAAGCATGCAATCGTGCATGGATTGCTTTGTACAGGTGCCGGATGTCAGTTCGTGGGATGGAATTCCATGCCTGCTGCACTTGGTCGGTCGATACAGGGACGATTAATGCTGTTTGTGGGTTCCTCTGCAGTTGTTATCCGATGGTATTCCATGTGCTCTCGAGCTGAGACGGATCTAGTGATCGATCAGGCCTAGCCAACATGTCGACACCCTGTAAAGAATGTTGGGTTACAACAGCGGTATGTGAGTGAGCGTTATCCTGTTGGATACACCCGCTGGAATGCTATTAATGTATGGCACCACAGCAGGTCGAATCACCGGTCTGACGTACAAATTTGCAATCAGGGTGCGTGCGATAACCACGAGAGTGCTCCTGCTGTCGTACGAAATCTCACCCAAGAAAATACACTACTGGCCGTTAAAATTGCTACACCAAGAAGAAATGCAGATGATAAACGGGTATTCATTGGACAAATATATTATACTAGGACTGACATGTGATTACATTTTCACCCAGTTTGGGTGCATAGATCCTGAGAAATCAGTACCCACAACAACCACCTCTGGCCGTAATAACGGCCTTGATAGGCCTGGGCATTGAGTCAAACAGACGTTGGATGGCGTGTACAGGTACAGCTGCCCATGCAGCTTCAACACGATACCACAGTTCATCAAGAGTACTGACTCGCGTATTGTGACGAGCCAGCTGCTCGGCCACCATTGGCCAGACGTTTTCGATTGGTGAGAGATCTGGAGAATGTGCTGGCCAGGGCAACAGTCGAACATTTTCTGTATCCAGAAAGGCCCGTACAGGACCTGCAACATGTGGTCGTGCATTATCCTCCTGAAATGTAGGGTTTCGCAGGGATCGAATGAAGGGTAGAGCCACGGGTCGTAACACATCTGAAATGTAACGTCCACTGTTCAAAGTGCCGTCAATGCGAACAAAAGGTGACCGAGACGTGTAACCAATGGCACCTCATACCATCACGCCGGGTGATACGCCAGTATGGTGATGACGAATACACGCTTCCAATGTGAGTTCACCGCGATGTCGCCAACACGGATGCGACCATCATGATGTTGTAAACAGAACCTGGATTCATCCGAAAAAATGGCGTTTTGCCATTCGCGCACCCAGGTTCATCGTTGAGTACACCATCGCAGGCGCTCCTGTCGGTGATGCAGCGTCTGGGGTAACCGCAGCCATGGTCTCCGAGCTGATAGTCCATGCTGCTGAAAACGTCGTTGAAATGTTCGTGCAGATGGTTGTTGTCTTGAAAATGTCCTCATCTGTTGACTCATGGATCGAGACGTGGCTGCACGATCCGTTACAGCCATGCGGATAAGATGCCTTTCATCTCGACTGCTAGTGATATGAGGCCGTTGGCATCCAGCACGGCGTTCCGTATTATCCTCCTGAACCCACCGATTCCATATTCTGCTAAGTCATTCAATCTCGACCAACGCGAGCAGCAATGTCGCGATACGATAAACCGCAATCGCGATAGGCTACAATCGGACCTTTATCAAAGTCGGAAACGTGATGGTACGCATTTCACCTCCTTACACGAGGCATCACAAAAACGTTTCACCAGGCAACGCCGGTGAATTGCTGTTTGTGTATGAGAAAGCGGTTGGAAACTTTCCTCAAGTCAGCACGTTGTAGGTGTCGCCACCGGCGTCAACCTTGTGTGAATTCTCTGAAAAGCTAATCATTTGCATATCACAGCATTTTTTTCCTGTCGGTTAAATTTCGCGTCTGTAGCACGTCATCTTCGTGGTGTAGCAATTTTAATGGCCAGTAGTGTAACTCCAGGTATAGGTCCATTATGTCTAGCACTCCTAACAGACTCACGGCCATCACTGGCATCGAGACAGAACCAACTTTCATCAGAAATCACAACAGGGCATCACCATGTCCTCCAGTGGGCTCTCGCTTGACACCACGGAAGTCGCAAATGGCGATAGTTTGGAGCAAGTGGAGCGCACGTTACAGTGCGCCAGGTTCGGAGCTGTCAGTGAAGTAACCGATGGGTAGCAGTTCATTGTGTCACTATGGTGCCACATGCTGCTGAAATTGCTGCTGCAGATGCAGTACGATGCGCCAGAGCCGCACGCCGAACACGGTGGTCTTCCCTCTCGGTAGTGCCACGTGGCCGTCCAGAGCCCGGTTTTCTTGCGACCGTGCGTTCCTCTGACCACCACTGCCAGCAATCATGTACAGTGGCTGCATTCCCGCCAACGCTTTCTGCAATATTGCAGAAGGGACATCCAGCTTCTCATAACCCTGTTACACACCCTCGCTCGAACTCAATGAGTTCATGATAATGGCATCATTGTAGCCTTAAAGGCATTTTTGGTCTAACGTCAACTCACCACATCCAATCTCAAAGATAACTAATCACGACAGTTACAGTGTGTATTAACAGCAAACCTGATTTTCATCCTGATAGTGTCGCTACTCTTATGCGACTGGCGCAAAATTTGAATAAACATCTTCTTTCAGTTATAGAAACACGCCAACCAACTTTCGTTTATGTCGCACAATTCCTTCTTGATGCTGCGATTTTCTTTCGTCTTTTATGTACTCAAGCATCTGTCGAACAAGCCCTTTGTAAGCCACTTCTTTCGTGAATGAGTTGCATTTCTTTAACATTATTGCTATTAATCTTTCTGGTACCTGATATTCCTGCTGTCTCTTTTATGTGTTCATTGCAGTTAAGTTCGCTCTAGATAGTTACCCCTGGATATTTTACTGTGGTTACTGTTTTCAGCAATATGACGTCAACAATGTAGCTGTACAGGAGTGGGTTCTTTTTCTATGTACGCGCAATATATTACATTTATTTACTTTCATGGTAAACTACCAGAGCTTTATATCTCATTCTGCAAATCACTACTGTCTTCTGGCGTTGCTACTTATATATAGACAATCGCAACATCTGCAAACAGTCTTAAAGAGCTTCCGATGCGGTCTGCTTGAACATTTATGTAGAATCTAAACAGTAACGGTCCTAGCACGTTTCTTTGCTGTATCCAGAAATTACCTTTATATCTGTCGATTTTGTTTTATTAAGAGCGACGTTATTCGAGCTTTTTCTCATGGTCACCTCTCCTTTGGCAGACCCCTCCCGGTGATCCAAATGGCGGGACTTTTTAAGTTACAGGCCACATGTCTTGTAGATACACACTATGTGTCTTTGATGCAGTAGTTTCCATTGCTTTCTGCATCCTCATGCCGTTGAAGATTGTTGGTTCTTCCGCCTTTCAGGAACAATTTTCACCACAAGGGCAAGAGAGTGCCCTGTACCTCCGTCCGCCCTCTTTGACAAGACCGTTGGCAGAACGAAGGTGATTTCTTATGCCGTAAGTCTTCTGCCACTATTGCTGATAATTTTCATTCAAAATTTAAAAAGTGGTTTGTTTCACCCGGAACCGAGGACGTTTTGATTACTAGCCAAAGAAGCTACCTGTAGACCATGATTCAAGTACCATAACGGAAACAGCAAGGTCATAAAAAGCAGACTAGCACTGGAAAAAGGACATTCCTGGCCAAGAGAGGGCTACTAGCATCAAACATAGTCTTAATTTGGGGAAGAAATTTCTGAGAATGTACGTTTGCAGCACAGCATTGTTTGATGGTGAAACATGGACTGTGGGAAAATCGAAAGAGAAGAGAATCGAAGCATTTGAGATGTTGTGCTACAAAGGAAAGTTGAAAATTAGGTGGACCGATTTAGTAAGGAATGAGGAGGTTCTCCTCAGAATCGGCGGGGAAAGGAATTTATGGAAAACACTGACAAGATGAAGGAACAGTATGATAGGACACCTATTAAGATATCAGGGAATAACTTCCTCGGTACTAGAGTGAGCTATATAGTGTAAAAGCTGCGCGGGCAGGCAGAGATTGGAATACATCCAGCAAATGATTGAAGACGTAGGTTGCGAGTGGTGCTCTGAGAAGAAAACGTTGACACAAGAGAGGAATTCATGGAGGGCCGCGTCAAACCAGTCAGAATGACTGATGGCTCAAAAATGCGATGTCTTGAGTTCTTGCAGCAAGGAAGTTTTGAAAACAGTTCCAAACCTGTTGCGTAAGCACGTATTTTCTTTACTGAGCAGCAGAACAGGATGGTGACAAATGCCTTCCTGGAATGAAGGAACACTGCATCAACATCAGCACAGTCGTCTACAGCCCTATGGATCTCATGGAGGAACAGAGCGAGCTGAGTTTCGCAAGATCACTATTTGCAGAATACGTGTTGATTTTTATAGAGGAGATTTTTATTCTCCAAGAGCGTCCTAATTCTTGAGCATAGAACATGTTTCATAATTCTACAAAAGACTGATGTTACCCCTATAGACCTTATATTATTGGTATCAGTCCTACGATCCTTCTTGAAAATGAGAATTATATACACATTTTTCGGATCGCTAGGTACCCTTCGTTGCGCCATTGAACTACAATAAGCAGCTACCAGAGGAGGAGGAAGTTCTTTCGGATAATCTTTGTAGAATCATACAGTTATTTGGTCTTGATACATTTGGATTCCGTAGAAACATGGGAACATGTGAGTCAATACTGACCCTACGACTCATCTTAGAAGCTAGATTAAGAAAAGGCAAACCTACGTTTCTAGCATTTGTAGACTTGGAGAAAGCTTTTGACAATGTTGACTGGAATACTCTCTTTCAAAGTCTGAAGGTGGCAGGGGTAAAATACAGGGAGAGAAAGGCTATTTACAATTTGTACAGAAACCAGATGGCAGTTATAAGAGTCGAGGGACATGAAAGGGACGCAGTGGTTGGGAAGGGAGTGAGACAGGGTTGTAGCCTCTCCCCGATGTTATTCGATCTGTATATTGAGCAAGCAGTAAAGGAAACAAAAGAAAAATTTGGAGTAGGTATTAAAATCCATGGAGAAGAAATAAAAACTTTGAGGTTCGCCGATGACATTGTGATTCTGTCACAGACAGCAAAGGACTTGAAAGAGCAGTTGAACGGAATGGACAGTGTCTTGAAAGGAGGATATAAGATGAACATCAACAAAAGCAAAACGAGGATAGTGGAATGTAGTCGGATTAAGTCGGGTGATGCTGAGGGAATTAGATTAGGAAATGAGACACTTAAAGTAGTAAAGGAGTTTTTCTATTTGGGGATCAAAATAACTGATGATGGTCGAAGTAGAGAGGATATAAAATGTAGACTGGCAATGGCAAGGAAAGCGTTTCTGAAGAAGAGAAATTTCTTAACATCGAGTATAGATTTAAGTGTCAGGAAGTCGTTTCTGAAAGTATTTGTATGGAGCGTAGCCATGTATGGAAGTGAAACATGGATGATAAATAGTTTGGCCCAGAAGGGAATAGAAGCTTTCGAAATGTGGTGCTACAGAAGAATGCTGAACATTAGATGGGTAGATCACATAACTAATGAGGAAGTATTGAACAGGGTTGGGGAGAAGAGGAGTTTGTGGCACAACTTGACTAGAAGAAGGGATCGGTTGGTAGGACATGTTCTGAGGCATCAAGGGATCACCAATTTAGTATTGGAAGGCAGCGTGGGGGGTAAAAACCGTAGAGGGAGACCAAGAGATGAGTACACTAAGCAGATTCAGGAAGATGTAGACTGCAGTACGTACTGGGAGGTGAAGAAGCTTGCACAGGATAGAGTAGCATGGAGAGCTGCATCAAACCAGTCTCAGGACTGAAGACCACAACAACAGCATTTCCACAACCAAGCGATTGTAGTTGCTTCCTTTGTGTGAGAAATCTTGAGAACGAGCTGTCTGGGGCAACTATCTAAAACCCTCTTTGTAGAGATAGATCAGGACAGTATGGGCAGCATACGGTCTTGCGTTATCTTGCTGAAAAATAACGTCGCGGAGACCTCTAAGATAGAGTGCACCCACTGGTGTTAATACGTCAGAAATGCAAGAGCGGCTGTCCATTTACAGGTTATGCGAACCAGAGGTGACCGTATTGTGTACCCAGCGGAAACCCACACCCTAACTTCAGATACTGGACTCTTATGACGATGGCGAATTCAATCTGGAGGCTCAGAGCCTCCACACACGGGTAAAATCACCGTGATGCTGCACGCAGAGTACGAACTTGTCTGAAAAGTCGACGCATTATCGCACCAGTGTCCAGTGTTGTCGTTGTGCGCACAGTTGTCTGGATATCCCTCTGCTGCCGCTGACAAACCGTGCTGCTTCAGATGCCGCCGCCCTGTCAGTGTTCATACTTGTCTAGCTGGTAATCAGCTAGAGCTGCTAGAATGTTTAATGTTGTTAGATATGGGGAACAGTAGCTCAGGCGACAGGGTTATCTTCAATCCTGACATAAATATTATCTGTGTGCGCACTTTTGTTTAAGTAGCAGTAAATTCATTCCGTTGCGTTTCGAGATTCGTTATAGTCAGATAGATATTCATCATCTTTCCTTTGTGTCTGTATTCATCACTCACACCTACTTAAATAATCAATCGTTATTCAGATGTGCATAAATATCAAGGTTAAAACAGTTGTACTTAAATTCACTTTGTTTAATTAAGAGTAAATCAATTACAGTAATTTCACCAAATTCAACTTCAGTCGTTTATATCACTGCTCGACAGTCATTTGTCTAACTGAACAACAGCTAATATGACATCTGTGACAAACACGAAAACCGAAGTAGGCGTGAGAAATATACAGCGTGAATCCTTGATGATGTTACAGATTTTCAGGGATGATGGAGAAGTATAAATGTATCAATCTGAGTTGAGGAACCTTGGTACGGAAACTACCGAGTCTAATGTTACAATCGAAAATCGTTCTCATACCTCTGTCAGTGGAGCACATGTCGATACTGTCGTTACGAAGACTGTAGGGAAGGTAACTTTCAGAGGCTGTAGTATGGACACACCAATTCATCAGATATTCAAGAAGTTTGAGCCCCATGAACTAATCACTCTGTAATATTCATAAGAGCAACCAATTGACAAAAAGAAAATATGGAACAATATTCATCCCGTACGAGGTGATTCATACGTCATGGCCCACAGGACAAATAAGGTGAACCAGAACTCCAGTGACAAACTTTCAGAGGTGGTGGTGTGGATCAAAATAAGAAAGAAATGTCTAATAAACAGGGGCTCTAAAACGTCTCCCTCAAGAACAATGAGCACTTCTTCACCTTCGATTCTGTGAAGCAGTAAGCTCTTCGCTTTACATATTTTGATGGTGAGATCAAAACAAGGGAAAAAAAACCTCTAGTCAACATTGGCTCTAAAATGCATGCCTTACGACCTACGAGCCCTTGTTCATCTTCGATACTGTGGAACACATCACATCTGCTGCACAAGTGCTCATAGTTCTTAAGGTATGCACTTTAGAGCATCTGTTTTCTGGACATTTGTTTCTTGCTTTGGCCCATACTACCAGCTCTCAAAATATGGAAAGCGAAGAACTTGCAGTGGAAGAGATTTGTTTCATAGTATCAAAGCTGAAATAGTGCTCATAGCTCTTAAACGTATCCGTTTCCGAGGCTGTTTTTACTAGACTTTGTTTCTTGTTTTTTTTTATAGATATTGTCACTTATTAAAGTTTGTCACTGGAGTTCTGATTCACCCTATTTCTCATGTAGCACCCGCCTTTTGAATTATCCCGAATAATATGGATTTTGTTGTAGTTCCTCATATGGATATTACACAGCCTACACTTTTGGAATGTCTTCTGAAGCGGTGTGTTTACGAACCAGAAATATTTTTAAAATATTTAATAACTGTTACAGGCTTGTTGAATGAGCTTTACATTTCAAGTTATGACGACCAGCGATATGGTAAATAAAGTCACTAATAGTTGGAATAGTTCTCCCAGCCCTTGACTGGGCAGTAGTTTGATGGCCAAATGTGTGATGCTCATACTGAGAAGGCTACTCTAATTATAATTCGAAGCATCTGCAGTTAGTAGGGACCTGTTCTCTAATTTTTTTTTGATAATTTACATTAATATGACTGAAAGCTCACTGCCTTTGTATCTGGTTCCGTTTCGTACAGAAGCCGAGTTGCCACAATGTTCGTCTTTAAGTGACGCACTTGTCTCGCGTCTCTACGCATTATTATTTGTAGCTGAGGATGGTTGTACCCGAAACCGTCAGTATGGGGTGTCAAGTGGTTAGCCGATGTAGCAGCTCAGACGAAGCAAACTTAAATCTATAACCGAGTAATCGAGCTCAAAAACACTGAAGCTCGAGGAACTGCGTTGAGCTATGGCTATTAGAAGCTGGCTAATAAAACTGGGAATGAATTATAGCTCTTTATTTCTTACAGCTTCTGTGGTTCTTGTCAGGAGTGTTTGAACGGTACTGCCAGAAAGTGTACCCAGATATTAAAGTCGCGAGAAGGAAAAGATGGAATTTGGGAATTCAACGTTGAGTCCACACTGAGAGCGCTGTAAATGGAACATTCGGTCCTTGGGATTAGATACAGGAATCAGCTGAAGTATTGTTGAAGGAACTGTTCCAGCATTCGCCTGATGTGATCAAGGGACACATCGGCAAATCTAACCGATGTTCGTTGGATGGGCTTACTCTCCTGCCTTTCCTGAGTGCGAGTTCAGAAATGTATCACTAACCCACGTCTGTCAATCATCGATTTAGGCGCGGTATGATGTTGCGAAGACAGAGAGACTGTATCAGTTATCTAAGGCGTGCACTTCGTTGCCTATAAAACTGACACGGACAGCATCAGTTAGCGTCGAAAACAACTCGTGGTAGATAGTTACTGTCAACACATGGTCAGATCTTAACGGTAAAGAGACAGAGCCACTCATTACTTGACTACAGCAACGTGCTACCTGCCATATTATTCAGGAAGAAGGAACGAAGAGTAGAGTTTAACGTCCCATCGACAATGAGGTCATTAGAGACGGAGCATTTGCTCGGATTACGAAAAGTTGGGGAACTAAATCAGCCGTTCCCTTTCACGAGTCAAAATGTTCTCGTTGTTAAACCTGTATACACTCCTCCAGTTTCTCTCTTCAGAATTTCTTCGGGCTACTTACTGGAATGGTGGTTATCGCTGAATCAACCGTTTTTCTGTTATATCGTTTTTTTTTTTCAACGCCGGTTTAACCTGAATGTGGAAACCGCTCAAATTAGTCAGTTTCTTAAATAACCGATTTTCGGTTTTTTATTCCCGTTATTTCCTGTAATAAACGTAGAAATCGAACACAGAACAAAAATTTATGACGTCCTCAGGGTTTCGTGTTCCATAGAATCAAAATATTAAATTAAAAACTAAAATAAAAATAGAAAAGTTAGACCGTCAGCCGTTCGATGCTTTTCTCTAAAAGTGATAAGTGGCTGAATACTACAGAAAATCGCCAGTATTTTTTGAAACCCATCTCAAAAATTATGTCGTAGTCGAGGATAATACCACTGTCGGGGACTACGAATAGTCAGTGCTAAAGCGTGAAAAGTGAGTTAGAAGAATTATATCTCTTTGTCAATGCGTCCGTTTTCAGACGTTACAAACAGGTAAAGCCACGTTATGTAGAGAGAGACAACAGAGAGGCTACTTTCTATTTTTATTTAAACTATGAATGAACTGTTAAGTTTTGTCTCCTATTGTGATGTTGCTAGTTTGTTTGTGGTTCATCCCTTCTTTAATCAAAATGTTAAAAGTGCGTGATTTCCTAAGGGACCAAGCTGCTTAGGTCATCGGTCCCTAGACTTACACACTACTTAAGCTAACTTGTGCTAAGCACAACACACACACCCAAGCCCCCGAGGGAGGACTCGAACCACCGGCGGGAGGGGCCGCGCAGTCCGTGGCATGACGCCTCAAACCGCGCGGGCCACTACGCGCGGCCTTCCTTAATCTTTTAAGCCAAGTGTGGCACTGTACTTCACTGATACCGCACTTTGTAAAATAGTTCCAGACCTGGGAAGGCGGCAGTCTGTAATACAACTAATGTTCGACTACAACAACGAGAAACTACCAAATAGAGCATGTGGGCCAAGCCTTGCACACTGCACGTATATGTGTGCCATCTAATAGGCCATGCCATGGTAACAGGTACATTATTATCTCAGCAAAGCTGTATCAATTCTTATGCCTTGCGTTTGTTGCTCGTTTTTGTTGGTATTGTTATTACAACAGCACTGATCGCTTTTACCATTTTCTATAATAACGCAATACTTCAAAGCAATGCAAATTTTACGAATAAAAATTATTCGCTTTTTAAAAAAGTTTTATCTAGGAACCAAAAATTTTAGCACTTTTGCTATAGCTAATTGAAACTTCGTTTACTTTAACCGATTGTTAGTAAAAATAAATAAAAAACACTTGTTATAACCGAGACAAAACAAATACCGAAAAACACTGGTTATTTAGGACCAAAACACCGGTATCTGTTTTAACCGGTCGGTTGTTACCATCCCTAGCTAAGCATATGTTTTTTACCTTCCGAGCAACGTAAATTCTCCCATCTTTGCTAGAAAGTCTGTAAAGCTTAATCTCAACAGAACTACTCAGATGGAAGTTCGCTGCAGGGCTGATTTCATAAGGTGTAGAGCGACTCTTCATGTGGGAAACTTCTCTAGTTTTCTTCATATGAGTTCGAAGAATGTTCTGCGGGAAGAACTTTCTCCACCCTTTTACTCAAGCTAAGAACATCGTCAGGCGGAGTATATTTTCCGACTCGCTTTATTCATGCGGACCTGCGAATATTCTCAGTAATTCTGAGAATAAAGTACATTCTCGCTTTATTCACACGACTCGTAGAAACGAATGTTTGTGGCTTTGCTAGATGTGGATTGAGGGGTATGGAGAGGGGGGAGGGGCTCACCAGTAGCGGAACCTCTCGACCGGCCGGCGGCCCCTGTGCCCTGCGTGGGCGGCTGGTGTGGTGTGTGGTGTGGTGTCTCCCGCTGTGGCGGTCCCCTATAAAGCGGCGCTCCGCCCTCGCCGGCGCACACCCAGCCAGCGTCGCTAGAGGCCGAGACGTCGCCGCGCGCACACACGTACACACACGCGCCACCGCAGCCGATGCCGACGAAACCGCCCATGACTTTACGCAGGTACGCGCCAGCTTTGCCATGCTAATATATCCACTTGTAACCGTAGTCTCTCCTCAGCTGCACGGCTATGTGCACAGTGGCATGTGAACATAAATGAACGTGCTGCCGTACCACTTAAGGCATCGATACCTGATACTATAGACGAAAACAAAACGTACATGAAATACACTCCCATTTCCGAATATGGTCAACTGTCAGGACCGCGACTCGAACCCGAATGTCCTGCTTACCGCGGGCGGTCGCCTTACGATTACGCTATCCGAGTACAGCTCACGGCAACATCTAAACTTCCATATGTTGTCAACCATGTGAATACAACCTGCATATATATTCTCGTATAGGAGAGAAATTTCCCCTGTACTTCGCTACGTTGTGCTGTTTCCGAGTTTATTTGCGTTCCAGTTAGCCAGTCGGGCCGTTGCGCGTGCAAATTCAAGCGGCCCACCGGAGACGGTGTCGCAGAACGTGTTCTTCGTTTGGTTTCCTAATATCGAGCAAGAGAGCGAAACAAACATTGTCATCTACGCTATGAGAGGAACATACGTTCATGACCTTATTGATCAAGTATACATATAACTCTGTTACATTCATTTACAACAATGTACGAGGGCTGTCCAGAAAGTAAGTTACGATTGATCGCGAAATGAAAATCACAGTGAAAATCAGAAATGTTTCATTTGTAACAGTTAGCTACACCTTTCAGCTACTTCTCTACGTAGTCGCCGTTCTGACTCAGACATTCGTCGTAGCGTTGTACCAACTTTCCAATACCCTCATCATAGAAGGCAGCCGCCAGTGCTTTCCGCCAATTCTCTACGCTGGCCTAAAGCTCGTTGTCTGTGCCAAAATGTTGTCTTTATAGCCAGCGGTTCGTTTGAGCAGAGATGAAACTCAGTGGGAGACAATTACGGGCAGTATTGTGGGTAACCAAACATTTCCAATTGAAACGATGCAGGAACATCTTGATTGCCCCTGCAGAATGAGGCTGAGAACTGTCTTGAAGAAGAAACCGCACGACACATACGTAATGTTGGTTGCATAGCTTCAGGGGAAAATTCTCACCAGGCCCTCGTACTTGGCGGGAGACACTATTTTCTATAACATCTTTACGCGCTCACTAAGAGCTCAGGAATGAAAAGAGCGACGTAATTCTACCTAGAGTCATACTAGAGATACTGCCCAGCACATCTCTGCAAAGCTTAATCGGATTTTCATAGTCGTTTCCATTTCGCGACCAATCGTAACTTACTTTCTGGACAGCCGTCGTACATTAGAATGTTGCGTGTTAAAATATATGAGAAATTGCGCATCGCCAAACCATACTTCCCAATGTCATCCTACATACTTTTCTGATGTGCGAGCTGTTTGTTGTGCACGTTTCTTTGTCGAAATTATTGTTTTACTGCGTTCTTACAGACCTTAAAAACAAAATAATGTAGATATGAAGTCAGCTAGACTTATAAGCTTTGACAATGATACAAACATAGACAGCTTTGTCTTTGTCTTATTTACAAGCGCTTAGATAACAGTGTCAAATGCTGCAACAGTATTACAACGAGCTCGAACTGTTTTAAATGGTGGAACAGTACAGTTTTAAAATTTGATTGTATAAAATAGAATCTATTGCGTTGTGTGGTCCATTTTCAGTCTGCTGCAATTAAGTTATCAGTTGATTAGTTACATATTCCATAGATTAATTGAACCATTCTTTTATCGAAATTATACGGCAACAATCAGTTAACAGAATGTGTATGTATGATTAGCGATAACATCGATGAACAAATTCTTATTTTAGTCACATTCAAGCAATTACACTTAAAATCAATTTTTATTTTATTTTGTTTTTACTGGCTACCAGTTTTTAAGTATAAATTCATCAATGAAATAAAAGAAGTTTTCAGGAGAAGCGATTTTAAATTAGATTTAAAACTTGCTATGTTACCTGTCAGACATTTTATGTTATTGGACAAATAATAATTTTTGTGGCGGATATTGAACTCCTTTCTGAACAACTGATAGTTTTATTATGGGCAATAAAGGTTATTTTCCCTCAAGTGCTGTAGGTATGGACATCATAGTTCTTTTCAATTTGTGATGGAGTAAGACACAAAGGAATTACAGACATTGGCTGCGAGAAGGCATTGATACAATTCGGTGGCGAAAGTTGAAAATTTGTGCCGGACCGAGATTCGATCAGGATATTCTGCTTACTAGGCAGATGCGCTGACGATAGAGCCATCTGGGGACATTGGTCATTGCAACGGCATGTGCATATCCGAAAGAACAGGCACCACATATATGTGATGGATTATTAATGATGAATTTCATTAGCGAATGTATGTACTGTGACAGCGCAAATAAAATACCTTGCTCCTTGAAGAGGTACCAATATGACATCTGCTTTTGTGCAATCAATACTTCATTTGTAAGTGACGAGTTATCCTAGAAAATTATTCGTCAAGACATTATTGAGCGCAAATATACAAAATATGTCAGGAGATATATTCATGTTTTCCAACATAAGCAGTTATACGAAGAGAAACAGTAGCTGAACTGTTTGAGAATCTCAGTAATATGCTTCTCCCAGTTTACGTTTTCATCAATGTATGCAGCTAAACATATGCTACATCAATTGTTGGCATGATTCTATTTGTTGTACAGAACTGAATATAGTGTTTTTTGTAAATTTGAATAAAATCCGTTTTCTGAGAATTATTTTATAATTCTTTGGAAAAAATCATTTACTATCTCTTCTGTAGCTTTATCTCTAATGGAAAGTATTAAAAAACTAGTATAATCTGCAGGAAGTACCAATTCTTCGTATTGAATGTTAAGTAGAAAGTTATTCACATGAATAAGGAATAGGCGCCGACCAAAACTGAGCCCTGTGGGACTCCATTTGTGATGTCTCCCCAGTCACTAACATTTTCTACTCTTCCAACATTATTTGAATTATTTTGAATAGCCTTTCGTATTCTGTTTGTTAAGTATGTTTTAAACCACCTGTGTGTAAAGCCATCAGTTCCACAAAAAGCGAGTTTCCCCAAGACAGTAACATGATCTACACAATCAAATGCCTTGGGAAAATCACACATTCTGAGTTGAGCAACTCTTTTGGAATCCAAACTGTGATCTTCTAAGTAAATTGTTTCCTTTTCAGTGTGACTATACGACTTTTTTAAATATATTGGAAAAAGATATCAGTAAGGAAACTGGTGCTAATTGTTTTAGTCTGTCTTGTCACCTTTCTTGTAAAGAGGTATAACAGTTGCATGTTTTACCTTGTCTGGAAGAATTCTCTGTACCATTGATGCATTGCACATTTCATGAAAGACACTACTTATTAAGTTGGATCAACTCTTCAGAATTCTGTCTGATTTGACATCAACAGCTCATGAGTTTACTTTTTTCAGAACTGTTGTAAATCTATTAATTTCAGTGAAGCATTTTGGTGCTACTTCTAGTTGCTTGCAAGTTTTGTACAAAAACGTTTTTAATATATTCTCTTGCTTGTTTGACTGAACCATTTACCCCATTTTTATTGCAACATTTACAAAGTGATTCTTGAAAGTACTTGCATCTTATGAATTATGAGTCACATCATTGTCATTTAGTTTAATTGCTATGGCGTCTTATACACTGACTGGCTGTCCTGTCTCCCATTTGACAGTACCCTTTATAGTTTTAATTTCATTATTTTCATTATTTATTTCTGTCAGGATGTGCAGACTTCTGGGCGTTTTAATAATTTTCCTTAAAATGCTACAGTATTTATAGTAGTACGGTATACAAATAATGTGGGAACTTGACTTGTTCTGGGCTTTATATAAATTTTCCTCTTCCTGTTACATGAGATTTTAGTTTCCTTAGTTATCTGTCACTCACTAATTTTTTAATAGGTCTTCTGAATATTTTATAGGACATCAGCTTTTAAATATTGACACAAATTAACTATAGAATGAACTGAATTTAGCGTTAGCATCTGTTTCTATATGTACCTCATCCTATTCAATCCCATTTAACTTATTCTTAAATCATTTTATCCTGTTCTCATTAATAAACCTTAGTGCACTGCATGAACCTGCGTCAGGGTTATAAGGTGCTACATTGTTTATTTGCAGGGCTCTCAGAGATTTAAATGTAGATGAAGGGATAGTTGTTCTTCCTTCTGACAAAGGTAATGCTACTGTTGTTATGAATAAGGAGGATTAGTAATATTTTGGATCTTTTAACGTCAGGACAATATAATAAACTTAAGAAAGACTCTAAATGTAGCATATTGAGGAAACCAAATACGCTGATAAAGTCATCTACTTCAATTCAAAAGGAAGAGAAGAAAGGTTTGTTGAGGAGTGAAGCTATGTGTCCCAAACTTTATAGCCTACCTAAATTTCATAAGATTAACCTTCCTCTGAGACCCATTGTCAGTGCTATTAATTCCCCAACGTTTCAAATAGCAAGTTATCTGGCATCTTATTTACAACCACATATTGGCCGAACTGATTCTTGTGTAAAAGACTCATGTCATTTCATTGAGAAACTGAAGGGACTAACTTTGGCTCCTGGCGATATTCTTGTCAGTTTTGACATAGTGTCTTTATTTACGATGATTCCGCTTAACGAAGTTATGGTTTACATACAGGATGTTTTCCCAGCAGATTTGACTGCTCTTTTCAGACACTGTCTCACCTCTAGTCAGTCCCAGTTGGAGGATGAGTTTTATGAGCAAGTTGATGGTGTGGCCATGGGTAATGAGCGCCAATTCTTACATGGAAAAATTCGAGCAATTACCTCTGGAAAAAGCGAATAAGAAACAACGTCGATGGTATCGATAGGTGGATGATACATTTGTGGTTTGGTCTCATGACAAAAAAGCGTTAGAGGAATTCTTTTCTTATTTAAATAGTATAAATCCTAAAATCCAGTTTACCACGGAAATGGAGAATGACAATGCAGTATACTTCTTGGATGTCATCGTTATGAGACAGACTGATGGCAGCTTGAAACGTAAAGTCTTTCGGAAGGTTACACATACCGACAGATACTTGCATAAGGATTCCAATCAATATCCACAACAGAAAAGAGGTGTAATTAAAAGTCTAGTGGACAGAGTTAAAAGGATTTGTGCGCCGAAATACCTGGACGCCGAGTTAAAACATCTACAGCAGGCTTTTGAGAAGAATGAGTACTCTAGTAGGGAAATAAATAGAGTTTTTCGACCGAATAACGGAAGGCCTGAGGACAACGATAGGATACAGTGATGGAAGAACACGGTTTCTCTACCCCTCATCAAAAAAGTAACCCATCAAATCGGCAAGATTTTAAGGAAGCAACGTTCGACCGATTTTCATACCAACTAAGAAAATAGGCCAAGCACTTCGTTCCGTTAAGGACAAACGTCCTCCTCTGTCTGCAAGTGGTGTATACAAGATTCCGTGTACATGTGGTGGGATTTAAATTGGAACTACAAAGAGAAGTGTGAATACTCGGTTGAAAGAACATAAAAGTCGACTAGGGAAAACAGACAAGTCAGCCGTGGGGAAACATGCCCTTCAGTCGGGTGATCACATAGTGAAATCTTCGGAAACTGAAGTTTTATTTACTATGACGAACTATTATCCACAGCTATACAGAGAAGCCATCGAAATATATAAACATGGGAATAATTTTAACAGGAAAGAAGAAGCTATGAAACTCAGCGATATAGGGACAGTTACGCTACAGAATCGATGAGAAGTTTTCATAGTTATATTTTATCCTTGACAAGGTTTATCTCTGCTATCACGTGAAATCCAGACCACGCCCACTTTCCACTGTATTTAGGCCGTTCTTCGGCATCCGACTCGTCAGTCGACAAGACTCACACAACCAGGAGCATCTCCGAAGATGTCCAACGTAGCAGCTTTGGAGGAAACGTCAGAGATAGAAGAGTTCCATGGACCACGGCCATACAACCCGGAAGAATTCTCGGCAGCTGAAACATCAGGTCTTGAAGCTTTCATTGTATGACATAATTAATTGTTTCAGCCTGAGCACGATCTATAAAACTGTTATCAATCAGTGTCCTACTATCTTGCTGTGCACGAGTTGGAAAATTGGCTACTGAAATTATTATTAGTGCAAAAACGAGGAGTTGCGTCATAAACTTCGACATGAAGTCAAAAATACTGAAAGAAATTGATTTTTTTAAATTTTTTGTTAATATCAGAATTTAGAAGCATGTGCCTGTGAGTTACTGCTGCAGAATATGTCTCTAATAAATGTAGCAGCCTGCAGATTCCCTCTGGGAAACATTGACAGATTCCCTCTAGGAGACATTCAGCTTTTTCCAAAATCAAAATACTATATCTTCTGCATACTTCTCTGTGCTTACCCCCCAGGCCGTAGTCTTAACTACGAAAGAACTTTATCATTTCTTTGATCAAATTATCGTATTGGGCCTCCAGTTTGTCACTTTGTATGTTATGTGCGTAGCATCTTTCGCGAAAACTTCGCTCAACAATTTCAGTTTAAATACGATGGTGTCTTGTACACTGACTGGCATAAACTAACAATGCGCACGCGATCGAACCGCAGTATTGACCGTCTAGGCACGGTTCAACTACAGACAACACGAACTGTGTACCTCCTTCCTGGTGGAATGACTGGAACTGATCGGCTGTCGGACCCCCTCCGTGTAATAGGCCCTGACATCTTATCGGCAGCATACTGGCGAGGCATTCGTCTTCATGGACAACAATTCGCGCCCCCTCGTGCACATTTTATGAATGACTACTTTCAGAATAACGACATCCCTTGACTAGAGTGGCCAGCATGTTCTCCAGGCATGAACCCAATCGAACATGCCTGGGATAGACTGAAAAGCGCTGTTTATGGACAACATGACCCACCAACCACTCTGAGGGATCCACGCCGAATCACCGTTGATGAGTGGGACAACCTGGACCAACAGTGCCTTGATGAACTTATGGATAGTATGGTTCAAATGGCTCTGAGCACTATGGGACTCAACATCTTAGGTCATAAGTCCCCTAGAACTTAGAACTACTTAAACCTAACTAACATAAGGACATCACACACACCCATGCCCGAGGCAGGATTCGAACCTGCGACCGTAGCAGTCCCGCGGTTCCGGACTGCAGCGCCAGAACCGCACGGCCACCGCGGCGGGGTTATGGATAGTATGCCACGACGAATACAGTCATGCATCAGTGCAAGAGGACGTGCTACTGGGTATTAGAGGTACCGGTGTGTACAGCAATCTGGACTACCACCCCAGAAGGTCTCGCTGTATAGTGGTACAGCAAGCAGTGTGTGGTTTTCATGAGCAATAAAAAGGAAGTAAATGATATTTATGTTGATCTCTATTCCAGTTTTTTGTACAGGTTCCGGAACTCTCGGAACCGAGGTGACGCAAACCGTTTTTTAATGTGTGTATATCTCGCAAGCCGGCAGAGGAGGGCGTCTATCCTTTACAGGTCTCAGCGGTTGACTTACTTTCCTTGTTGATAAAATAAAAGGGAGAGAAACAGTCTTATTCCAGCGTTGTGTTTTATTCTAGTCCTTCAGTACACTGTTACTTGGTCGTAGAATTCTATTTACTTCTTTTCCTGAATAGCAATTTTTCTCGAGAACTTACATCAGATGTTTTAATTCGGCGTCCGGGAGTTCCAGCACACAAATTCCTTACGCTCTACCGACAAGACACTCCTCTTTTGTTGTGGATGGTGGTTAGCGTTCTTATGTAGACGTTTTCCCTTACGTGTACTTAACGAAAAACTTTATATTCCGACCTTCTGTCTCCTAACTAAAACATCCAAGGCTATTTCATTTTCACTTTCCAGTTACAAGGTAAACTACATTTTCTGATTTATATTATTTAGATAACTGAAAGTTGTTCTAAGGCTTTTTTACCCTGTTACCAAGCGACAAATATATAACCCTGAAAGCGATACCAATGATAAAGTTTCTTATTTGCTTTTTCTAGAGCTGATTTTTCCAGGTTTTCCATATAAAAATTAGCGATCACGGGATCTAATTGTGACACCATCAACTTGCTCATAAAATTCAACATCCCACTGGAATTGACTAGAAGTCAGGCAATATATAAAAAGAGCAGTCAAATCCCCTGGGAAAACTTCTATCATATAAACCATAACTATGCCAACTGGATCACAGCAAAAAGGCAACTATGTCGAAACTTGTAAGATTATTTCAAGGAACCAAAATTTCCCTTCAAGTTTCTCGACGAAAAGGTGCGAGTCTTCCATGAATGAGTTAGTTTTCCCAATATACGGCTGCAAACGAGTTGCCAGATATCTTGCTATTTGATATGCGGGGAAACTGATAGCACCAACAATGAGCCTCAATGGAGGATCTATTTTATGAATTTTGCCTAGAAAATTATGCCTGTGACACACAGCTTCAGTCTTAAATAAGAGCTTTTATCTTCTTTTTGAAATGAAATAGAACATCTGATTTCTTCAGTACGCCAGCTGTAGGGTCTCAAGCTTTTTTCGTATAGTTCTGACCTTAAAAGTTTCAAAATTTTGTTTCGATAATCTTCTTTATTCATAACAACAGTACCACTCCCTTTGTCAGCAGGAGGAAACACTACCTCTTCATCTGCGTTTAAATCATTGAGAACCTTTCTTTCACCTTTCGTTGGATTAGTTATGAAATGTTTACTTTGACACGATACTCTTGGGATTTCGATCCGACTTGCATCTGCAATTTCTTTGAGGAGAATTTGTATAACTACCTCTACATTGGCGTTAATCTCAACAGAGACTTTCACAGGTGTCATAGCACAGTTTGCTGTTTCTGATAGGACGGAGATCTCGTCTTGAGACAACACTCTTTCTGACTTATTAATAAGAGTACCGCACAACACCATATTATTTGTATTTCATACATTAGTTTGCAGGTTTTCGAAATTATTCTTACGGCTTCTAGTGGCTGTCTCCTTTGTAGCTTCCACAGTTCTATCTGTGTCTAACTAGCAATGAATAAAGCAGTTGCAGCAAGTTATGTTAACAGAATCCATCTCCCGTACAATGTATCCTTTCTCGGAGTAGTGTTGCTTCTGTATAAATATACATGTGAACTCAAGGTGTCCAAATGATTCTCTTCAGTTTTCAATAGACTGGTTTAGAAGACGAGTCTCTACAACGCCACAAGGAAGTTAAAGCACAAATTAAAAAACCCGCTCTCTTCTTAAGTAAAAATTCCAGACGTCTGATTAATTTTGAGACTTTTTCCTTGTACAGTCTTGTGATCATACCGTCAAGGCTTTTACGATCAGATGTCACAGCTACTGATGAATCTTCCGGGTTGTAAGGTCGTGGAAATGAAACTTTTTCGTTCCTAACGTTTCGTCCAACGCGGCACTATGTAGAGTATTGGAAACTATGTAGCTGATGTGCTGCGCACAATGAAAAGCCTATGGCATCCACAGTTGAAAATAAAACGACTGAATTCGTGGCAGACAATCTGAATACATGACATAGACGGGTACTAAGCGATAGATTTCAATTTGAAATAATGGCAGTTCAGGAATGAGTTGCGATCACTTTATGTTCCAGCCAACTACGAAAAAGTAAAATGATTTATATTTTAAATATATCTGCCTTAGAGATACACAGAATCCTATTGTTCATCGGATACTCGAGTAGTTTATTTTCCGGTAGGAGGAAGTTTCTGCAAGCCATGGTCTCTGCTACGATGCCGCGGAGCGTTGACATCGCCGAACGCGTAGTAGGAATTGTTCTAACGCTGATCAGGATCGGCCCATAGCGACTTCCGCAATGCCGCGTCGCCGGTGAATTTGCATTTTTTTAGTGTCGGAAATATTATACAGGAGTCCACCCCTCATTGTAGCGGCATCAAGCGAATACAGGAGAGTTTCCAAGGACGAGACCATGGCTGGTTCCTTCCCTCAGCGATGTCTAAGTGGGCCTTGATGTCATTTTCTGTTGGCTTTCAATATTCGTTCTTGAATTTGGGAGATATCCAGAGCGCCTCCAGTGCTGTTTCACTCCAGAAATACAATCTGTGTTACTTTCACAGTTATAAGTTGGAACGAGGAACTATAAGTTTTTTTTTTTGGCTCTTACTTTTTTATTGTACAGAAGAAGTAATGACATGCTTTAGTCTCTCCTGCAGTAACTGTTTTCGTTACCAAGCTCCTTACCTCATCAACATAAGACTGTATAGTCTCTCTCTTGACGTACTATTTCCTGTACAACCTAGAAGTAACTCATTTGGGTATGGTGTTTGTTCTTTCGGACATGTCCGAAAGAACAGACACCATATCCATATAAGTATATAGTTCTGGCAACACCGGCCATGACCTTCTTCTGCTGTGCGGATGCACACATATTCCCCGAACTATTACGGAACTTGGTAAGAATGTCTTCCACGAGTAATGAGTGTGTTAGGGTGGGACACTACGAATGTAGAGTGTGGACATACAAGGTGAGAATGTGGGTCTCGCGGGAGGCGTGCGTGAGATAGTCCCTGCAGTGGTGCTGTCCTCTGCGCCCTCGGTGGCTCAGATGGAATAGCCGGTACGGTAACTCAGCGTGTTCGGTCAGAGGGTTAGCAGCCCTGTGTAATAAAAAAACTGAGTTAATCGATCAACAACGAACTTAAACGGATGTCTTACGACGTCAGCCCCGAGCAGATGCAACTAACGAAAGCGAACAAAATGAGATTAAAAAAAAAAAAGCGTGTTCGGTCAGAGGGTTAGCTGCCCTCTGTAATAAAAAAAAAAAAACTGAGTTAATGGATCAACGACGAACTGAAACGGATGTCTTGTGACATCCGCCCGGAGATGATATATATCAACGCCCGTTAGCACCTGAAGGTGTTATTATAATTCCAATTTCGTAGAAGTAACTCTGTCAATATCTGATAAATTGCTGCACAAAGTATTACGAATAATTTAGCCTAATGGCATTTCATCTAACTAAAAAGGATTACAGAGGTGTTTGTACCTAACGTCTCCTCGACTTTGAGTTCATTGGAGACTGTATGCTAACAGAGTGTGGAAAGAAAGGAGAAGGAAGTTGGCCATAGTCTTTTGAATCAAGCATCCTGGAATACGCTTGAAACAATTTGTGAAGAGCTCTAAAAAGCCAACTAGGACTGATGGACGAATTTGGAGACACACAAACGGTTGTTAAATGTCCTGAACACTGTTTCACAGAATTATCTGTGCTTACATCGCCCCGTTACTCATATTGAGAAAACTCGTGTTTTACTGCAGCCTTGTAGCTAATAGAACGCACAATCGAACGTAACAGTTGCAAATAGGCCAGACATCGTGCTATCCCTAAAGGCCTCACAGCAAGAATAGATTGTATTTTTCTCCCCTTCATTCATGTAGTGCACTGTTAGAGATGAAACCACCGATAGTTCCAGCTAAAGTTGTAACACCTTCCAAACCAGGATGTTTGTAAACTGACACTTCCTCGCAGAGTCACCAGCCAGCACACTAGCAGTGCACCAGTGGAGGAGAGCCCGTAATGACTGAAATGGTGGACTCGTATTCAGAAGGGTTCAGATTTAAACTCTGTCGGGCAATCCTGGCTTTGATTATTCCTAGTTTTCCTAAGGGCCTGGATGCTCCAAGAAAAGCGACAGCCCATTTCCTTCACCATTCTTGTACAGTTCAGGTACTCTGTCTCTAATGACCTCGCTGTTGATGGGAAGTTAAATTTTACGCTGTCTTTGCTTAAAAAATTTTTCTTCAGATAAATATTCAAAGTAAGATTGTACTTACTGTCATGGTACAGTATTGACGTGTACCTTACAGCAATTCATAAGAATGACGAGTATACATACAAATCTAAACATTTCAAACATTTTCAGTCGTCCCGATAGAAATGCGTTTCTTCTAGATGTTTTTGAGTCGCAAGTACTAATATTACCTCAGTAAGCAGTCCGCGACAACGATTTAATTTTTAATTTGGGTTTTGAATGAAAATGTTCCAGTTGTGTCTATGCTTCGGAGTCTCCAATTCATTGATATCGAGCTGTGGTTGAAAAGGAACGAGGACACGGAACCAAGATTTATGGCAACAAGTAAAGCCTGTTACAATAAGCTTGCTAGTAGATTCATGGATTTCTGAAAAAAATCATATGTATATAGGTAAATAGTTGGGTTAAATCACGTTAATGCTTCGGGGAGAAATTGTAACGATTGGAGTAAATCACTCGTTTGAGGACAGAAATGTGCAGTAGTAATACACATAACCCTCCTCTCATCGACCGTGACTTGAGTACAGTGGTACTGGAAGAGCGAAAGATTTACTGGACATAACAAGAGAAACTTTTTCATATTCATTTTGAAGTTTTTGTGTTAATGGACAAGCAAACTGAAGGTACGTAACATGCTTGCAGATGGCTCTTGATGATTGGATCACAAAAACTGCAAAAGAAAATATGCGGGCACTTTATTCTGATAAATGCTTGTGGCCAATTTATGAAGTTATAGAGAAGTAAGTTCAATGTGCTGGAAGAACTCAAGACGTATTTGATCAGTAGTATTGTACATACGGTTAAATAATGTTGGGGAAATGGAATACAACTAATTATCGTAGTGATGAAAATGTTGAGTTGACGTTGTAAGTGGTGGCTATGGAAGTTGGGAACGCACAGATGATGTCTGCAGTATTGGTAATCTATGTAGGAATCGAACAAGAAATCGAATTCGTTCACCCTTATCATTCGACAGTAATAATGCAGGCGAACGGGCAAAGGGTTGGGAAAACCTGCGGGGCAGCTTCAAAAATACTCTGGTGTGCAATGTAATTAGAGGTAGCTGCTACGTTGGTACGAAAGCTCTCCTGTGGTCTCAGCGATTTTGAGAGTTTGGTTTGGCATAACAGCAGACGCCACGGTGGAGTCCTAGCTGCAGTTGCGCGCAGAATGGTCAAGGCGCGAGACTTTAGTGCACTTGGTCGCTACCATACCATTAGAGACAAATATTTGGGGCATAAGATCTATGAAGTCGTCGAGACAGTGGGTCAGAGATCAATTGAGAGTAACCTGGTGATCCAGTTGAAACAGTTGTTGACAGGGCCTCGTGCTTGGATCAACAGCACGTGGATAACGTGTTCGTCCGCTGAATGGGATACAGGGGAGCGTGTCGCTCACCTGCTCATTGATCGACTGGTTCTGCCTTCAGTGGCGGATACAGGAAAACCTCGAGGAGGGACCGCTAAAGATATCTTGCGCTATCTTTACTTTTAACGTAATAACAAATAACCAAGTCAAATGCAAAGTTTAAGAAAGTTTTATTTAAACTGACTTCTATGCTCCTATTCTTCCTGGCAAATTGGTTAATTACATTGTCAATAGGACAGTCAATGCCAGGGTGAGCGTTCAACAGGGCAAAGTCATTAAGTCGATCCTCCTTCACTGTCGACCTCTGCCATGTCTTTGTACGCCGCAATGTTGAAAAACTTCTTTATACTGTAGCAATATGCAGGTAGACAAGCAAATATTTTGTACAGCGTGTGCAAAGCAGGATAGTCAGATCTAGGACAGAGCGACAACGCTTGTATAACAGAATCGCGATCATTAAGGGCATTTATGCTCGTTCGCTTGTACTGAAGAATCTCTCCCATTAGTCTCTTTTTAATCACAAAGAGTGATCCTTCTTCAAAGAATGGTTGTTATGTTAAGTACTGATTCAATTTATGTACCAGATCTTTACCATTATGTTTCAGTGGTTGTGAGGGCAAAGGTATATTGAATTTTAAATGATAAATATTTTTTTTCAGTAAAAAGGTTCTCTCATATCAGTTGTAACATGGTCCAGTGTTAGAATAAATACAGTTCTTTTCCAGTATATCATAGCATCATCATTATGATCGCAGTTTTCCCTGTGTCTTTGTCTGCCTGTAAGACGAGGAACACTCATCTCCACGTCTAACTCTTCCCTAACTGCCTTCGCCTCTTCAACAATATGAGCAAAGTGGCTTTCAGCATTAGCTCCCATGCACCCCCACAAGAAAGGGGGAAGGTAGGGGTGCGCGCCCCCCATATGTATCCATCACTGCATTCCACCAGCCACCAACTGCATCATCCTATCATACTGGTTGGATCAACATTTCATAGGGATGAAAGTAGTTCCCTGTGATTATTTCATTTCAGTCTTCATGAGCGTATCTTTGGCGCTGTCGTGAAGGATGCTACTCGCCTTGAATAGTATAGTTCATCAGAAGCCACAGTCGCATGAAGTACCCTATGGAGTCTGTGCCTCGATGCGCCACATCGCTCATCAATGTGAAACACTCCCTTCCTCTTCAAACTACTTTCAATACACTAAAAAAACATTCAAAGAAATTATCCATGAAACTTAGTTTGCATAAATCTTAGTTGTTGTCGTTGCCTTGCTAACAAGTCCAACCATAGTACGACGCCTGATATTTTCATTAGAGACGAAGAGGTCAAAAAAGAATATCCAGTTGTTGATATCAGTTGAATGGTCTAATTGCCCAGGGGTACCAGATTTTTAACTTCATCAATGAGAACATTTACTGTTCTATATTAATGATTTATTGTTCTTCGTGCTTTAGTTAAACCTTTCTCATAATCAACACAAATTTATTTTTCAATACAAAGTCATATGTTGGATCACAACTGACAAACGAATTTGTTGAAAATTCACAGTTTTAAACAAACAATACTGATAGAATGCTTCATAATATAAAATGTTTGTCGTGAAAAACGACATCCGCCCGTCACATGGAGAAAAGAACTGCATACAAAAAAATGTGTACAAACAACAGGGGACAAAGACTCTGTCTAGCGTGCCTTTTTCTTCTGACAGCCCTTCGCCCCCCCCCCCCCCCCCCCCCGCTGTCCCCCATGGGGAAAGAAATACAGTAGAAGAAGAATGAGTAGCTTTGAGGGATGAAATAGACAAGGGCTCGTAGAAATCCTGGGTAACAGAAGATATATTGAATGTAACTCATGAAAGGAGACAATATAAAAATACAGTGAATGAAGCAGGCAAAAAGGAATACAAACGTCTCAAAAATGAGATCGATAGGAAGTGCAATATGGCTAAGCAGGGATGGCTAGAGGGCAAATGTAAGGATGTAGAGGCTTATCTCACTAGGGGTAAGATAGATACTGCCTACAGGAAAATTAGAGACTTTAGGAGAAAGGAGAACCACTTGTATGAATATCAAGAGCTCAGATGGAAACCCAGTTGTAAGCAAAGAAGAGAAAGCAAAAAGGTGGAAGGAGTATATGGAAGGTCTGTACAAGGGTGATGTACTTGAGGACAATATTATGGAAATGGAAGAGGATGTAGATGAAGATGAAATGGCAGATATTCTACTGCGTGAAGAGTTTGTTAGAGCACTGAAAGACCTAAGCCAAAACAAGACTCAGGGAGTAGACAACATTCCATTAGAACTACTGATGGCCTTGGAAGAGCCAGCCCTGCCAAAACTCTACCATCTGGTGAGCAATATGTATGAGACAGGCGAAATACCCTCAGACTTCAAGAAGAATATAATAATTCCAATCCCAAAGAAAACAGGTGTTGACAGATGTGAAAATTACCTAACCATCAATTTAATAAGCCACGGCTGCAAAATATCAACTCGAATTCCTTACGGACGAATGGAAAAACTAGTAGAAGCCGACATCGGGGAAGATCAGTTTGGATTCCGTAGAAATGTTTGAACACGTGAGGCAATACTGACCCTACGACTTGTCTTTGAAAATAGATTAAGGAAAGGGAAGCCTACGTTTCTAGCATTTTGACAGTGTTGACTGGAATGCTCTCTTTCAAATTTTGAATGTGGCAGGGGTAAAATACAGGGAGCGAAAGGCTATTTACAATTTGTACAGAAACCAGATGGCAGTTATAAGAGTTGAGGGGCATGAAAGGGAAGCAGTGGCTGGGAAGGGAGTGAGACAGGGTTGTAGCCTATCCCCGATGCTATTCAATCTGTGTATTGAGTAAGCAGTAAAGGAGACAAAAGAAAAATTCGGAGTAGGAATTAAAATCCATGGAGAAGAAATAAAAACTTTGAGGTTCGCCGATGATACTGTAATTCTGTCAGAGACAGCAAAGGACTTGGAAGAGCAGCTGAACGGAATGGACAGTATCTTGAAAGGAGGATATAAGATGAACATCAACAGAAGCAAAACGAGGATTATGGAATGTAGTCGAATTAAATCGGGCGATGCTGAGGGTATTAGACTAGGAAATGAGACGCTTAAAGTAGTAAAGGAATTTTGCTATTTGGGGAGCAAAATAACTGGTGATGGTCGAAGTAGAGAGGATGTAATATGTAGACTGACAATGGCAAGGAAAGCGTTTCTGAAGAAGAGAAATTGATTAACATCGAGTATAGATTTACCGTATGTGTCCGGAATTCGTTTCTGAAAGTATTTGTATGGATTATAGCCATGTATGGAAGTGAAACATGGACGATAAATGGTTTGGACAAGAAGAGAATAGAAGCTTTCGAAATGTGGTGCTACAGAAGAATGCTGAAGATTAGATGTGCAGATCACACAACTAATGAGGAGGTATTGAATAGAATTAGGGAGAAGAGGAATTTGTGGCACAACTTGAAGAAGGGATCGGTTGGTAGGACGTATTCTGAGGCATCAAGGGATCACCAATTTAGTATTGGAGGGCAGCGTGGAGGGTAAACATCGTAGAGGGAGACCAAGAGATGAATACACTAAGCAGATTCAGAAGGATGTAGGGTGTAGTAGTTACTGGAAGATGAAGAAGCTTGCACAGGCTAGAGTATTATGGAGAGCTGCATCAAACCAGTCTCAGGACTGAAGACCACAACAACATAATTTACTATTGTCCCCAGAATCTTCTAGAAACCCTAAGTGTCACATCAGTTACTTTTACTGCAGTCTATTCTTAGGAGCAGTTTAAATTTAAAATTCGCGCTGTAAAATTAAATAACTAAAATAGTGGCAGTAGTTATTTTAACTAGATTTTAAGTTGGAATGACGCACAGTGGGAAGGCTATGGGTTCTTCTTTACGTATTGATTTTCCATGATTTTCCATTAAATAAATATATTTTGTGCAAAACCAACTAAATTTCCATAATCAATAAGGAAATGCCGGCTGGTGATGATGAAACTGCACCTACTCACGGAGGTCCTGTGTGGGTTGTCATTATCGTATGCCAGCGGAACCAGGTACGTGTTGTAATGCATTAATGCGGAACATATTTACGCTGAAAAAACAAATTAGTTCCAAATCTGGCTGCCAGGTGCGAAGCTGGTGCTGTGAATGCAGGATAGACGTATAGAAATGTTTGCATATATAATGGATTAGGAACAGAACGTGGGCATAAAAGGTCAAACAAGTGAGAAAAGCGTAATGTTGATTTTATTATTAACTGCCTCTTACACAGTTCTCTCAAATAGGCACTGAAGATGTCGATGAGATGATATATAGCGACAGATTTGCATCTGGTGAACAAAACTGGAACTAATTTTTTTCCAGTGTAAATCGGTTCCGCATTAACGCCTAGCATATCTATCAAGTTTCATTGGCATACGATAATTACAGCACATAGTGGACCTCCATGAGTAGTTACATTTTAATTGTAACCAACCGATATTTAGCCAACGAATAATTAACTTTGGTCCTGAATAACATAAATAAAATTTCATAATCTCATAAGTTTACATGACATTCTTTAACATTTAACAGATTTAATAATGGCGAATTATGGTGTTTTAACATAAATGGAAAATTGTGTCCTCACTTATTCTCCCGTAATTTCTCCGATGGAAGTCTACCGGTGTCTGTCGTTCGCCAGCCACACATAGACACATTTGATAATAACGTCGCCATACTTTATATTTCCAAATTTACGGCTCACACGTCGGAAAGAGACGAATGCTGCACTAATCTCTTGCCTACATATCGGTGCTTATATACTCGCATAGAAGTCGTGCTATGAGACACACATGCTGAAGCAACACTCTCAGATGGAAACTTTTTTTAGTGACCCTTATGCACACATCAAAATAAGTTTTGCATCACCCCGATTCCCAGAACTCCTGAAGACAGACGTCGATTGTAGATATTGTATCACAGACACAGTCCCTTTGACTGTTCAGAGATGTCACTAAACCCGCCCTAAGGTATAAACAACCATGCATGAGCAGCGCCTATTAAACGGAGGGAGTGCGACAGCCGATCAGTTCCAGTCATTTCACCAGGAAGGAGGTACACGGTTCGTGTTGTCTGTCGTTCAACCATGCCTAGACGGTCAATACTGCGGTTTGATCGCGTCCACATTATTACTTTGTGCCAGGATGGGCTCTCAACAATGGTGCTTTCCAAGTGTCACGGAGTGAACCAAAGCGATGTTGTTCGGACATGGGGGAGATATAGAGAGACAGGAACTGTCGATGACATACCTTGCTCAGGCCGCCCAAGGGCTACTACTTCTGTGGATGACCGCTACCTACGGATTATGGCTCGGAGGAACCCTGAAAACAACGCCACCATATTGAATAACGCTTTTCGTGCAGCCACAGGACGTAGTGTTAGGACTCATACTGTGCGTAATAGGCTGCATGATGCGCAACTTCATTCCCGACGTCCATAGCGAGGTCCATCTTTTCCCCCACGACACCATTCAGCGCGGTACAGATGAGCCCAACAACATGCCGAATGGACTGCTCAGGACTGGCATCACGTTCTCTTCACCGATGAGTGTCGCATATGCCTTTAATTAGACAATTGTCGGAGACGTGTTTGGAGGCAACTCGGCCAGGCTGAACGCCTTAGAGACACTGCCCAGCGATTGCAGAAAGGTGGAGGTTCCCTCCTGTTTTGGGGTGGCATTATGTGGGGGCGACATACGCCGCTGGTGGTCGTGGAAGGCGCCGTAACAGCTGTATGATACGTGAATGCCATCCGCTGACCGATAGTGCAACCATATCGGCAGCATATTGGCGAGGCATTCGTCTTCATGGACGACAATTCGTGCCCCCATCGTGCACATCTCGTGAATAACTTCCTTCAGGATAACGACATCGCTGGACTAGAGTGGCCAGCATGTTCTCCAGACATGAACACAATCGAACATGCCTGGGATAGATTGAAAAGGGCTGTTTATGGACGATATGACCGACCAACCACTCTGAGGGATCTACACCGAATCGCCATTGAGGAGTGGGGACAATCTGGACCAACAGTGCCTTGATGAACTTGTGGATAGTATGCCATGAATGCATGCATCAATGCAAGAGGACGTGCTACTGGGTATTAGAGGTAGCGGTGTGTACAGCAATCTGGACCACCACCTCTGAAGACCTAGCTGTGTGGTGGTATAACACGCAATGTGTGTGAGCTGTGCACGGCTCGTGTTCATGCCATGTATTGTTTGTCATCTTCTTTTGTGGAACTGTCACCTCGTTTTCTTTTTCCATTTACTGGCGTCACGAACTTCTGTCTTACTTGCCCATGAGTGGTAACAGCAGCACTTACCGATAAGTGCACTGTCATACCATCTCTGAAGCGACCGATAATCTTTCCGGGTCGTCGTGAGTCTAGAAGTGAGTTGGAGACGGACCAGGAGTGCAGTGGGACACGGAGTAGCGTCGGGGACGGAGCGCCAGTGAGGTACTGCTGGGGACACACATGCACTGTCCGACGGAAGGACACGGGAGCGGGAACAACCGTTGGTTGGTCGTACGGTCGGTAGTCTCATCGGCCGACGTGTATTTCCATGTGTGAGGCAGTCGGTCTGTTGGTGCAGAGAAGCGAGGAAGTCTCCGTGGCGCATAGTCAGGCCGGAGCCGCTGGCAGCGTGCATGCGCGGTTGGAGTTGTGAGGCGCTTCTTGCGAGGGTTACGAAGTTCGTCGCCCACCGATCCTGGACACTAAAGCTGAGTGCTCACTTAACCTACTGTCAAGCCTCAACTGCTGTCACTTCTCTTCGTTTGATCCTGGTTGTCGCTTTCTGGGAGATTCCTGTGAGCAACAACGTGTGTGCGCTGGCTAGAATTGCAGCTGTCTTCCTGTGTGGCGTTTAACTTAATTGATATGGTTGAGAGCAGGATACAGGGGCTGCTGGAGTGGATGGATGAGCAACAAATTGAGGATAGATTATAAAATTTAATTTATTATGCAAGAAAATTCATGCAAGGTACTGGTAACAACTTACTGACATATAACTTGTTCAATTTAAATCTACATCAGCTGATTTACCACGAATCATCGACAAGTTATCTAACATCAAACAATCTGCAAATATGAGATTTAAACCTTTCCCAAAATTTTAATGCTTGTAAAATGTCATTACGAAACACAGAAAATTACCAAACTGGTCACTGTATTTAAGTCTTACATGACCTAATGGGCACAATGGCTTACAGGAAACAATGACGTCAAGGGGTTTCCAAAACAGTTTAACACTCAACAGCAGTGAGTAAGTGAAAAGGACCAAAAACAAACACACACGGCACTTACAATTAGCCTTGAATTATTCCTAGCTGTGGTTAAGATTGAAGTAATTTTAATCCAACAGGTAAACAGTGATGTCACAGTAGACTTAAACCTTACTTGACTTGCGTGACAATTTGGGCGTCCCTTAACTGACATAAGTGCAGTAAGAAACTGAAGCCGCGCGGGATTAGCCGAGCGGTCTAAGGCGCTGCAGTCATGGACTGTGCGACTGGTCCCGGCGGAGGTTCGAGTCCTCCCTCGGGCATGGGTGTGTGTGTTTGTCCTTAGGATAATTTAGGTTAAGTAGTGTGTAAGCTTAGGGACTGATGACCTTAGCAGTTAAGTCCCATAAGACTTCACATACATTTGAACGTTTTTTTTTGAACAAACTGAAATGCAATTTAAAGACACTCAAGTAAGGGCATTGTGAGACACTTCATCAACAATTTAAGCAAACACGCCCACATAGGCACTCCAGTTCATACGTAAATTAACCAGGGCACAAGTCAGTATTTCGACATGCGGCGTGAGAATACTCACTACTGAGCAGCGCAAGCCACAACACGACAGAAAGAAGTCTCGCTGTAACTCCACCAGATGAAGATGCACCAAACTAACAGCTCATCTTTAACAATATTAATCCAAATGCCGCTAATAAGGTAATGGCCAGAATAACACCAGCCCGTAGCCACAGCGTGAGGAAGGTTGAACTTGTAAACAGAACGAACGACAGCGAGTCAGTGCAGCACCTCCAGAATGCAACTGCCACACTCACACCACTTGGCCGGCCGAAGTGGCCGTGCGGTTAAAGACGTTGCAGTCTGGAACCGCAAGACCGCTACGGTCGCAGGTTCGAATCCTGCCTCGGGCATGGATGTTTGTGATGTCCTTAGGTTAGTTAGGTTTAACTAGTTCTAAGTTCTAGGGGACTAATGACCTCAGCAGTTGAGTCCCATAGTGCTCAGAGCCATTTGAGCCATTCACACCACTTGCCGACGCGACTTCCGCGGTCTTCCGGCGTCGCTCTGCCCAGACCCGCTCGCCTCTCCCTGCCCGAGACACCCTTTCAACTTCCCGCACGGAATCCCAGAGGGCGCACCACCCCGCGCACCGCAAGGCGAATCGAAAGAGATCGAACACACTACACCGGAACAAATAAATCGCAGGAGCACACGGCACATTAATTTAATTCATTCCTTCATTAATGAAGTGTACCAGCGGTATCGTCTGCCTTGTGGCCGTTGGCGTTCCGGTGAACTGCTCTGGTCGTTGACGTAGTTTTTGGCAGTGTATTTTCCTCTTCATGTTGATGCTGTCCAGCACGGCGTGTAGTTCGACAGCTGAAGTGTTGTTAGTAGTTTTGGGCGTTTATTCTGACTTGGCTGGATTGGGCACCAGCATCCAGAACGTTGTGCTATTGACATCTTGTTGTCGTTTTGCTGGTCGGGTGGAGCATAAGTGATCTAGTTGGTTGGTCCGTCTGCTGGCTTTTGGGTGGTTCCCTTCCGATTAAGAGGTTGTCGGTCCGGCTTCCTGTCTCACCTAAATGTGTTTTAGTGTTACCTTCCCAGTCCGACCCTTGAAACATTCTGAGCGCCGCTCCTTGTGTTTTACATACTGATTGCCTTTTTAGTCTTAACTACTCTGTGTGGCCTTCAGCCGAGTGTTAGCTTATTAACATTGCAAGGCTTTTCTTCTTAGGCCTTAAGCCGTAAATTTGTTTTCTGCATGATGTGTGGCCTTCAGCCGAGTTTTAACCACTCTAAAATTTAAAATCGTTGTCTTTCTCTTAAGTCACAAGATTGTTATTCTTTAGTATGAGGCCTTCAGCTGTGTCTTACACGATATATACTAAGGTAAGGCCTTCAGCTTTTCAAATTGAAAGCTCTTCTTCCTAGGCCTTAAGCCGTTAAATTGTTTTGTTGATTTGCGGCCTTCTTCCGAGTTTTCAACCTATTCAGATTAAACACTGAAAATATTTGTCTTGGCCTTAAGCCGCAACACTGTTCTTGATTAATATGTGGCCTTCAGCCAATTTCTATGGAAAAAATTTAAGCTAAGGCTTTCAGCCTATTTATATTGAAGATAAAAAATTTTTTTTCTAAAGAAGTGAAACCTCCTGAAGAACTCCTGTACCTCAATTCCTTGCTTAGGCCTTGTGCCTTGGATTTTCGATGTGGCCTTCAGCCGATCTAAATTAAATCAAAGGAAGTCTTTCGTTAAAACCTCATCAGTTTTGATTCTTGCTTATGTGATTGTGTTTTTCAACAAATAAAGTTTATATGTTGAGTGCAACTGACAGTAACTTATTTTGGCCCCTTTGCACAAATATAACTGCATTCGCTCTGTCCTGCTAGCCCAGGGATTTTAGTGTGGTTTTCGTGAGCAATAAAAAGGGCCGAAATTATCTTTATGTTGATCTCTATTCCAGTTTTCTGTACTGGTTCCGGAATTCTGGGAACCGAGGTGATGCAAAACTTTTTGATGTGTGTACATCGTGTCTACACCAAACGGCTGGTTCTATTGCTATTCCACATCTATGTTGCCCTGCAGATGTGGTTCAGGCTCGAAAGATCTGCACCCTTTGTACACACTCTGGCCCGGTTCTAAAAGTAATATTATGGTGCAATATAAAGTTACAGCTGTAACTTGGTTTAAAAATATCTCATAGCTGTAACACTATTCTGATGTTAGTAAGTATCTAAAGATAAGTGTTTGATCCCTGCCAGATGTACAACGGCAGTTTTTTTCCGTTGGTCAGGAAGCGTTGTAGGAGCGAGAGTTTGGGAGGGTGTGGTTACATTGTCATTAGCGCAGGCAGCCCTCACTTAAAATGAAGTTACATTGCGATCCCGACTGAAAGTTATAGGAAACTTCAGGTTGTGGATTATCCAGCTTGCGAGTTATCCGTGCATTGTGTGCCAATTTTTGAAACAAATAAAAACAAAACAATAAGTATTCTGTTAGACTCCGAGCAAATATATTGGTTTGGAACACAAATGTTTGGTAGCAGAAACGCAGATGACGATATAGTCCGCGATTGGATAAACAGTAGTGTCTGTGCACCAGGATTTGAGTAACTAAATTACGCGGACTTAGTGAACAAGGCGTATTCGGCAGAGGAAGAGAGCGAAGTTGAAGCGACCGAGGGACCAGTTGTGTATACCGGACTGAAATGTGTTCATCTGTTTTTAGAGTATGCAGGACAAAACCCGTTTGACTATACCGATGGTCTGGCTCTTCGGAAAACGAGGACGATCCGTTGTCAGGAGGAAAAGTGATTGAAAATCAGAAAACTGGACCCTCATTTTCCGAAAGACAGCTTAAAACATGTAGTTTGAAATACAGTGTCAATTTCCGTCTAGTAAATCGTAAGTTGCGGGGGGGACTGGGTGATATCAGACGCGGTTAATATTGGACAAGAGCCATTTCTAAACTCGGCCAATATAGTCGGCTCCTGTCGCACCACTGATGTGTGAACTGTGGAGGAACGAGATCTGTAACGCGATTTTGAATCAAAACAAATGTGTGTTGCGGAGTGCCAACAAAGTCATCTGCTTCTAGGGAATTTCCAGTTCTTATAGTTAACTTTGGAGGATTGTGGCTCTGGCTCTGAGCACTATGCGACTTAACTTCTGAGGTCATCAGTCGCCTAGAACTTAGAACTAATTAAACCTAACTAACCTAAGGACATCACACACATCCATGCCCGAGGCAGGATTCGAACCTGCGACCGTAGCGGTCGCTCGGCTCCAGACTGTAGCGCCTAGAACTGCACGGCCACTCCGACCGGCGGAGGATTGTGTTTGCTTGATAGTATGTAATATTGCATTTTTATTATACCCTTAGATAAAAGTGACATTATTCTCTACACTGAAAGCTGCGAAAATATCTAACAATAGTAAGAACAATGGGAAAGCGTAAATGACAATAAAACAGTCCGATCTATTATTCAGGAGTTATGTCAGTGTGACGCCACAGACGGTGCTGATACCAAGGACTTCCTTCATTCGCCAAGCAATTCACAGATGAACATTCTTCAGCCGACTGCAGATGTAGGCGGCCTCACCACTTCGTTCGGGCAGTTCCAGTTCCTGTTATGAACGAGTTACCAGCATTTATCAACAAATAGCGTTCCATTGTCGCAGTCGAAGCCGGATGTCGCAGTGTGTAGCTATGAATTGAGCCCGAATTAAATTACTGTCACCGACAGCAGTCGCAACTGAACTTGTGTTATATTAGGTAGTCGTCTGTCACTGAGTTTGGTTAGGCCAGTTCAGAACTCTTACTTCAGTACCACTCCCTGTTATCAAACTAAAGTTGCGCATTTATTGTGTACATTCTTTTACTGAATGAGTGTTAACTGTTTCTCATCAAATTGTCAACGTTATTTATATTTTAGTATAATGCTGCCTTGTGACTGGAGAGTTGCAGCGTATAAGCCAGAGGTGTTCACATTACGCCTTTAAACTGGTCATGCTTGTCTGTTAACCAGGTAGGCAAGCTGCAGCAAGTTACCAGCTGAACGTGTCGCCGGCACGTTAGCTCAGCGTGTTCGGTCAGAGAGCTAGCTGCCCTCTGTAATTTTGTTCGCTTTCACTGATGTGTTATGAGTGGAATTCGGAAGTTGATGAAAAGTTTTTCTTTACCCGAGTACCACAAAACGAGGCTCAGTTAAATATACAGGGTGATTATAATTAAAGTTAAAGTTTCAAAACGCTTTACAAATACCACCACCGGTCATAGCGGCGTCAAATTGCAACGGAATATTATTCGAGAAGGAGGAAAATGTGTGTGTCAGAATACGTAAATGGAAACAACTGTCACGCACACGACCCGTTGAAGTTGGTATAAACACGCCGGGTACACGGCTTTTCCTCCTTTCGCGTCTGCGACGTTCACCATGACTGTCTCAATGCAGGATCGCCCTCTGCTTGTAAAGCTATATTATAAGAATGATGACTCTGCACACGTCGCTCTGCAGAAGTTCCGGACACTGAAGGCTTTGAAAAAAGGCATTGGTCCGATGACTGCCGTGGGTCTGGCGAAAATAATTCGGAAATTCGAAAAGACGGGTTCTTTTGGTGTGCAACCTGGTAGACGGAGGAAACGAATTTATTCGACGTCAGCAGAAGCAGCGGCTACAGCAATGCAGGGGTGTGCAAACGTGTAGTGCACGGAGAATGGTCCGAACATTGGACATACCCGTGAGCACGGTGCGTAAAATCCTACGAAACATCCTTCTTTGCTAACCGTTCAAAATTACCCATGTGTACGAGCTGCTTCCTGTTGACCTGCCAGCAAGGGAGACCTTTGCTTCAGATTTTCTTGCTCGCATGGAAGTGGGTAATGATTGGCCGTGGAAGATCTTGTGGACAGGATATGTCAATACACAGAGTTGTCGAAAATGGGCAACGAAAAATTCACACGCAAATCAATCAGTACCACCTCATGCTCAAAAGGTCACTGTGTGGGGCGCGTTTACGGCATCATTTATCAGAGTGCCATATTTTTTCGAAGAGACAGGTGCTTCCGGTCCTGTTATCTGTACCGTTGCTGGCAACCGCTATGAGTGTCTTCTACGCAACCACGTCATTCCAGCTCCGCAGCAGCGTGGATGTGTAGATGGGATCATTTTTATGCGTATCGTATTCGTCCTCCGAAGTGGCGTTGTACAGTGCGACCTTTCCTGTTGACCACTGAGGAACTTTACTGGAAGACGTTGTTTTCCTGCTTCTCGATAACGCTGCAAGGTCACGCACGAGGTAGCTGGAGAGAAGGGTATAAATGTCCTGCTGGGGTAATGAGACATCGCA
Source organism: Schistocerca americana (assembly GCF_021461395.2). NCBI lineage: Eukaryota > Metazoa > Arthropoda > Insecta > Orthoptera > Acrididae > Schistocerca > Schistocerca americana. The sequence goes on along the minus strand of NC_060119.1, from coordinate 856,529,868 downwards.
TTTCCGTCATAGTTTCTTGGAACAGACATGTACACCAACGAAGAAAAGTTAGTTGTGCTTCTAGTGTATGGTGAAAACAGAAGAAATGCTGTTAGAGCAATAAAGCAATATGGAGAGCTGTATCCTGATCGTGAGCGTCCTACGCGCCAGCTTCTTGCACGTATTTGCAAGAAACTGCTTGAATCGGGATCATGGAACGCCATACAGGGGACAAGGCAGAAAACTGCAACTGGTGAGGTACATGAAGAGGGCGTTCTAGCGTTCGCACATAACGACGCTACTGTTTCGTCGCGACGTATCGCCTCGGAATGTGGTATAAGTCAGAGAAGTGTTGTAAGCATATTGCACCGGCATAGATTTCACCCGTTTCACCTCTCATTACATCAAGTACTCTTCGGTGTGGACTTCGAACGGCGCCAGGAATTTTGCCGGTTCGCTCTGTAGCGCCTACAGGATGATCCAACGTTTTTCCAACGGGTGCTTTTTAGTGAAGAACCGACTTTCACCAACCACGGTAATGTTAATTTGCATAATATGCATTACTGGTCAATAGAGAACCCACGTTGGCTTCGACAGAGGCAGCATTAGCAACAGTGGAGTGTTAATAAAAAATAGCACAAACATGAAATGTGATGTATTCAAGTATCCCCTGTCCCTGCAATTCACTGTCTAAACGGCATCTTTGTATCTGTTATCGTTGGGGAGATAAAAGGGGTGTTATGACTTAGCTGCCTCACCCTGTATATTCCGAATTCTTAATTTCTGCCCAATCACATTTAAATTAGGTTTCTTCATTTTGCTGCTCCCATCGTTATGAAAAATGAGCTGCAGTGAAACCACCTACGCAAACATATACCTGGCTAGTCATGTTGGATTGATAGCGCAACTGTTATCATGTACAACAGGCTGAATGGATCCCGTAAAGCTTGCCAGGCTTGCTTAAACCGAAGTCGGTCCGTTTGAACAACCGTGCTCCAGTAGACATGCGCTCTTGTGTCTCCGTTGAGGCAGGCTGAGCTGGTGTAATGGTTGCGGCAGGGATAGGAGCAGGCAGGCTGGAAGGAGAATTTGTAGATCCCCGGCTGCGAACACGACTCCTCAGTACAGCAACTGTTGTATGGAGCTCACTTCCCGCTTCCTGCTACCTTTATGTTAGTCACAAAAACTGTTTGGTGAATACTACAACGCATTACAATCTCATGTCTGACACAACCCGACAAAGATTTAAACGTCCAAATTCAATTATGGAAAAAATGTTAAAAGTAAATGAACGTATATTCTTATGACACTGAGTTTTATAACTTTTTAAATTAATGGTCATAGTACTGTTTAGTGTGAAAAATGTTCCAATAAAATATTAAGAAAGAAATGTAATTTCGAAAAAGCCCACGTTTCCAGTACAGCCAGCCTTCCCTTAAAGGAGTGGCCTTTCTAATGTGACATGTAACATGTTTGGATAACATAGCAAACCAGGGGACCAGTGCGAACCTTTCACACATTTATAGTTGCGAATAATGGCAGTATTTGGAGTAAGTGTCGTCTTGGGCTAAGAGTAGTTGTGGCAATGAAGAGCAAACATCTTAAAACAAACCGAATGAAGTGAAAAAACAATAATCATTAATCTATGACACATCCTTGTGTATGCAGTTCTATGCATATAATTTTGAGCAAAATTCCCTACAGAGAATTACAGTACCTCGGTGTAAACGATATGTGACGTAAGAATGTATTCTTCGTGTTCTGTTTGTTTTTAATTTTCTTCAATGAATAAAAAAAGTTAGTTGATTTAGTTACCCTTGAAATGGCTACATACAATTATCTGTGAGCAAAGACGGGATCTGTAAGTGTAATCTCACTCTTTGAAATGTTTGTCCCTGCAACTTGTTTATAGTGATCGCAAATGTTAAAATTAACCTTAAGCGCGAAATCGGTAGGCAATCTTAGAAGCCCGTTAAAAAACCTTTCACAATCATCCCTATACGACTAGTATGCGTTGAGAAAAAAGAGATGTCGTCATATGATAGCAGTTTCCGGCAAAACCATTCGTGTTGTGGATTATCCGAGTATTCTCGGGTCCGCATTAAGGGGACACAGTCGCGAACAGGCTCAAAAAAAATCGATTTTTTTTAGTCTTAATCTATTCTACAATTATTTGGCCAAAGAATGCCGTTTGTTTCATACAAATCTGATTATTAGATTCGGAGTTATTAATTTGTTCGTGAAGCATGGAAACTAGCGCCACGTCCATTTTTGCTGTGTCTTGCGCAGTAGTCAGCATTGACTATAATACAACAATCATTTATGTTCCACGGACATAAATACTCTTTATTTGGGTTGCAAGAGAGAATTGTTATTCTGATGTTTGCCAGCCTGTCTGCACTGTCGACTATCGTTTGTCAGTTTCTTCATCCTAGTTGTTTACGTTTTGGTGATACAAATGTAATGATTTTGTGAAACGTTATAATACAATGTGTAGAATAAGGAAGTTTGGATATAAGCCTAAGTTTCGTGGACATAAATATGCAAAAATAAACCGCGAAACTGCTAGGTTTGAACAGGGGGCAGAAAATAATATTGAAAGTGAAGTCAGTGCGAGTGTCAGTGCTTCAAGCAAGAAGGTTCTAGGTGCTGCTGGTTTTCCAAGTGCCACTCAAATGCGTGACAATGCAATATGTGGTGTGAACAGTGTTTCTGTTGTTACTGACACAAACATTCTGATCTCCATGAGGTTATTACGTGAACTTATCGAAAAACACACAAATTGTAAAAACTGTGGTGGAAACTTACTTTGCACGAAGATGTGGTGAAAACCAAGGGAATTGTTTGTAATTTAGTTTTGACATGTTTAGAATGTAGCTGTACTGCCAATACAATGTCATCCCATGTAACAAGAAGCAGATTGTATGAAAACAATATAAGATTAGTGTACGCACTTAGATCTATTGGAAAAGGGCGAAGTGCAGGTGCTGTTCTTTGTGCATTGATGAACATTCCTCCACCTCCAAGGAAGTTTGATGTTTACAACAAGACTATTGGTGCAGTTGTAGCTGAGGTAAGTGAATCTACAATGTTGAAAGCAGCCAAAGAATCAGTTCAGTTGAATGATACGAAATCTGACCCAAGGCAAATTGCTGCTGGTTTTGATGGCAGTTGGCAGAAACGGGGGCATATATCCCTAAATGGCATTGTGTCAGCAACTTCTTTTGATACTGGGAAGGTTCTGGGTATTGAAATTGTTACCAAGTTCTGTGACATCTGTAGCAAAAATCCCACTATACAACATGTGTGCAAAAAGGACTATGATGGTTCTAGTGGAGGCATGGAAGTGGCTGGTGTTGCTAACATTTTCAAAAGGCCTGTGCAGTCAAGAGGTATCCTCTATACAGACTATCTTGGGGACGGGGACAGTAAGGCTTATCAGAAAATGGTAGAAGATAAACCTTATGGGCCTAGAGTCAAAATTAATAAACTGGAATGAATCACGACTTCTAAAGATATGTAAGGAAAAAAAGTTAGGTGGTAAAGGGGGCTGACAGAGGCTGAAATAGACAGGATCCAGGCTTATTATGGTATGGCCATTAGAAATAACTGCAACAATGTAGAAGCAATGAGGAGAGCCATCTGGGCTATATTCTTTCATAAAATTTCAACAGATGAGGAACCACAACATAACCTTTGCCCACAGGGACCTGACAACTGGTGCAAATTCAACAACCCAGTTACATCTTCCAGCTATAAGCACAAACATTCAATTCCAGATAAAATCCTGCTAGCCGTGAAACCCATTGTCAGAGACCTTAGCCAACAAGAGCTCTTGAAAAAGTGTCTCCATGGAAAAACTCAAAACCCAAATGAAAGTTTGAATTCTGTCATTTGGACAAGGCTACCAAAAACTGTTTTCGTTAGAAAAGAAACACTAAAATTTGGTGTTCATGATGCAGTGATGTGCTTCAATGCTGGTGTGTCAAAGAAGACTGATGTATTAAGACTCTTGGGAACAAAGGATGGTATCAATACTGAAAGGGGACTGAAAAAGATTGACATGGACCGTATCCGTTATGCTGATATTTCTGCAGGAAATGCTACCAAGGAGGCCAGGATAGACAGCAGATAAAAGAAAAGAAGATAAAGATCAAGAAGCTGAGCCACAGTATAGCCCTGGAATGTTTTAAAAGTGAGTCTGTATGACATTGTACATTACTTTCTTGCATGTAAAACTTTAATACCATTTTTCTCAAAACTAAATTTTTTGACCTTCTGGTACACTTTTCTCAAAAACTATGACTGCTACAGACATCAGACTTACAGTATCTCTTGTTAATACAACGATGATTAATTAGATAAAAAAATAGACCAGTAGTGATAAAAAGAACAGATTTACAAGCTCCAAGGTGTATAGAAAAGTTTTAATTTTTTGTCTTATAGAACAAAAAAATGATTACTCAAGAAATATATAAAATACACTAACCATTTTTAATGTGATTTGAGAATGGAGTTTCAGCTGTACACCGTAAAAGTTTCAGGTCTTTATCTCCATTTGTTACTTCAGAAAGTGTACCTGACGTTTGCTCGTTTTAGCATTGATTCCTTATGGGAGTTCCCTCGCGACTGTGTCCCCTCAAGCCGGCTAAGCGGGGGCCCTCTGTCGGCGCCACCCAGCGGGAGTGGAGTGCGCCGTGACGATGCCCGCCCTGTCGCTGTAGGGATTGGAAAAAACCAGCCGGTTAATACCGACATCGATATTTTAGTTCTGCATAACCGGATTTTTCTTTATTTGTTTAGTTTCATTTATAACAGTCTTATTTATACACTGACAGAAAAATTCACAGCAGCAAGATGGAGTTCTGCTATACAAATGAACGTTAGTAGGTGCGGTTCTATGAGGTGCATTCAAGTTCTAAGGCCTCCGATTTTTTTTCTAATTAGCTACTCACCCGAAATCGATGAAACTGGCGTTACTTCTCGACGTAATCGCCCTGCAGACGTACACATTTTTCACAACGCTGACGCCATGATTCCATGGCAGCGGCGAAAGCTTCTTTAGGAGTCTGTTTTGACCACTGGAAAATCGCTGAGGCAATAGCAGCACGGCTGGTGAACGTGCGGCCACGGAGAGTGTCTTTCATTGTTGGAAAAAGCCAAAAGTCACTAGGAGCCAGGTCAGGTGAGTAGGGAGCATGAGGAATCACTTCAAAGTTGTTATCACGAAGAAACTGTTGCGTAACGTTAGCTCGATGTGCGGGTGCGTTGTCTTGGTGAAACAGCACACGCGCAACCCTTCCCGGACGTTTTTGTTCCCGTGCAGGAAGGAATTTGTTCTTCAAAACATTTTGTAGGATGCACCTGTTACCGTAGTGCCCTTTGGAACGCAATGGGTAATTATTACGCCCTCGCTGTCCCAGAACATGGACACCATCATTTTTTCAGCACTGGCGGTTACCCGAAATTTTTTTGGTGGCGGTGAATCTGTGTGCTTCCATTGAGCTGACTGGCGCTTTGTTTCTGGATTGAAAAATGGCATCCACCTCTCATCCATTGTCACAACCGACGAAAAGAAAGTCCCATTCATGCTGTCGTTGCGCGTCAACATTGCTTGGCAACATGCCACACGGGCAGCCATGTGGTCGTCCGTCAGCATTCGTGGCACCCACCTGGATGACACTTTTCGCATTTTCAGGTCGTCATGCAGGATTGTGTGCACAGAACCCACAGAAATGCCAACTCTGGAGACGATCTGTTCAACAGTCATTCGGCGATCCCCCAAAACAATTCTCTCCACTTTCTCGATCATGTCGTCAGACCGGCTTGTGCGAGCCCAAGGTTGTTTTGGTTTGTTGTCACATGATGTTCTGCCTTCATTAAACTGTCGCATCCACGAACGCACTTTCGACACATGCATAACTCCATCACCACATGTCTCCTTCAACTGTCGATGAATTTCAATTGGTTTCACACCACGCAAATTCAGAAAACGAATGATTGCACGCCGTTCAAGTAAGGAAAACGTCGCCATTTTAAGTATTTAAAACAGTTCTCATTCTCGCCGCTGGCGGTAAAATTCCATCTGCCGTACGGTGCTGCCATCTATGGGACGTATTGACAATGAACGCGGCCTCATTTTAAAACAACGCGCATGTTTCTATCTCTTTCCAGTCCGGAGAAAAAAAATCGGAGGCCTTAGAACTTGAATGCACCTCGTACATCTGAAAGATGATGTCTATTCAGATTTCGCCCCTGTCTCATAAGGGTGGCGATAGTAGCACCATTTGAGGATGCACACCAAGTTTGCTTTAAATACATGCTGTAACGGTCGTGAGCGTTACTTACTTTTGAGATTGCCTGTGCAAGTCAAGAATGCTTTTAAGGCAACAAAGATGCCCCCGTCAACACCTCACTGAGTCTGAACGAGATCGTGTAATAGCGCTACAAGAAGCTGGATGTGCCTTCTGCGATACTGCAGAAAGACTTGGCAGGAACGTAACTTCTGTACACGGTTGCTGGCACGGTAGTCACGACATTGTACAGTCGCAGGAAGGCTGGGCTCTGGATGGCCGCTTGACACTACCGACAGGGAAGACCATGGTGTTTGGCGTCTGCTTCTGGCGCATCACACTGCATCTGGAGCAGTAATTTGAGCTGCAGATGGTCCCATGGTGACACAACGAACTGTTACAAATCGGTTACTTCAAGGACAGCTCCGAGCCAGAGGTCTCGTAGCGTGCGTTCCATTGACCCCAAACCACCAACACTTCATACTTCAATGGTGTCAAGCGAGAGCTCATCGGAGCGCAGGGTGGAGGTCTGTTGTGTTTGCTGATGAGAACTGGTTCTGCCTCGGTGCCATTCATGGCCATATGTTGGTTAGAAGGATGTCTCTTGAGAGACTGCAATCAGACCATATGTGTACCTGACACACTGGACATATACTTGGAGTTATTGTCTAGGGTGCGATATTGTATGACTACAGGAGCTTTCTCGTGGTTGTCTCATACACCGTGACTACAAATTTGTACATCTGTTTGTTGATTCGACCTGTTGTGCTGCCATTCATGAAAAGCATCTCAAGGAGTGATTTCCAACAGGATAACGCCCGCCCACATGCCACTGTTGTAACCCAACATCCTACACACAGTGTCGACACGCTGGTTTGGCTTGTTCGATCACGGAGCTGCCTTCAGTCGAGCACGTATGGGACAACTCCAGCGTCGTCCACAAACAGCTTTAACTGTCCCTGTACTGAGCCACAAAGTGCAACAGTCATGGAACTCCATCTCACAAACTGATATCTGTCACCTCTTCAACACAATGCATTCTCGTTTGCATGCTTGCATTCAACATTCTACCGGTTACACCGGTTATTAATGAACCAGCATTTCACATTTGCAATGGCTTATCTCGTGCTTAGCTTAACCTGTGATCTTGCAATGTTAACCACTCTGCATTACTCTACATTAATTATTCGTCGTTTAAGATGTTCTGTGGCTTCTGAATGATTGGTTTCGTGTTTGAATGATATTGCTTCTGATGAAAGCAGCTGACTTACAAATCAGCTCATTATAGAACGAGTGCTTATGACATACTGGACAGTAAATATGGGCCACTGGATTAATTCATTACTCAAATTTTAACTGTTGCCACATAATTGTTTCAGATAAACGATCTATTTTGATTACTATATAAAGCGTTCATTTAAATTTTTGAAAGAGCGTTCTGAATTTTATCATCAAAAAATGAATTGTATTCAAATTCATGTTTAAAAGTAAGTTAATAATTTGACTATACAACTTTTTTTTTTAATTCAAAATAATTAAAGTAAACAAAACTCTAGAAGTTGTGCACAAAAGCTTCTTATTTGCCTTCCTTTTATAGGAAGTGATAAAAGTGTAAGGCAATAAGGTAACAATAATAAGTTAAAAACGTAAGGATTCATTTATTGTTTATAAAAAATAGAAAGTATCTGATCTGCTGCCTGTGTCTAGGATTGTCTATTTGTAGTCCTTGGAAATGCACAACACTAAAAGTAGAGTTCTCTAGCCTCAGTTTTCATTCTTTAGCACTGACTGTCCCTAATGCCCTTAAGGTGAGTGGTCATTGCATCTGACTCCCACGCAGCGGACTCGGGTGGGATCCTGGCTGGGTCGGAGATTTTCTCCGCTCAGAGATTGGGAGCTGTGTTGTCCTCATAGTCATTTTCTCATCATGGATACGCAAGTCTTCCACCGCAGCGGCAATTGAAAAGACTTGCTACTCGGTAGCAAACTTTCCGAGCTGGGGAGTCGCGGTCGTCAATGCTATTCGATCATTTCATTTCGGTATTATGAGCCTCGATTTTTCAGCAGAGTTTCAAAAAATTAGAGTCGCGAGGACAATACTGCTGGATTTATTACAGCATTCAACCCCTGACTACTTGTCGAGAAATACAACGAACAGTGTATGGACTAAGTTTTTTTTTATTTAACTATTTTATTTGACATTTTGATTCGATGTATCATTAAACTTATAATGCATATGACTGAGGAAATCTTAGAAGTTTTCGGTTATTGTTCGATTTCTATGTCTGTTACCAGAAATAATAGCAATAACGAACCGGAAATTGCTTATTTATGATACTGGTTACTTTGAGCGGTTTTAAGAGTCAGGTTAAACTGGAGATGAAGAAACAGGTTCTAACAACCCTACCACAACAAAGTTCAAAATTTAATAATGATTGTGGTGTTGCTCACGCTGCTAAATACTGCATTTTCGGGCAACAACAAAGTTATTATGTGGCAGGTGTCATTAGAGCACAGTTAATAAAGTCATTTCATGTAATAATGAATAAACTAGGCACTCATCTTTTCGTGTTTCCTACGCTGGTCTCGTAAAATCATGGCTCAATCGTCGAAAATCTAATTGGTGAAGATTCCAAGCTCGGATGCAAAGAGGCCTAGGCTTTATTCTGCGATATTCAAAAGTTTTATAGATGTGATTCACAAACCATTCTTGAAGATTACACTTTTGCAGGACAATGCTGATGTAAAAAAGTAATGAGAACTCCGAATTTAAGTTACACTTCCTTCTTATTGCTTTTGTTGCAATATCACGTAACACACAAAACATCTCTTCACAATACAAAACATGCTTGAAAACAGCTTCCTCACATTTAATAAGCTAACTACAATATGCGTCTTTCCAACATGACGTCCAAGACTTGACTTTCTCAAGGTCCGACTCTCTAACTAACTAATAATCGCTTACGCGCCCAAAAATCAAGAGTTACAAGTGCGACAAAGATCATAGTGGCAAAAGAAATAATACACATAAGAGTAATATCATTGCAATATAAACATATCGATGTATCAAAATACCTCTACATTAATGAAATCAAATCTGAATGTTGTCTCAGAAATATGTCAACTACTTTACAGAAACGCATTAGAGTATTACTGGTAACGAGAGGTTGAGTTGCGGTGCCATAATGGTTTCATAATTCAAGTACCATTACAACACCCCCCCCCCCCCCCCACACACACACACAATTCCATGCACAAGCTGCATGGGATTGGGTGTCCCAAATAGCAAGATAATAAGGTATGATAAAGCCTACACTCCTGTAAGTAACTTAGTGCTTTGTGGTCAGAGTAAACAATCACTTTGTCCAAGAAGATAATTTTTAAATTTGTTGAAAGCCCAATGTATAGCCAAAAGTTCTTTTTCAGTCACAGTGTAAGTCTTTTCATACTTTTGTAATACTCTACTAGCAAATGCAATGGAATGGTGTTCAATATGATCTCTTACTACTTTTTCCTAAAATAAGTGTGCTATTAATCCTGCATCACTGCTGTCAGTCAATAAACAGAAGGGTAAAGACATGTCAGGCCTATATAGAATTCTGCTCTGTGAAAGTTGTTTCTTTATCTCATCAAATGCTTTTTGACAATCAGATGACCAATCCCAGACAGTATTTTTCTTTAATAGATCACATAAACAAGAAGCGTCCATAGCTTGAGTACTGACATACCTTCTGTAAAATCCAGCAAGACAAAAAAAAGATTTTAATTGTTTTTTATTTTTAGGAACAGGAAAATTTTCTATAGCTTCAATTTTTTTCTCTGTCAGGTTCAATCCCCTTTTCTGAAATAATGTGCCCCAAAAATTTCAATTCACTTACTCCAAATTTACATTTTTCTAACTTTAAGGTCATACTCCCTTCCCTTAGTTTTGTGCACACCTGTGTTAACAATTCAAAATGTTTCTTCCCATGTTTTTCCAGAAAGCAAAATATCCTCTACATATACAGTAAGTTTAGACAGTAGTTCATCCCCCAAAACAAGATCTAATCCTCTAATAAACTCAGCAACAGAAACAGTTAGTCCAAACGGTAGAACACAGTAATGATAACTTTTTCTCCTATACAAAAATGCAGTGTATTTTCTAGAATTTATTTCTAAAGAAATTTCGTGAAAGCCTGAAGTTAAGTCAAAGTTGCTCATGAATTTCACACATTCAAATTTATGTAACAGTCCATCTATGTTTCCTGGATGATCATTTTCTCTTTTCAAAATTTTTTTAAGGTGCCTAGAATCAAGTACAAGTCTAACACCACCTCCACGTTTGGAAACCGCCACCAAAGGATTATTATAATCACTGTTACTTCTTTCGATTATACCCCATGCTTCCATTTTTTGTATCTCACTCTCTACTTCTTTTCTTTTTGCAAAAGGAATACTATAAGGCTTGAGGAAAAAAGGTTCATGATTTTTAAGGTGTAAAGTGCATTGATAATTCCTGACTCTTCCAGGTTTTTCGTTGACAACATCTTGAAATTCCCACAATAAATTTTCCAACTCTCTCTTTTGATCACTATCCAAATTAATTGCTTCCTCTACTTTGCTTTTAACTAGGTTTTCACAATTTTGACCAGAAAAATTTAGCTCAGATTTGTCATCAAAACAGTACAAATTCTCTTCATAGTCTATGATTTTCCTGACATAATTGCAACCTTCTCCACAGTGTATAATAAACAGTTGTGTACACGCAATAATATTGCTTTTGGCTTCACACACAATTAACTTCATCTCACTCCAGCTAAATGCAGCACTTACCTTTAACACCCAGTCCATGCCAAACAATATGGTCTCTTCTAAACTTGGAATAACAAGACAACCCTGCTCAAATTTTACATCTTCTATTTCAAATGATAAAAATACTTGACTTTTGATGACTTTACTGTGTTTGCCTGTAGCTCCTTTTATCACAGGGGCCTCAACAAAATCAACACTGTCTTTAATTTTATTTCTGAATTTTTCTCAAATGACTCCCTGTATCAATGAGACATTCACCCGCCCAAATGTTTACTTTAGCTTTAATGTATGGACACCCTAATTCACATTCTTCTACTTTTTCTTTTAATGGTTCATGTAACAGCTCATTTTCAATTTTTCTAAAATAACCCACATTATTTTCCTGATCAGTTTTTAATAGCTTCACACACACATTGACACTTTCATTAACATCATCTATGGATACAACAGTTTGAGCAGACAACAGATATTCATTACATTTTACACTTTGCCACCAGTGAGGATATAACATCTTACAAATTTTAGCTAAATAGTTCCACAACTCTTCCATATCTGTTTTGTAATTGCAACTGTTCCACAATTTTTTTAAAAAATGTTCACCTTTTCCTACAAAACTTGTATGTGGGTTTAAATACTTCATACTATTAGCTGGCACAACATTACAGTCCTCTGCTACATTAGATTGGTTACACTAACTTAACTTTACCTGTTCTTCAGATGCATGAGTGTCCTCCTCCTCATTACTAACCACACTTACCTCATCATAATGCTCACAATTATCAACTTCATTATCACGTAGCTTCACTACTTCACTTGAAATAATCTCAACGAATACCTGATACTCACCCACAGCATTAATCTCACCATTACTTACCTCTGTACACTCTCAACAACATCATTAACTTCCATATTTTCGTCAAAATCAAAACTTTCCTCATCATGCATCCTATCCACAGTCACATTAAGTTCCATCTCTCTCTCTCCATATAACTTTTCATTTTCATTAAATAACTTATTCAAATCAGAGCTGTAATGTTTGCCAGATACTTCAGAATTACATAGATTATCATTCTCTACCCGATTATAAAATTCTGACACAATTGCAATATCCCCATCTGGTTTGTTCTCCAAAGTAGTTACCTTGTTGCTTTCAACATGATTATTTTCTCTTGTGTATCCCAAAATTTCTGATCAAAATTTAAAGTATTAATTTGGTGTTGAACGTGAGTGTCTGTTATTTGTGGTGTGTATTTGTTTTGTCTTTCAATGGTTTTATTATAATAATAAGTTACATTTCTCCTTCTTCTTCTGTCTGTAAATTCCCAGTTGTTATTGTAGGTCCTATTGTGATTAAATTTTCTCACCCCAAAACTGCAGACCCTCATTGAGGCGGTCCAGAGTTTTCCTGCCTGTTTTCTCTGTTTGATCTCCAATTTTTTCCCCCCTGTTTCTATTTCCGAAATTTCTATCCCTATTTCTGTCATTACCATTATGATCCCTATTGTTTCCCCTGTGTTCTTCATGTCTATTGTCTCTGTATCCTCTCCTCTCTCCATACCAGTTTGAATACCACCCCCCCCCCTCCCCCCCTGTTGGTGTTCACCATTGTAAAAATTTTGCATATTCCCTCTTTCTAATGCCCTATCCAATTTATCCACATATTTTAAAAATTCTTCCAAGGAATCATCAGGCCCATGAACTAAATCCCATTACAATTTTTCAGGTAGCCTTCTTTTCAGCGCATCTATTTGTGTCATTTAATCAAAAGGTTTATCTAAATGTATTAATTTTCTCAACTGATCTTTACAAAATGCTTTCATGATGCTCACTCTCCCTCTGAAAATAGGTCCATTTAAAAATTCATATTTAGTCCTCCCCTGTTCATACTCTGACCAAAATTTGTTTAAGAAGCTTTTCTCAGAATTTGCAAAGGTTTCCCACTGATCGAAATTTTGGTTAGCCCAGGATAGGGCCTTCCCTTCAAGAAATTTTTTGTCAGATTTAATTTTTGAATTATCAGACATTCCTGGCACAAAATTGTCCTTACAATGGTGCAAAAAATCAACTGGGTGCAAATTATCACAAGAAAAACTTTTCACTAACCGGTTCGACCATGCTGGTCCATGACTGTACAAATTCTTGTTAACAACATATTCTTCAACTTGATTTATTTTAGTTTTTAATGTGTCTAATTTATTGGTAAGATTTGATTCTAAACTGTCAACCTTTTTCTCAACACTACTGATTGCATTAACATTGTTTGCTTTCAAGTCATCTAATTTTGCATCTAGTGATTCATTTTCATTTGGAAGTTCCTGAATTTCCCTGATTCTGTTACTATTTTCAGCAATGAACTCATTTTCAAAAACAATTACTTTTTTCTCCATATTGTCTACCCTCGATTCTATCACCTTTAGGTTACTTTCCAGTGTATTTTTGACCTAAATTAACTCAGTTTTTATTACATTTAATTGTTTACTCAAATTCTCCCCTAACCTTTCGTCAACTTCAGCCTTCATTTCAGATTTTAAATTATTTATATTTTCATTTTGTTTAGTCACGAGTTGCAGAATTAACTCTAACTTATCAGTTTTTTGATCTCCCCCAACTATTTCTTCCCCTGCATTAATTTTATCTATTATTAACTGTTAACAAAAAATGAACCACTAGAAATGACAATACCAAATTACAAAATTCGTTAGAATTTTTACTTAAGTTATAGCTGAAGTCTTCTCCGTTGAAACCCAGTGTTTATTTTAAATCCTTTGTCGTCCCATTGTTTTAGCGTCCATTTTTCGTCCTGTGGTTGTCTCCTTTTGAGTGTCAGGTTTTTATCAATATTTTTCATAACAGATTCACTATGTACAGGGGATCAGAAATTTAGCATTGGAGGGTAGCGTGGAGGGTAAAAATCGTAGAGGGAGACCAAGAGATTAATACACTAAGCAGATTCAAAAAGATGTAAATTGCAGTAGGTACTGGGAGATGAAGAAGCTAGCACAGGATAGAGTAGCATGGAGAGCTGCATCAAACTAGCCTCAGGACTGAAGACCAAAACAACAACATGTACTTTTCCTGAAACACATCTACAGTTAATTTTTGAATATTTGGTGCTGCCTATCCCGGACGAGCCCCCACATTCTAACAACCCTACCACAATAAAGGTCAAAATTTAATAATGATTATGGTGTTGCTCACGCTGCTAAATACTGCATTTTCGGGCAACAACGAAGTTATTATGCGGCAGACGTCATTAGAGCACAGTTAATAAAGTCATTTCATGCAATAATGAATAAACTAGGCACTCATCTTTTCGTGTTTCCTACGCTGGTCTCGTAAAATCATGGCTCAATCGTCGAAAATCTAATTGGTGAAGATTCCAAGCTCGGATGCAAAGAGGCCTAGGCTTTATTCTGCGATATTCAAAAGTTTTATAGATGTGATTCACAAACCATTCTTGAAGATTACACTTTTGCAGGACAATGCTGATGTAAAAAAGTAATGAGAACTCCGAATTTAAGTTACACTTCCTTCTTATTGCTTTTGTTGCAATATCACGTAACACACAAAACATCTCTTCACAATACAAAACATGCTTGAAAACAGCTTCCTCACATTTAATAAGCTAACTACAATATGCGTCTTTCCAACATGACGTCCAAGACTTGACTTTCTCAAGGTCCGACTCTCTAACTAACTAATAATCGCTTACGCGCCCAAAAATCAAGAGTTACAAGTGCGACAAAGATCATAGTGGCAAAAGAAATAATACACATAAGAGTAATATCATTGCAATATAAACATATCGATGTATCAAAATACCTCTACATTAATGAAATCAAATCTGAATGTTGTCTCAGAAATATGTCAACTACTTTACAGAAACGCATTAGAGTATTACTGGTAACGAGAGGTTGAGTTGCGGTGCCATAATGGTTTCATAATTCAAGTACCATTACAACACCCCCCCCCCCCACACACACACACAATTCCATGCACAAGCTGCATGGGATTGGGTGTCCCAAATAGCAAGATAATAAGGTATGATAAAGCCTACACTCCTGTAAGTAACTTAGTGCTTTGTGGTCAGAGTAAACAATCACTTTGTCCAAGAAGATAATTTTTAAATTTGTTGAAAGCCCAATGTATAGCCAAAAGTTCTTTTTTCAGTCACAGTGTAAGTCTTTTCATACTTTTGTAATACTCTACTAGCAAATGCAATGGAATGGTGTCCAATATGATCTCTTACTACTTTTTCCTAAAATAAGTGTGCTATTAATCCTGCATCACTGCTGTCAGTCAATAAACAGAAGGGTAAAGACATGTCAGGCCTATATAGAATTCTGCTCTGTGAAAGTTGTTTCTTTATCTCATCAAATGCTTTTTGACAATCAGATGACCAATCCCAGACAGTATTTTTCTTTAATAGATCACATAAACAAGAAGCGTCCATAGCTTGAGTACTGACATACTTTCTGTAAAATCCAGCAAGACAAAAAAAAGATTTTAATTGTTTTTTATTTTTAGGAACAGGAAAATTTTCTATAGCTTCAATTTTTTTCTCTGTCAGGTTCAATCCCCTTTTCTGAAATAATGTGCCCCAAAAATTTCAATTCACTTACTCCAAATTTACATTTTTCTAATTTTAAGGTCATACTCCCTTCCCTTAGTTTTGTGCACACCTGTGTTAACAATTCAAAATGTTTCTTCCCATGTTTTTCCAGAAAGCAAAATATCCTCTACATATACAGTAAGTTTAGACAGTAGTTCATCCCCCAAAACAAGATCTAATCCTCTAATAAACTCAGCAACAGAAACAGTTAGTCCAAACGGTAGAACACAGTAATGATAACTTTTTCTCCCATACAAAAATGCAGTATATTTTCTAGAATTTATTTCTAAAGAAATTTCGTGAAAGCCTGAAGTTAAGTCAAAGTTGCTCATGAATTTCACACATTCAAATTTATGTAACAGTCCATCTGTGTTTCCTGGATGATCATTTTCTCTTTTCAAAATTTTTTTAAGGTGCCTAGAATCAAGTACAAGTCTAACACCACCTCCACGTTTGGAAACCGCCACCAAAGGATTATTATAATCACTGTTACTTCTTTCGATTATACCCCATGCTTCCATTTTTTGTATCTCACTCTCTACTTCTTTTCTTTTTGCAAAAGGAATACTATAAGGCTTGAGGAAAAAAGGTTCATGATTTTTAAGGTGTAAAGTGCATTGATAATTCCTGACTCTTCCAGGTTTTTCGTTGACAACATCTTGAAATTCCCACACTAAATTTTCCAACTCTCTCTTTTGATCACTATCCAAATTAATTGCTTCCTCTACTTTGCTTTTAACTAGGTTTTCACAATTTTGACCAGAAAAATTTAGCTCAGATTTGTCATCAAAACAGTACAAATTCTCTTCATAGTCTATGATTTTCCTGACATAATTGCAACCTTCTCCACAGTGTATAATAAACAGTTGTGTACACGCAATAATATTGCTTTTGGGTTCACACACAATTAACTTCATCTCACTCCAGCTAAATGCAGCACTTACCTTTAACACCCAGTCCATGCCAAACAATATGTTCTCTTCTAAACTTGGAATAACAAGACAACCCTGCTCAAATTTTACATCTTCTATTTCAAATGATAAAAATACTTGACTTTTGATGACTTTACTGTGTTTGCCTGTAGCTCCTTTTATCACAGGGGCCTCAACAAAATCAACACTGTCTTTAATTTTATTTCTGAATTTTCGTGTTTCCTACGCTGGTCTCGTTGTAAAATCATGGCTCAATCGTCGAAAAGCTAGGTGGTGATGATTCCAAGCTCGGATGCAAAGAGGCCTAAGTTTTATTCTGCAATATTCAAAAGTTTTATCGATGTGATTCACAAACCATTCTTGAAGATTACACTTTTGCAGGACAATGGTGATTTAAAAAAAGTATTCAGCGCTCCGAATTTAAGTTACACTTCCTTTTTATTGCTTTTGTTGCAGTATCACGTAACACACAAAACATCACTTCACAATACAAAACATACTTGAAAACATCTTCCTCACATTTTATAAGCCAACTACAATATGCGTCTTTCCAACATGACGTCCAAGACTTGACTTTCTCAAGGTCCGACTCTCTAACTAACTAATAATCGCTTACGCGCCCAAAAATCAAGAGCTACAAGTGCGACAAAGATCATAGTGGCAAAAGAAATAATACACATAAGAGTAATATCATTGCAATATAAACATATCGATGTATCAAAATACCTCTACATTAATGAAATCAAATCTGAATGTTGTCTCAGAAATACGTCAACTACTTTACAGAAACACAGTAGAGTATTACTGGTATCGAGAGGTTGAGTTGAGGTGTCGTAATGGTTACGTAATTCAAGTACCATTACAAGGTATAACCTAAAACCGGTTGTCTCGACGATAACCGGCGCCCCTGTGTTGCAGGCCGCTGCCGCGCCCGTGGCTGGCGCTCTCCCTGTTGGCCGCCGCCGCCGCAGCCGCCGCCTTCGACCTGCCGCTCGGCGTTCCCGACCAGGTCAGTCGCACCGGACTCCACACCTTCCAGCCAGGCAACTTGTTGCTAAAAAGGATCACCCTAAGTAATCCAGCATTCACGCACCACGAGGTACAATACTGAAGACACCGAAAGCCCACATAAATCTATTCTGTTTCTCTACTTACTCCGCACGACACGTAGAGTTCTTATCTTCTTCATCAAACTCACTTTAAATTTGAATTATTGTTTCCTGTCTTATAGAGGACTCACATTTCTGCAGTCCCCGTCTCAAAGATTCCAATGCCTCACTACCTCATACATCCTGGTATCCTTAGCCCAGCGGTTTCCGCTGTCGTTACCTTGTAAATTGTCTGTCTCTCCTTAGATATTAACACATTTGACATGTCCAACAGAACACATGAACAGATACCACTGGTGCTACAGCTGCCATATAGAACAAACTATTAAGAGAAATTAGGACATTCGGCCGTCTACAAGCACCGAAATGAATCAACGGTGAAGACCGAAAATGTTTGCGGGACCGGGCTTCGAGCCCAGCTGCTCTGCTTCCCTAGAACGGTAGGCTTAACCGTCTCGGCCATCTGGACACGCTTCCGGTCTGACGTAGCTCTGAGTCTGTCACGTGCTAGTAGCCTCCTTCTCCTTTAGCATCACTGCACGATTGCTCGCAGCATTCGCTAAGTCCCGCAGGGGTTCTGAATAGTCTGAATATGCACTACTGGCCATTAAAATTGCTACACCACAAAGATGACGTGCTACAGACGTGAAATTTAACCGACAGGGAGAAGATGCTGTGATATGCAAATGATTAGCTTTTCAGAGCATTCACACAATGTTGGTGCCAGTGGCGACACCTACAACCTGCTGACATGAGGAAAGTTTCTAACCGATTTCTTATACACAAACAGCAGTTGACCGGCGTTGCCCGGTGAAACGTTGTTGTGATGCCTCGTGTAAGGAGGAGACATGCATACTATCACGTTTCCGACTTTGATAAAGGTCGGATTGTAGCCTATCGTGATTGCGGTTTATCGTATCGCGACATTGCTGCTCGCGTTGATCGAGATCGAATGACTGTTAGCAGAATATGGAATCGGTGGGTTGAGGAGGGTAATACGGAACGCCTTGCTGGATCCCAACGGCCTCGTATCACTTGCAGTCGAGATGACAGGCATCTTATCCGCATGGCTGTAACGGATCGTGCAGCCACGTCTCGATCCCTGAGTCAACAGATGGGGACGGTTGCAAGACAACAACCATCTGCACGAACAGTTAGACCACGTTTGCAGCAGCATGGACTATGAGCTCGGAAACAATGGCTGCGGTACCCTTGACGCTGCATCACAGACAGGAGCACCTGCGATGGTGTACTCAACGACGAACCTGGGTGCACGAATGGCAAAACGTCATTTTTTCAGATGAATCCAGGTTCTGTTTACAGCATCATGATGGTCGCATCCGTGTTTGGCGACATCGCGGTGAACACACATTGGAAGCGTGTATTCGTCATCGCCATACTGGCGTATCACCCGGCGTGATGGTATGGGGTGCCGTTGGTTACACGTCTCGGTCACCTTTTGTTCGCATTGACGGCACTTTGAACAGTGGACAATTACATTTCAGATGTGTTACGCCCCGTGTCTCTACCCTTCATTCGATCCTACATTTCAGCAGGATAATGCACGACCGCATGTTCTAGGTCCTGTACGGGCCTTTCTGGATACAGAAAATGTTCGAAAATGATTTCTCACGACCTAAGCACCCAAACTGGGTGAAAATGTAATCACATGTCACTTCTAGTATAATATATTTTTCCAATGAATACCCGTTTTACATCTGCATTTCTTCTTGGTGTAGCAATTTTAATGGACAATAGTGTAAAAAATGTTGTTGAGGTTGTTTCACTAGAACATTTTTGTAAGAAAAAATGAATAACTGGGAATCAGGGTTTTGACACTTATTGCGCTCTGTGCTTGTTGTGTAGCACACCACGTACAATAGACGTGAAGCACAGAGCTGAAACTGGCGTAATCTGGTTCCTCTCACAGTTTCTCTGGTGAACTGGTATCTCGGCTGCACTCTTTAGGCCTACCGTGCCTGTCTTGGCAAATGCGTGGACGTTGTATAATAACATATGAACAGTTAAAACATTCACGACACAGATGATACAATTCGCAAACATATTGGTTCATTACGTTACTTCCTAAGCAAGATTAAGATGATGTTGCGGCCACTGGTAGGACAGCTGGGAAAGGAAATAAAACAGACATCCAGGATTGGCCAGGAATACCGCTGTAAAACTACTGCAGGCTACTACCCAATTAGCCTCCTGTCAGTTACTTAAAAACAAACAGTATTTATAGAAACAATGAAAATTTCAATGTTTAATTCAGGTTTTATTCGAAAATTGTTGATTTGTAACGTGAAAAAAGGGATGTTGTATAAAAAACTAAAAAAAAACAATAGAAGTTTATCATGTAGTGCTAGAAAACATAGCTGCCTCAAAGAAAAAAAAAGGTAAAATTTAAAATAAACGCACAACAAAAAATATCAAAAATCGCTTCGGTACTTCGTCAAGCTCATATAAAACGTGTTTCTGTTATTCACAAATAGCTCTCACACTTATAAATAAATACAGAAAACTTTTGCCTTTAATCGTGATGAAAAAAACAATAATGATTGTACAGGTTTTTTTAATGTTTTGTATGTAAATTGCGCTTACATCAAAAGTAATTGCTTTGGTTATATAAAAGTGGAGAAGTTACACGATCAAGTTTCTCTCTCATACATTCACTTATGTTTCTTTCTCTGGCAATGCTAGCAATACTACCATTAATCCTACCATTTACTACATCGTCTATGTTCTCTACCAAAAATACCGAACCATAGTTTTGGTAGAGCGCCACTCTAGCCAGGGCCCGTCACCTGTGAGCAGACATGTTGATCGGTGTGCCTGTTGTGTGTGTTGCAGGAAGCAGACGAGCCAGGGGAACCCATCTCTGCCGAGGAGTTCGCGCTGTCCGCCACCTCTGCCGCAGGTGCGTGCCGGTACTTCAGCCACTTTAGAAGAACACACAGTCATATAAGCATTTTTCCATTTCACACTCCGTTGTACAATGGAGGAAACAAATTTTAACATTCCTTGCTCTCTGATTTGCAGGTTGCAGATGTAAATTGTGATGTTTCAAAATTATACATCTGCGACAATTCAAGTGTATATTTACAGACATTTCAGTGTTATTTGAGAGGGGTACGTCAAAAACGTAAGCTTGAAAGGTCACCTCCCACCAAAAGAATTTTTTTGCAGTTGGTGGCTTAATTTATTTCATTAAGTTTGCCTAGAACATTTCGAAATGGCGTGGTATACTCCTGGGCCGGGATGTACGGCTTGGTGCTACCTCGCTGCCTGCGCCGCCCTTGGAGTTCGGAGCCAGCAGCGCGATGTGTTGTGTTGTGGTGTTACAGCGCTGCTGCAGCCGCCACTGGACGACGGTTCCCCGGACCCCACCCTTGCTGCGGGGCTCTTCGAGGGCGACATCGCTGGGGTCTCCCCGGAGGACGTTCTGCAGGTGAGTGGGTGCCGACACAGTGTACCGCCAACCGTCGATCGGAAGTGCAGCACTGTATCCGAGCCAAAACTCGTTGCCTGTGAACATACCAGGCATAAAAGATGGTTATAGATTAACGTCTTGTTGACATGCGTTGGTTAGAGACACTGAGAGATTTGTCACAGAAATAATCGTGCCTTTTTTCTCTTTGCATTGATTTGTTTCTTTTTCATTGTTTCCATTTTTTTTTTATTTGCTGCAGTGAGTTGCACTCTTGAGAATCTACTGCAGTTCGAAGACTTGCAAACAAGAGGGAAATCGCTCCTTTAGAAGCACAATAAATGCGAATGTATTACTGTTTATTTAAAAGACTCTGAAAAGTGGGGTTTTGGCTGTCTCATTCTACCTTCCACTGTACCTTCAAGAACGTTTCCAAAAATTTTAGCATGCGAACATACTCGCGCTTTTTTCAGCATGCAACGCACCTCAAACTCCCTCAAGCTCCCCTAAGCACAACTCACTCACATCCAGCAGCACGTCGGTGTTAAGTCGCTCATACCCATCCACTCCCAGCCGCCCTTTCTCTCTCACTCTTTCAGCCCAGCTCGTTGTCGTTGTCTCTTCGTGTCTCTCTGTTATTGTCTCCTGTGTTATAGCCACAGTCCCCTACGTTCTGTGTTACTATTAGCTGTTCTCTATATCTATACAGAACATACATGCAACTCTTAGATCGACGACTGACAAAAATACGAGTAAGTCAAAGTCTGGTGACAGTCGAACATTTTTCCAAGTCCAGCAATTCTCAAAATATTTATGAGTCCAACTGCAGTTGGAATATTTCCACGTCCCAAGACCTAGCAATTATCAGAATTCCTTCAAGTCAAAAGAGAGCCGAAAATATTGCGAAGTCCAAGACTATCCAACTGGCAGAAGTTTTTTGACACCATACGCGACAGTTTCACCACTCATTCCACAAACTAACATGCCTATCTACAACCGAGTCCAGCAAGAGACTGCCTTCTCAAGAGTTGTAACGTGGTTACTTATTCTAGGATTGAGAACAACTGTGTAAGTTGAAATGACATGTTCAATGTCGCAATTTTAGCACAAAAAATACACGCTTTTACGCAGTTTTCAATTTCAAAACATAAAAAAAATTATCAGGATAACGCATCTCGCCGATATCAAACAGTGAAATAATCCTAAACACAACAATATTAAATATTAACTCTCAGAAAGAATATTAATCCTAAACACAACAATATTAGAGTTTAATTAGAAGTTTTTTTACAAAATTGTTCCTACACGTACATTATCATGTTGGTCAGTACTACGAAAATCTTCCGATTCCGGTTCATAGTTCAGTACTATTTAGGATGACAATCAAGTCTACGGTGGATGGTTAGTTATGTGACAAACTGAGCGAAAGATTACCCAAGGCCACTTGAGTTTATAGTGGACGCAAGCTGGTGAGCCAACAAAGTTTATGCCTCTGCACACGGTATTTACCTTATGCTGCGACGAGCTGCCGTCTGCTAGGCTGCTCTCTTCTGCTGAAATTCCTGTAAAACTAATCAAACCTTTGCTGAACTTTCCAGCAGAAACTTTCCCTATGTTTCTCGTTACGCGAGAAAACATGTACTCAGCCCTAGTCTTTGCAGGTGGCGATATGCACGCACATGGTTGGAGCAGGCTGCATATTACAGTGCCCTCTCAGTTCTCTCAAGAACAATTAATGCTCCATTCTGCACTTAACTTTAGTTCAGGGAAGAGTCCCTGAAAATTTCTCTCTTGTCTTACTCATGGCCGAACTGCCTCCCCCACTTGGGTTCATTCGTTCTCATGTTCATGACCTTTTTCGACCTATAGGAGCATTCCTCTTATTTTTTGGAAACTCTCTCTACCAATCGCAATGTTCCTTCCATTAAACTGCGTCAAAACTCCAGTTTTTTTTTCCTAGTGCGTTTCCGCCAATCGGACGTTTTGCGCCCATTATAGACGTCTAAAGTACATTGACCTTCACATGTGTCGCACTCGCTGGACACGTGATCGGAATGCGTCACTGGTTTTGTTCGTATCCCTTTGGAATTCCAAAATGCAGCTTTCTAAAGCTTTTTTTCTGTCCCTCTGTAGATGTGCCGCTACATGCATTTCTCCTGCCTGAGTCACCTCGTTGGGTCATTGACTTTCCACCTGCCACCCCTTTAAGTGGTTTCTGTGGTAAACCCTGTGGTGTGCCTTCTCTTCTGCCCTTGCCCCTCTGGCTTTCAAACTAAATCGCCTCACGCTGCTTGTTCCACCTGCTGCTCAAAGACATGCATTATATAGGAACAGTGTGTTAATTAGCATTGATTGACATCCCTTTTTGCATTACATACTGATAGGCAAATTTGCTCATAACCGCTGAATTACATTAGGTGTCATATTCACCTTCTCGTTGCGATGCATATAGCCCTCATGTAAGGTGCGAATCTGACTTTCATTTATTTTGCCACCTTACAGAGATTCTCTCTCCTACGTATGGTCACAGTGACCATTTTTCAGTGCCATTCAATGTATATGTTGCTTTAAGACATAAAATTATTTCAGTTTACTTGTATGTTATACAAATCAATTTACAGGGCTGTTCATTCAACATCTCATGATGTGTATATAACGTCCCTATTGTTAATATTTTAGTGTAATGCGTACATTATTGATATTACGTTTGGCAACATAAAATATTACACAAAGGCAGGTAGCTTAGTAATAGTATGAAGTAATTATTTTCTCTTGTGTTTAGGAAGGGCAAATCAGCTGCTTTTATGGCTGGGTGTTACTGAGAGTGGGTGAATCATGTCGGAAACCTTTTCACATAAATTACCTGAGTACAAATGGCAGTACCACCAGTGCACTGCTCTTTTATGCCTTGTGTACGTAATACTACCGCCAAATGTATATGGGCATATCTCTATACTATGACTTCTGTCACCTGGGTGTATGATGAGACCGATGACCTCGCTGTCTGGTCTCCTTCCCCAAATAACCCAACCCAACCCTCACCTGGGTGTATTTTGTTCAGCCCTGGATCTGCTGCCATAATTAATTACGACTGTCAGCCATGATACCAGTTCTGGATACCTGGTATGAATGGTTTGCCTTCGAGATAAGTGTTTGGAGTCTTTGGTCAGTGTGTTAGCAGTGTCGCAGTGCTGAGACCCCGCTGTGTGGTGTGTGTTTTTCAGGACCCGGATGCCGCCTACCACGACGGATCAACGCGGCGTTGGGAGGGTGGCGTGGTGCCCTACGTCATCTCTGCAGCCTTCAGTGAGTGTCGCCACCGCATGCCGTCTACAGACCGGTTCTTACAGCTTCCGACGCCGCGCAGTTACACAGAGCTTGTGATTCATGCAAACAGTTTTAATGTGTCGATTATAAACAATTTTTACGAAGGAATTTATCCTGCACTCACGATAATTTACATATGTACGCGCCCATTCTGGGAATTAGCCATTATAGATCTGCTGATAAACGATTAAGAACGCGTATAAAACAATGAGTTCTCTTGAAGAAAAGCGTCTACTGAAGCACAGTCAACACAGATTCAGAAAATATTGTTATCGTGAAACACAACTAGCTCTTTATTCATAAACTGATTCTATATTTATAGCTTTCCAGGAGGCTTTTGACACCATCCCTCAAAACCAACTTCTAATCAAATTGTGTGCCTGTGGATTATCCTCTCAGTTGTGCGACTGAATTAGTGATTTCCTGTTAGAAAGGTCACAGTACTTAGTAATGGACGGAATATCGCCAAGTGAAACAGAAATGATACATGGTACTCCCCGAGGGAGTGTTGTAGGCCCTCTGTTGTTCCCAATCTACATAACCGATTTAGGTGACAAACTGAGCAGCCCTCTTAAGGGGGGACGTTAGCGAAAATTTGTTATTGAATCTTCATTTACTACACAATGTTTAAATTTCAATTCTTGAACATTACTTTCCAATTCCACTTCTACGTGGGATAAAAATGACAATTAACTAAAGCTTGCAGGGGGCCACGCACCTTCGTTGTTCTGTATTTCCTCATATTATTTATTCTTGTGGTGTTTTCTTCCAGTTTTATGCAGCCACAATGTGGGAATATTTTGGTGCTTAGCAGATCCAGAACTTCTATAAAAGTGTATTCATGGAAAACCACGCAACCAGACAACATTTCTTTAGCGCATAATGCTTGTTTAGTTTTTAACTGTGCTAATATTGGGAGACTATGGACTCTACAGATGCTAGGATTTGATCCAGGACCTTTCACGCTGTCGATATTCGAGGAAACCGATAACAGGAGGCTTAATGCAGCTGACATTATTATTGCTCAATTTCAAAACCAGGTTAACCTAAGAGGACAAGGAAAGAAAAGACTGCTTGAGGATGAAGAGGAGGATCCATATGGCTTGCTCTAGTTCACTCATATAAGGTAAGGCCTGATACTAACACTGTCAAATCTGTGATTCAGGTTTTCCGAACTTATGTTTTGGCAACTCTTGTACCTTTTCCTCTCAAACCACTGACATTATAGCACCTAAATTCGACGTTCTATTAGTCAATACTGTAGTGAAACATTTTGTTGAAGGAATTTTCATTTTCTCCAGTAGGAAGCCATTTACGTGAGAGAAAAGTCCTAATATTTGGTGAATTTTTTTCATAGAAGTTTATAGAGCTGTAAAAATGTAGCAAAAGAAGATACCAATATTCTGTTCTATAGATACTTGTAATAATGGTATGTCAAACTCTGCAGAAAAATACATTAATTTCAGCTCGTTTTGTGTTGTAGCGAAACAGCGGAGAGTGTGTCACGGATATGATAAGTGAATTGGGGTGGCAATCATTAAAGAATGCGTTTTCCGAGATCTCCTCTGAATGTGAAAATACATAGGGAGAAACGATCATTGTAATAAATTAAGAGAAATCAGGGCTCGTACAGAAAGATTGGAGCGTCCATTTTACCCACGCGCTGGTAGAGGGTGGAACGGTAGAAAAATTATCTGAAGGTATTTCGAAGTACCCTCTGCGATTGTGAATTGCAGAGTAGTCATGTAGATGTAGATAAAGATGAGAATTAAGGAAATAAATTTACTGACAATGGTGTCAATACATCTCGTAGAAACGTTTCATTCATTAGGAGGACTTTACTGCGAATACCCTTAATTATGAATTTGAATCGCAATTTACTTTTTGGTACTCTGGTGCACGTTATCGTCAGTAATTTAGCATGACGCACATATTTCTCAGTATTGGCGTAATTGGCTTAGTAACCTACAGGTCGTGCCTTGGGAGGTTTGATTTAGTACTGAACCGATGCTGCAGTTCATACCAAAGATTTTCGACGGCTTCAGTCTAGGTCTCTGCACAGGCCAGCGCGTCAGCTACTTCGTACTATGATGCAACAGTTGACTGGAGCATAATCACTTTGGCACAGAAAATGTTCAGTTACAAACGGCTGCCACAGATTAGGAAACAATTCATTGTTAAAGATACTTTCCTTTTGGTAAAAACCAGTACTAAGGGCCTAAACGAGAAAAAACGTCCCAGATTATCAAACCACCACCACCACCACCACCACCACCACCACCACCACCACTGGATTTCTCTGTCGCCTCACTACACTCAGACAGATACAGTTCGGCAGGCAGCCGCCATGTCCATAACTCGCCCACTCGTATTCATACATGCTCGCCAGATTTTCAGGATCCTACTGTACCATAACATCTGAGGTAATTCGGGTCTCTCTTTCCCTCGTTTTTAAACGGGGAACATTCCAGAAACTCCCTGTCATACGTAATAACAAGAGCTCTTTTGTTGAGGAGCTAGCTTTCATCGCTGTTGCCAATCTGTTTCTACGGTGTTCCTATCTCTCACCATTATGCTGTAGGGAGGAACTGATGAGTATTTACTTAAACCTCTCATATAAAATCCGATACGAAATTAGCCACACACAGCTCACAGATGCAGTATCACCACAATCTCTGTTCGTTCGGCGCAAACATGTAGTATATTTTCGTGGGCGGGTGTCCTCGGCACATGCAAACCTCTGATAATGGCGGTCGATACTGCTGACTCACTGCAGCGTCGTGGGGCTGCTTTGTGGGAAGCGTACTCCTACTTTGGTTTCCACCGTTTGGTCTTTCCCTCCTAGATGGAAACTGTAATTGATATAGCTAGTACATCAAATGTACTAACGAAAAACAATCGCAACACAAAAAACAATTAGTGTAGAAAGATGAAATTTCGGCAATGCATTCTCTAGGTGACATATTTCGGTGATTAGCATTGCAAGATTATACGTTAATGTAAACGCGAGATAAGGCATTGCAAATGTGAAATGCAGGTGTATTAACAATCGGTGTAACCGCCAGAAAGTTGAATGCAAGCATGCAAACGAGCGTAATTTGTGTCTTACAGGTCCCGGATGTTAGTTTGTGGGTTGGAGTTCCACGCCTGTTACACTTTGTAGGTAAATACAGGGACGGTTGATGCTGTTTGTGGATGACGATGGAGTTGTCGTCCAATGATGTCCCATATGTGTTCGATAGGAGAGACATCTGGTGATCGAGTAGGCAAACACAACATGTCGGTTGTGTTACAACACCAGTATGTGGGCGAGTATTCTCCTTTTGGAATACACCCCCTGGGATGCTGTTCATGAATGGCAACACAACAGGTCCAATCACCAGACTAACGTACAAATTTGCAGTCAGGGTGTGTGGGATAACCACGAGAGTGGTAATGCTGCCGTACGAAATCGCACCCCAGACCACAACCCCAGGTGTAGGTCCAGTGTGTCTAGCGACAGGTTGGTTGCAGGCCCTCAAATAGCCTCCTTTTAACCAACACACTGTCATCACTGGCACCTAGACAGAACCAACCTTCATCATAAATTATACAGACCTCCACTCTGCTCTCCAATAAACTCTCACTCGACACAACTGAAGTCGCAAATGGTGATGGTTTGGGGCTAGTGGAATGCACGCTATAGGGCACCTGGCTCGGAGCTGTCCTTGAAGTAACCGATTTATAACAGTTCGTTGTGTCACTGTGGTGCCAACTGCTTTTCAGGTTGCTGCTGCAGATGCAGTACGATGCGCTGGAGCCATACGCCTCATCTGTCGGTAGTACCACGTCGCAGTCCAGTGACGGTCTTCTTGTGACTGTACATTCCTGTGAATGCCAGCAATCACGTACAGTGCCTACATTCCTGCCAAGTCTTTCTGCAGTGTCGCAGAAGTTTATCGTAAACTCATTGCACGACCTCATTCAAACTCAGTTAGCCGGCCGGTGTGGCCGAGCGGTTCTAGGCGCTTCAGTCTGTAACCGCGCGACCACTACGGTCGCAGGTTCGAATCCTGCCTTGGGCATGGATGTGTGTGATGTCCTTAGGTTAGTTAGGTTTAAGTAGTCTAAGTTCTAGGGGACTGATGACCTCAGATGTTAAGTCCCATAGTGCTCAAAGCCATTTGAACCGAACTCAGTTAGGTATTGATAATGACGTTTTTGTAACCTTAAAGGCGTTATTGATTAACATCAACTTACCATTTCCAATCTCAAATATAACTAACGCTCATGACCGTTACAGAGTGTATATAAAGCAGACCTAACTACATCCTCGTAGTGGCGCTACTAGCACGACTCTTATGCGACTGGCGCGAAACTGGAATAGACATCATCTTTCAGGTGCAGAAACACGACTACCAACTTTGGTTTACGTCGCACAACTCCTTTGTAGTGTTCCGATTTTTTTCATGAGTGCACATAGTTTCATCTTTAAAACGTCATTAGGTTTCCTGTTACACAAAGACTTAAAAATCTTTTGAAATAAAAGTTTTTAGCTGCGTTCAGTATATGTGCGTTCCATATACAAAGTGCAGCTGTAGATCCTGTGTTGAGAGTTGTTGTGTTATACTCCTTCTTTCCCGTCATCAAGAAATCTCTATTCTCGAGTTATTCCAGATACCATGGTTACCATCTCCAATATATTGGTAAACCGTTTCCCATATTCTGTTAGTTTCGATTCTATTTAAATACTTCTTCCAGAACAAGCGTTCATGAAATTTTGCCATAAATGCGAAGCAGCACGCTCGCCAAGGGATGGAGTCACATGCTTCTCAGCTATTGAGATGGGCGGGAAACGCAGACCTTTGTCTCGCTGGGGTTTGGATTCAAGTGATTAGCAGCGTGAGGTAGAGTGTGCTCTGAGCTGACACCCTGTTCTCTGATACTTCTGAAAGCTCGAATCTTGCACACTGATGGCAGACAATAGTCTCACGTCAAATCATACAGCCTTCGGCGGCTGACTGTGTCTTATGCAATTCTCGGGTTGATGAAGATCTCTCCCGTGTATCTTCTTTTGCTCAAATCCGTCTTTAGAACCATTTTAGCATGAAATAAAGAGCTTTGGATGACTTATAATCAAACAACGAAGCAGGGGTGGATAACAACCTACAGGAGGAATAGTATACACAAGAATGGAAAGGAAAATGAGGCCCTGCTAGAGAACCATCAGCTTCACTCTAGAAAAGATACAGACCGAGGTAAGGCAGTGGTTAGCACACTGGGCTCGCATTCGATAGGTCTAATCTCTGTCTGGCCTTCCATATTTAGGTTATCCGTGTTTTCCATAAATCGCTCCAGGCAAATGCCGTCATACAAGTGGTGCATATTCCTTCTATAGGGTGGTCAGAAGCTGTCTGAAGAGCTTTCAAGGGTGTTACAGGGTAGAGTGTTACGAGACGCAACTGCTAAGAAAAAAATTTGATACGTAGCGACCTTATAGAGGTGATTAGGATTGGCGTTAGCTAATTAGAATGATGCACTCGCAAATTCAAGCGGTTCTTAAAACCGAACAAGAGAGCGATAAAAAAATTGCACTTGGGGCGGTAGTAAGGATAGAACCGGTGGCAAAGGCTGAGCAGTCTCGTGCGCCATCATCTACCTCTGTGAGAGTAAATGGCACTAATTGTATTTGGCGGACCTCTTGAATTTGCGCGCACAACGGCCCAATTGACTCGGAAACGGCACAACGTATGGAATCTTTGTCTTATCAGTTATTTCTCAGCACAGCCTAGCCTGAAACACTCTTACAGGCTCTTCAGGTCGGTTCTGACCACCCTGCACAGTCTGAACACACACTGTCGTATTTTTTAGTAAACATATGCAAAATATGTACTAGCGACTTCCCCTCGTGACTGGTTTTAGGCTGAACAGCGCCACACATCTACAAGTTACTGAAAAACACAAATTCGCATAATATTTTTGTACCCTGTGTGGGTTATGGTGTAATGTGTTGTGCTTTCTACTAGGACTTCCAGAAAGGAGAGGTCCTTATAAATACTCCGAATTGTGATTGTTTTGGTGAATTTCGGAGCCATCTGCGTCATTTAGATTTCCATTTATGTAGCTTTTAGTACGCGCATCAAGGACCTACTACCGAGAAATCTTCAATACTGACGGTTACGATAAATCACCGACGAATGTATCGCTACAGACTTTAAAAAAGAACTGGATAAAATTCAGTGTAAAATATTACTTCATCAAAATAGAAAGACGGAAACAAGTTTACAATTTACCCCCGATGTCTTAGCGTTCAAAATGGTTCAAATGGCTCTGTCCTAAAACTAATAATTAATTTTACACCATTCACTCCTGCAATGCTTCCGAGTAGTGTGGTGCAATGACCGCATTGCAGTCCGGTAGGATACAGAATTTCGACGCTAAGACATTGCCGGCGGGTGTGCCCGAGAGGTTTTAGGCCCTTCAGTCTGGAACCGCGCGACCGCTACAGTCGCAGCTTCGAATCCTGCCTCGGGCATGGATGTATGTTATGTCCTTAGGTTAGTTAGGTTTAAGTAGTTCTACGTTCTAGGGGACTGATGACCTCAGATGTTAAGTCCCATAAAGCTCAATGGCATTTGAACTATATTTTTTTTTAACGGGCGATATCACTCTCTGATGTCAAAACGTAACTGCAGATCAAGGTCGGAATTTTCGCACTTAATACATAAATAATGAAACAACCGAGCTATCTATGCGATGGTGATAAAAATTGCGATCTTTTTCATTGCTTCACTGTTGTTGATGCACTATCCCCTTCCAACTCCCCCTTCCTGTCGATTCCCTCGACAGGACTCACCTCAGAATGTATTAAAATCGTCAGTAGATACGAGGGGCGTAAATGAGTAATATAACGCATATTTTCTCGGCATATTTTGCTTCAAAAATTGCGCTATTTTTTATGGGACATGGTCGAATATTCTCTCTTCCGTTCCTTTACTTACATGAAGTTCCGATAGATGGCGGCGCTCTAGGCTACACTGCCTTCAAAATTCGTCTGTAAAGTATGTGCGTTCCAAAGGAGACCTGTCATTGAGTTTGTTTCGGTAGAAAACCAAAGCATAGCAAGTATTCACAGGCGCTTGCGGAATATCTACGTAGACCTGGCAGTGAGCGAAAGCACAGTTAGTCGTTGGGCAAGACTTCTGACGTCATTGCGACGAGGTCACGCAAACCTGTCCTGTCTCCCGCGTACTGGCCCGCCGCACACAGCTGGGACACTTGCAATGTTGGAACGTGCGGACACTCTCATTTGAGATGATCGACGGATCACAGTCAAATACATCGCTGCTCAGCTGGACGACCCTGACGGTAGCGCTGACACACTTGTCTACCAATTGGGGTACTCAAATGTGTGGGCTCGCTGGGTTCATCGCCGCCTAACTGAATACCGTAAAGAGCAACGAAGGGCCATCTGTGCGGAATTGCTTGTGCGATACGAGACTGGTCGTGACAATTTTTTTGTAGAAATTTGTCACAGACCACGAAACGTGGGTTCATCTCTTTGAACCGGAAACAAAACGGCAATCCGTGCAGTGGCGCCACACCACCTCACCTCTGAAGAAAAAGTTCGAAGCCGCACCATCAACTGGTAAAGTCATGGCGACTGTCTTCTTGGGCTCTGAAGGGGCTATTCGTTTGATATCTTCCGCCATGGTGCAACTATGAACTCTGAAACTGTATTGTACTACCTTCGGGATACTGAAGAAACCACTTCAGCAGATTCGTCACCACAAAAATGCAAACGAATATCTTCTTCTCCTGACAATGCAAGGCCTCGCACACGTCTGTACATCCGGGAGGAGCTCACTAAACTTCATTCGACCGCTCTTCCTCATCCACCCTACAGCCCAGATCTCGCACCTTCCGAATTCCGTCTGTTTGGCTCAATGAAGGGTGCAGTCCATGGGGAGCAGTACGTGGATGATGATGAGGAGGTTATTAACGTAGCAAGACGTTGGCTCTGACGTCGACCAGCAGAGCGATAGCATGCGGGCATAAAGGCGGTGCCAGTGAGGTGGCGAAAGACCGTCGCATTTAACGGAGGTTATGTTGAAAAAAAGGATTTTGTAGCCAGACGAGTGGGGAATAATAACGTGTGTTGGAATCCTGAATGAAACCAACCTGCATACAGAAAATAAGTGTTGCATTACTTATTAAACGGCCATCAATGCTGCAGGAAAAATCCTGGGCTGAAGTCGTGCTGGTGGTTGTATCATGCAAGTCAGGACCAGCCATGGGGTGCCGAACTTCGCACGTGCAGCGTGGCGAACCGCGGGTGGGCCGAGGCCCGGCCTGGCACTCGGCTTTGTTCGGCACTTCTCGGAAGTACTCGGTACAGCGCCACGTTTCATTTAGCATTGTGGCGCGGCATTTTTCGGTGGGTACAATTCTCTCAGTTCGACAGAATCGTGCTGTTAGCGTTATTGAACCATCGCTACTTGTTCATGATGTGAAGGACATTCACAAGTCCAGTGGTCGTTTGCACAAAGAGAGGCAGTCTAGTGATCTATCTTTGCAATCCTTTAAAAAGACTGGGGATGAGAATTCTCAATTCGCGTAAGCGACAGGTACTGCTCATTTGCTACAAAACGACGTTACAGTACCATACAGAAAGAATCTAAAAATTTCGTTGATAATGAAAGAGCAAAGAATTACAACGATCGACACACGGATTTAATTGTTCTGTACATCAAAAAGCATTTAGCTAAATATGATGACCTGGAGCTGTTGAAGAATTTGGTGGCGCGAACAGCAAAATTTTTCAAGTCGCTCGCATTATTTCGTGATCAGTTGCAACGGTTTTCAGTGGAACTGAACGAAGAGTACGGATACATTACTGCAAATTATGTTGGTCAAGATAAGGTGCTTGCCTGAAACGACTTTTCGATTTAAAACTCACTATTGTTGAATTTATGAAGGACAAAGGAGTGCAAGGACGAAACTCAGATCATTTGGAATGGAGTGTAGACTTCTCATTTTAAGTGTGCTTGACTGCACACTGTACGCATATGACAGTGAAAGGTAATTTTTCTCTAATTGGATGCTGATGCATTTAAAAAAGAAATGCACATTCGGAGGAATCCAGTCCAGTTTTATAAGGTCACTGGATTTAAGGAAAACGTCAAGTTTAAAGAATTCATTGTGGCGTTGAAAGAATTACAGGGATAGTTTTATAAAAATTTTGAGGAGACTTTCAGTCTTACATCTGTTTCAGAGCTGTTTTTGAGATCGTTTGCCGTTTCAGTTGAAAGTGACACTTTACATATACAGAATAATTCAAAATTAATTCCAGTTTCGATGACAAATATTTTTACATTCAAACTGTCCAGGATGTCTGCATTGCTTTTCTCAGGTAGAGTTTCCAAGTCACCATAATGAGGTTGCAAAACTGCGACAATAGTTCGATGGACATATTTTGGTGAAAGACCTCTTTCCGATTACGAAACTAAGTATGTCACGATTACGTGGCAACTTAAGTGGGAAAGTCTGAGGAATTGTCTGCGTCTGTCTGTATGCCGACAGTTTGTAACATTTAAAATGATATTATGTCTTGAGAGCCCGAAAAATAATTAAATAGCACTGAAAATGTGTTTTGTTTGTGAGCTTTGTTGGTGAGAGATGTGAAATATAAAACCAAGTAGTATGTAGTGCGACTATACTGCCATTTAAATGGCGCGTACGCTGTAGTCCCCTCTTCCCTCTCCTCGTGTTCAGACAGCGTAGTGTGGCTGTAGGGGAAATGTGAAGCAATGCTGAGCGCTTTCGCATCCTGTTCAGGCACAGCCCGCGAGCCATAACCTTTACCGCTCCTGATTTAAGTGATTAGGTAGCCACACTACAGTATACAGTAATTTAGCTACTGATTCACTTATTCATGTATGTGGTCTAGGTTCCGTGGTGACTCAGCACTCAGTCACTTAGATCCTGTAGCCCGTAGGGAAATGTACGTGTAGGCATACACGTAAGTATGAGTGTAAACAGAAGACAGCGAGCACTGGAAAAGCAATTTTTAAACGTCACATTATGATTTGAATCTTTAATGTGACTTGTGTCATTGTGTGGAGCTAGTGAACTCGTTGCTATCCGCCCCAGAAAACCAATGCATTCGATCCATACAGGCATTAATGTTTCTAAGAATACCAGACAAGTGACAAGTTCTGGAGTTAAGGTGTGGATGCAGAGTTCGGTTCTGATGGGGTCATAGTTTGTAAC
Organism: Schistocerca americana; assembly: GCF_021461395.2. Lineage (NCBI taxonomy): Eukaryota > Metazoa > Arthropoda > Insecta > Orthoptera > Acrididae > Schistocerca > Schistocerca americana. The sequence continues at coordinate 856,495,144 of NC_060119.1, read as the reverse complement.
AATCTGCACCCCTTCCCCACCACTCAATGTACCTTGTTGTCATCCTTATTTCTATCATGTCGCAGATGCGTAGGATGTAAGTAATAATAAGCAAAAATGTACAAACTTATATAATACGAGGTTCACTCGAAAAGAAATGCACACTATTTTTTTTTAATCCATCTTTTATTCTACATGTTTGAAAGTTTTACAGTGTGTATATACAGCCTTTGGGAGCAATATTTTCATTTCTCCACATAATTTCCATCCCTCTCAACTACATTACGCCATCTTGGAACCGGCGCCTGTATACCCGCATGGTAAAATTCTGGACCGACCTGTTGGAGCCACTGTTTGGCAGCGTGCACAAGGAAATCATCATCTTCAAACCTTGTTCCACGAAGAGAGTGTTTCAGTTTCCCAAAGAGATGATAGTCCCATGGAGCCAGGTCAGGGCTGTAAGGCGGGTGTTTCAGTGTTGTCCATCCGAATTTTGTGATCGCTTCCATGGTTTTTTGACTGACGAGTGGCCGTGCATTGTCGTGCAACAGCGAAAAATACTGCTTTTGTCGTTGTGGTCGAACACGACTCAGTCGAACTTTAAGTTTCTTCAGTGTCGTCACATATGCATCAGAATTTATGATGGTTCCATTGGCATGATGTCCACAACCAGGAGTCCTTCGGAATCGAAAAACACTGTAGCCATAACTTTTCCAGTAGAAGGTGTGGTTTTGAATTTTTTTTTCTTGGGTGAATTTGCATGATGCCACTCCATTGATTGGCTCTTCATGTCTGGTGAAAAATGATGGAGCCATGTTTCATCACCTATCACAATTCTTCCAAGAAATTCATCTCCACCATTCTTGCACTGTTCCAAAAGTTTGCTGCATACCGTTTTTCTTGTTTCTTTGTGAGAAACTGTCAACATCCTGGGAACCCACCTGGCACAAACCTTTTTTAACGCCAACACTTCACAGTATTAGGCCTGCCGCTGCGAGGAAAATCCTCAATATTGCCGTGCCTGCTTTCATCACGTAACCTGCTTGCCCACCGACTAACTGTACTGCGATCGACAGCAGCATCTCCATACACCTTTTTCAACCTCTTGTGGACGTTTCCCACTCGTTTTCACAGCACAGGAATTCTGTGACAGCACGTTGCTTCTGACGAACGTCAAGTGTAGCAGCCATCTTGAAGACATGCTGTGACGGCGCCACTCACGGGAACAGGTTGAACTAAGTTTGAAAACGAGCAGGAAGGATGTATCTACACACTGTAAAACTTTCACACATGCAGAATGAAAACTGTATTCTTACAAAAATAGTGTGCATTTCTTTTGGAGTGACCCTCGTAATAACAATGATAAATTGTTTACATCAGTTCTTACCTCATTCACTTTAGTACGACTTCCAGTTTTCAGTTTGGAGGTTTCCATAACTAAGAAGTTCATGTGTTACGCAATTTATTTTAGAACTATAATGGCAACAAGTTCTCACAACATTCTCAACTTCGCAATTTACACAGTCTCAAGTCGACATGTGCTCCCACCATCATCAACACTTTCCACTGCAGTATCGCTGTGAGCACAGATATATACCATCGTGTAACTGGGCGATGGTAAGGCCGGAGGGGGGGGGGACACCTGTTTCTTTCCACCCACATTCAGTAAAGTCGGTGGTTGCGTTATTTTGTCAGGCTGCATACCTAGTCACGTGGGCAGGCTCTCAGACAAGCAACTGGGAAGTGTCTTACGATAACCACAGCGTGTAATTATGTAGAGTTCCTTCCCACGTCCGAGATATCTAGTTTTCGTAGTAGTTACCTCAGAAATCTGGAAATGGATATGTGAAGTATCTGCTCAAAAGTGTCTGGACATCCCATTGTAAGAAGGAGAGGATCCAACCACGTACAAGGGGGCGACAAGTAGTATGTTGTGAGAAGAGAAGCAGAAACAGCAGAATGGGTCAGTCAGGTGGGCTCAGTGACTTTGGACGTGAACTAGTCACTGGATGTCACTTTAGTAACAATACCTAAGGGAACTTTTAGCCATTTTAAAGCTGCCCAAGTCGACTGCTGATGATGCAGTTGTGAAATGCAAACGCGAAGGAACAGCCACAACTAAATGAAGACCAGGCATACCTCATTTGCTGAGGGAAAAGAACCGTCGAGCAGCCCATGAAATCAGCCGAAGGAATCATATGTGAGTTTCAAATTACTATACCAGCAGTCCAGCTAGTAGCAGAATCACTGTGCAGAGAGTGCCAAAAATAATGGGGTACAATGGTAAAGAAGCTCTTCAGAGACCACGCATTTCTGTAGTCCATGCTAAGTGGCACTTGAGGCACGTAAAGAGTGATGCTTCTGGACAGCAGATGAGTGGAAAACAGAGATTTGGAGTGCTGGATCACGCTATACGCTACTGCAATTTCATGGAAGGGTTTGGATTTGGCGAATACCTGGAGAAAATTACCTTCCAAAATGTGTGGTGCCATCAGGGAAGCATGGAGGAGGTGATTTTGAGGTGTGGGGACCTTTTTCGTAGAGAGTTATGGTTCTCTCACTGCGCTTAAGAGAACGCTAAATATGGAACGCTAAATATGGAACGATATTAAAACAATATTATGAAAAGAAAAGTTGCTACTCACCATATAGTTGAGATGCTGAATCACAGATAAGCACAACTAAAAGACTGTCACAAATAAAGCTTTTGACCAGTGAGGCCTTCGTCAAAAATTGTAATTTTCATTCTGTGTGGGCATGACAACCAAAAAGCTGTCTGTCTGCATGAATCGCGACTGCAAACTGTTTTCAAGAAGTAAGTGGACCACACTGTTGCTGAGCACATGACATCCTTCATTTCAATGACTGCTTCACAGCCTGTGCCGTATGGATCCTTCCCACCAACACCAGCTTTTCTGAAATGCACAGGTGGGAACTTCCCCTGCAATACATCCTACGTTCCTGTAACCTTCCTGGCCTCAACCTTTGTTATTCACTGTCCTCACCCACCTGGCCTCTTCCCTGTTCCCATTCCAGCACTACACAGCCCTCATTCCACCATCGCACCCACTCTTTTTACTTTTCTCCTTTTCCACTACCCCTCTCCCCACCGCTCCCCTTCTGTCTAACCTGCAGCATTTCACTGACCACCTCCCCTACCCTACTATCCCTCCCCCTCCCTGCCCCAGCCTCCTCCACCCTACCATATCTCCCCTCCCCACCCGAGCCTCCTCCTTACCCCCACCCTGTCGCCATTCCCACCACCCACTCGTGCTGCTGCTCATAGTGTGGTTTCAGTTGCCTGAGACTGCAGTTGTGTGTGTGAGTTGTGTTTGTGCGCGCGCATGTGTGTGTGTGTGTGTGTGTGTGTGTGTGTGTGTGTGTGTGATGTGTTTTTCATCTATTTCTTATGAAGACCTTACTGGGCGAAAGATTTATTTGTGACAGTCTTTTTGTTGTACCTCTCTATGACTCAGCATCTCCACTATATGGTGAGTACGAACATTCCTTTTCATAATATTATTACATTCCAACCTGGATTGTTTGAGGGATATTAAAACATTTATCAAGATTATGTACCACATACAGTAAAGGAAGTTGGGAGACAATGATTGATTGCCTGAGGACTACAGTGCACCCTGTCATAAAGAAACTTTTGGGAGAATAGGGTTTCTGAACATTGATAGTCCTGAAATGGACTGGCCTGCTCAGAGTCCAGCGGAACAACTTTAGGACAGGTCAGAACATCGACTTGGCTGAAGACACAAGCGCCCAACATCGCTACCTTCTCTGGTTTCAGCTCTCGAGGGAGAATGCGTTGCTGTTCCTCCACATAAATTGAGACACCTCGTTGAAAGTGTCCTGGCAGAGTCTAAGGCGTAAGAAAGCCGAAGGCTCGACACACCGGATACTCAGTAATAGCTGTCCGGATCCTTTTCATCAGATGGTGTATACTGAAGTAACCTCCCCCCAAACACACCCACACGCACACAGACACTCACACACATTTGGATCTGTAAAACCGGTGAAGTTGTGGCACGGCGCAGCACAGCTGGAAGGGCAGTGAGCGCACAGCGTCTCTGTAGGGTTTTTGTCTCTCCTCTCTTTGCAGCGGGCCGCGAGCGGCTGAAGGTGGCGGCGGCCTTCCGGGAGTTCCACGAACTGACGTGCGTGCGCTTCGTGCCGCGCACCGGGCACACCAGCTACGTGCACCTCCGCAAGGGCGTCGGGTGAGTACAGCCACTGCAAGCTTAGCCATTCGTGGCTGAAATAAGTACAGCGAAGAAAATTCCAGCTCTGACACGGTATAAGTTATTAAAGGCAAACGGCCTCGGGGGTTAATTGTAGATCTTCAGCAATTTTGATGCAGTGAATTACAACCAGATGGCATCTGAAGTCAGCAGTATATAAAACAAAGGAGCTAGTAGCAACGGTGGAATTTTATGTACTCTGCAACACAGTATCTGTTGCATCGACGCACGTTGTGCAACAATCATGGACCCCTACCAACTAGTTTACAGGGCCATCTGAAACCCAAGAAACCTGCTAAGGATCCATGGAAACAAATCCTGGTTATTCGTTTGACCACCGGATTATACGGTTCCACACAGGTCGTTCTGAGCCAATCCTGATTGACTGGCTCGCACACCATCACCAGGATGCGGCTGAGAAAACACAGACTTTTTCGAAAAGGGTTGAACCCACCGAGGATCAATGACTCTAGCCACCGACTAGCAAGATTTACAACCATCCGACTAAATCAGCCGGTTTCTTTGGGAAATCGTGTCACTGCTGTGGTCCCCTCAACGTGAAATGAACACGAGCGTGCAAATTGCGTTTAACAGTCGATTAATCACAAAGTTCAGAAGAAAATACTCAAATTCCAGCAGCATAGTTTATCACTATTAATTGCAACATAAAACTAAAGTTCTTTATCCTAAATGATCACTGTAAAAACAAGCCAACAATTCCTTCCCACGTGAGTCTCACTGTTAACTGCAGCACGATAGGTAAAGTACTCCGCTACCTCGAGTCCCTCGATAAAGTTACACTTCATAAGCGCGCTAAAACTTAATCGTCGAAACCACCGTCAAATATTCTAAATCCTGTGAAAAGTTAAAGTTGACCATATTCTTACCCGCTACTATTTTGAGTCCAACAAAACATTAAATGAATCCCACATTTATTAAGGTCATTTTGCGACCTCTCGCTTCAGAAACAACACACTATTAAGTCAGTTATTAGATCAATTCATAAACATGCTTCTATCTCCTTGTGAAAGAATTAAATGAAAACTACAAAATACGTGTGGCGAGCTTCAAGGATGAGCATTATTGTGCCCTCTACATATATGCCCTTTTGTGCATGTGTTTTACTTGTTATTTACAGCTCCATAGCTATTTAATATTACTTTTATTAATTTCCATTAAAAAAATTCGCTTAAAGTATATCTAACAGTTAACTGTAGGTAACCATTATCTGGGCTCATTTGATGAGAAACTAAGTGACTGACACCGCCTTCATACTATGAGTAACTGTGGAGGATTTGTGGCTGTGGCACAAACGAGTATCTATCTTTCATAATATCGTCTGCAACTTTTGATATCAGCTTACATTTGATACTTTCAGCCTTCATTTGATGTGATCGCTATAATGGTTTAATTTTTATCAGGGGCACGTGCGAAACTTTCGCACTTTTGTAGTAGTAAATCATGACAGTATTTGGAATAAGTATAGTCATTGGGATAAGGGTAGTTGGCGAGAGTGAGAAATATGTTTGTCGTTTCGGAAAGTACATTCGTTTAGAAAAGTCAACTTGTACGACAGGCAGAGGTAATGGATCACCGCAGAGGTCACTGTTATTATCTGTGACATACTGTATAGTACTTTAAAAGGAATGAAATGGTATTTGTAATGAGATAATATGAAAAGTTGTCTGTTACACGTGATTAATAAGTTAGCTTCGTAACATATAGGTATGAAGATGGGCATCCATGATGGCCTTTTGCCTATGACGGTTAAAAGGTCTTTTATGTTAACATTTTTTCACAAATAGTAGGTTTCAGCGCAAAATCGGTACGCAACGGCATAAGTCGGTTAAAAAATCTAACGATTTCTCATTCAACCCTGTACTATTAGTATGTAGTGAGCAGAGCGTATGTTGATATACGATGAATTTCTGTTGCCCACTCTGTCTTAATATATATCGTAGAATCTTGCTTAAAGTTGCAATGGACTCGTCTCACCACTGTCATTTTTATGATGTATTTGGTTTCACTACGTCATTTTTGAATGGGCTGCGATATAGTATTCCTGAACATGCATTAAGCATCTTATATTTCGTTCGCCGTAAGAGCCATTGTGTCTTCCTCACCCTCCTCACGCATGCCTGCCTGGAGCCGCCCTCCACTCCGCTTACCTGGGCCAGCTTGCTCTCTTCGGCCTCTGCGCTGACAGTAATGACCCTTCTGCCAGCTCTCGCTCCGCAAGACGAATTCACGTTGTGTTATATTGGGTTATTTTGCTTCCGAGGTAGGAGAATTTCTGCGGTTCGTCTTGCACATGGTCCCCAATTACGATGTCCAATTTGTTGTTAGTTTCGTCTATTTTCTGATACGGGGGTGTCGGGACAGTCGAACCCGGGACTCAAGATGGACGATCTGAAGCCGGGACCACCGATCCGCTTTTCGTCAGGAGGCCGAGCAAGTTCAGTAGTATCAAGTGGCAATACAGAGTGATACATAGGTATTTGGTGGCATTACTTTATTGTCATAATTTACAGTGAGGGTGCAGAGTATTGTGGGTAGCCGCCCGAGTGCTGTGCCACACGTCCAGCCGGCTCAGCAACTAGTGGTTTGCTGACACTGCTGCTGCTGTCTGCAAGACCGCTCAGCTGGAACTCAGCCGTGCTCGCCCAGTCGCCAGTCGCCGAGGCGTCGCCTCTCGTGCCGCGTAGCCGCTTGTGAATCCGAAGACTGTTACAGTCCCTGGTCAAATGGTTCAAATGGTTCTGAGCACTATGGGACTTAACTTCTAAGGTCATCAGTCCCCTAGAACTTAGAACAACTTAAACCTAACTAACCTAAGGACATCACACACATCCATGCCCGAGGCAGGATTCGAACCTGCGACCGTATCGGTCGCGCGGTTCCAGACTGTAGCGCCTAGAACTGCTCGGCAATCCCTGGTCCTCACTGCCCCTTGCCCCGTTTGGCCCGCTCTGTCCGACCGTGGGACAAAGGTGGTTGTACTGGTCACTCGTGGCCCTTGGGCCACCGCTGCTCCAAGGACAGATCTGACTCGAACCCACACTCTCCTGGATGCCATGCCGCAACTTGCTGCTAGTGATGCTTGCCAGATGGCGACACCCGCTGCTGTCTCTGGCACTGCTCCAACGCTGCTACGTCTCCCATGGTGTACGCCTCGCCCGGATCCCGGAATGCCAGGTGGGAAGCGAATGTGGCCCATCCTGGATCCACTGCAGACCGCTGTCACTGCCCTCCTTCAGGCAGACCGTTCAGTCTCCAAGTACCCAGCTGCCGTTCCGTCCCGCCCCGGTGTTGTGCCCCCAGAGGAAGAAAACAGCCCGAACAAGTACACAGAAATAAAATAAGAACATTTACAACATCGCTGCCTGACTGGCCCCTATAAGCGTGGACCAGCACAGGTCCGTCCCCACGCTCGACTGGCCTAGCACACCTTCCGTCCAAAGGTAAAAGTACCTTATTATTTAAACTGCCTTTTCACTTACCTCTGACGTAGTGTCAGAGAGAGACAGAAAGTATGGCAGAGATACATTCCCAAACGTCAGCCATCTTCAAGTCTCGACTTGGCTCTGGCCTAGTTCCTCGCCTCATATCGCAATAACTTCAAGCAACGCTGCGGTTTGCTGCCTCGTTGTTGCTTCACACAAAACAATTCGTGCGCGCAGTAGCGCCGTTGCAGCATCGCACTCGCGAATGCCATGTTTGCATATCCTGCCCTACTAGCCGTTGACTGTTTCAACACTCTGCCAGCGGCCCCAGATTCCATCGTCCAACCGCACGTTCATTGACTTTTAACAAAATTTCCTCTTTCCTACGACTACGACTAATACTAGCGCAGCCTCTGGGTTTAAATCTATATTCTGAACTCTGTGGACTGTTGAATCCATTCGACAGGTGCTACAATTCTACCTCGCTTGCACAAAGGATAGTAATGCTATCACTGAATCTTACGACTAACACCCTTTCACCATTAACTACATCTAAATCTTTGGAGATACTCTGCAAGCCAAGGTACGGTGCGTGGAGGAGGTTACCCTGTATCACTACTAGTGGTTTCCTTTCTTGTTCCACTCGAAAATAGAGCGAGGGATAAACGACTGTCGGTATGCTTCCGTATGAGGCTTAATTTGCCGTATCTTATCTTCGTTGCATGTTGGCGGCAATAGGATCGTTCGTCATTCCGCTGCAAAAGACGTTTCTCTAAAGTTTCTCAGTAGTGTTTCTTGAAAAGAACGTCACCTTCCCTGCGGGGCTGCCCATTTGAGTTCCCGAAGCATCTCCGTTACACTTACGAGTTTTTCGAACCCACCGGTAAGAAATCTAGCAGCGCGCCTCTGAATTGCTTCGACATCTTCCCTCAATCCGACCTGATACGGATCTCAATCGCTGGAGCACTACTGAAGAACAGGTCGCGACAGCATCCTATATGCTGTCTCCTTTACAAGTGAACCACACTATCCTATAATTCTCTCAATAAATCGAAGCCGACCATTCGCCTTCCGTACCAAAGTTCTCACACGATCGTTCCATTTCATATTGCTTTGCAACGCTACGCCCAGATATTTAAATGACGTGACTGTGTCAAGCAGGACACTAATACTACTGTATCCGAACTTCACAGGTTTGTTCTTCCTGCTCACCTGCCTTAACTGACATTTTTCTACATTGAGAGCTAGCTGCCATTCATGACAACAACTAGAGGTTTTTGTCTAAGTCATCTTGTACCTTCCTGCAGCCACTCAACTTCGACACCTTACCGTACACCTCAAGATCGTCAGCAAACAAGCACAGATTGCTGCCCACCCCGTCCGCCAAGTCATGTAGAGAACAGCAGTGATCCTACCACACTTCCCTGGAGCGCTCATGACGAAACCCTGGTCTCTGATGAACACTCGCGTTTGAGGACAACGTATTGGGTTCTATTACTTAAGAAGTCTTCGAGCCACTCACTTAGCTGTGAACTTATTCCATACTCTCGTACCTTCGTCAACAGTCTGCAAAGGGGAACCGTGTCAAACGCTTTCTCGAAGTCTAGAAATATAGAATCTGTCTATTACCCTTCATCCATAGTTCACGGTGTATCATGTGAGAAAAGAGCAAGCTGAGTTTTGCACGAGCGGTGCTTTCTAAAACCATGCTGATTCGTGGATATAAGCTTCTCAGTCTCGAGAAAGTATATTATATCCTGACTGAGAATACGTTCAAGGATTCTGCAGCAAATTAAGACAGGGATATTGGTCTGTAATTTTGCGGCTCTATTCGTTTAGCCTTGTTATATACTGGAGTCACCTGCACTTTTTTCCAGTCGCTTGGGACTTTGTGCATGGCGAGCGATTCACGATAAATGCAAGCTAGGTAAGGGGCCAATGCCGCCGAGTACTATCTCTAAAACAGAGAGTGCTCCATCTGGTCCTGGTGATTTTCTGTAACTGCGCTTCGGAACCTTGCTTTAATTTATGGTTTGGTCTTCGATACGCATTACAGGAGAGACGGTGAGATTTGATTACAGGTTTAAGAGGTGGAAACTGCCAGCAGCGCTACGGCAAGTAACTCTGGTCTCTGTGCGCTGTGGCAGGTGCAGCAGCCTGATCGGGCGCGTGGGCGGCGAGCAGACGGTGAGCCTGGGTCCCGGCTGCGTGGAAAAGGGCGTCGTACAGCACGAGCTGATGCACGCCCTCGGCTTCTGGCACGAGCACAGCCGCGCAGACCGCGACGCCTACGTCACCGTGCTGCTGCACAACGTTAGGCGAGGTAGGGATGCCAATTATTGCTGAAAAAACCGGTTTTGGATTATATCGGATTTTTCAACGCCAATTTTTTTAAAAACCAAATTCTGTTCGAACAGGCCTTGAAGGCCCAACGGTACCGGCCGACTGCCGTGTCATCCTCAGCTCATAGACGTCACGTATATGTAAGAGCATGTGGTCAGCACGCCGCCCCCCCCCCCCCCCCCGGCCATTGTCGGTTTTCGTGACCAGAGCCGCTGCTTCTCAGTCAAGTAGCTCCTCCATTGGCCCCACAAGGACTGAGTGCATCCCACTTGCCAACAGAGCTCGGCAGATAGGACGGTGGCCCATCCAAGTGCTAGAAGAGCTCGATAGCGCTTAACTTCAGTCATCTGTCGGGAACTGGTGTTACAAATGCGACAACGGCGTTTGCAACGCCAGTTTAACCGGACTGTTAAAACCGCTAGAAATAACCGGTTTCTGAAATAACCGATTATCGGTTTGTTTTTCTGTTATTTCCTGTAATAATCGTAGAAACCAAATAAAGATTGCAAAGTTTCGACTCCCTCAGTTTCAAGATGCATAGGATTTAAATGTTAAACTAGACAGTTGTGGAATTTCAAATAACTACGCAGCCTCCAACTCACAGTTAAAAGTTTTGGCTGGTTTCGTTGTCTAGGGGCTGGGATATGTAGTTGCCGCATTACAGGCCAAATATTGCTGAGTCTACAGCACAAGATAAGAATACACACATGAATCGAATGGTCGAAGGTTTCTATCACTCGGCAATTGCGAATTATGAATGTAACATATAAATTTATAAATGAAAGATTGCAAGCAAATAAAATCTGCAGGTACTATCTTAACGACTTTAAATGATGAGTACGATAGTAGAAGTACTTTTGAGAATGCCGTATATTTCTGCAAAACACTTAGTGGAGTCGATGGTCCAGCAATTGAATAAAATATAAGCTGAATAACAGGGAAACAATAGATTCCTACTGCACGTAATTAGTTATTAACAACAACATAGCTCGCGAGATATTCACTTGTAAACGCACACTACGTCTTCACTGTAGAAGCCACGGAAATCTCACGAGTTCACAAGTCTGCACTCCAAAGTATTTCTGTCTCTCGTGAGCACGCGCAAACCGCTCCACACTGCAAGTCCCTCTCGCGACCGTGCGTCCGCCGCGTCCAGCCCTCCTCCTGTCCCGTAGTGTCCAGAACTCCGCACTGCCCAGAACCACCTTCCATCCAGTCTCCCCATTCACGAGAGCTGTGATTGGCTAGAGTGCTCGCGCCGTGTCTTCAATCCAACGCACTCACACAAAAATAATGAAGCACATTAAAAGTACTGGATTTACATTTAAATAACTTGAAATTAAATAAATACCCCTACAGCTGGACCATAAACACGCTCTAACACACATTATTAGATACATAAACAAATTAAGTAAACATATATTAAAGGAAAAGAACAAAAGGTAGGCCAGTAGCCTAATGTCTCTGTGCTTTCTAAAACACAGTAAATATTTAACCAATTTCTTCATGATTAGTATATATCGGATATAAACAAAGACATAGATGAATAAATACATTTATAAGCATGCTGCAACTTTTTTTTCGCGTAACAGTGGAGTAGTTATGGCCTGACACGATCGATAGTAATCGGCCACTTGTAACTCTTGTACTATTCAAGTTACATGCCTGTAATTCATACTAATTTAGGTTTACACTAATAGTTTTCTAAAGACATGGCGATCGACCAAATCGGATGAAGCGTTTATATTTTGGAAATTCGTTGCTCTGTGTTACTTGTAAATTTACCGTCGGATACGAAACTTTAAACTAATAAAGATATTGAAAATCTGATTACGCAATCAGAATCATCATGCAAATAATAATAATGTACATGTTTCTTTTTGAGGTATCACGATTCATCTGGCTACTATTAATTTCTATACGGTCCGTGCGACCACTGCTTCCTAAGAACTTAGAATATTTTCAGGGCACAAGGACTCGCCTGTTACCTCACACACTCAAATAAAAGAAAATCTAGTCCGTCCACGCTTTTCGAAGTGTGGTGAGTGATTGACTACCACAAAAAATGAGCAATATTCTCCTTCTGATTCTAATTTTTTGAAACTCTTCTCAAAAGCCTTATGATAAACGTGGATCATACCACTACTTAGACATTACGAATAGTCACTGCTAATGGATGACAACTGAGGCTGAAGATCTGTATTTTTCATGTTAATTTGTCAGTTTTCAAGGGTTAAAAGCAGATAAGGGCATGCTGTGTAGAAACAATCAGCATATCAGCTGCTTTCTATTTTTATTGTAAACTATAAATGAACTGTTAGGTATTAAGTTTTCTCTTCGTATTATGTCGCAAGTTTGTTGTGGCTCCTTCTGTTTCTAACCTTTTAAAGCGAATGGAGCATTGTACTTCATTCATACTACACTTTGTAAAATATTTGCAATGAAGGGGTGGTCACGTTCTGTAATACACGTGATGTCCGACGACGACAGTGAGAAACTAACATATAGACCAGAGGGGCCTAACATCTAGTAGGCCACGCCACATGCTAACAGGTATATAATTGTCTCAGAAGGGCTGTGTCAGTTCTTATGCCATTTGTTTGTCGCTCGTTTCAGTCCTTATTGTTATTAAAATAGCACTGAAAAATACCAGTTATTCAGAACCAAAATACCGTTATCGGTTTTAACTGGCCGGTTCTTTTCCATCCCTAGCCCCACGCCGTCGGGGCATTCAAAGCCGTGTGACTCTTCACACCACACTACATGCTACCAGTCAGCTGGAGTCCAGTTTCTGCGTTGTCTGGCCAAATGTAGACGTGCAGCTTTATGTACCTACTCACTCTCTCTCTCTCTCTCTCTCTCTCTCTCTCTCTCTATATATATATATATATATATATATATATATATATATATAACACACACACACACACACACACACAGTGACATGAACATAGTATTCCTACAAACAAAGTTTCCAACACTCCACAGCGACAAGAAGCAACAATTAAGACGTATTTCACATCAGTACAAAACATAAATCCATAACACATCCAACCACACAACAAGTCATAAACATTAAAGTTTTACACTCATGCTCCAGAGGCTGAAAATAACACCTCTCAAGCCCCTAAGTATACACATGAACTAAAAATAAGCTAACAAATTGCTGTTGAAAATGAGTACAAAACAGGCACCATAAACCATCTCAACAACAAAATAAACATGAAAGGTAATGGAAGTGCCACACAAGTGCACATCCAAAGAGGCAGAACACAGGCAACACAACAGACCACATTTCGTCAGAAAAAAACAAATGTTACGCACTAACATAATGTACATAATAAACAATGGAAATATCCGTGAAATCTTCTCGGGTGATCAGCCGAGTAAAGGCGTCGTCTTCTCGCAACGTTTCGAAGGGTTTCGTACCCATCATCTTCAAGCGAAGATCATCTTCGCTTGAAGATTATGGGTACGAAACCCTTCGAAACGTTGCGAGAAGACGACGCCTTTACTCGGCTGATCACCCGAGAAGATTTCACGAATGGAATACGCCGAGAAAGTCTCAAATCACATTTAATGGAAATATCATGTGAGTAGGATCTTCCATTGGGTAGACCATTCGCCGGGTGCAAGTCTTTCGATTTCACGCCACTTCGGCGACTTGTGCGTCGATGGGGATGAAATGATCATGATTAGGACAACACAACACCCAGTCCCTTTGCGAAGAAAATCTCCGAGCCAGCCGGGAATCGAACCCGGGCCCTTTGAATTGACATTCTGTCACGCTGACCGCTTTTTTTTGCCTTTTGTTCGGTATTGTTCGTTGCATTTCGTATGAGCGAACGTCACAAGACATCCGTTCAAGTTGATTGTTGATTCGTTTACTCAGTTTTTTTTATTAAAGAGGGCAAGCAGCCCTTTGACCGAACACACTGAGCTACCGTCCCCGCATCACACACCTACCAGGGGCGGACATAATAAACAATAATAAAATAATATATAGAACCGGAAATGTAATGAAGAAGCAAGGGATCCTTGTAGCATTCAGAGCAAACGACGCATTACAAGAAAGACTAAGATCAGACAAAGGAACTCCAGACAATTTCAGCAATGCAAGAATATACCAACTCACATGTAACTCCTGTCAAACCCAGTACACAGGGCAAACTTGCTGAAACAAGAAAATACTCAGAACACATGAGATCTCGAAACAGTAAAAGCAGAATTCCGCGTTGGCAGAAGGCTAAATAAATGAAATCCACAATCCTACAAATATCGAAACTGATCTGACATCCTAAAACACAACAACAATTTACACCAGAAATTAACTTTAGTAATAAATTATTACATACGAAAGACTATAGTGAAAGGGAAAACGTAATAAATGAAAGCACAACGCTTTGCAACAACACACTCTTCGTTGCCTTAAGAGAACTGACGCAGGACACAGAAGAGAAATGAAGTACACACGCACGCACAAACACACACACACACACACACACACACACACACACACACACACACACACACACACACAGACACACTTAAACGCATGATTACCCCCCACCCACCCAAATCCCACACAGAGACCTACGTAAGGAACAGAAATAGTCAGAATTCGAACTAAGAACACAGGAATTTCCTAACAGGGTACACAGGTCACACGGGAGCTCTGAAGAGTGACATCACACATTCAAATTTCGCAGAGCATTTAACTATGAACCAAAATTTGCTTGCAATACATCTCGCGACACACACCAACATTAAGATTAATTATGACCAATCTGAAAAGATACAACTACTGGATATGAAGTCCGCCTTTTGAGTAAAACACAGTTTCTTCATGTGACCGAAACATGTTTCATCACCTCTGTGCCGTTATCAGTTGGTTTTCATTAGTGAAATCCGTTTTCCTTTTGGGAAAATGTTCACATTTCACATATTTCAATAAAGAAAACCCACTGATAATTCGCAGAAATGGCGTGTTGGATGATACTCCAGAATCTAGATACACACGCTCTTCATTTCGACATTTTATTTAGCTGACCATCATTATGTATTTAGATGCCTTTTCCCGTGTTCATTATGCATGACTTCTTTTTACTTATTTTGGCTTCAGACAGTAATTTATACTTTGATGTAATCTCCAGAGCTGTGTGTACTTCTTCTTCACATCGGATCAAGAAGCCTATATAGTCTACATACGCATTACACACAATTTTTCCATTTCGTATACAATCCTTGTAATTTTTCTGCTAGAGTGGCAGCAAAGATTCGACTGCAATGGCGACAAGCGCCGTGGTGATCGAGCATCCCTGTCGCATGGAGTCGTTTCTCTTTATCTCTGTGTTAGTTGTCCATTGACTATATTATTTGGCTACACCACTGCATAAGATATTTTGTATGATACTGGTTAATTGGCACGGGAGACCCATCGTGCGAAGATGGTGGTAAGCAAAAATTGCTCCATCAAACGGTTTCTCTAACTCTAGGAAGACTATTGCGCACTTTATTTGAAAAGGTTATGTATTCAAAAAAATGAAGGATTTTCTTTTCTCTTCCGAAGCTCATTTGGTACTGCCCAGGCTGTTGTGTCCATCGCAGTTTTCAGTCTTTTCACTAATAACTGCACCATAATTTTGTAGTCGCCATTCAAGAGGCTCATTGCCTTTAGATTCCCAACAGTTTTTTCTTCTCTTTTTCGGTACTGACACTATCATTTCCTCTAGGACACAATCGGAATCCCACTGTTTAGATTTATTATCTCGTTACAACTGCACAGCAGTTTAGTCTTTCTTTGTGTTTTGGACTTTGTAAGGTAGCGTCTTTGTCCCAGTCCTCATCAATTTCCATAGTGAAGTTTTCTATTTCCTCGGCACCGAGTTCTCTTCATTCATTGTTTGATAGTATGTATTGAGCATCTTCATTGGAGAATTGTTGGTCTTTAGTGCTATGAGTTGGTCGAATATGGCGGTTTGTATCGTCTCGTGAGAATTTTCCCATCGTTTGGTTTAAGTTCAGTGAAACTATCGTAACAGATGGTATATCAACATTTAATCTTCATCTATCTTGTCCGCGGTCTAGATCTTATTTTGTTGCCTCTTCAGTGGTATTGGTTTTGCTATAATTTGTTTTATCTTTGCATAATTTCCTATTACTTGTTCTTCTGAAAGGTGCAGATCTCTGAGGCAGCTATAACAGAATTCCGTTGTCTTTCTATGCCACATACTTTTATCTCTTGAATGCGACATGATAATCCAAGTTGCGTGTCATGCTTCAATTCCTAAGTATTAGTCAACTGTAGTGCAAGGATTAGATTGTCTAATAACGTCGATTTGTTAAGGTTAGTTGTTTGGTCCTTAAGACGGAAGATCCGGTTAAACCCTCCTGCGAGGATAATTTTTTCTTGAATTCTGCGTATTTTTTAAGGCTTGGTCCTTAAGACTGAGTTACTGTTACTGTCGTCTTCAGACTGATTTGATGCAGCTCTACGTGCCGTTCTATCCCGTGCGAGCCTCTTCTTCATCTCTAAATAACTCTTGCAACCTCTACGATTCTTACCGCCCCCCCTGCTCCCTCCCCCACTTCCTTCACTACTAAACAGATGATCCAATGATGCTTCAGAATGTGTCCTAGCAGTCGATCCCTTCATTTGATCAAGTTGTGACACTAATTTCATGTCTCCCCAATTCTGTTCAGTACCTCCTCATTAGTTACGTGGTCGACTCACCTAACATTCTACATTCTTCTCAAACACCACGTTTCGAAAGCTTATATTCTCCTTTTGTCTATTCTGTTTATCCTCCATGTTTCATTTCCATACATGGCTACACTCCAGACAAAAATCTTCAGAAGAGACGTCCTTACACTTAAATCTATATTCAATGTTAACAAATATCTTTTCTTCAGAAACGCTTTTCTTGCCATTGCCAGTCTACATTTTATATCCTTTCTACTTCGGCTTTCATTATTTTGCTGCCCAAATAGCAAAACTCATCTACTACTTTAAGAGTCTCATTTCCTAAGCTAATTCCTTTAGCATCACCTGACTTAATTAGCCTACATAGCATTACCCTCGTTTTGCCTTTTTTTATGTTCATCTTACATTCACCTCTCAAGACACTGTCTATTCGTTCAACTGCTCTTCCAAGTCTTTTGCTGCCTCTGACAGAATTACATTGTCATCGGCAAACCTCAAAGTTTTTGTTTCTTCTCCCTGAACTTCAATTCTTGCTCCAAATTTTTCTTTGACTTCCTTTACGGCTTGTTCAATATACAGATTGAATAACATTGGGGATAGGCTACAACCCTGTCTGACACACTTCTCAACCGTTGCTTCCCTTTTAGGAGCCCCTCTACTCTCATAACTGCCGTCTTGTTTCTGCACAGGTTGTAAACAGCATTTCGCTCATTGTATTTTACCCCATCAATCTTCAAAATTTCAGTAAACATTGTCAAAATTAAAACTCTGAAACTGCTAAAGCGTAGGTCTGCCATTCCTTAATATACCTTCTAAGATAAAGCGTATGTTCAGTACTGCCTCGCGTGTTCCTACATTTCTCCGGAATCCAAACTGATCTTCCCCGAGGCTGGCTTCTAACAGTTTTTCCATTCTGCTGTAAAGAATTCGTGTTAGTATTTAGCAACCGTATCTTATTGAACTGATAGTTCAGTAATTTTCGCACCTGCCAGCAATTGCTTTCTGTGGAATTGGATTACATTCTTCTTGAAGTCTAAGAGTATTCTGCCTGTCTCATACAGTTTGCACACCAGATGGAAGAATTTTCTCATGGTTGGCTTTCCCAAGGCTATCAGCAATTCTGACGGAATATTCTCTACCACTGGGGAATTGTTTCGACTTACCATAGATCTTTCAGAGCTCTGTCAAATTCTTCTCATAGTATGATATCTCCCATCTCATTTTCATCTACGTCCACTTCCTTTTCTGTAATATTGCCATCAAGTTCATCTCGCATGTATAGACCCTCTATATACTACTTCCATCTTCAGTTTCCCTTCTTTGCTGAGGACTGGCTTTCCATCTGAGCTCTTGATATTCATACAGCTGCTTCTAAATCCTTCCATTTGGCCTCTGTCCACTCTTGTTTGGCTATTTTTCACTTCCCCTCAATCTCATTTTTTAAACGTCTGTATTCGCTTTCGCCTGCTTCAGTTGCAACATTTTTGAAATTTCTCTTCTCATCAATGAAATTAATTATTTCTTGTGATATCCAAAGATTTATAATAGGCCTTGTCTTTTCATGTATTGAACCCTCTGTTGCCTTCACTATTTTATCACTTAAAGCTACGCATTCATCTTCTACTGTACTCTTTCCTTTTCTAGTCAACTATTGCCTAATGCTCCTTCTGAAACTCTCAGCAACCTCCGGTTCTTTCAACTTATCTAGGTCCCATCTCCTTACTTTCCTTCCTTTTTGCAATTTCTTCAGTTTTAATCTACTGTTCATAACCAATAAATTGTGGCCAGAGTCCACATCTGCTCCTGGATATGTCTTCCAATATAAAATCGGGTTCCTAAATCTCTGTATGACCATTGTATAATGAATCTGAAAATTTACGATGTCTCCATGTCTCTTCCACGTGTACAACATTAATTTATGATTCTTAAACCAAGCGTTAGCGATGATTAAATTATGCTCTGTGCAAAATTCTACCAGGTGGCTTCCTCTTTCATTCCTTTGCTCCAGTCCATGTTCACCTACTATTTTTCCTTCTCTTCCTTTTCCTGCTACCGAATTCCAGTTCCCGGTATCAACTTAATTTTCATCTCCTTTAACTAACTGAATAATTTCTACACAGTTAAAAGTCTCCTGCGAAGATGATACTTCCATAAGATTTTCCGAAAGAAGGAACTGTTTCACCTTTAAAGAACTCCGCAATCTTGTGCTTATTATTACTTCTAGACTGTGCATAGATAATGTTGATTTTGCTTTTGTGGAAGGTACCGGCGATTCCTCTACTGTCTGGGAGCTGTTCTGTTTCTCTTAATGGTATTCCTCCTCTTTTGAGGGTGGCCATGCCCGTTGTTTCCTGGTTTCATTATGGAATTGCAGTCCCTTAGTTTTTCTAGTTGGATATGCGCTACTTTCTGCAGCAAGGCTATGTCTATTTCTGCAGAGGATAAGAAATCTTGCAGATTATTTAACTGTAACGCTGAATGTACTCCAATGATATTTACTGTCTCAACTCTATTCGCTTGTAGTGAGTTCATGTACTGTTTCTCTGGCTGGAGTTAACACTCACCTTTGTAGAGTCAGTTAGGTGCTCCTCTTTCTGATTTCTGTTCCATTGAAGTGTTGTCCTCTCTCAGCATCTCGTGTACTCGTTGGCAGAGTAATGCTTCTTTTATTGCTTCAGGTATCTCCATCACATCTGTATCGTAGACGGTTTCCTCAGTTTCGTCTGTACACTCCCCTCTGCACGTTACTTTGGACTTTTTCTTTGTTATTTCCGTTCTGTTCCAAGAACACAGGCCAGCAAAAAAATTTGTTTGAAAAACTATTTTGATAGCTGATTTTCATAGATTTTTGTGTGATGACTCCAAAAGTAGCCTTTGTTTTTTTGTACCACCCATAGTTTTCGAGCAATATGCTTTTTATTATATAGTATAAAAATCCTGTGCTATACGGTAAATGGGGAAATTAATAAAACATTTTGTTACTACATAAGCATGGTTTGTATTTACAATAAGCTAATTAAAACAATGATATGTGTTAATAGAGGTTTCGCTTGTCACCTGGAATTGGTTTGTATTTTCTTTCTCTTTTTTCTCTGAAGCTTCTTGTGTAGACTTTTCTACGATAAGTCGCTTGCTGAACTTCTCGGTGAAGTTACCAACGGTAGTCCCCCATCATGTTGTTGTTCCAGCGGCCTTGGTACCGTTTTTCCATCACTTTAATGTACTGGTGAAAACGCTTTCCTTGTTCCTCACTAACATCTCCTTTGTTGTCCTGGAAGTAATTAAGGTGACTGTTCAAAAAGTGAACTTTCAGGCTCATTGAACATCCTTAAGTTTTAAACTTCTTTAACATTGTAGCTATAATAGAAACATATTTTGGGTCTTTTTCATGTCCTAAGAACTTTGTAACGACTTGCTTGAATGATACCCATGCTTCTTTCTCATTTAAGGTCATTGTGGACACAAAGTTAACATCAAACATCAATTTTCTAATGTCAGGTCCGACAAAGACGACTTCTTTTAGTTTAGCTACAGAAAGGCGTGGAAACTTTTGGCAGAGATACTTAAAACATGGTCCATCTTTAGGCAAAGCCTTTACAAACTGTTCCATTAGGCCCAACTTTATATGTAGAGGCGACTGGAGTAGGTTTTTTGGATCTGAAAGGTTTTTGTATAGAGTGTTCTTCTCACCAGGTTTTAAAGGCTCCCTTACAAGCCACTTCTTTCTGCGCCAGTGTTGATCCCCAGCCCCACTGTCGCACTCTCACAAGAAACATGGAAATTTGTAAAGCCACCTTGCTGACCAAGGAGCATGCATGTTACTTTTAGATCGCCACGTATCATCCACCCATGAGCAGAATAGGCTATTTTCTTTAGCACTATTTCTAGGTTTTCATAGCTTTCTTTCATATGTACAGAATGTCCAACAGGTATAGATGCATATATGTTACCCTTGTGTAATAATACAGCGTTAAACTAGTCTTCCTTTTTGTATTCAATACCAAACTCATTCATCAACAGTTCACTAAATCACCTTCTTGTTGAACAAAGGTGGAAAATTGCTGCTCTCTCTTTCTATACATGTATGTGTTGGTTCCAACTTCCAACAAGTTCTTTTCTTTTAATCTAGAGCCAAGCCATTCAGCTTTTTCTTTCGTTAAGCCCAGACCCCTAACCAAATCGTTAAGCTCGGTCTGAGTAAACAGTTTGGGGGTCTAGACTTTCTTTATCATAATGTAATTCATCATCATCTGGTTCATCTAAATCACATTGTACATCAGAAAATGCTTCTGCTGGAATAGAATTTAAATCATCTGGTGTTTCAGGAACCGGCAAATCCGCACCATGCCCTACTGGTCGGATGGCGTACAGAAGGTTATGGTAGCTTATTACCTTCTTGTTTTTCGAATTATGCCCAGTAATATCAACACTGCTAAAGAAGCAATCATCAGAATGATTTTTTGGCTCCCTCCACATCATAGGAACAGCAAATCTAAAGGTTTTTTCTCTTTCTTGGACCATTTTCTCAGATCTTCAACACACACATAACATACCATATACGTCGCCCAAGATTTATTTTGATCACCAAGTTTAGATCCACCGTATGATAGATAAACATTTTTCACAAAGTCTGTAATGTTCCATTGGTGTTTTTAATCACAAATTCACCGCAAATGTAACAAAAACTTTCAGCTGAGTTTTTACAACAAACATTAGACATTGTACTGAGCACATGTACAGGAAATTGGAAAGTGAGGTTAGGTTGAGAGTAAACAAAACACCATCTGTTAACACAAAAATAGAATCGACCTGTAACCTCCCCCTTACTAATCGACCTATCCAGCTTACGATATAAATTATGATCGTGGATCGCGTGTATACCTAATGGAATTTTTCTAATTGCATAAGGCTATCTTTCCCGAAGAATTAATACCAATAACTAAAGGGTAAGTGTACAACCGATCTTACTGATAGGAAAGTCTAATTACTTTTTCTATTTTTAGTAAATTGAACAGGGCTACAATTTGGAAAAATGAAAGTTATTTTGTGCATTCACTCACGAACAACACTGTACGGAAAAGGGGTACCACTGATCATGAATCCAAAAGTTACACTAATGAACGAAAAGGAAATAATTACGGTCGCCAGCCCACAAGGGCGATTTACATCCAAAATTCTGTACGAGATGATGCGAAAGAAAAACATTTATTATTAAACACTGACGTGGCAACTGAAGGATGACACTTTTTTGACACTAATTTTAAGTATGTAATGATAAAGAAAACTGAGAAGTCACTTTTACGTTAAGTTTGTCATTAAATTTTGAAAAAGGCAATCGAGTAATGATTTGAAAATATCCATTAAGCTGTATGTTAGTATTGAACTTCGTTACGTGAACAGTGACTTTCAGAGATCTCAACGTAACGTCATCAAAGAAATTTAGAGAAAGGCAAGCACTTTTTACTTTGCAGCTACTCAGTTTTCAAATTGGATTTCATATTATTGTCTAAACAACTGAGCCCTTTTTTTTTACTGACCTGAACAGAATTAAATACCAGAATACCCGCTCCCTCCGCGCGCTCTGCGCAACAACCTCCTACCCAAAGATTTTATAACGCACAAGCACTGCTATTATCGTTGCTAGTCGATGCAAATAACAATTCCTTTGCCTTTTTCCCAGTGCTTATAAGTTTCACAGTAAAACACAGATAAATAAAATGAAACGTCAACAGGCTTTAACCTAAATGTAGACATACAGTGAAGCAATGTCCTTACTTATTAAAAGAAAGCATTTAAATTACAAATATTTACATACAATCAAAAAGAAATTTACATATCGGTAGCAGGTGCCATGCATCCTGCGTTTTCGGTGTTACAGACCCTTTTTTTTTTGCTAGAAAATGTTTTTCAGCAGTGCTACCAACGTCATCTACATTCATTATACCTCCTTTTTTTAGATTATTTTAACCAGATAAAAGCTGTTAAATTCTTTAAAAAATCGCTTAATTTAATAACTTTAACTGTAAAATGTGAAGAAATGGTGGGTGATACAGATTTTTAAGTATCATATTTGGATTTCCCACCCTAAAAAACATAAGAATAAGGTATTATCAGCAAAAAAGTTTTTCCATCGTTAGCCTGTGGAATTATTCTCTTTATGGTCAGGGCCAAAGTTTTTCCTTCCTGCAAACATCCTGCCAGTTGCACTTAAGGAGGAAAGTCTTTCTTCGCTCTGAATTGCGTTTAGCACACCTGTTGTCATGTTGTCTTTCCAGAGGTTTGCTCCATCTGTTTGTTTCCGACTCTTTGAGCTTTACATTAGTGCAGTGTCTGAATTTACAGTGTCGGTAGAGTTCGACCAATGTTGCATCCACATATTGCGACTACCTTTATACAACGGCTATACGATTTACTAGAGTCCTGGTCCAGCACAAATTTTCATATGTTAGCAGTTGGTGAAGCCGTTGTAAAATCGTATGTGCAATTTGCGGATGCATTTCGTAGTCTTTTAGCTTGCTTACATAGTAGTTCACCTATGTGTTCAGTGCCTTGGTGGGCTATATGCCGCTTCTAATTCTCCTTCGTTTTTGGAGACGATCTTCCGGTTATGTTTTCAGATTGTCTTGTGGCAGGTTTTGATTGCTGGCTCAGGTTGTGGTGAATCATGGATGCGTACTATGTACTCAAAAGTGATTTTAATCGGTTCTTGGGGCTAGGATTCGGTCGCATATAGTTATAGTCTAACTTTTCTTTCAATATGTGTATTCGTGTTGGTAGTGACATTATAGCATTATACAACAAATCTCCTTAAATTGAATACTTGCTGTCTACAATAGCAAGGCGCTTAACTCACCCATGGCAGTGTTGTTGACAGCAGACAGCAATGAAACGCGGCTGGTCTGCGCACGACTGTTACGACATGCAGACTGACTGACCACTCGGCTAGGGAAGGCAGACAAGATAAGGATACTCTCCTAGCATTTGTTGATGTGGAGGAAGCTTACGTTAATGTATGGTGAAATAAGGTATTCACCATCCTTAGAAGATTACGGCTAAAGTATGGAGACAGACGAATAATACACAACGTACACGAAACACATAGGTGTAATTATAGAAGGTCAAAAGAGACAGGTTCGCCTTAAGAAATGTGCAAGCCAGGATTACAGCTTATCACAACTGTTGTTTAAATTGGGCGTCGAAGAAGAAACCAACGAAGTCAGGAAGCGTTTCATAACGCAATTACAAGTTCCGGGGAATAGTTAAAAACGCTAAGGTTTTCAGATGACATAGCATACCCGCCCTGGCCACGTGTAAGGAAGACTTGGTAAAACACCTGTTGAAAGGAATGGATAGCATACTTTATGCGTCATGTCGCTTAAGGATAGACGGAACAAAGGCGAAAGTGATGAAGACTAGGAGAAAGGAGCGTAATAAGTTGCTTAACCTCGGAACTGATAATGTCTCAGTTGTGGAAGTATCCTCCAGTCTACGAATCGAGATTACACAGAAGAGCAGAAGCAACGAAGGCATAAGCAGTCAGATGGTGCAGAGGAGGAGAGCTTTCTTGTGTTAAAGAGCACTAATGATATCATATAGGAAGTTTCTGCAAGTGTACGTTCTGAGCACAGCGTCGTGTGAAAGCTGATCCTGGTAGTCAGGAGAATGAGGAACTGGAAGCATTTGAAGTGCGATGCTGTCAAAGAGCGTTAAAAACTTTAGTGGATAGACAACCTGCTAAAAGGAAAGTGTGAGGATAGAAGTAGATGGAGAGCAACTACCAGAAGAAGAGACAGGTTAGTGAGACATCCAAGAAGATTAACCTGCACTGGGAGGAGCTATTGTAGACAGCAAGTATTCAATTTAAGGAGATTTGTTGTATACATATATTGAAAGAAAAGTTAGACTGTAACTTTATGCGACCGAATCCTAGCCCCAAGAACCGATGAAAATCACTTTTGAGTACATAGTACGCATCCATGATTCACCACAACCTGAGCCAGCAATCAAAACCTGCCACAAGACAATCTGAAAACATAACCGGAAGATCGTCTCCAAAAACGAAGGAGATAAATACCGCAAGTAAACCGAGACTAGAAGAGATTATAGAGCTTGAGGGTAGTTTTGTTCTGTCGTTACAACTACAAAAATGCGTGATTTGTTTCACCAGGCGCGTTTCCCTTTAGTGAGGTAAAGCATTATCAGTGGTCTGTAATTAAGTTATTTATATTTTGATTTGCCTTTAGATCGAAAAACAGTTCGTTGTGTGGCCATTGTGTCTGCAGTTGCTTTACAACTCTTGAGTGTATTTTTGTTGCAAATCAAAATGTAAATAATTTAATTACAGACCACTGGTAATGTTTTACCGCAATCACGCGAAACGCATCCGGTGAAAAAAGTCACTCATTTTACGACAGAACAAAAATACCCTCAAGAATTGCAAAACAACTACGGTCGCTATGGCCACACAAATGAAGAATTTAGATTATAGAGTGTTGTAGATGTGACGTAGTGACGAAGAGGTCAACCCAAGGTAGGAAACACAGCATACCAGCCTAAACACTGTTAACTTAAAAAACCAATAAACTAACTACTATTTACACAAAGAGTGAGCATGACTATCTTTGCCCGTTTTACTTTGTCGCAGGTTATGAGTCCCAGTTCCAGAAGCATGGTTGGCACATAGCACAAAGCCTCGGCCTGCCTTATGACACTGGTAAGTCTAATATAAAAACCTGACAGATAGCAGCGCTTTCATCTTACTGTGTAATATGATGTTTCCAAGCTATACACAGCATATATAAATTTAAGTATCAGCTTATGTGCACAACTCTTACGCAATGAGACAGAAAGCAATCGCGCAATGTCTGTAGTTTGCAAGAAACGACAGAGCTTCACATCCTGTCAATGTTATTAAAGGTGAAGCACCGACATTGCTCCCTCAGGACCGAAAGGATGGCTACCATGGCTTTGTCGAAGAGCCGTTCGGCCATTCAATTTGGAAGTTTGTGATAAGTTCCTATGGGACCAACTGCTGAGGTCATCGATCCCTAGGCTTACACACTACTCAGTCTAACTTAAACTAATTTACGCCAAGCGCAACACACACACCCATGCCCGAGGGAGGACTCAAACCTCCGACGGGGGGAGCTGCGCGGACCGTGGCAAGGCGCCCCAGACCGTGCGACTACCCCGCGAGGCTCGGTCATTCACCTCAGGGTGTTAGAGACGTCGCGGTATACCGAATGTGCACGGCTGGGCAGCATTTCAAGCCTGCTCCTACTGAACTCTGCTAATTGGTTACGGAATGTTCTGACCGATATCATGCAACCATTTCCTGTGACATTTTTATTTCTTGTGCTGTGATTAACTAACATCATTATCTTCACTGGAGCGCGTTTATCGACGCATTTAGTATTGTGTTAAAAGAGAGAAATCTTTGAATCCTGCAGTTTTTCGCAGTATTATGCTTGAATGTATTACGTATTTTTACACATAATTCTCAGTAGCAAGAAATAAATGCTACTTAAGTCGTTATCTTGTAGGCTCGATCTAATCTGAAATTGTTTTCATTATGTCTCTTCTGGGAGGAGACAGCTGATACGACGTAAGCAATTTTTTTTTGTATGTGTAGACAAGGACGCTAAATAAGGTAGCCAGAATATCCAGAAATGTTAAAGATGTAATGAAACATCAGTGTACAGTGGAGTTAAGCTTTATTGTGTAACGGATGTTTCTGATACTAAATAGTTATCGAGTTACGGTGTTTTATTACTGCATGTTTCATACGTTCCTTACAAGTGGAGTTCCCCACATCGAACGGCTATAATCGAAAAAAATTTATTTTAAAATATGAAGTTCTGTCCGTTCCAAGTTCTGTATTTACAAGTTTGAAGGATAACGAATGGATTTTAGATGCACGAGTTGCCGAAAAAAATCCTTGTTAAAGGAGTTATGTGCAGCAGATTCCCAAAACTCATATGTTAGATATTGTGAAACGAAAAGCTAAACGTTTGCTTAAGACAATACCTATTACCGCATGGAGAAGTTACAAAGCCATGTTTTGCAAAAACAGTAGTTGCTTTCTGTCGTACGTTCTTCCCTTATTCGTCTTCGAAGTACAAATGTGGAGTTTCAGTGAAATGATTAAAACACAGCGGAATGAAACAATTTGTACACCTGATACTCGAACGTTCGACATAATTTTCGGTATATCGGCAGGGCAGTAGTACAGTAACAAAAGCCAGTGTGATGACATTATCCAAATCCTTACCTCGATCGGTTCCATCTAACCAGACACAACTAAATGTAAAAGACGTAACGAGGAACGTACTGAACACGGTGCTAACTAGACTGACATTTCTGGAATATGATGATGTATCCATAATTGTGTCAATTATTGTTATTGTTGTTATTATTAATATGTGCAGTTAATGTACTTCATCTATGGTAATGTAAACTTGCTAAAATTAGTAAGTTATCATTATAGTAGATGAAGTACGTTAACTGTAAATTCTACTACTACATGAATACATGATATTTCAGAAATGTTAGTCTAGTTGACGCTGTGTACATTATATTCCTCGTTACGTCTTCATTATGCGAATAATGAATCCTCACAGAAATGTGTGGCACCAGAATTAAACGAATCTGGAGAAGAAGTTGAATGGATTGGAGAAAAGCAGATACATATTAAAAATACCTATAATCCTCCGCTTGCGAACAAAGTTTTATAGAGTATTTCCATTGGTTTTAAGGTAACGACAGAATTGGAAACCCCCCTCTCAAATATTCCCTACTGAGGATCATTATGCCCCCCTCGCAGCTTCATAACGGATCAAATGGCGGTGGGAGGGTGGGGGAGAGGGGGAAGCTTTTCAGCCACTCACTAAAACGTAAGTACCACAATTATGATGTAGATGACAATGATTACAGGAATTACTTAATAGTGATGGCTGGTGGTAAGATCGAAATTGAGAAAACAACTAGGTCTGCGTACACTGGACGGATTTTCCATGAAAGTTTTTCGTTAATTTCTTGTCTCAGCTCACCTCTCACAGGTCCTGCCTGCGCAAATGAACTCATGCTTCCATCACAGATATATGTATGTCGTAGTCGCAAGGTTGCGCTGAGAATTACTGGTTCGTCTCTAGGTGAAGAAAAAGAATTTATTCATCAATATTTGGCCGGTAAAGTGAAGTGAGTTGGTAGCGTACAGTTCCTAACTATCAATCTTCGCGTCAATATCCTCAATTAAGTCCAAAAGCTGTCTTCAGTGTCCCATGGGATGAGGGAAGGGGAGTTGCATGGGGGTATTAAAGTCTATGGCTCCCTTCTTCTTGGATTTTTATTTATATAAATTTTATGACATACGACTACTGCAATACTGCAAGTTTTTAATGCAGCGTTCTCACATATTCACGGATCATATAGCTACGTTATCGGCTAATTATTAATTGCAATGAATAATAATAAACATTTGATAGTGATTCTATTCCCCCTTGAGTTTGCAGATGTCAGTGTACTAATAACTGAAAGTAGATAAAACCTCGTTACGTGGATACTACATACAAACGTATGGCATTAAAGGCACAACCCTAAATTAGTCAGGGGAGGAGAAATCACCTGGACATCAATAAGATGGAGAACGAAAAGATGCTACCAGTAGTCAAAGATTTGACATTCCAAACAACGGACAGCTGTAAATACCTGAGAAGATTTCCAGTGAATGCAAAGCTCGAAAGCCGAAATTAAGGCGTGAGCAGCGACGAATGGGTTGAACGATTTTAAAGAGAACAGGAAAGCAAGCACTTTCTGATATTCCGCAATTTTATTTATCCATAATCAGGTGTTCGGCTTCGGAGGTCATCATCAGTTGAGAACTGAATGTCCGCAACCGGAGAATACGTGTCTCCTCCACTTCTGACTCCAATCCCGAGCCGGGGTCGCGTTGTTGTCAGGAGGTCGAGTGCAGAGCGGGGGTGAGTTATCCTGTAGAGGACCGGGCCGCCAATGAAACGTCATTCAATTGACAATCATTTATTGGCGAGAGTTTTACAATCTGTCTTCTTCCCAGCACTATCGAGTAGCGACCGTACTGAGTCCGCGCTGCTTGAAAGCGCGGACAGCACGCCAGTGTCCGGCGAGGATCTTGCTGAGCACAGGTGCTGACGATGCCTAAGGTGTTTGCCGCAGCCCCGTTGCAGGAGGATGCAGCAGCCGTGGGTCTCAGCAGCCTGGCGTCGCCGTGGGCGCTCGTCAGAGTGCAAGCGCTCTCCAACATTGAAGCTGCGCTTTGGCTCTCAGCTTCAAAAATCTGCACATCCCTGATGTCGGTTGTCGAGAAGGCGTGGAGGTAGAAGGCCCAGCAGCAACAGGAAGGACAGCCCCAATGGCGGTCGAAGCACGCAGCCGCTAAGGTGGTACTTGTACCGTCGCAGTACCGGCGACACAGGCGCTCAGCACCTAAGTCGAACGTCTTGCAGACGGACGGATCTGTTCTTCATCCACAGAAGATCGGCCCAGCCTCTATCGTCAGTCAGTCACATTGTAACCGGACGAAATGCGGTTTGCAAGTCAGAAGTCCTCTGCCCCGTCGGGCTGCTGTGGATTTGCAGCAGTGGACAAGTTGTTGGAAGCTTGTAGACACTTTTTGAATTCACCAGAGTATCCTGCATCTTAACAGAACTGGTCTTCCACCGGCATTCGTAACGCAGGTGCAGGTGCAATGGCCCAACTCTGACAGTGAGCTTGAGGAGGGCACAGGTTTTGTATCAGGAGATGACGTGCTTCCCCTCAACCCCTCTCGCCCTCTTTACACTGGTAATCGATTGTGCCCTCGTTTTCTCAGCCTGTCAGTGCTCTTGGCTGATCTAGTTTTTAACTTCAGGGTTTCAGAGCGTTCCTTTATGAGAAGTTTGCCTCCTGAAAGGCGTTCTTGTGGCATCTCTAAGTAAAGTTACTATATTTAGCCTCATTAAAGTAGCACGTAGCCTGCTCGGCTAGCCGCGCGATCTAACGCGCTGCTTCCCGGGCGGGAAGGCGCACCGGTCCCCGGCACGAATCCGTCCGGTGGATTAGTGTCGAGGTCTGGTGTGCCTGCTAGCCTGTGGATGGTTTTTGAGGCAGTTTTCCACCTACCTCGGTGAATGGGGGCTGGTTCCCCTTATTCCGCCTTAGACACACTGTGTCGGCGATTGCTGCACAAACACCGTTTCCACGTATGCATACACCATAACTATTCTACCATGCAAACATTTGGCGTTACACTCGTCTGGTAAGAGACGTTCCTTGGGGGGTCCACTGTGGGCCGAACCGCACAATAACCCTGAGTTCGGTGTGGGGCGGCGGTCGGTTGGGTAGGTGGACTGCTGCGGCCTGTTGTGGGGTTGTGGACCACTGAGGGCTACGGCGGGACGAAGCCTCTCTGCCGTTTTTAGGTCCCCGGTTTAATACATACATAGATACATACAGGAGCACGTTCTGTCTGTTCTGTACTGTTGTTGAAGTGCTGAATCGGTTGTTCTTGGCTTCCCTCCCTCACAGTCTGATGAAATAAGTTCACAGCTTATTTGTACTTCGGGTCACCCGTGTTCACATTGAATTAGGGTGCCGTTGTGTAGTCGGCAGACACGCCCCACTTAGCCGCCTCCTTTGGTTCTTAACAAAATTTTATACCTACACTTACTTACTATTCTACTCTGAAAGCAAATGAGTGGATTTACGAAACTCTAGGGAACAAAATTTTACATTTACATTTGTAACACGCCCAGTACTGTCATTCTTCTCAGCTCATTGTTATTTGTGAAGGAGCTAGAACACATCACTACAAAGAAAAGTGGTGAATTGGTTCTTCTTGGATTTCCCTCCCACGTTTATTGTCAGAAACTCCATACCTCTAATGGATAAAGCTAAAGATATAATGTGTCATCCAGTTCCGAACTTCTAACACCTCTAGCTTACTTATGAATTACCTACTGATGAGTGCGTTAATATATCTGCCGACTTTTTTTCACATATCTACAAGAAGTCAAATAGAATTAGATGATTAATATTTGGTATTCAAAAATGCGTATAACATAATTCTTTCTAGTCTGAGAACTCTTCTATAGATTGTCTCATAACCTACCCATGACTTTCCCTTTCAGTCTCACACTGTGAGAAATTTTCGTAGGTAACTTTGAACAAGTTTTCTTACATAAAGCACCCATGAAATGCAAAATTAAATACTGCCTCAGATATGGATAATGTGCTGTGCTAGTGTGCAGGTGCAACTCGACAATTAAAAACATTCTTTCAACATTAAATACCAATATTATTCAATCATTGGACAATGAGCTATGAAGTTGTTCTATAAATTTCTCGGACTTTAATACAAACACCAACACAAAGAAATTCTTTTTTTGTATTTATATAAAAACAGCGACGTTATATTCGCTGCAGGCTAGCAGCACTCAGAAAATCACTAACACGTAGCTTTCCATTTCAAAGAGTATGGCCACATGTATCTGCTCCATTATATGAAAACTGCCTTCCGAAAATAATTGTGAACAATCAGACTCATTGTGCCCTGCAATGGCTATAGCTATGAACCGACTGATAATGTTCAATGAATCAAATTTAGTGAAATCATATTACTTCAGTTTGCTAGCCAACATAAACCAGTGGGTAATGACAAAAACTAGTGCTCTGTTCCAGGAGTTGTCAAACTTTCATATAGCCATACAAAAAAGGGTAAAATCTTGCAGTTTTAGTCGTGCATATTACAAGTAACATCGCCAAGGTAATATTCAAAATATTCAAATGTAATCATACCTTTCGGACAAATTGGGGTATGTATGGTCGACTGCAAGAACTGGCGAAAACTATATGTTGATCTGTCAGGCAGAGCTGTGATAATTTGGTTCTCATAATATGAGAGTAGCTGGATCCTAGGGAAAATAGATTCGACTTTTGTGAAAATACGTTTTACCAGAAAAGAGTCATGTGATGTATAGTGTGACTACCCAGATACCGTTAAGAGGTGACACTAATGGAAATACTCGAAGTCAATGAAAATGTGGCACAGAACGCGAGGTTACTTTTTTTCTTCTCTGTTAAATTCTTATTTTAATTTGTTTATGTTGTGCCTTTATTTGTAAAAACTTCGAATCTGTAAAATCTGTGTACGTCACACGCCATTTTATTCGAAGTTGAGACGTTTTGTTTTCACTCGATGCTGGCCTAAGAAACCGAAAACCGGTTTGTGAGCAAATAAATAACACTAACAGAACTTCAAGTAAGTGTTTACAATTTCATTATGCTTGTCACACTATACGAGGTACCGACGAAGATGTAATTTAATGTCCACAATAATGTTTCTGTATAAGATAACTTCACATTGCTTATAATGTACAGTGACTGGAGAAATTAACGGCCAAGGCGCCCTGCCGGTAATGAATCCAACAACAAATGTTTGAGAAAAGCGAGGAAAAGCTATATGATTTGACTGGAGCTAGTAACAATCCAAAATCTGGATTAAAAGGAAAATATTTTCTTTATCTCACTTATTTTAGTAAGCAGAACTAACAAAAGTCATATTAAAGTGTACTTTACAGAGTAAGATGACGTTATGATTAAGGTAATGGACTCATAGTCGGAAAGAGTAAGTTCAAATCTTCAACCACCCTCCAAGATGCAGGATTTCGCGGCATCCCTAACTCACTTACTTGAATGGCGGAATGGTTCCTTTAAAACATTCTCAGCCAATAACCCGCTCCATAGTCATGTAATGCGACCACACGTTCCATCTTTAATTACTTAGAGATCGATAGGGCGTTAAACTCTGAATGAGTGCCCAGTGGCGCAGCCGGTGTAAACCACGGGGAAACGCCTACGTGGCGCGCCACCACACTGCCGACGTCTCCCCTTTCACAGTTGCTCAGTCTGCTTATTCCCTTATTGAGTTCAACATGACTTTATAATGAAGTAAAAGGTGCACATTTCAGTCATTGTTTTTTCAACCAATTCACAGCATGGAACAACACACTCTCCAAAATCGCTCTGTTTACAACAGTAACACGATGCCGTTTTCACTGTTTTATTGCTGATAACTGTTGTGTTGTAATCAACAAAATACTAAACACAGAATGTACTGTTTGCATTTCGTTACGATGGCGTTCTTGGCCTCCACCTTCAAGTCGAGAATAAGACAAAAACATCTCCTTACCAAGGAAATGTAGGTCTTAAGATACTCTCGCTCAGCACAGTCCAATGAGAGTCTCTTCTTGATATCCTTCTCAGCACCCTTTATATCTGACTGCCCTATAGCACACTCCCTTCTTCTATTTCTTCTCCTTCCTCCTATTTCCTACTTTAGCCCTTACTCATTTCATTCAGTTGTCACTAAACCTCGTCCAGACGGAAACTGTCTCCTGGGCACGTGCCCCGGCTTCTACAGGGTGTTACAGAAAGGTACGGCCAAAGTTTCAGGAAACATTCCTCACATACAAAGAAAGAAAATATGTTATGTGGACATGTGTCCGGAAACGCTTACTGTCCATGTTAGAGCTCATTTTATTACTTCTCTTCAAATCACATTAATCATGGAATGGAAACACACAGCAACAGAACGTACCAGCGTGACTTCAAACACTTTGTTACAGGAAATGTTCAAAACGTCCTCCGTTAGCGAGGATACATGCATCCACCCTCCGTCGCATGGAATCCCTGATGCGCTGATGCAGCCCTGGAGAATGGCGCATTGTATCACAGCCGTCCACAACAAGAGCACGAAGAGTCTCTACATTTGGTACCGGGGTTGCGTAGACAAGAGCTTACAAATGCCCCCATAAATGAAAGTCTAGAGGGTTGAGGTCAGGAGAGCGTGGAGGCCATGGAATTGGTCCGCCTCTACCAATCCATCGGTTACCGAATCTGTTGTTGAGGAGCGTACGAACACTTCGACTGAAATGTGCAGGAGCTCTATCGTGCATGAACATGTTGTGTCGTACTTGTAAAGGCACATGTTCTAGCAGCACAGGTAGATTATCCCGTATGAAATCATGATAACGTGCTCCATTGAGCATAGGTGGAAGAACATGGGGCCCAATCAAGACATCACCAACAATGCCTGCCCAAACTTTCACAGAAAATCTGTGTTGATGACGTGATTGCACAATTTCGTGCGGGTTCTCGTCAGCCCACACATGTTGATTGTGAAAATTTACAATTTGATCACGTTGGAATGAAACCTCATCCGTAAAGAGAACATTTGCACTGAAATGAGGATTGACACAATGTTAGATGAACCATTCGCAGAAGTGTACCCGTGGAGGCCAATCAGCTGCTGATAGTGCCTGCACATGCTGTACATGGTACGGAAACAACTGGTTCTCCCGTAGCACTCTCCATACAGTGACGTGGTCAACGTTACCTTGTACAGCAGCAACTTCTCTGACGCTGACATTAGGGTTATCGTCAACTGCACGAAGAATTGCCTCGTCCATTGCAGGTGTCCTCGTCGTTCTAGGTCTTCCCCAGTCGCGAGTCATAGGCTGGAACGTTCCGTGCTCCCTAAGACGCCGATCAATTGCTTCGAATGTCTTCCTGTCGGGACACCTTCGTTCTGGAAATCTGTCTCGATACAAACGTACCGCGCCACGGCTATTGCCCCGTGCTAATCCATACATCAAATGGGCATCTGCCAATTCCGCATTTGTAAACATTGCACTGACTGGAAAACCACGTTCGTGATGAACACTAACCTGTTGATGCTACGTACTGATGTGCTTGATGCTAGTACTGTAGAGCTATGAGTCGCATGTCAACACAAGCACCGAAGTCAGCATTACCTTCCTTCAATTGGGCCAACTGGCGGTGAATCGAGGAAGTACAGTACATACTGACAAAACTGAAATGAGCTCTAACATGGAAATTAAGCGTTTCCGGACACATGTCCACATAACATCTTTTCTTTATTTGTGTGTGAGGAATGTTTCCTGAAAGTTCGGCCGTACCTTTTTGTAACACCCTGTATAACAAAGATAAGGCATTGCCCTGAGTGGTTTCTTTTCTTAGTTAAAGGGGCCATACGTACTTTGTCACTGACTGGCTCCAATTGTTATGGGAGCCTGTTGTTGAAGGTATGCCGGAGCGTGACGCGTTCTTTGCTCAGAGATATAAGACAAGCCTCTCAAACATTTGATCTCTCTGCCAGCTGTTCATTTCATGCATGTGAGTGCTATCGCTATTCTCATAAGTGGATAGATACCAGTGATGTGACTATAATGATACTCGGTTCAATAGATTCTGACCTATATGAAGCCTGCGAATATCATTTTGTGGTCTGAATAGTACGTCCTTGCACAAAAATTATGTTTTCTAACAGAACTGATTTTGAAGTTCTCAGGTGTTGTGCCAGACGGGGGTTGTGGAAGCCACACAAAATTTCAACGATACACCTGCTCGCCATCTTCATTTGCGACTGTGGAGACCTGTAGTGGCTCGCCAGCTTATACATTCTTTTATAAGAAAAGCGGTGCCTACCTGAATGGGGAAGGGCTGTGACGTTCTCGCAGGGAAAGGTGACAACCAGAGCCCCCTGCAACATAAACGTGCAGCGGACTGCGCATGCGCACCTCAGGAAACCTCAACCTCAAACCGCGGACTGTAGGGTAAGCGAGCGGGCAAGATACTGGCCTCCGGCGTCGAGCCCTCATACAAGTAGATATGAACTTACTGAGCTGCAAGTTCCACCACAGCACCAGACGCATCGCCCGAGATCCTTTCAAGCCACAGACAGCACATTTGGACAGGGCTGAGAGCAGACAGTTTGAAGATAGTAGATCACGTTATATCAGGAATCGGATGTGTGCGAAGTAAAGGATCTCACGTGTACCACAGCTGCTGCTGGTGGACAGTAACGTCGTCGTAAAGCTCTCCTACCGCTCAATGTTTCTTCCTGACCGCACCATAATAACATATACTGTATGTATTCAAAAATACTACACCAAATGGATTTCTTTGGAGAAATAAATACGCTCAGCGTCGCTTTGCAACGAAATAAGGTAACTATTCTTTTTATTTTTATTTTTTAGTCGTCTGTCTTCTGACTGGTTTGATGCTGCCTGCCACGAATTCCTCTACCTGTGCCAACCTCTTCATCTCAGAGTAGCACTTGCAACCTGTGTCCTCAATTATATGCTGGACATATTCCAATTTCTGTCCTTGTCTACAGCTTTTGCCCTCTACAGGTCCCTGTAGTACCATGGAAGTCATTCCCTGACCTCTTGTCAAAGGTCCTATCATGCTGTCCCTTCTCCTTGTCAGTTTTTTTCCATACATTTCTTTTTTCTCCGATTCTGTGAGGAACCTCCTCATTCCTGACTTTATCAGTCCACCTAATTTTCTACTTTCTTTTCTAGCGTCACCTCTCGAATGCTTCTATTCTCTTCCTTTTCGGTTTTCCCACAGTCAATGATGTGCCCCATACGTACATTACCAGAAATTTCTTCCCCAAATTAAGGCTTATGTTTGATACTAGTAGACTTCTCTGGCTCAGGAATGCCCTTTTTGCCGGTACTAGCCTGCTTTTTATGTCCTCCTTGCTCCGTCCGTCATTGGTTATTTTGCTGCATAGGTAGCAGAATTCCGTAACTTCATCTACTTCGTGACCATCAATTCTGATGTTAAGTTTCTCGCTGTTCTCATTTCTGCTACTTCTCATTACTTTCGTTTTCTTCGATTTACTCTGAATCCATGTTCTGTACTCATTAGACTGTTCATTCCATTCATCAGATCATTTAATTCTTCTTCACTTTCACTCAGAACAGAAATGTCATCAGCGACTCGTATCATCCACATCCTTTCACCTTGAATTTTAGTCCAACTTCTGAACATATCTTTTATTTCCATCATTGCTTCTGCGATGTATATATTGAATAGTAGGGGCCAAAGGTTACATCCTTTTTAATCCCAACACTATGTTCTTGGTCTTCCACTCTTATTGTACGCTCTTGCCTCTAGTACATATTGTATATTAGCCGTATCTCCCTATAGCTTACCAGAATTTCGAACATCTTGCACCATTTTACACTGTTGAACGCTTTTGCCAGATTCACAAATCCTATGGAGGTGCTTTTATTTTTCTTTAGCCTTGCTTCCATTATCAATCACAATGTCAGAATTGCCTCTCTGGTGCCTTTACCTTTCCTAAAGCTAAACTGATCATCATGTAACACGTCCTCAATTTTCTTCCCCATTGTTCTGTATATTATTCTTGTAAGTAACTTTGATGCATGAGCTGTTGTAATTCTTGCACTTGTCAGCTCTTGCTGTTTCGGAATTGTGTGGATAACATTTTTCCAGTGATCAGATGCTACGTCGCCAGACCTATACATTCTACACACTGATGTGAATAGTCACTTTATTGCCAATGATTATAGAAATTCTGATGGAATGTTATCTTGTCCACCAAAGTAATCTTAAACTCTGATTCTAGTACTGGGTCGCCTAGCTCTTCAAAATCGATTCCTGTTTCTTCTTCTATCACGTGAGACAAATATTCCCCTTCAACGTACTCTTTCCACCTATCCGCTCTCTCCTCTGCAATTAACTGTGGAATTCCCATTGCACTCTCAATACTACCACCTGCGATGGGGCGGGGTCGGTCGTCTGTGTTGTTTTTAATGCTATCGTTCAGTCCACCTACATCGATAGGATTCTTCTCGATGTCCCTTCACTCTGTGGTAGCAGATACATGCTAGGCAGTGTAAAGCAGCATCGATGAAACCACTACCTAATACCTACCACACAGAGGCCGCGTAACTAGTTGAAAGTCACTTCCTGAAAGTTCATGATTAAAAAATCGGGTGTTCAGGATATTCAGTCTACTTGCAGAAAAGCATTTAAAATTAGATTAACTCTGTTTTTTATTTGTATTGAAACTCATGAAATAGCTATCAAGTCCTTATTTAATATGGTGAAACATTATCATTGAAAGTTCACTGTCTGTATAACAAATATTCACTCGAAAAGCAGGCAGAATTTTAACAAGTCCGGCCCGACTAATTTTTACGTTCTACCAACCACAGACCCACAACTATTTGCGAGTTAAACACTCGTTCGTTTCAGAGGTCTTCTTGGTAAGAAGTGCTCGCCAGAGTATTTAATAGAGAGCACGAAACACGCCACGCGGAATTGCTACTACGACCAGAAAGTTTGCACGCTCCTATCTCTCAAACTATTTAACTTAGAAACACCAAATTTTCATTAAAATGTTCGTAACTCCAGCCGCTTCAGTCACGATATGTTCGAACCGAAATTAGCTCACTATTTCCTGATCTTACAGAATATTTTCAAGGAGCGATCTAACATCGTGTTACCCATAGGCTGGCTAGCAAGCTACTCTATCGAGGTACTCTCCTGTCTGACCACACCCCTATTTGCACGGGAACGGCTCAATTCTGATTGGTTGTAGATCTAAACGGCCAAACAGAACATTGCTTCCTGATCATTCTAGCGGAAAATCTTGCCTTATCCAATCACTAATTTGATAGTAATTAATGTCAGCAAAACTTCAATTTCTTGTATTCTGTTTAATCAAAATAAACAAAGTGCGAAATATTCTTCAAATTGATAAACTTATTCCGTCTCTAACTGCCATTCTGGCTGCTTTTACACAAAAGCATGCTCACACAGACATACGTCACCTGAATCGTGGTTGCAATATAACTTTCCCACGGTTCGTTTGTACAAGGTTTTACGTAAAATGAAATATTAGATTTTAACGTATGTCCCACATACACTCTCTCAATCCTTATCACGCACTCACACAACAAAATATAATAAAATAATAATTTTGACCGATTTTTGTATTATGTAATGCAAAGTGACTAAAGTTTTAAAAAGAAAATTCTAATTAATTAATTTTTATGGACTGACAACTTTGCAATGCTTCAAATGATAATGAAAGTCAATCTGTTACTGTTCCTAACCTAGTTTTAAAAAACAAGCGTAGGTTTTAGGACTTTTGGATAATACACTTTATCTCCAGAACTGTAATAAATAAAAATCTGAAATTTTGACAGCGTCATTCCATTAATAACAAAAGGCTGTGTACCAAAATCTGATAATAACTAATATGGATTATTTAGATTAGTAAAGGGTATGAATCTTCGTATCAACTGAATGTTACGCTATGCAATTCTCACGGCAGGTAGCGTCAGCTATGCTGTGAGCAAAGTGAAAAAAAAAAAAAATAAATAACAAAGCCATCCTGCAGCCACCGTACAAGATGGTTGTGTGCCTAACTGCAACGAATGTCATCCCGTAATAACTTGCTGTGTTACACGCACCCCATGAACCTAAAATTACTTTTAAGTGCATTTAAGGTTCATGTAACGGCAATGTTATTACTGAATTCTTTAACTGAACCTACAAATTTAACTATGGGATTTTTAATGAAAATTGTTCCTACTTACAAGTTCTTCAAATGAACGAAATATCAAAAATACATTACAATTTTTCCGATGTTACATCAGATTTCAAAGGCTTGGACCTGATAGCGAGTAATAAAATTGATTTACATTAGCAAATATTCAAGTTTTCCTCGAAATTAAATTATACTTTAACCAATTGCTTGACAAATTTCTATATCATTTTGCAACGAAATAAACCACTTAATGCTCTTTACAGTCGGTATTGTACAGTTCATGAAACCTAATATACACCACTGGCCATTAAAATTGCTACACCACGTAGATGACTTGCTACAGATGCGAAATTTAACCGACGGGAAGAAGATACTGTGATATGCAAATGATTAGCTTTTCAGAGCATTCACACAAGGTTGGTGCATTTTATAGTGGGAGAATTCCTAAGCAAGTTCCCGCTGAAAGCAATACTTATTACTATGTAAGCAAGCCAAAAAAAAAAAAAAAAACAATTTTTTTTCAAAAATTTATGTTTTCTTTAACTTTTCTTTTCAGAAAAAATATTTACCTTACAGTTGCTATAAAATATCTTATGACTTTACGTAAAACAAGCTATGATACACAGAGAATGCAAAATTACGGGAAATGTTGAAAATATTCACGCTAACTTATGTGGCTCTCAAATAAACATCAGATACATAATCTATTTACTTACTTCTACTAGGCACTTTTCTTATGCCCTTTACCACAAACATCTTCAAACATCATTTCTACCTGTTCTGAAAATGGCTTAGAAATCACATATTAAGGAGTCACATTACATTATTTTTTCAGTATATCTTTGTACATAGCTTTCACTCCACATTCATTGGTGTTAGTCTTTAGTAATCATTTACCTCCAAAAATATCTTTCTTTTACTAGTTCCCTTATTATCTGATGGCATTTACTCTCTTTGTACAATTTTATATACATTATTTACTACGATAGGTAAGAAGGAAAGAAAATAGCAAAAAAGTTCTGATTGTTGAAGAGTTTGGTTGATAATACAAAACGAAAAAGAAATTATATTTTCAACAACTCAGGATGTCTGGTGTTCGT
Organism: Schistocerca americana; assembly: GCF_021461395.2. Taxonomy (NCBI): domain Eukaryota; kingdom Metazoa; phylum Arthropoda; class Insecta; order Orthoptera; family Acrididae; genus Schistocerca; species Schistocerca americana. Next base: position 856,454,918 of record NC_060119.1, on the reverse strand, counting down.
CATACACCTGACGACGCTAAGAATGTGCGTCTCCTTAGGTCTATTAACTACTTCTGTCCCCATCATCCTTCTGTATGTACTTTTTTAAATCAGTGATATTTCGCAATCCCAGAAGTTTGTGCAACTTAACATATTCTAGTTTATATGCATTGGCGTGAGGCTTGGCCACAATTCTAAAGGACCCCACATACTCATCTGTGAACTTTTTTGTTTCTGCAGTAAGCTTTTTAGTTTTTTCCTTGGTTTCACCAGCACTAAATCACCTACTTGAAAACTTGTAGGACACGCTCTCGCATCATGTCTTCTTTTTTTTCCAGAGCCCTTTTTCTAATACTTTCCCGTGCTATCCTCTTTTTCTGCTCCATGGCCATTTCAGAAAGAGTGTGAAATTCAAAATATTCTAAGTAGTTGGCTCAAGCTCAGTGCTTCTAATGACAATACGTCCTACAGAGTCGATTTAGATTCGTTATTCTTTTGCACATATTTCCCTGGGTAAAATAGGCTGAAATCTTTATTTGTTTTATATTCCTTTTGTTTAAACATTCATCAAACCTCTTGGACATGAATTGTGGTCCATTATCTGAAAACATGGCTTTCGGCACCCCAATGTTAACAAAATAATCTTTCTCTAGTTTACTAATAGTTACTTTGGAGTTTGCCTTGTAACATACCTCGTAAATCCATCTACCGGTACAAAGACATATTCTCAACCCCACCTTGAAACAGGTAAAGGGCCAAACATGTCCACAGCTACAAGATCTAGCCTATTCTGAGGTTCTACAGAATATGTTTGTCCCTGTACGATTGTATTATTTGCTCGCACCTTCTGACATCTGCCACAAGATTCCAGCCTTTTCTGTACCCTGCGCCACATTATATCGAAAATTACTACCTTATTCAGTTTCGCAGTACTTTTTCTGGCTTCATAATGCCCGTGCTTCCTACGCACATAATCTACCAGTAAGTCCACATGTTGTTCTGGGAAACAGATGCGTCATTATTCCTCGTCTTTCATTCTTCGCCTCAATCATATTTCCTGATGTATTTTGTAATATTCCGCTATTTTCGGAAAATCTGGATGACCTAGCCGGCTTTTTACCAGTTTAATATTGTCATCTTGATTTTGTTCCCTCCTGAGGTTCTTACAAATGCGATTAAGCGGTCGTTCTTTCTCTAATTGTATTCTTGTCAACAGAACATCACTCCATTCCCATTGTCCTAAAGGAACTACTTCTTACCCGTTTTCTTTCACATTTCCAGACAATATATCGGCTGCAATGTTCTCTGAGCCCTTTACGTACTTTATATCAAATTGCTGAAGATTCGTATACATTGACCACCTCCTCAGTCTGCCGTGTTTTAGTTGGCATGTCTGCAAATATGATAAGGCCCGATGGTCACTGTACACTATTACTTTGTGGCCTAATAGGTAATGTTAAAATATATGTAGCCCAAATATAATTGCTAGAGCTTCCGGCTCCGAAATGTCATAGTTCTTTCCGCCTGTTGCAACGATCGACTAGCAAGCGCGATCGTTTTGTCATCTTGGTTTTCTCCTTCTGTTTCAATTTGGAACAGTTCCACCCTCAGACCAGAACCACATTCATCTGATCCAAAACAGAAAGGCTGGCAAAATCAGGATGGTTACGATCTGACTATTTAGCGGCGCCTCTTTAAGTCCTTCAAAGGCCCTCTGACACACACTTGTACATCTAACGGTACATTTTTCTTTAATAGTTCTCTCAGACAAGGTGCATTGAATAATTGTCCAGGCACAAATTTTCGATAGAATCCAAAAAGACCAAACATACCTTTTAATTCCTTTCGGGCAGTAGGTGCCAAATAATTCCTAATCGCTTTAATTTTTTAAGGATCGGGCGTAATTCCTTTTCCACTGACAGTTAGTCCCAGGAATTTTATTTCTTTCCTCACAAACTCCGTTTTGTCTAATTTGAGTTTCATTCCACCCGTTTCTATTGCTTCTAAAACCTTATCCAACAACATACGGTGTTCTTCCCAAGTGGGAGTTGAAATCAACACATTGTCCACATAAACTGTAATTCTTCTTAATAACTGGTCACCTAGCACTAGGAACATTGCCCTAACAAATGCACAAACGCTGATGTTTAACCCAAAGGGCACAGCCTTGTACTGATAGCACCTTCCCTCGAACACGAAAGCTGTGTATTTCCCAGATTTCTTCGCTAAGGGTAGGTTCCAATAACCACAAGTTACATCAATCGATGTGAAAAATTTTGCACCTGTAAGTTTTTGCAATAATTCTTCTATATTTTCAGACCTCTCACTCTCTTGCAATATTATTTTGTTCAAAGTTCTAGCGTCCAAAACAAGCCTAATAGAACCATCTTTTTTAGGCATGACAACCAATTGGTTGTTATACACACTAATTCCCCTTTCTATAATGTCTGCTTTAAGCATTTTCTGAATCATATCTCTCACAACTTCTTTGTGTACTTCCGCAACAGCGAATGGCTTTCAGGAGAAATGTGCATCCTCTTTTACAGTTAGATAACATTCGTAATCTCGAACTAGTCCTGGCTGGTTAGAAAACACTTCCTGATGCCTGCTCAAAATTTGTTTTAGCTCATCCTTTTGTGTTTCTGTCAAATCCGATAATCCCTGTACTTTTCCGTTAATTCTTATTCGGATGTTTTCTACCTCAGAAGGATCTACTTCCTTCCTTTCGCAATACTCATTATATCCCACAATATCCTCTTTCTTTCTTTTGGCGGTAACGTATAGGTCTGTCACTTTGCTCGTCGGATTCATATTGCCTTTTACCAATAAAAGGAATAGCTACTGTTCTTCCCTTCACCACAATGACCGCTTCATTACGTCCAAACTCCACTTTTCCTTCGTACTTTTGTAAGAAATCTGCTCCCACCAGCATTCCCACGCTTAAGCCATTCATTATCAGAAAATTGTGGTCCAACTGTACATCACCGATCCTGACAGGTAGCATAACTTCATGTTTAACTTCTTTCTTACTTTTCCCTGTGGCTACAATATTTATGCCATTCACTGTCATTATAACCACTCCTTACTAGCGGGGAGAGCATTCACAAAACCCTGTGACACTGCACATAAATCGGAACCACTATGCAGTAAACAAGGAACCTTCCCATTAAAAATAATAACTTCTATTATAGGCTGTCCTGCAGTTTTCTCTCTGACTTCAGAATCAGGTTCATCTAACAAATATTGCACTACATCACGTCTATTGAATCCCGCACCTTCTGTGGAAATTACGCACATATTCACGGAGTCTTCTTCCTCTTTAAATGTGGCAGATTTAATTAGTCTGTCCACTACTGACAAATCAAAACCCTTCTCCCAACACTCTCCTTCTTTAATAATAATAATAATAATATAGGATTATGCAACCTTTCCTATCGTTTTGCCAGAATTATCAAACTAACCCCCTGCTTCCTCCACTTCTGTTTCTTCTTCGTCACTATGAGACACTACTCCTATGAGACACTACTCCTAATCTATGTAAAACTTCCTCTGCCTTTCTATATTCTTCCTCAGGTACCTCTAATACCGTTTCCCCTATTACAGTGCTAATTCCACATTTCACTGTAAGCTCCTCATCTGCATTGCAGTGCTCACTCACACTAACATCCTGTTCTGAATCGTTATTTTCTAATAGCTGTTCCTCATTAACGTGGTTCCTGGAATCGCTGTTATGACCTTTTCTTACACTACTACACTTCAATGAAAAACACATATTTTAACAGTGTCCCTCTCCTCTGCAACATCTATTTTTACTATACGAACTCCAAGATGTTCAGTTGGTGGGTGCCTTACAAACGGTTCTGCTAGCGGATTTAACCTGTGGTGCCACATCCTGCAAATGCCATTAGTTTTCCCCCTCTCCTACGCGGTCATTGTCACTGACATTTCTTTCGTCTGGCTGTCTACGGCACTCCGCGCAGTCAGTGGACTGCTGCAGCCTATATTCAACGTTTCGTTCTCTGTCATTACACCTACTTCGAACAGCACCCCGTCGCCCTCGGTACCTGGTTCTTTAATTACTGGATCTTTGCAGTCTTGTTCTATTTGCATGTGCCTCAGCTCTGCTTTCATTTTGCTTAACAGGAGGCCTATAATCCCTCCTAGCATTCTCCTCCTCCTTTAGAAGATTTTCTACCTTCTCAACATAATGAATGAATTTATCAATATCATCCGTAGGTTCAGGGATTAATTTATTACGCCAGTACAAAGGCAACTTATTCTCTATCTCTCTAATGATCTGTTCCGTCTCCACTTTAGAGCTCAAATATGACAAAGTTGTGACTGATTTTTGCACAAACTTCTTAATAGTATCTTTCTTCGGGTGATATTTTTCATCTGACCATCTGCTTCCGTTTGCCCCAATATTCCTCAAAAAATGCCTGTTTAAAATCCTCTATCTTGTCATATTTATCTACTGCCCAATTTCCCCACACTCTAGCTTCACCCATCAAATTTGACGCTATAAAGCCAATTCTTTTGCTTGTCGTTCCATGATTTTGGCAACACCTCCTCAAAATCATCCCAAAATTCTTTAGGATGTACATTTTTACTTGGATCAAATCTCACAAACAGACGATGTGTCACATTTTCAATTTCTGAGGATTCTACCACACCATTAGATATTACATAGCCACTACTGTTAGCAACACTTGGTTATACTCTTTTTAATCTACCATCATGGTTACGTAGTTATTCACCTACAGCTGTAGTAAATTGAGTTTTGTTAGTTTCCAGGTTAGTAGATTTAGCAGCCACTTGCACACCAAATTTCTCGCGCACATACTTTCCTTCCTTGATTTGATTTCCCATTATGGTGTGCATATCCTCCCATTGTTTTTCCAGATTATTTACTTGTTCCTGCATTTTATTTAAATCTGTATTTACTTGTTCCCCTAACTGTTTGCTGTCATTAGCAGCTAATATTTTTCCTCTCATAATTGTTAAGACAAGACTTTTAAATGAGCCTTGCTAAAGATTGAACTTGTGATCTCGCACTCAGGGGGTCCTTTTAAGACCACTTAACACTGAATGGGCGAATATTTTCACATAGTGAAATTCGAGCCAAGGTGCAATTAGTTGTACTCTGAAAAGATAGCAAAGCAGAACGGGCAATGTTTGGACGGTAGGGTGTTGGCGAGTATCGATTATTATTGGAAAAGGACTTTAAGAATACTGATTCTATTCGCTGCAACAGACAGTTGCGAAAGTAGATTTTTAGATTGTGGCAGCAATGAAAACAAGAAAGGAATGAACTCAGGGCACGACACAGGATGTGCATATGGAGAGACCAAACCAAATATAAGTAAAATTGGTTATAAATTAGCAGTGCCAACTATCACACCGACTTATTACCTCTTGTTTCCATAAAACAGCAACATACGGGAATTCGAATGAACTAAATAGAATTTATCTTTCATCATTTAAAAATTAGTGCTGTAATTTTTTTTGTTAATTGGAAAGATTAGTTAGGTGCTAAAGTTTGTTGGGCTATTTGATCTAGTTCAAGGATAGTGGTCCCAGAAGAGATGGAACTACTGTTATAGATAGCCAGGAGTTATTCTTTTCTTTACTTTTTACTCAGTAGGCTTCGTGGAACCATACTAGCCAAAACTACTCGATCGTGGAATGAGTCAGTGCGTGGTATACAGAACGTTGAGCAGAAACTTTATAAACAAGAAAAACAAGAAAGTCATAATTCATAGCATGTGGTTTGCACATGTCACGGCAGTTAGGTAATAGTGGTTGTTTGGAGCTTTTGCTTGTGTCTTTTTGGAAGTGAAAAACACACTTAACAAGCAACAAAATGGAATTTTATGAAATGGAGTTGCATGTTTATTGCATACCTGTCTGTCCCAGTGCTGTTCGTTAGCTTTGTGAGTGCAGAGACGTTGTTGAGATCTGCAGCGGCGGCGGTGTCCGCGTGTTGCAGGATCGCTGTTGCACTACGACAGGCTGGCCTTCTCGCGCGACGGCCGCTCGCCCACCATCGTGCCCAGGGACCCACGAGCCACCATCGGCCAGCGGCTAGGCTTCAGCGAGGTGAGTCACGACACGCGGCGCTCATCACTTCCTAACACTCTCGACAACTGGGACGCTGCGGGTGTTCATCCTAGTTTTAGAGAGTCCGAGATGAAAGAAACGAAGTTATGCCGCAGCTCTGTCTGGTTACAGCACATGCACAGCAAGTAGTAGTCGTTAAAGCCGAGTCCAGACACATCTGCATTCATCCTTCCATATCTCAAAACATTTCGTTGCTTTTTTCCCGTCAGAACTCTCAGAGCTCTGCGTTTTTGCTGGTTTCCCTCCTACCATAGCAAAATTTCTCCCTTTTAAAACAGATCTGACAGAACAGTGCGAGACGTAAAGAGTACGTTATAGGAACTTGATGTTTTTACTAGCAACGCACTGCTTCCCTACTAATGCGTTTAGGGGTTAACCTTCTACGTCGCTTTGTTGTTTACGCAAGGTGAATACACGTTGCGCCGTTGTCTGAGCTGCCTATCTTGATCATGTGCGCACCTCATTGGACGCTACTGCCGTCCGCCGGACTGAACTACTTTTCTGGAAACCTTCCTTACAGAATTCCACACATTTTTGGTTTTGGTGAAGCAGTTATTTCCTTTCGAAAACTTTTGCCATGATCTCTGATTGCTGTTATTATCCACAGAATTTAAACTCTCGCATTTCGAAGGACTGAAAGGTTATCTGTAGATGCACTGTTATCAAGAGAACAGCCGTTCTTTTAAGATATTCCGATGATTTTGCTACGAACTCATTAGTGCCTTTGAGTAATAGACAAGGTGTATGTTCACCCAAATATAGACAAAATCCTGGTATTCAAAGAAAATTAATTGATTCTGCATCGAACCGTTTGTATTTCTCAGAATATAATCTCTGAGGTTTGCATGCGTGTGCTGGTGTTTCAGCCGAGCGGGATTAGCCAAGCGGTCTAGTGGCTGCAGTCATGGACTGTGCGGCTGGTCCCGGCGGAGACTCGAGTTCTCCCTCGGGCATGGGTGTGTGTGTTTGTCCTTAGGATAATTTTGGTTAAGTTGTGTGTAGGCTTAAGGACTGACGACCTTAGCAGTTAAGTCCCCTAAGATTTCACATATATTTGAACATTTGAACTGATGTTTCAGAGATCGGAAAATATTCAGTCAAACGGAGTATGGTATCACTTCTACTGCGGTGGATGGAAAACAAAAAGAAAGATCAGTGTCAGAGGAGAGGAGAGGAAAGAGAGAGAGAGAGAGAGAGAGAGAGAGAGAGAGAGAGAGAGTATGAAAGAGAGAGAGACCATTATGCTCTACTGTAATACGTGATTTTGCCTTACTCTAATTCCCTATATCTTCGCTGGGACTGTAACCACACCATCAGTGGTGCACGTATGGATAGTTTCAGAAGGGAATACTGCGCAATGAGAAATAAAACAAGAAATGATCGAGGAAGCTGGGTCACAAGCTCAATGAGCGTTTCATTTCTCAAGGCGTGCAATTGTTGGAAGAAAAAGGGAGAGTAATGACCTGGACAATGGGGAGTAGATGGCGACAACAGCACTTTGTAGTGTTAGTATTAAAGGAATAGGTAATGTGTAGTAGATGCCTGAAAAAGTAATCGCTTTCCCCCTCTTCCCTTCCATCAACCGGATCGTATTTTATTTGGAATTCCCTTTCATTTCCGGTAGAGAAAGGTACTATTCCTGACGAGAAAAAAAGGAAACTAGAGTTTCACGTCCGATCGACTCCGTGGTCATTAGAGGTGGAGCACGAGCTCGGATTACGAAAGGAGGGGGAAGGAAGTCCGCCGTGCTCTTTCAAAGGACGATTTGCCTTGAGCGTTTTGGGGAAATCACGGATAAAATAAATCCAGATGACGTGACGGGAATTTGAGCCGTCGTCCTCCCGAATGGGAGTCTAGTGTTCTGAACACTGCACCATAGACATCGACCTGACGAGAAACATTGTATCTGTTGTATTCATTCTCAGTCTGATGATGGCGATAACTGAAACATCTGAAGTCGTACAAGATTGCCAACAAATTTTGAATCTGCACTGAACGTCATTAACACACACAGCACAATATTTTGGGTAGCAGCTTCAGCTCTTTATTAAGTGTACAAAAGAAATATATGGCAGCGTAGTACGAGGGGAAAAGATTTACTACAGAGACTTTTGTTGCTCCCATCTATTATACACCCATATGATGGGAAAAGAAGAACAAAGGGTGGGAAGTTCGTAGAACTGAGCGGTTCACTCGTTGTAACTTCGACGCCAGGTACTGAATCGTCGATATGAGTTCGCGGGTGTCATTGAATGTAACATTTGTGCCTGCTACCTTCCTTCCTGTGGTTTCTCTAAGGACACAGGACGCAGGCAGTCCTCAACGCTGCTGCTGCCTCGCGAGATTTCTCAATCACAGACGTGGCCAGAAGCGGTGTGCTAGGCGAATTATGCCACCTACTGCTATGTCGATATGATCGGAAACGTTTATTGGTGGACCCAGATCAATTATATGCAATGCTACACACGTACCATCAGTCTCATAAGGGCGTCAGCATCGCCCTGACTCTTGAGAAAGCGTTAAAACTCACTACTCCTATAACATTAGTCAACGCCCTACAGTGATTCAATTGTTTTCTTTTAAGCCAGGTCTGGTCACTGCATAGGAACACGAGCACCACAAAAAGTGACAGCTCCATCTTAGTCTGATTTCTGTCCTCTCCAACCGATACATTAGGTGCTCGTAGAAGTAACAGAACCTAATACGTTGTCCTGGGCTGTGAGAGTTCATCAGAGACAAAGACGGCGTGTGCAAAGTGTGCCAGGTCCGCTCTTGTCCTCTACGTACAACATACGATGGACAGGGTGGGCAGTGATCTATGACTGTTTGCTGATGATGCTGTAGTGTAGAGGAAAGCATTATCGTTGAGTGACTGTAGGAGAATACAAAATGACTTACAATTTCTGTTTGTTGTAATGGACGCCAGCTTATTTTTACGTGTAGAAAATTGTAATTTAATGCACTTGAGTAGGAAACACGGTAATGTAATGTCCCAATAAAGTATTGGTGGTGTACTGTTTGACACACTTGCGCCCATTAAATATCTAGGTGTAACGTTGCAAAGGGATATCAAATGGAACGAGCGCGTGAGGACAGTGTTACCGGTGCGTTCGATCGACACTCGAGTATCACGGAGATGATTCGTGAACTCAAATGGAAATCCTTTGAGGGAAGACAATGGCCTTTCCGCGAAACACCAATGAGGAAATTTAGAGAAATGACTGACTGTACAATGATTCTACTGTCGCCAACAAACATTTCGCGTAAGGACCAAGAAGATAAGAGAAATTAGGGCTCGTACACAGGCATATACACTTCCCTCTCTCCTTTTGCATGTGGAATAGAAAAGTGAATGACTAGTATCAACAAAGGTACCCTCCGCAACGCATCATGTAATGACTTACGGAATGTATTGGGTGTGACGGTATAACTACAGATATTTATTTTTCTGACTGAGGATCTACATCTACATTTATACTCCGCAAGCCACCAAACGGTGTGTGGCGGAGGGCACTTTACGTGCCACTGTCATTATCTCCCTTTCCTGTTCCAGTCGCGTATGGAACAACGACTGCCGGAAAGCCTCCGTGCGCGCTCGAATCTCTCTAATTTTACATTCGTGATCTTCTCGGGAGGTATAAGTAGGGGGAAGCAATATATTCGATACCTCATCCAGAAACGCACCCTCTCGAAACCTGGACAGCAAGCTACACCGCGATGCAGAGCGCCTATCTTGCAGAGTCTGCCACTTGAGTTTGCTAAACATCTCCGTAACGCTATCACGCTTACCAAATAACACTGTGACGAAACGCGCCGCTCTTCTTTTGATCTTCTCTATCTCCTCTGTCAATGCGACCTGATACGGATCCCACACTGATGAGCAATACTCAAGTATAGGTTGAACGAGCGTTATTCTCGTTCTATTCGAGGATGGTATACTAAACAACATTACATCACTATTTTCGTCATCTGCAGACTAATAATTATATTTATTACAAGTCATATGTTTTTAGGTTGGTTATTACCTCTAAGTATGTTCAAATGTGTGTGAAATCTTTGGGACTTAACTGCTAATGTCATCAGTCCCTAAGCTTACACACTATGTAACCTAAATTACCCTAAGGACAAACAAACACAACCATGCCCGAGGGAGGACTCGAACCTCTGCCGGGAGCCCTCAAAGTGTGCATTGCACAAATAATCCATTGTTTATTCTCCCCTGGGCAGAAGATCAAGTATTAAAATGTGGTATAGTTACGATCACACAGAAATCATCAGGGTGTGAAGGTTGTGACATGTCTGCGGGATGACTGTTTGAAACACACACACACACACACACACACGCACACACACACACACACACACACACACACGCAAACCACTGATATGTGTACATATTAAGGTACTACATATAAAAATATCAGCACTTATACGCACTACACCCTGTGAGTCCTTGTACATGTGCAGAACAATTTTATTGATTCCTGAGGATCACTAACTACCGAAGTCCGAAGCACTCTTTTAAAACACCAACTCCGCCCCATATGGCCTACGTCTTCTGTTATCTTCCCAAGGGCTGTTGGCCCACTCTCAGTTCCACTGCTCCTAAATTCCCCAGGAAATTATTTAACATTCAGCCCTTTCGGCTTTCGGGATCAGAACGTACACATCTCCATTGGTGATTCCCTACTCCCATTAACAGCATTTATGTAAGGTGCGGCTTCCTGCCCGGAATTCCAGGTTTCTCTTCAACGGCTCTCGGAAAACTTCTGCCGTCCTGGAAAGCCACAAGCGTTTAACCTGGTGTAGCGGGGTCAGACCACAAATCTATTAGACAGATTACGCCTGGGGAACAGCCTCCGTTCCCCAGATTACGGAAAACCAGCCCTAGTGTTCGTGTTTGCAACCAGCACGACCCGATAGTCGCGGCCGCGGAATGATATGCTACCATCAGACATGTGTTATGCTCTCGGGGGACTTACGCCTTTGCTGAAGCATTGACTTCCACCGTCAATATGACGTCAGTTTCAGTCATTGGTTTCCTTTTAAAAGCGCATTTGAAACTTCAAAAGGAGGCATCAGGCACTGCATTGTCGATGTTGTAGGATAATCATTTCAACGAGATACTCCCAGTACGCTCTTGGCACTGAGGAATGTAAAAAGTTGAAATTCTGAACATTTAGTATTTCCTGGTATCAATAGTCGTGTTGTCAACGTCACTCCAGCGGGCGTTTCACAATACCTGCAAGAAACTAATCGAAAGATCTAGCAACACTGCTTCTATCTATTCACTTTTAAAGCAATGCTAATTCACAATCTTCTACGATCCAATGGCGTTCAATTGTTCAGTTTTGTCACTATAAAAATTACAATGCTTCTTCTTGACGCTGTAAAGTAGCTGTGCGTGAATAATGCTCTCTGAATTTTCTGTACTAGTTCCTCTGCGGATTCCCTAAGACATTTAAGACTATAGTGGATAGTGGACGCCAATATAGTGTTCGTCTGGACGTCAGATACGTTTTCTCTACAGTTAAGTGCTATAGTGCGCGAACTAACATACACTACTGGCCATTTAAATTGATACACCAAGAAGAAATGCAGATGATAAACGGGTATTCATTGGACTAGAACTGACATGTGATTACATTTTCACGCAATTTGGGTGCATAGATGCTGAGAAATCAGTACCCAGAACAACCACCTCTGGCCGTAATAACGGCCTTGATACGCCTGGGCATTGAGCCAAACAGAGCTTGGATGGCGTGTACAGGTACAGCTGTCCATACAGCGTCAACACGATACCACAGTTCATCAAGAGTAGTGACTGGCGTATTGTGACGAGCCAGTAGCTCGGCCACCATTGACCAGACGTTTTCAATTGGTGAGAGATCTGGAGAATGTGCTGGCCAGGGCAGCAGTGGAACATTTTATGTATCCAGAAAGGCCCGTACGGGACCTGCAACATGCGGTCGTGCATTATTCTGCTGAAATGTAGCGTTTCGTAGGAATCAAATGAAGGCTAGAGCCACGGCTCGTAACACATCTGAAATGTAACGTCCACTGTTCAAAGTGCCATCAATGTGAACAAGAGGTGACCGAGACGTGTAACCAATGGCACCCCATACCATCACGCTGGGTGATACGCCAGTATGGCGATGACTAATACACGCTTCCAACGTGCGTTCACCGCGGTGTCACCAAACACGGATGCGACCATCATGATGCTGTAAACAGAACCTGGATTCATCCAAGAAAATGACGTTTTACCATTCGTGCACCCAGGTTCGTCATTGAGTACACCATAGCAGGTGCTCCTGTCTGTGATGGAGCGTCAAGGGTAACCGCAGCCATGGTCTCCGAGCTGATAGTCCACGCTGCCGCAAACGTCGTCGAACTGTTCGTGCAGATGGTTGTTGTCTTGCAAACGTCCCCACCTGTTGACTCAGGGATCGAGACGTGGCTGCACGATCCGTTACAGACATGCGGATAAGATGCCTGTCATCTCGACTGCTAGTGATACGAGGCCGTTGGGATCCAGCACGGCGTTCCGTATTACCCTCCTGAACCCACCGATTACATATTCTGCTAACAGTCATTGGATCTCGACCAACGCGAGCAGCAATGTCGCGATAAAATAAACCGCAATCGTGACAGGCTACAATCCGACCTTTATCAAAGTCGGAAACGTGATGGTACGCATGTCTCCTCCTTACACGAGGCATCACAACAACGTTTCACCAGGCTACGCCGGTCAACTGCTGTTTTTGTATGAGAAATCGGTTGTAAACTTTCCTCAGGTCAGCACGTTGTAGGTGTCGCCACCGGCGCCAACCTTGTGTGAATGCTCTGAAAAGCTAATCATTTACATATCACAGCATCTTCTTCCTGTCGGTTAAGTTTCGCGTCTGTAGCACGTCATCTTCGTGGTGCAGCAATTTCAATGGCCAGTAGTGTAATTATCTACTGAAGATCAAAGTAAGTAATTGATTATAGTGAAAACTACCTAAGAAACGGAACTCAGTAAATATTACCCGTTGACAAACAGTGTTCGTTCCACAGACTAAGTAAAGGCTTTTACGAGGCCTGTTCAGAAAGTAAGCTCCGATTGATTGCCAAATTGAAACCACAGTGAACATCAGAAATGTTTTACTTGTAACAATTAGCTACACCTTTCAGCTACTTCTCTACGTAGTCGCCGTTCTGACTTAGACTTTTATCATAGCGTTGTACCAACTTTTCAATAGCCTCATCATAGAAGGCAGCCGCCAGTGCTTTCCGCCAATTCTCCACGCTGGCCTACACCTCGTTGTCTGTGTCAAAATGTTGTCTTCAAAGACAGCGGTTCATGTGACCAGAGATGAAACTCAGGGGGAGACAATTGCGTTCTGCATTGTGGGTAATCTAACATTTCCATTTGAAAACGATGCAGGAGCATCTTCATTGCCCCTGCAGAATGCGGCTGAGAATTGTCGTGAAGACGAAACAGCACGACAGTTATGTAATGTTAGCTGCATAGCTTCAGGCGAAATTTCTCACCAGGCCCTCGTACTTGGCGGCAGACACTATTTTCTAGACATCTTTACGCACTCACTGCGAGCTCAGAAATGAGAAGAGCGACATGATGCTAACTGGGGTTATACTAAAGACACTACCCAACACATCTGTGCAAAGCTTTATCGGATTTTCATAGTCGTTTCCATTTCGCGACCGATCGGAGCTTACTTTCTGAACACCCCTCGTATATTCAAGGAAGTCGAAGTGTTGGAAAAGCTTCGTGGAATAGAAGAGACGCAGATGATTAATGCTTGTTGAAAAAGATTGCTAGCTGACATTCGAAGTCACAAAATTTAATTTAATTTGACAAATCAGCGAAATATGCCTATATTGTTTCCTTATACAGTATGGAATCATTGAGCCGTGACAGTAAAACCACTAAAGACATCCATTCAAAGCAATTTAAGATTGAACAATTACATAATTATGTTTCTTGGGAAGACAAGGACGGCCACATTCCCTGAAAGAATCACAATCGACGCTTACGAAACGGCAGGTGTGGCTACAGCATTTTTAGTATAATTTTAGTTTTGTGCAGTTTCAGCCGCACTGCTTTCGCTGATACTGCTGCGTACACACGACTTGGCTTTTCATCTTTCTTTGTCACACGGTCATAATAACGACAATAACTGTAAATATGGCATGGTACTAACGGTTGGAATATCGTCTAAGTAGATCGTGCCTGCAGGTCACACGTGTTTGTAATGTTGCATCTAAGAGTTTTATGCCGGTGGCTCTGATGAATGCTTGTCTAATGACACGTCGTGTTTATGTCGTTCTTGCTGAGAGAATAGAAGTACGGGTCTGATATTCGATGCTGAAGCACACCACATTCCGCTTGAATGGCAGCAAGAGGTTCACACATAGTTTGAAAGTCCGTGTGGAGATCACCAAGAACAGTTTCATATACTCTTACTCCACCAAACATCCTGAGGAAGTTTGTAATTTAGCCCAAAAGTGTGATAATCAGGCTCCGTAAGCCACGACCATAGCTTCCTTGACAGGCTAAGTACTGATGGCTCAAACAGTTTCTATACAGAGAGTCAATTTTAACTGAAGACATTCAAATATCTGGAAAACTACGCATCGGACCAAAAAAAGGTGTTCCAATTTATTTGTCTCAAAAGGGGACATACAACGACACCATACACGGCCCACCACCCCAACCCGTGTGTGAGTGGCTTTGAAATCTTCAACGGGAACCTCCGTTTCTACTGCAGATTATGATTCTGCGGTAAAACCTTCACATGTTTTGTCTGAAGCATTTTCTTCGTTTCGCCACAGATGGCGCTGTAATCGGAGGAACAAAAATGTAAACACAGTCGTAATTCACGAAATGCTACTAAAATGGCCCTTGAAGCATTCAAAGACTCGAGGAACCCCGCCCCCATGCTGCAAGGGTAGTACAAGCTAGTATTTCATAACTTCTAACACTAAGTGTCTTCAAGTTGGCGGTACAACGTTTGAACCCTTACTCCCATTGGAAAAGTAAATTAGCGTTCGCCTCGAGCCATGGATGCAGTGGCGCGTTGAGTAGTCCCTTGTTCGATACGTCATGTCGGAGGAATACAGCATCACGAATGGGGTTTCCAATTAGAAGTTATGAAATATTGCTGTGGAATCGTAATCTGCAGTAAAAAAAGGGGGTTCCCACTGAAGATTTCAAAGTTGCCTCCGCCACCCACGCGCTTGATGGGATGGAGTATCGAGTGTGGTAACATTGGATGTACCAGTCCGAGACAAAGCAATTGGAATTATAACTTTTTTTGAAGCAATATGTAGTTTTTGAGATATTTCAATGTCTTCAATTAAAAAGAACCCCTTGTAGAAGGACCAGAACCGAACATCTTAGAGTCAAACTCACCGGTGTGCGTTAGCGCTCCCGCTACGGAGTGGGAATCTAACGGTACTGGTAACAAATGTGTTAGCAGACCTTCTTCCTACATCGCTAAGTTTAGTTCACCAGTGAATTTCGTATCTTTCATTACATTACATGCAATACGTTCAGACACGTGTAGTAGATACGTGGCTGTTGTCGCAGACGAATTATTTTATGAAACAGATCTGATGATGATCATTAAAGACCGAAAGCGGTAATCTGATAACAGTTTGTGACCATAGACGTAAATTGAAGGAAACGAATCAACTTCGTCAGGTGCTGATAATACCGGGTGATCAAAAAATTAGTATAAATTTGGGAACTTATAAACCACGGAATAATGTAGATAGAGAGGTAAAAATTGACACACATGCTTGGAATTACATGGGGTTTTATTAGAGCAAAAAAAAACTGCTAGATGCGTGAAAGATCTCTTGGGCTCGTCGTTTGGTGATGATCGTGTGCTCAGCCGACACTTTCGTCATGCTAGACAAACTTTTAGCTAAAACATGACAGATGCGTGTGGTGACCTGCAGGCACAATCTACCTAGACGTAGTTTTCCAGATACTTGAATGTCTTCCGTTAAAATTGACACTCTGTATAGAAACTGTTTCAGCCATCAGCCTGTCAAGGTGACCAAGTCGTGGAATAGCGGCGTGCACATATACAGAGGGCAGTTCTATCGTGTACACGTGGTATAAAAGGGCAGTGCATTGGCGGAATGGTCACTTGCACTCAGGTGATTCATGTGAAAAGACTTCAGACGTGATTATGGCCGCACAACGGGAATTAACAGATTTTGAACGCATAATGGCAGTTGGAGCATGGGAAATTCTGTTTCGGAAATATTCCGAGATTCGCAGTGTCAAGAGTGTGATGACAATACCAAATGTCAGGCAGTATCTCCACCACGGATAACAAAGTGGGCGACGGCCTACACTTAACGAGCGAGAGAGACGGGGTTTGTTTAGAATTGTCAGTGCTAGCAGACAAGCAAAACTGTATGAAACAAGCGGCGAAATCAATCTGGGACTTTCGACGAACGTGTCTTTTAGCACACTGCGGTGAAACCTAGCGTTATGGGCTATGGCAGCAGACGACCGAAGCTAGTGCCTTTGTTAACAGAATGACATCGCCTGTGGCGCTACTCCTGTGCTTGAGATCATATCAATTATACCCTAGACAACTGGGAAACTGTGGCCTGATCAGATGACACCCAATTTCAGAGATAGGATCTGATTGTAGGGTTCGAAGATGGTGAAGACCCCACGTAGCAAAGGACCCGTCAACAAGGCATTGTAGAAGCCGATGGTGGATCCATAACGGTGTGGGCTGTGTTTACGTAGATGGACCTGGTTCTCTGGTCCAACTAAACCCATCATTGACTGGAAATAGTTATGTTCGTCTACTTGGAGACCATTTACAGACATTCATGAACTTCATGTGACCAAAAAATGATGGAATTTTTATGGATGGTAATGTGTCGTGTCAGCAGGCCACAATTGTTCGCGTTTGTTTTGAAGAACATTCTGGACAATTCGAGCGAATGGTTTGCCATCCACATGAGTCCCACCGAACATTTACGGGCCACAACAGACAGGTCAGTTCATGTACAAAATGCAGCAATCAACACTTCTGCAATTATTGACGGATACAGAGGCAGTATGGCTCAATATTTATGCAGGGGACTTGCAACGACATGTTGAATCCGTGCGAGGTAGAGTCGCTGCCCTACACCGAGAAAAGGAGGGCCGACACGATATTAGGAGGTATCCTATCACTTTTGTCGCCCCCTTTATAACGCCACTAAATATTCGGGCCCATTAAGCTATCCACGCGGTTGTTGGGATTGGCTCAGTTGTGAAGACGTCCACATCAAATGGTGAGGAATCGACCACAGCCTCTCAACTCGGAAGTTGAAGTAATACTTGGCTGTAATACTAGTAACCTAACTTTCCTTGTATTATCAGGTGTTCGTATTATTTAGTCCAGTCACTGTCAAAATAGTCCTCGACAGCATGATAAGGCGTGGAGCTCACGCTGCGAGCTGGTGACGTGCGCGCACGTGTTGCAGGTGGACGTGGCCAAGATCAACCTGCTGTACGGCTGCCGCAACACGCTGGTGAGGCGGCCCACGCCGCCCACGCAGCCGCCCCCGCGCCCTGGTGAGTACCCTCAGTGTTCCTGGCTGCTAGCCTGGAGATGAGCTCGCCCTGCAGACGCCTTCCTCTGTTCCAGCAGTCTGCGCCGGCAGCGACCGCTTCTGCAACCATTGGGCGCGCTTCGAGCAGTGCCTGCGCCTTCCCTTCTGGATGAAGGTGCGCTGCTTGGACTCCTGACGCTCCTGCGGTGAGTCTCCAACTTTAAGCGATCCTCTTTCCAAAAATATAAGAAGTTATTGCAGTTTTTATCAACTTTTACATACTGTTTTAGCTCGTAAGTGTGGTAATGTAGTACATCGGAAAGTTACAGAAAGAGCGGCCCCGCACCACCCAAAACAGAATTTGATGAACATTATTAGCGTAAGATAAGTACTCATTTTTTCGTTGTTGAGAATGCTTGCTCGTCGCCTTGGTAGGAGATGACTTGGTCTTCAGGCTGTTTATTCTTCAATGAAAACGCTATTCTTTGACAATTCTTCACATTCTGTTGCACATCTGTCTGGTCACAAAAGGAAAACGTACCATTCACATTATTGCACATAAGAGAAATTGCTGCGCAACACTTTTCAGAACAGAAGACATATTACTGTCGCTCAAAGACAAAAGATAAAAAAGCGAATTGCAGACATAATGGCTCCCAACACTCGACTGGACTGATTGCTATGGGCAACTGACTGTGGACTGACTCCCACTGGCTACTCTCTCTTTTGCAGGACATTCAATTCTGTGCAAAACAGAATTGTTTTCCTTAAAGTTCTCAAAGACGTTTTATTGAAATAATGTTTTATAGCAGCATCCAGTTTTACAAACATTAATCACCTTTAGCTTTTTATGGTAACAAAAACGTTAGAATAAAAACAATAATAATAAAATTCTCCCGCCTTGCAGCCACGTAGAGTGGTTTAAAATCCACGAGCTCCTGGCCCAGTACTGCTCGGCCATTAGCAAGTGGTGACTGTCTTTGGTTGCGGCTACCGTCCTTAGATAGCCGCGCTGCCTTTTGTGACGTGGCCGGTGCTCGCTCCAGCGCCATACAAGGCGATGTTTTCTACATCTACATCTACATCTACATCCATACTCCGCAAGCCACCTGTCGGTGTGTGGCGGAGGGTACCTTGAGTACCTCTATCGGTTCTCCCTTCTATTCCAGTCTCATATTGTTCGTGGAAAGAAGGATTGTCGGTATGCTTCTGTGTGGGCTCTAATCTCTCTGATTTTATCCTCTCTCTTCGCGAGATATACCTAGGAGGGAGCAATATACTGCTTGACTCTTCGGTGAAGGTATGTTCTCGAAACTTCAACAAAAGCCCGTTCCGAGCTACTGAGCATCTCTCTTGCACAGTCTTCCACTGGAGTTTATCTATCATCTCCGTAACGCTTTCGCGATTACTAAATGATCCTGTAACGAAGCACGCTGCTCTCCGTCCGATCTTCTTTATCTCTTCTATCAACCCTACCAGGTGCGGATCCCACACTGCTGAACAGTATTCAAGCAGTGGGCGAACAAGCGTACTGTAACCTACTTCCTTTGTTTTCGGATTGCAATTCCTTAGGATTCTTCCAATGGACCTCAGTCTGGCATCTGCTTTACCAACGATTAACTTTATATGATCATTCCATTTTAAATCACTCCTAATGCGTACTCCCAGATAATTTATGGTGTTAACTGCTTCCAGTTGCTGATCTGCTATTTTGTAGCTAAATGATAAGGGAACTATCTTTCTATGTATTCGCAGCACATTACACTTGTCTACATTGAGATTCAATTGCCATTCCCTGCACCATACACCCATTCGCTGCAGATCCTCCTGCATTTCAGTACAATTTTCCATTGTTACAACCTCTCGATATACCACAGCATCATCCGCAAAAAGCCTCAGTGAACTTCCGATGTCATCCACAAGGTCATTTATGTATATTGTGAATAGCAACGGTCCTACGACACTCCCCTGCGGCACACCAGAAATCACTCTTACTTCGGAAGACTTCTCCCCATTGAGAATGACATGCTGCGTTCTGTTATCTAGGAACTCTTCAATCCAATCACACAATTGGTCTGATAGTCCATATGCTCTTACTTTGTTCATTAAATGACTGTGGGGAACTGTATCAAACTCCTTGCGGAAGTCAAGAAACACGGCACCTACCTGGGAACCCGTGTCTATGGCCCTCTGAGTCTCGTGAATGAATAGCGCGAACTGGGTTCACACGTTCCAAAATTCTACAACTGATCGACGTTAGAGATATAGGTCTATAGTTCTGCACATCTGTTCGACGTCCCTTCTTGAAAAAGGGGATGACCTGTGCCCTTTTCCAATCCTTTGGAACACTACGCAATTCTAGAGACCTACGGTACACCGCTGCAAGAAGAGGGGCAAGTTCCTTCCCGTACTCTGTGTAAAATCGAACTGGTATCTCATCAGGTCCAGCGGCCTTTCCTCTTTTGAGCGATTTTAATTGTTTCTCTATCCCTCTGTCGTCTATTTCGATATCTACCATTTTGTCATGCCTGTCTGCCGCACCTGCATCTGTCTCCCGACGGGCGGGTCCCAGACCGTGTTTAGCTGCAGGCCACCATCTTTATTGATGGCTTTGTCACAAATTTTTTATCTCGATCGCTTCTTTAAATACGCTGTCCCTGAAACTGCTAGTCCAGAGACATCAGTCATTATACGAACTAGTAGTTTCAGGGATAGCGTGATTAAAGAAGCGATAGAGATAAAAATTTGTGACAAAGCCCTCATTAAAGACGGCGATCTGCAGCTGAACATGGCTTGGGGCCCGCCCG
This sequence comes from Schistocerca americana, assembly GCF_021461395.2. Classification (NCBI taxonomy): domain Eukaryota; kingdom Metazoa; phylum Arthropoda; class Insecta; order Orthoptera; family Acrididae; genus Schistocerca; species Schistocerca americana. Next base: position 856,434,435 of record NC_060119.1, on the reverse strand, counting down.
GCCGTCTCAAGATTGGGCATCTGAATATGACAGCAACAACCAAAGGCAGTCACCACTTGGCAATGAACGAGGAGTACTTGCCCGGAAGCTTGTGGATTTTAAACCACTTTACGCGGCTGGAAGTAGAAAGAATTTTATCAGTACGTGTGGCCGCGAAACCGTGCATTCAAAGATGATAGTGACTGTTATTTTATATAGCGATAAAATAGAATATACATTTCAAGATATACCCCGTCACAATGTTTGTTTACATTTTGTTATATAAAAATTTGACTTGGACATAAACTGTTTACGAAGAAGTTAACTGTCTTTTTGAAATATAATAGTGGTTCTTTGTCTAGTGAGCAATGCAATGATATTTGATATTAGGGAAATTAAATTCGGAAAACAAAGTCCACGTGATGTTTGTTATAAATCATATAAAAAAGAAACCAAATTACATTTCTCGTAGTTCCAAACTCTACTGATTATATTTTTTTACGTTAGATCTATAGGATGACTACTTTTAATAATGTTAAACATTCGCATAGTAGTATGCAAAAAATATAAAATTTCGTAAATACTTCATGGTATAGTGTACTTATGTGAAGATAATGGATCCGAGTGTTTTACTTTCGAAATCAGAACAAACATTGCCGGCAGGAGATGAGGGATCGCAGTTTTTGATCAATTCAGGATGGTACGTAAGCTCGGTTGCCATAGGACCCATGAATCTTTGTTATAAAGTGTACGGTATTTCCAGTGCAAGAAGGTGAGGATGGCATGAGTGCTTATAGGATTCATTGCAGGTCGCGATGACGATGCGAGGTGTTTGGTAGGGCAGCAGGTACGTAGAACCAGATGTACGGCCGCCATAACGTCGTAGAAGCAAGGAGAACTCAACTGCACTTTTATTCATTATGAGCAGCACAGACGTGACGTCAGCAGCACAGGCTGGTCCCAGAGAGTAGCGGGTGTGCTCACTTGCTAAACAGAACAGTCGTGATCCATTGAAGTACAGGGTTGTTGCAAGCTGGTCAAGCCGTTTGTTGCAAATATGCGGTCAGCTCAGGGAGAACTCAAGCACAGAATCGGACTGAACGACCACAGCACAGGATGGAAGTTTGTGTTAGCAAAGTGATTGTACGCGGGTAGAGGTTGTGGCTAAGTAGTAAGGGTGCGTGTACGAATCCTGGAGCTCCGGGTTGGTGCCGTGAAGCTGGTTAAGTCAGCCACCAGATAGCTCCCACCTGGAAGGCAACCATTCGGCTCCTGGCAGCATCAGGCATTGGCGCGCCCCCTAATTTCACAACTAGCGGAGTCGCCGTCTAATGGCATGAGGCTGGATGACCCAGATCGGCTCCACGAATGTCGTGAAGTACCTCTCGAAGCTGGCTGCGGACTATGACAGATACTGCGTAGGCCGAACGGTTGGTATTCATGATCGCTCGACCACATTTTGTTCTCACAGGACATTGTTTTCGATCGCGTAGACCCCAGGAGCAGTCCAATGCCAGGGATGGTCAGGGCGCAATCAGGGCCACTACAGTGACGGCCTGACCCCTGTGTAAACACTGTTCCAGCCACGCCAGCAGCAACGGGGTCTTGATGTGTGGTAACTAACCTCGCTTTAGCGGCAGAGCGGAGACTCTCGCAATGTCCGTACGGCCTCTCTGCAGCTTCTTCTTGCATCACAGCGTGGCGATGTCTTTCTGGTTGTTTGGCCACAGGTTACAGACGCCAATTTCAAAGGAATTTGTTAAATATTAGGTATCACAAGCATGTCTGCATAACTTCTAACTACACTGAGATGGCAGAACTCATGGGATAGCGATATGCACATATCCATATGACGTAGGTATCGTGTACACAAGGTATAAAACGGCAGCACACTGGCGGAGCCGTCTATTGTACTCAGGTTACTCAAATGAAGAGGCTTCTGACGTGGTTACGGCCGCACTACGGGAATTGACAGACTCTGAACGCGAAATGGTAGTTCGAGCTAGACGCATAGGACATTCCATTTCGGAAACCGTTAGGGAATTCAGTATTCCGGGATCCACAGTGTCAAGTGTGTGCCAAGAATACCAAATGTCAGGCATTAACTCTCACAACGGACAACGCATTGCTGACGGTCATTACTTAAAACCAAAGGCAGCGACGTTTGCACAGAGTTGTCAGTGCTAACAGACAAGCAAGTAAAATAACCGCTGAAATCAAGGTGGGACGTACGGCGAACGTATCCGTTAGGACATTGTGGTGAAATTTGGCGTTAACAGGGTATGGTAGCAGACGACTGACACGAGCGCCTTTATTAACTGTCTGACATCGCCTGCAGCGCCTCTCCTGGGCTAGAACCACATCGTTTGGACACTAGAAAACAGTAGCCTCGTCAGATGACTTCCAATTTCAGTTGGTAAGAGCTGGTGGTAGAGTTCGAGTGTGACGCAGACCCCACGAAACGAAGCCATGGAGCCAAGTTGTGAACAAAGCACTTTGCAAGCTTGTGATGGCGCCATAGTGTTGTGGGCTGTGTGTACGTGGAGTGGAACGGGTCCTCTGGTACAAGTGAACCGATCGTTGACTGGGAATGTTTATTTGTAGCCATCCATGGACTTCATGTTCCCTAGCAACGTTGTCACGTCTTCGGGCCGCAGTTGTTCGCGATTGGTTTGAAAGGTGTTCTGGACATTCGAGCGAATGATTTGGCGACCCACATCGCCTGGCACGAATCCCATCGAACATAATCGAGAGGTTATTTCGTGCAAAAAAATCCTGCAGCGGCAACAATTTCACAATTGTGGATGGCTATAGAGGCGGCAAGACTCAATATTTTTGCAGCGAAAGTCCAGAGGCTTGTTGAGTCCGCACCACGCCGAGTTGCTGCACTACGCCGTGCAGAAAGAGGCCCGACACGGTATTGGGAGGTATCCGATGACTTTCGCCCAGGTTAGTGTACATTTCTTCTGTGAAAAGTGAAACATTACGAACGAAACATGACACTGGAGTAAAACAAATAGGATACCGATATTAATATGTAATCTGTCAAATGACAAAGAAAGTAGAGCGATAACATGTGGACTTTCAGGACTGTGCAGAGAATGAGTTACGTTATACTCAAACAAATTTGAAAAAAAAAGGGAAGCAGGAACTTGAAGCGTAGTCTTCCAGTTGATGATGAGAACAGTGGACGCACAGCACAACCACGGATGAACGGAAAAGGAAAAAAAAATAGTCGTATCCTTTTAAAGAAAGCGTCTTGATATTCACCTTAAGCAGTTAGGGATACCATGGAAATCCTAAATTTAGGTGACCGGACGGTGATTCCAATGGCATTCCCCGCAAAGAAGAGACTAGTGCTGCTGCGGCTCCTCCGTCTGTTCATATACTGGGTAACCGGAAATGAGCCGAGCAAAAGAAATATGTTTATCTTGGAAACTCCTGTTTATTACATTGTTGTTTCCACAGATAATAAGAACAACTCGCAGAGTTGTAAAAGACTTTGATTTGAGAGCACTGAGTAGTGTGGACTCTGTCTAGAAGATACTCGATTTCCCGCCACACATTTGCAAGAACAAATGGTGCCATCAGTCCTATTGTAGTTCTCTACGCAGATTTACAACGTCCACACAGTGATTGATAAAGTACTGGAAAATTTTAATTTATCTTCGAAAAAACGTTCTTTTGGAAAAGTTGTACGACCCACACAAGAAGAGAGGCGGGAAGGAAAATTATAATCATTCCTAGCGGCAGGTCGACAGGGACAGTTCTAGTGAGAACACTGATGAAATATGTCTGATTCATGTTGTGCCAGAACAGCTTCGTAGGTACTAACGACTGCTCAATAATCTCTTTTCCGTCACCAACCTCTTCTTGCAGGAGGTCATTTCCTGCAGCCTCCTTGGGTCATTCACCCGTTTCCTCTCTTTGTACATGTGAATTTTGCGTCTTTTACATCATAGCATTCAGTTCTTTTACTTTTACTCCATTACTTTCCCTTACTTCCTGCCCTCTTGTTACGTAATCCCTTCTATGAACCACATAAACACAAACATCATCCTCTTCATCTTCATTATTATTCATATTATTATTATTATTATTATTATCATCATCATCATCATCATCTAAGGGACCAAATTATTCTGCAATATCCGCGCTTCTGTCCACAAAACACTATTTTTCAAGAATCTCCGCTCAGTGCTACAGCCTTATTGGGAAGACGTGTATGCCCGCGTGTTACCACTGTGCTGGTCGACGTCGGAGCCAACGGCTTGCTGCATCAATAATCTCCCTATCATCCATGTACTGCCTCCTTCGGAGTACATCTAGAAGTTGTTAAGGTGCGAGATCCGGGTTGTAGGGTGGATGAGGAAAAGCAGTCAGGTGAAGTTTTGTGAACTAGTCTGTGTGTGAAGACTAGTGTGGGGCCTTGCATTGTCGCAGAGAAGTTTGTTTGTATTTTTATGTGATGAAAATGCTAAAGTCGTTTCTTCGATTTCCTGAGGGTAGTGGAATACACTTCAGAGTTTATCGTTGCACCATGATGGAGGACATCAAACAGAATAGCCCCTTTCAGAGTCCCAAAAGACCATCGCCATTATTTTATCGACTGAGGGTGCGGCTTTGAATTTTTTCTTTGGAGGAGAGATAATTGGCGCTTCTCCATGCGTTACTGTTTTGTTTCCAGTTCGAAGTCATGAACGCATGTTTCATCATCGTGACGATGTTCAACAAAAAATTGTCGCCATCTGCGTCGTAATGCGCGAGCAATTCCGCACAGATGGTCCTCCGTTGCTCTTTATGGTCTACTGTTAGATGGCGAGGAGTCGAGATGGTACACACCTTTGAATACCTCAACTGGTGGGCGACTGTGTCAGGTCTACCAACAGACACGTCCAGTTGACCAGCGACGTGTTTGATTGTGATCCATCGATCACTTCAACTGAGAGTGTCCGCACGTTCCAACATTGCAGGAATCACAGTTCTGTGTGGCTAGTCGGCACGCGGGACATCTGACAGGTTTGCGATGATAACAGACGCCTCGCTTAACGACTCACTGTGCTTTTGTTCAACGCCAGCTCTCCCTAGACGTTCTGCGAACGGCTATGAATATCTGCAATGCTCTGATTTTACGCCGAAAGAAACTCAGTGATAGCTCTCTGCTTGACACGCAGCTGCGTTGCAGACGTCATTGCGATGGATACGTTTCGCGCCGCTACCTGTTGGAACTTCATGAAAAAATAGGGGCTGAAGCGGGAGTATGCCACCATGTAGCATAACAAATTCCGCACTTTTTCAGTCTCAAACTGGCCGAGAAAAAAAAAGTTTTACATTACTTATTGAACGAACCTCGTATAAGGAATATCAGAAATTATGCTAATAAGTTTCCGTCCTTATAAAATATAAGTTGTTAGGAGTTTTTATGATTTTGCTGATTGAACAGACTGCTGAGTGACATCTGCAGCTGCGGCTCGTAAGAGACACTGTCGAGTCATGTCGTGTTGCAGGCGTGGCGGCGGACCGGGCGTGCGCCGACGAGATCGAGGAATGCGAGCGCTGGGCACAGCAGGGCGAGTGCGCGACCTCCGCAGACTACATGGCCGCCTTCTGCCCCGCCGCCTGCGGCACCTGCTGGCTCCCGCCCGCATGCACCACAAACATGACGCTCTGCACATAGCCAGCTGCCGCGTTACTAGTGCAAAAATAAATTATTGGTAAAAACTGTATCTGATCTACTGCTTTCCTCTCCAGTCCAACGGCTACGGCACTCAGGTATCCATATGAGTCGAATGAATGACTGTATGACCGAGATTACAGACTATACATTTGTGGCGCAGGGTTTCAGTGGGTGTGGAATTTGGCTGGTTGTTGTACAAGCGTGGGCTCTGAAACAAGTACATTGATTTGTTAACACAGAACTTACAATGCCACAGTGCATGCATAAGTAAACACAGCAAGCATTTGTGTTCAATACACCAAATTAATCAACTTCCGAGATAACAATATAAAACTGATAAAATATAATTACTCACTCACCGGATTAGAGAATTAAAACTGCAATGGAATATCAAAGAGCAACTTACCCTAAGATACTTAAAGTAATTTTGCAGAGGGGAAACTGATAATTCTGCAACAACAACACTGGGTCATCAGATATTACAACAACATCCAGCTACAACCAACACCTTAATTAAACACCAGATGCACCAACATACCCAAACAATGCATTCTACACTGAAACACAAACTGTCATTTATTTCAAGCTAGAAAGGAATTAATGAGACTTACCTGTCAGTGGGAACCGAGCGACTGCTACGGTCGCAGGTTTGAATCCTGCCTCGGGCATGGATGCGTTTGATGCCCTAAGGTTAATTAAGTTTAATTAGTCCTAAGTTGTAGACGGCTGATGACCTCCGAAGTTAAGTCGCATAGTGCTCAGAACCATTTTTGAACCTGGTTTCATATCAGCGCACACTCCGCTGCAGAGTGAAAATCTCATTCTGGAAACAGCCCCCAGGCTGTGGCTAAGCCATGTCTCCGCTATATCCTTTCTTTCAGGAGTGCTAGTTCTGCAAGGTTCGCAGGAGAACTTCTGTAAAGTTTGGAAGGTAGGAGACGAGATACTGGCAGAAGTAAAGCTGTGAGTACAGGGCGTGAGTCGTGCTTCGGTAGCTCAGTTGGTAGAGCACTTGCCCGCGAAAGGCAAAGGTCCCGAGTTCGAGTCTCGGTCGGGCACACAGTTTTAATCTGCCAGGAAGTTCCATTTTTGAACCTGTCAGTGGGCATTGATTAACATCAATGAGGACAGTTGAAAATTTGTGCCAGACTGGAATTCGAACCCGTGCCTTCTGCTGACTGGCCAGGCGCTCTGATCGCTAAGCCGTCCAGGCACAGTGGCCATCGAAACTGTGCCGACTACGCGAGCACGCCTCCCGTCAGACTCGACTTCTCGACTTATCCATACACTACTGACGTAATGTGTCTGCCCATAATCCTCATTACTCGCGGTGTTTCGCTGAAGGTATCATCGGCCAGCCTCGCCTTAATTGTACAGCATGTACAGAAAGTCCGGGAACACTTTCTGTTATTTATTGCACAAGAACTAAACATCGTACAGATGTCATATATACAGGGTGAGTCACCTAACATTACCGCAGGATATATTTCGTAAACCACATCAAATACTGACGAATCGATTCCACAGACCGAACGTGAGGAGAGGGGCTAGTGTAATTGGTTAATACAAACCATAAAAAAATGCACGGAAGTATGTTTTTTATCACAAACCTACGTTTTTTTTTAAAAATAGAACCCCGTTAGTTTTGTTAGCACATCTGAACATATAAACAAATACGTAATCAGTGCCGTTTGTTGCATTGTAAAATGTTAATTACATCTGGAGATATTGTAACCTAAAGTTGACGCTTGAGTACCACTCCTCCGCTGTTCGATCGTGTGTATCGGAGAGCACCGAATTACGTAGGGATCCAAAGGGAACGGTGATGGACCTTAGGTACAGAAGAGACTGGAACAGCACATTACGTCCACATGCTAACACCTTTTTATTGGTCTTTTTCACTGACGCACATGTACATTGCCATGTGGGGTGAGGTACACGTACACAGGTGGTTTCCGTTTTCAAATACGGAGTGGAATAGAGTGTGTCCCGACATGTCAGGCCAATAGATGTTCAATGTGGTGGCCATCATTTGCTGCACACAACTGCAATCTCTGGCGTAATGAATGTCGTACACGCGGCAGTACATCTGGTGTAATGTCGCCGCAGGCTGCCACAATACGTTGTTTCATATCCTCTGGGTTTGTAGGCACATCACGGTACACATTCTCCTTTAACGTACCCCACAGAAAGAAGTCCAGAGGTGTAAGATCAGGAGAACGGGCTGGCCAATTTATGCGTCCTCCACGTCCTATGAAACGCCCGTCGAACATCCTGTCAAGGGTCAGCCTAGTGTTAATTGCGGAATGTGCAGGTGCACCATCATGCTGATACCACATACGTCGACACGTTTCCAGTGGGACATTTTCGAGCAAAGTTGGCAGTTCATTCTGTAGAGACGCGATGTATGTTGCAACTGTTTGGGCCCCTGCAATGAAGTGAGGACCAATGGGGTGGTCGCCAATGATTCCGCACCATACATTTACAGTCCATGGTCGCTGTCGCTCTACCTGTCTGAGCCAGCGAGGATTGTCCACGGACCAGTAATGCACGTTCCGTAGATTCACTGCCCCGTGGTTTGTGAAACCCGCTTCATCGGTAAACAGGTAGAACTGCAACGCATTCTCTGTTAATGCCCATTGACAGAATTGCACTCGATGATTAAAGTCATCACCATGTAATTGCTGATGTAGCGACACATGAAACTGGTGAAAGCGGTGACGATGCAGTATGCGCATGACACTACTTTGACTCAGTCCACCGGCTCTCGCAATGTCCCGTGTACTCATGTGTGGGTTCATGGCAACAGCAGCTAACACACCAACTGCACCCGCTTCTCCTGTGACGGGCCTGTTACGGACCCGTTTGCGTGCTACGACCATACCTGTTGCATACAGTTGGCGGTAGATTTTTTGCAATGTGCGGCACGTTGGATGCTCTCTGTCCGGGTACCGTTCTGCATACACCCTGCAGGCTTCAGCTGCATTTCGTCGACACTCGCCATAGATGAGTATCATCTCCGCCTTTTCAGAGTTCGAATACACCATGGTCACAGTTCCTACAACACTACACTATCACAGACGTCTGGTAACACGGTGTACTACAGTTGGTCTGCGTGCGGAGACGAATGCAGAATAACGATAGCAGCAAGCGCTACATGCGGACACTGCGACAGCCAGACCAAACTACAACAGTGCCCTACAGCCACACTCGTAAACACAGTCGTCATCGTAAACATGTCCCTGTAGATGCTGCTCGCCGACCGTGGCCCGTGTTTGTTACAACGCGCAACTGAACGTCGGAGGTTTCAAGCGTCAACTTTAGGTTACAATATCTCCGGATGTAATTAACATTTTACAATGCAAAGAACGGCACTGATTACGTATTTGTTTATATGTTCAGATGTGCTAACAAAACTAACGTGGTTCCATTTAAAAAACGTAGGTTTGTGTTAAAAAAAAAACTTCCGTGCATTTTTGTATGGTTTGTATTAACAATTACACTAGCCCCTCTCCTCACGTTCGGACTGTGGAATCGGTTCGTCAGTATTTGATGTGGTTTACGAAATATATCCAGCGGTAACGTTAGGTGACTCACCCTCTATATTGCGTTTTGAAGAGAAACTCTGAAAGTTTTTTTTTTTTTTACAAACATTCGATTTGCGAACCATGAGTGACCCGGCAGATGTCAATACGCTAATCGAATTATTGCAATACCCGTCCCAGCACTCGCATTCGGGAGGACGACGGTTCAATCCCGTCTCCAGCCATCCTGATTTAGGTTTTCCGTGATTTCCCTAAATCGCTTCAGGCAAATGCCGGGATGGTTCCTTTGAAAGGGCACGGCCGATTTCCTTCCCAATCCTTCCCTAACCCGAGCATGAGCTCCGTCTCTAATGACCTCGTTGTCGACGGGACGTTAAACACTAACCACCATCACCACCACCACCGTCCCAGCATGGCATCGTCGACTGTGGCAGTCGCTTCCCGTACTCTCTCCCGGAGCTCTGCTACATCACTTGGTAGAGGCGGTACATACACCAGATCTTCAATGTGCCCCCCCTAGAAAGAGTCACTCGGAATGAGATCTGGCCATCGGGGAGATCATTTCATGAAACAGTAAACTCCAACACACAGAAAGCCCGCCCCCCCCCCCCGCCACATGAACTCCCCATACTTGCGACTAGCGCTATCAGCAAATTACCAAACTACGCTGTAGCGGTATACAGGGAAAAAAAATGTATGATATCTGTACAATGTTGGTTCTTGTGCAATAAATAATTGAAAGTGTTCCCGGACATTATGTACACCCTGTATATGAGGTGTTTGTTCTTTCGGAGCGGTTGGAAAGGACTAATACCACAATTATGGCAATTATTGACTTGCTATTCTCTTTTAGGCTTTTACCTAGATACAACACAGACCAAACGTTATTCATGAACTGCCATCAACATAACACATTATTTGAAATGTAAAACTAAGCATTATGGTGTTTTATGGGGAAAATATACATATAATACCTAAGTAGAAGAAAAAATAAATTTAAGAAGAAAATGTCTACATACACCATTTTCCCATCTCGCACAAAGATATATGTTCACCTGGAATCCAGAATCCACACGCTGTTGGTATACTACACTATGCTCAGTGCTCTATCACAAATGCTGTAATTTATAATTCTGAAGTACACTACTTTACAACACTACACTACACAGCACTACACATTACTACTCTACACTACTACAGTAGGTATCAGAACCAAGATACATTTCTCATCTGTCAAGATTCACCACCGAGCAAGGTGATGCAGTGGCTCACACACTGGACTCGCATTCGGGGGGACGATGGTTCAGTCCCGCGTCTGGCCATCCTGATTTTGGTTTTCCGTGATTTCCCTAAATCCCTCCAGGAAAATGCCGGGATGGTTCCTTTCAAGGGCACGGCCGACTTCCTTCCCCATCCTTCCCTAATCCGATGAGACCTCGCTGTCTGGTCTCCTCCCCCAAACCACCCCAACCCTCAACCCAACCAACGATTCACAGGGGCTGCGCTGCTGTGCCACGCAAGGTGTAGAGATGGGAAGATGACTGTCACTAATATACAGTCAACTATAAAGGTACGTAAACTGGCAACAGCCTCACTGAAGCAAATCACGAGGATACAAATGGATCACACCACGGCCCCACCACACTTTATTAAATATAGTACAATTGCAGTACGATCGGAACTCAACACGGCCTTGCCATGCCTTTTACATTCGAGTACAGTTTTATGAGACACTGTTCAACCAAAACAGGCACACAACGACTTCTGTGTGTTTCGATAATTCAACTCTCGAACAGGCATTGATGCAAGCACAAATGCTTTTACCATCACCACGCAACGGCACAAGTCACTCTTATGCCCTGCTTGCCAATCGTCATAACACAAACTCTCTTTGACGATTCCTCTACAGCTTCCAGCTGTTGTATCCTCTGGGTGTACAGAGGTGAACACCCTCTGCTGCTGCAGCTCAACGATCCCCTCCGTTACAGACGTCCACACCCCCAGTCGGCCGTTCTGAGTCCAGCTGCTCTGCTCCCTCCAGTTAGGTGTGTCCAGGGTGCACACACTTTCGGCGGCGTTCCCCAACTGTCACTTGGTACCGCGACCGCTTCACCCCATGGCTACAATAGCCACATGTCCTCCGACAACATGGAACCACGCCCCCTCTGAGTGCTCCACAGGGCAAACACACTAATGTACATAAAACAGGCTTGACAGTGCACCGCCCCAGAAGGTGCACCCTGCATGGTCCCAGTGTCGAACCGAGTCTTCTCAGCTGCTACTCGCGGCGGACAAGTGCCAGTAAAAAATTGAAGTGGATTGGGGGGTGGGCGGGAATTCAAACGTGCCGTGGATTGGCTATAACACGCCACAAAAAGTGTCACACTGCGTTTGTTATCTATAGGCATTTATGGAAACTGAACAGAGACAACTTATCAAGGCCTAATGGTCTATAATAGAAGAAACGGAGGTAAAAACATTGATTTCTCAATCTGGCATACAAATTAGCACCAACTCTTTGGCACTCTTAGGAACACTACTTAAAGTCTGATTTAATCCAAGTCATTGGCACATAGTCTAATGGAGATAGCCATTAGTTGCAGGAAAAACAACCTGCACACAATATGAGTCAAAGTTGTGGGTAACTTGGTTATACCCACTTACAGCTTGGGCATGTATTTAACATCTGTTCAAAGGCCTCACTTTGGAAACTGTGAACGTCATGTTTCCAGTTATATAATTATTTATCCAGCGGTTGAAGTCTTTGTATTTCGGTTCCATGCATTTACTTGTGAGCTTTTATGTAGTGTCTCTTTTTACCTGGGGTCCTCTTTACACATCCTTTGTGTTAGTGAAAAACTGGACGTGAAACTAACGAAGCTTTGCCGTCATGTGCTGGTAACATATTTTTTATTTATGACAATTATTTTGAAGAAACTAAGGGAGTGGTTTTTGGAAGCCCATTATCCTGTATAGTCACAAATTTATTTTTAGAAGATTTTGAAGACACGACGCTGAGGACATCGGTTTTAAAACTTAACTTTTTGTGAACATAGGTTGACAATACTTTGATGATATGGCCACATGGATTAGACGCTCTGCACTGTTTGCTGGATCATTTTAATTACCTTCTTCGCTGCATCAAGTTCACGATGATGCTCGAAATGAATAGAAAGCTTCCATTTATAGACATACAGATCTACAGAAAGGACGACGGAGCTGTTTCTTAATAGAAACCGGCACACGCGTACCCGTATCTGCATGCAACAATTTGCTGTCCATAGTGTGAACGCGTGGTGACCTGTACAAGTTGGCAAAAAGGCGTTTCGTCATTTCAGATGCGGAAAGTTGAAACACGTGTAACAGCAGAATTCCTACACAGACAGCAGATCTGTCGTGCTTTCCAGTTTGGACCTGCGGCACAGTCACTAGAAGATGCGTGTAGATCACTGGTTTTTGTAACATATACTTGGGGAAAGGCTTCAACAGTAGGAAGAATAAAAAAAGAGGAAATATCAAAAGTGTATTTCGTCCGCTAGCCAAGATCAGAGCGCTTCTTGGCTTGGTAAAAGAAGACCTTTACTCCATTCGGTGAGAGAAGAGGTCTGACAGATGGCAGCGCAGTTGAAACTTCCTGGCAGATCAAAACTGTGTGCCGGACCGAGACTCGAACTCGGGACCTTTGCCTTTCGCAGGCAAGTGCTCTACCAACTGAGCTACCCAAGCACGACTCACGCCTCGTCCTCACAGCTTTACTTCTGCCAGTACCTCGCCTCCTACCTTCCAAACTTTACAGAAGCTCTCATGAGAACCTTGCAGAACTAGCACTCCTGAAAGAAAGGATATTGCAGAGACATGGCTTAGCCACAGCCTGGGGTATGTTTTCAGAATGAGATTTTCACTCTGCAGCGGAGTGTGCGCTGATATGAAGCTTCCTGGCAGATTGAAACTGTGTGCCGGACCGAGACTCGAACTCGGGACCTATGCCTTTCGCGGGCAAGTGCTCTACCAACTGAGCTACCCAAGCACGACTCACGCCCCGTCCTCACAGCTTTACTTCGGCCAGTACCTCGCCTCCTACCTTCCAAACTGGTGAGGTACTGGAAGAAGTAAAGCCGTGAGGACGGGGCGTGAGTCGTGCTTGGGTAGCTCAGTTGGTAGAGCACTTGCCCGCGAAAGGCAAAGGTCCCGAGTTCGAGTCTCGGTCCGGCACACAGTTTTAATCTGCCAGGAAGTTTCATATCAGCGCACACTCCGCTGCAGAGTGAAAATCTCGTACTGGCAGCGCAGTTGCTTGTATTCGACATGAAAGTGCAGTGGCGGGGAGCGGTGTCACAGGCGCATCCCTACCAACCTTCAGTCCCGCGCCAGCCAGGGCTACAGAGCCTAACAAAGCAATCTTGTTGGCAGCACTCTACTGAGCAATGCGTTCCTCGATCACATGTTTTTTCTCTTGTGCTAGCAGTATTTGCCTCCTTACACAAACACACAAATAGATTAAATGTATTCGCAGTTGTGAATATGGGTGACCGTCAAATGTATAAAGGGATGATCACAATGAAAATCTGCTCCGGATTTCCCGCTTATCGAGAGTGGTCAGCCTTAACATTTGGCTACCTGAGCACAACTCGCCACCAGACCCAAACTTCCATATGTTGTCAACCATGTGTCTCCAACATGTGCTCTTACATCCACTAAGTATATTCCCGTACAGGGGAGACATTTTACTTGAAAGTCACTTACCCAGTGTCGGGCGGGTAAATACAGTGTTGCAGTACCTGTGTTATTCTGAATTATGATGCAGAGTGTCTTCGGACATGCATGTCCCCTCTGTATGGGAATATATATGATGGATGTACGAGTACAGGTTGTAGACAGACGTTTGATGACATGGGAGTTTGGGTGTGGTCATGAGTCATGCTCAGGTAGCTAACTGCGATAAGCGGGAAATCCGAGTTCGCGTCCCGGAATGGCACAAATTTTAATTGTCGTCATTCCATTATACACCTAATAGTTGTACATATTCGCAACTACGAACACATGTCATGTATTGTATAATGGCTGTAGTTCCTGCAGTGCTGTCGACCGCTGTGGTGCTTCAGTCGGGCACCGCACTGCTGCTACAGTTGCAGGTTCGAATCCTGCCTCGGGAATGGATGTGTGTGATGTCCTCAGGTTAGTTACGTTTAAGTAGTTCTAAGTCTAGGGGACTGATGACCTCAGATGTTAAGTCCTATAGTGCTTAGTGCCATTTGAACCATTTAGTTCCCGCAGTGCCTGTTCCTTCCGACATGCACGAATCTGCGAAGGAACTTCGCATCGTCCTTTCAGATAACACAGACACTGCAATATCATACACAGAAATAGATTTTTGACATTAACAAGGTACAACAAAACTCAGTGGACTTTCAGCCGTGATGCCATGCGGACGGGCTGAGCAGCGCTCCGCAGGTGTTGTTTACTCGCTAGCGCGCAGTCGTGCGTCACTGTATTGACTTATAGTACCAGTACCGGTACCGACCCACCATAGCGTTATCATATCGACAAGCCACAACCAAACTAACGTTCAAAGCATCGTACATCAGACCGAAGGCCCATGAAATAGAACGCTTTCTTAGATATGTCATGCACATAGAACCGCGAGAACTGATAGGTATCCATTTGTCTATTGTATCTAGCACAGTGTACCTCAAACTGATTGACGAAGTGGCCTCCGACAGACTCCTCCAACGATCTAAAAACGGCTTCCGCTTCTGCCACGCTGACGGTAATGTGAGCGTGGTATCAATTGACCATGCTGGACTAGGGGTGCTTACCGTGCGCATCTTTGAACTACCGTTCGAAGTTCCCGCCAAACTTGTCGTTGGCGTGCTGCAACCTTATGGCACAGTTGTGAGCCATACAGAGAAGAAATGGAATACGTTCGAAGCGTATCCTGTTCTTAACGGGGTACACCAAGTACGTATAGAACTTAAGAAGCATGTTCCATCATATGTTTTCGTTGGGGGCTGCCACGCGATTGATACATATGATGGCCAACTGAGAACCTACTCGGTCTGCGGCCAGGAGGGCCATGTTAGAACTGAGTGTCTGAAGCACCGCCTTGTTTAGGTGCCCCGCAATGAACTTCCCCAATGATCCACGGTGACCTCTCTCCCGCTCCCGCTAACGTATGATGTGACGGATGATCAAAACCTAATATCACCTCAAGCCGCTGCAAGCTCCGTTGGAGAGTCGGCACTGACGACGACGACGCCACCGCATCCAAACGGTGCAGAGGTTTCTGCAACCTCTGCCCAACGTGGCGTCAGGAGCACCCAGCCGCCATCACTCTCGGGATCGGACACAGGGATTCCCGATGACCGAGATCGTGTCGAGCCCCGCCCGCTATTGGATGTCGAATATCGGACAGGCAGGCAAAAATCACCCAAGCGACACAAGAACAGACCATTGGCAGCTGAAGAACGGGACAAGGGTGTGAGACTGATGAAAGTCATCGACTCCATTGCCGTGTCTGAGGCTGCTGGAATCCGTTGCAACTGCAGTCACCAGAAGGCGCCTGACGGTAAGGAACACTCCCCTACACCTCGTGGACCTGAAAACGAGGCGCATCGGGTAGACTCCCAAAATGTGGGTTCCTGTGAAAGTGGCCAGCCAGCATGACCTCCTAATCCTCTCTTGGTGATTGGGCGGACGACATGGAGGCAGATGATGCACAGAAAACATCGTTTACTCCTCCGGAGCCCATGGCTGACATTGAGCCCAGAGGGCCCTGCCAGTCAAGGGGATCATACGACACAGTAATGCACGTCATGCGGTCGGTTGGCTGTGTGGTGTACGAGCTCACCATGGCCTTGCACCCGTACATTGCCTCCACTGCTTGATACGTCTCAGGCATACCTTGTGGGAACAGTCAATGTCAATTGTGTTCACTCTATTGTTAAGACCTGCATGTTACACGACATGAACAGAGTGACAGACTTGGACACTGCCCTCCTCCACGAGGTCCATCCCGAGCTGCGTTTAGACCTGTATGGCTACAACACCTACAGCCTACCATCTAGTGATGGCGCAAGAGGAACGGCCATCCTTCTCCGAGATGTCATGGAAACGACGGGCGTAACATACTTGCCGAACGCACGAGGCATCGCTCTCACACTTGGCGCAGTCTGCCTCGTTAAGGTCTACGCTCCCTCCAGTACTTTACACTGCGGTTACAGGCACGTCTTCCATTCGGAGGAGGTCGTCCCACTTTTGCAAGGAAATGTGGACCATTACACAGTGGGCTGCGATTTTAACAGTGTTCTGCGGCCCAAGGACCAGATACCGCATTACGTTCCATGCCCGGCTCCACAAGCACCGGTACGTGACATCGCGCTCCACGACGCATGGCTCTTACATCATGGGAACCAGCACGGACATACGCATTTTACCGGCCACTCTAAAAGTCGTCTGGACCGGATATACGTCTCGCATGGCCTCCGAACAGCGACCCATGATGCAGAACTCTGGCCGACGGCCTTCACGGATCATGCATGGGGGCTTTATTAATTAAAATGCAAATATTTTTGGTAACTGTATGTCCGATTACGCAAGTCTCGTAAACGGTTGGCCCTGACTAGTATTATTACGCTATCTGACTGCATAGAACAACAACAAAGAATGAAATGAAAATTTTCGTTAACACAATTAATTAATTAAGTCCCCAGCAACTATGAAACCTACGAAACCAAAGCACAAGTATAACTGTTCTGTATGTGGAAGTATGACTCAACGCACATCTGGCACGGTTCTTCTTCAACAAGACAAGAATTTTTAAATACCAATTATACTGACGTGATAAAAGAAAATTAGAAATACTATAATTGCGCAAGAAAACCAGAATTACACTCTAATACAAGAACACACGCTAGATGCTTTGTTGACTGAACCTGTAATGACGCATTATTCAGGACACTGAAATAATGAGAGAGAAAAAGAAAAATTTTTTTTTTACCTTCATTTATATTGATGGAAAGCACTCTAAACATTACAATATCTCCACACCGACTTGCTACTACCACATCTCAACAAGAACTCTTCAGTATCACATCTCAGCAAGCACTCTCTGCTAGCACCTCAACAAGCACTCTCTGCTAGCACATCTCAACAAGCACTGACTACTACGAGACCTCGACAGGCACTCCAGTGGAGGTGGCTGAATAATACTCTTTGGCGCAATCTCTGGCGCTGTGGCTCAGTGTAGCCACCTTTCATATGCCCTTCCTCCACGGGCCAGAATTTGATGGTATTTTTGCCAGCATTGGTGGTGAAAATACCACCAAATTCGTCCACAAAAATACAGACAAAAATAAAAGATAATATTAATACCTAAATATCACATAATTAGATAAAATTTTTGGCTTTGCACTGACCTATCAATAACCTACTATATAAAATACAGTAAGCAATACAACTTCTTTTCATACATGTGACTTTACATAAGAGTTCACACCATACACAAAAAATCAGTTTATACAAAAAAGACAACAACAGGTGACATCTTTTCAGTAGAAGCAATCCATCAGTGGCACCCAGCAATGTTGAGTAGGTGCAGACAGCAAGAAGTAACATCATTTCAGTAGAAACAGTTCTAACAGTGGCACCCAGTAGTGTTGAACAAGTGCAGACACCAACAAGTGACGTTATTCCAGTAGAATCAGTCCATTAGTGGCACCCAGCAATGTTGAGCAGGTGCAGACAGCAACAAGTGACATTATTTCAGTAGAAGCAGTTCCATCTGTGGCACCCAGCAATGTTGAAGAGGTACACACAGCAACAAGTCACATTTCTCAGCAGAAGCGGTTCCATTAGTGACATCCAGCATTGTTGAACAGGTGCAGACACCAACAAGTGACATTATCTCAGTAGAAGCAGTCCATCAGTGGCACCCAGTAAAGTTGAGCAGGTACACACTAAACATATAAATTCTAATAAACACACAAATGATATCAGATAATTGTCATATTAACTATTACAAATACACAAACATCAGTAAACCTATAATATTTATGGGTGTCAGTGCAAGCCACTACATACAAATAAAATAATATTTAGGAGATAGGTGGGTAGGATTAGGAAAGGAAAACACACAAAACACACTCACTCATCTTTCATCCACATTAAGTACTACTGTGTAATTGAATAGTGTTAACTCTGTAAATGCAATTCTGTCAAAATTTGATGTTCATCATGTGTATCAAGTAGTAGTGGCAGCAATGTATAACAGTCAATAATAGTTAAGTCAACGTCATAGTCATCATGTCAAGACCAATGTTTGCCAAGCCAGATCAAAATGTATGGTTGCTGAACAACTGTCAGTGAGCCAAGATATGCAATTACTTCCTCTCTCCAAAAAAAAGTATATACTGCTTAGTGATTTAACAAAGTGTGTGTATAGACAATCTTCCTTCCACTTTAGTGTTCTAGTCTGCTATCTTCATCCTCCTTGTTCCATATAGACCAACAAAAAAATATGCACCTCACTTACTTTACCTCTTATCCACCAAAACTCCAATAATCATCAGCATCACATAATCTCAATACTTCAATAATACCTCTTACGTCGATACATATAAACCTTATCATTAATAGCATTTACCTTACCTCTTGTCCACCAAAACTCCAATAATCATCAACTTCATATAATCTCAATACCTCAATAATACCTCTTCAATACGTCGACACATATAAACCTTATCGCCAATATAATTTCACTTCCATAACAACTCTTTCCTCTAGTCAGTCTCCTCGAACAAGTACAGATAAAATCCTAATGCAAACCTCATCATCCCATACAATCCGAAGACACACTGTCAACACACAACCTCTGTGTAATCCATCTAACCCAAATCTTCTACTCATTATGAATTATAAACAAAAGAAATGCATACATGACCTCTAACAGACTTAGTTCGAATAACTCTCAGTAATTAAGTACGATTACGGAGTGTGAATGATCATAATATTTCACAGTGTGTACACCACTTCAAGAATTATGGCAAACAGAAGCAAACATGTGGAGTATTTCTTGTGTCAAGTGTCACTTCCTATTTCAATTGCTCACGAAAAATGCAGTGTAATAACTGTCAATGGTCTAAACCTAGTTTTGGTATGTCATGTCGTTAGCTTCCTTCCTATTAGCATAAATTTATACAGCTTCCATAAAACCTCCACCTCATCTTCAACAAGACAAGAATTTTTAAATACCAATTATACTGACGTGATAAAAGAAAATTAGAAATACTATAATTGCGCAAGAAAACCAGAATTACACTCTAATACAAGAACACACGCTAGATGCTTTGTTGACTGAACCTGTAATGACGCATTATTCAGGACACTGAAATAATGAGAGAGAAAAAGAAAAATTTTTTTTTACCTTCATTTATATTGATGGAAAGCACTCTAAACATTACAATATCTCCACACCGACATGCTACTACCACATCTCAACAAGAACTCTTCAGTATCACATCTCAGCAAGCACTCTCTGCTAGCACCTTAACAAGCACTCTCTGCTAGCACATCTCAAGAAGCACTGACTACTACGAGACCTCGACAGGCACTCCAGTGGAGGCGGCTGAATAATACTCTTTGGCGCAATCTCTGGCGCTGTGGCTCAGTGTAGCCACCTTTCAATCATTTTGCGTATACCTGAACTATTCCCTTATCCCGACAACTCACTAGACGCATCATAGGCCCATGAATGCTAAATGTCACCCTCTTTGGCGAGGAAGTGTGTCGTCAATCAGTTAGTGACACGTGGCGTTGTCGTTTCAGGCGCCTGCCCATGTACGCTCCCACGTTGCTGTGGTGGCTGGGATGTGTCAAACCTGCACTCTGAAAGACCCTGATGGGTACGGGCGTGACAGATCGAACTGGCAATGGACAACATCGGAATTTTAAAGCATCAAAGCTCACGTACTTAGCATCAGGGCAGCTGGAAGGTGTTCGCATCCGTGCGCGAGTGCAAGACTGCATCCTCAACGAAACGGCATCAGTGTATCACACTGTGCGCGAGAGGCGCCATCGCAAACGTCAGGTCATTATGGTGATAATCACGGAGGCAGGCGGCCGCACAGTGACGCAAACGGACATAGCGCACACGTTCGCCCGATGCTATGGGACCTTGTACATGGAAGATCCGCGAAACTTACGTAATTATGACGAGCTGCTGCACGATTTTCCCTCTCCTAGGGATGAGGCAGCCTTTGACACTCTGCTGTTGCCCATCACATCCGACGAGCTGACGTCGGCCTTGGCACGAGGAACGCTGAGCAAATCGCCAGGGCCAGACGGTTTACCCCTGGAATTCTAAAGCACTTTTTGTGACCTTATGGGCGATATGTGGTCCGCCATGATTTCACTGTCCCCACGGAATTCACAGACAGCATCTTGAGCCCAGTACCGAAACAGAGTGGTGGTTATAGGTGGCAGGACTTTCGCCCACTCCCGCATCCCGTGCGCGTGTCCTCACACTGCTATCGGGAAAGTCATCCACACCGATCAGACATTTTAGGTGGTGTCAGCAACATTCATACAGCGTGAGGAGCATACTGCGACACAATTGCTTTGACGGCGGCCTGCAAAATACGAGGCGCCCTTGTCGCCATCTATTTTGACCACGCATTCGACAGCGTCGACCACGGCTTCCTATGCGCATTTTTGGAATGCATCAGTCTCTCTCCAGAGTCTGCACAGGTCTGATTCACGGAGCGCGTTCCTTCATGATGGTGAATGGTTACCAGTCTGGCCACGTTGTTGTTGGACGGTCAGTGCGACAAGGATGCCCGTTGTCGGGTATATTATTTGCAGCAGTGCTTAAACTAGCTTTGCATGGTCTACGGAGGCGATTTGCATATGGGACGCGACCTTTCGTTGTGGTGCACTCGCCGATAATGTGGTGTTCCTGGCCAGATCAGACAATGAAATGCACATGGCGCTTCAGTGGCTACGACAGTACGGTGCGGTCGCTGTGAGCATCATAAACGTGAAGACGACAAAATACATGGATGTCGGAGGGGGCATTCCCACTCGACGGCAGTGCCCTTTGACGAGGTGCCCGCGCTCAAATGTTTAGGAGTGAAGTTCTATAGCATTATTGACCGCGCGGCGGCGGCTACGTACTGCCGGCTATTACACCAGACACGTGCTCAGATACAGGACAACAAACTGCGTCAAATGGACATGCTCCTACGAACACGTAATGTCAGCACCTATCTTGTCTCCAAACTGAACTATTTTGCGTATGTCATTCCCTTGACGGTTAAGATGGCTAACAGATTTCAGGCAGCAGAAGGACATTTCGTGAGTGCCGGTCTTGTTTTTAAAGTCCGATATTCCACCCTACATTGTAATTCTATCAGAGACAGTAAAGGACTTGGAAGAGCAGTTGAACGGAATGGACAGTGTCTTGAGAGGAGGATATAAGATGAACATCAACAAAAGCAAAACGAGGATAATGGAATGTAGTCGAATTAAGTCGGGTGATCCTGAGGGAATTAGATTAGGAAATGAGACACTTAAAGTAGTAAAGGAGTTTTACTATTTTGGGAGCAAAATAACTGATGATGGTCGAAGTAGAGAAGATATAAAATGTAGACTGGCTATGGCAAGGAAAGCGTTTGTGAAGAAGAGAAATTTGTTAACATCGAGTATAGATTTATGTGTCAGGAAGTCGTTTCTGAAAGTATTCGTATGGAGTGTAGCAATGTATGGAAGTGAAACATGGACGATAAATAGTTTGGACAAGAAGAGAATAGAACTTTCGAAATGTGGTGCTACAGAAGAACGCTGAAGATTAGATGGGTAGATCACATAACTAATGATGAAGTATTGAGTAGAATTGAGGAGAAGAGGAGTATGTGGCACAACTTGACAAAAAGAAGGGACCGGTTAGTAGCACATGTTCTGAGGCGTCAAGGGATCACAAATTTAGCCTTGGAGGGCAGCGTGGAGGGTAAAGATCGTAGAGGGAGACCAAGAGATGAATACACTAATCAGATTCAGAAGGATGTGGGTTGCAGTAAGTACTGGGAGATGAAGACGCTTGCACAGGATAGGGTAGCGTGGAGAGCTGCATCAAACCAGTCTCAGGACTGAAGACCACAACAACAACAATGCCACCCCGACACCGCCGCGCCTCGCGGGCGGTATCGGTTTAATTCAGGTCTCTAACTGTGGCGATCGCTTTATCTCAACACTACACGTCGCACATAGACCTCAGCCCACGCCTGTCTGACGAGCACCCTGATAGCTGAAGTGGCACCACACTCTCTGCATTCCCCAGTTTCTGTAGGACACATTACACCGGCACTCGCCCACATCAGAGAGTTCTTTATTGACCTCAGCTACTTATGATCAGACCTTCCGACCACACGGATGCCCAGCACGAAAGACTATGACCGCCTTTATCAACAGCAGCTGCCTGCCAATATGGTGGCACACAGACATCCCGAAGTTGGCTGGAACACGGTGTGGCGAGCAGGACACACGTCTTTTCTACCTACGACTGTGCGTTCATTTTGGTACGTGGTTGTGAACAGGAAGTTTGCTACTCATCAGAGGCTACATTCCATTCATCTGACGGACGACCCCTTGTGCCCGACATGCTCAATCGTTGACACGGATGCACACCACCTGACTTGTGCCACGACCAGCGACTGCTGGCTATTCACGAAGCGCATGCTGGCATTACTCTTGTGGCGATTGCCAGAGTCTATCTCCCCTGATGGTATATTGCGCCCCGACGGCGTATACTTTCCACCGACCAGGACGAATGCCGTGAACTGGCTAAAAGGCATGGCCCTTTACCACATATTTCGTGATGCTCACAAAGGCACACTCGACTTTTGGCCCCTACTGATGTCGACACATGCAGGCTTCAGCCGCCACCCGAAGTACAGGACCCAACTCGCTAATTATATAGACCCTCCTGCTCATTCTGGCGTTCCGGGTATGAGATGCTGAAACTGAAGAAGGATCTTGGACCATATTGATCCTCTACGGACGGAATAGGGGGGGGGGGGGGGGGGGGACCCCTACCAACAGACGAGAAGACGACCCGGACAGTCGGCTGCGGCACTTGTGGAATCTTTTTTTAATAAAACAAAATTCCATGTATACAAAAACAAAACAAAAAATAATATAAATAAAAATAAAATAAAGATAAATAAAACAACATAGAAAAAGCCCGCTAAATCCTCTCCACGATCCTTCGCTTTTAGAATATGTTGCGTGGATATGGCCTCGGGTGTCGACCCCTGTCCTACCCGTCATTCTGCTCCTGCAGCGGTTCCTTCACAAAAAAAAAAGGAAGGGTACTGCTTGCGATAAGCGGAAAATCCGAGTTCGAGTCCCGGACTGGCACAAGTTTTCACTGTCGTCATTCCATTATACAACTAACAATTGTTCGTATTCGCAACTACGAACACATGTATTTTATAACGGCTGTAGTCCCCGCAGTGCCTGTTTCTTGGGAAAAAATTTAAATTTTTCGTAAAGTCTTATGGAACCAAACTGCTAAGGTCATC
Organism: Schistocerca americana; assembly: GCF_021461395.2. Lineage (NCBI taxonomy): Eukaryota > Metazoa > Arthropoda > Insecta > Orthoptera > Acrididae > Schistocerca > Schistocerca americana. The sequence goes on along the minus strand of NC_060119.1, from coordinate 856,410,661 downwards.
GGTTCCTGAGTTTACGGACTACTTAATCTAACTTAAACTAACTGACGCTATGGACAACAAACACATACCCATGCCCGAGGGAGGACTCGAACCTCTGTCGGCGGCAGCCGCCCGACCTGTGACAAGACGCCTAGACCGCGCGGCTACCCCGCGCGGCGTTCATTCGGACACGCACGAATCTGTGAAGGAAATTCGCATCGTTCTTCCGAATAACACAGGCATTGCAATATCGTACACACAAATAGATTCTCGACATTAACTAGGTACAACAAAACGCTCAAATGTTACGTGTAAATATCGAATGAAGACGCTAGTTCTATTTTTCGTGCGGGAGGTCGGAAACCTCAAGATAATCATCGACTGATTGATACCATCTCTTCACGACCACAGTCTTCGGCATCTTCGCTGCCGCTATTCTCATCGTCTGATTAAGAAATTACAATGGACTCTTCTCTTACGGCTTCTTCTATGTTCGCCCTTGTAAACTCTATCCACACATCGTTTACAACGTTCTTCCAAATTTCTGGCGTCATTCGTGTGGCAGCCTCATTGACCAGCTCCTCTGTATTTCGCAATGCAAAGGTTTTATTTAATTCTGCGACATCTGATCTTATTTGAGCGCAGACAAGTTGGATGGCGTTCCAATGGCAGTGGTGCGGTGAAAGACGTGTACCTTTGTGGCCGTGGTTCTCTTTTAACGTATCAATTAAATACTGCGTCTTCTTTGGATTTTATCGTTTCACTAGTTCCAGAAGTTGCACTTTTCGCATATCCTGTTCAATGTCTGTGTTACTGCTTTTCGACCAGCTGACTATTTCGTTTCTCCTTGCTGCAGCCTTGCTGCCTTATTTCTTTGTGCAGAATGACACGGAGCGTTGTGCATCGAGCAAAAACTACCAGAACTGACATTTCGTAGCAAACGAGTAACGAACTAGTCTTTAAATGTATCTGCATTCATTTGCTCGTGGTAATCGACAGTACCGGGCACAAAAACGTTCATAGAGCCAGCATGAAGAATGATTAGTCTCCTTTCCTCGCAAAGTTGGCACACTATTGTTCCGTGGCGCGTGTCATCTGTCCACGCGACGGATCGTTCATGACGCACGTTGACACATGTTTCGTCAATGCATATTACATTCGCCGGATTCACTGCTAGCAACTCAGGTCGGAAACGACACCTTCATGCCACAATGTCTCCGTGTTCCATTAGTACCTTTCTTCTTGAGAACATTCTCCACCGAAAGCCAGTTTTCTTTAAAAAGTGGAGAGACTTGTCGATCTGCCTGTGAACACATCACTGTCCGACAATAATGCCAATTACTTTTTAAGTGTCATGTACTGCCTCCTGCTGTAGTACATGTATATATGTTGCCTGATAACACTTTTGCCAAAGTTGTCTGTTTCAGTCACACAACACGAGCTCTTCCTTGACTTTCCAGGCGCCACAATAACAGGACTCCCAGTTGAATTGGCAGCCTCTTTATCAGTTGTGACTCCCTTCACTTTCGCTGTAGAGCTGTTCAATGCTTCTACCACCCTGTCAGTCACTTTGATTACTGTTATCAAAGGCCCACTATTGTCTCTTTCCCTTTGAAAGTAAACATGCAATCTTTATATAAATTCGCACGCTTGAGATTTCAGTGTAGCTCTTTTTCCAAAAGATCACTTCTCTGTACTGCAGGACGCCATTCCCCACACGTATGGCAAGAAACTCACAGAATTGGTGGAGTGCACGCAAACCTGAACAAAGCAAGTGGCACCACTGTCTGAAAGCAGGGACCGCCTAGCGCTATGGCAACACTGTGGAGTTGCCACAGTAACATAAACAAAAGATCATGATCTGATCGGTCGTTGTGGACGTGCAAAGCCACTTCAACTGTCTAGCCGTACAGGAGTACAGGGTTGTGGAAGCACAGTGTTTACAAAATTCTTTGCCAGTGTCGGAACTCGTGCATTGCCCTAACAATTCGCACCAGTCAACACATATGTGCTGAGCAACATCGCCGCAGATAGTGCAGACTTCGAAATTTACGGTAGCGGAGCATTGTCTTATCGAGTGTCACAGAATGTTGTATAATAATGAGACGTGAATGGCCAATGCGTCTCACTATTGGAATGCGTTTTAAAGGAATCTATCGAAATTAGGTTGCCAGGCAGCATTATAAATAGAGGCAAGAGTTAGCCTTTAAGTAAAGTTCATAGAATTTGGAACACTGTTTCGTCTTACATTAAAAAACAATGGCCATTGACTCGGCTGGCAGAATATATTGGCAGTGGTACTCCATAGCGATTCATCGCTTCTAGCCACCTTCCACCACTGGTATGCTGTACATTCACTTGCACTAAGGGACAGCGACGATAATTTCTGGCTCACGGGCTCTTGGCCTTCAGCAAAGTATAAAGTGGCCCTCATGGTATGAAGCAGTTCCGGCGAGATTAGCATACCGCAATGTCACTGCAAGATGGTGGCCAGGTGGACCAGCAAGTATTACGTTTGGATGACTACATTATCCGGTTGCAGACCCGAGAAGAATATTATCAGAGAAGACGCCGGCAAAGGCCATGCAGTCACAATATGGGTCAACATCTGCGAGCGTAAGGCTGCTCCCACACATCTGTTACCGAGCGACCTCTCTCGGACACCTCCACGGAAGATCTGCCAGCGCTTACGCAGTCACTGCCCTCAGAGGGCGTAGCTTTAGTGTCCGTTATTGAAGCACAGTAGAGGGAAAGGTGTAGATCTCAAGCCAAGTAACACTGGCCCAAGTTGCAGTCCAGAAGCGAAGATGGATCGATGTGAGCAGCAGGGTATGAGTTCAGAGAGTAGCAAGAGTAGCGTTCGTCTACTGATGTAGGTCAGATACTTGTAACCTCCCCCTTACTAATCAGCCTATCCTGCTTGCGATATAAAATGTGACCATGGATCGCATGTATGCCTAATGGATTTTTACTAATTGGATAAGGCTATCTTTCCCGAAGAATGGCTCTGAGCACTATGGGTCTTAACATCTGTGGTCATCAGTCCCCTAGAACTTAGAACTACTTAAACCTAACTAACCTAAGGACATCACACACACACCCATGCCCGAGGCAGGATTCGAACCTGTGATCGTAGCAGTCGCGGCCGGTCCGAAGAAATAATACCGGTAAGTACGAGGAGAGTGTACGACAGACCCTTCTGATGGAAAAGTCTACTAAAAATAAAAAGTAATTAAACTGAACAGGGTTGGAAAAATAAAAGTTATTTTGTGCATTCACTCACAAACAACACTGAACAGAAAAGGGGTACCACTGATCATGAATCCAAAAGTTACACTAATGAACGAAAAGGAAATAATTAACAGCCGCCAGCCCACTAGGGTAATTTACATCCAAAATCCTGTACAAGGTGATGGGAAAGAAAAACGTGTATTATTAAACACTGACGTAGTAACTGAAGGTTGTCGCTTTTTTTTATACTAATTTTAAGTGAGTACGCAATGATACACAAAACTGAGAAGTCACTCTTACATTATGTTTGTCATTAAATTTTGAAAAAAAAATGAAGTAATGATTTGAAAATATGTAATTAAACTGTATGTTAGTATTAAACTTCATTACGTGAAAAATGAATTTCAGTGGCCTCAACGTAACGCCATCAAAGAAATTTAGAAAAAAAGCAAGCACTTTTACTTTGCAGTTACTTATTTTGCAAATTGGATTTCAAATTATTGTCTGAACAACTGAGCCCTTTTTACTAACTTGAACAGAAATAAATAATAGAATACTTACCAAACCAAACAGGCATGTGCTCCAAGCTATATGTAAAATAAATAAAACTTCTGCACTCTTAATTCTTGCATTTCTTCAGATTTGGATTTTTTTCCAGCGATTGATTCTCAAACTTGAGAAATGAAATTGATTTACTTCACTCATATACCGAAGCCTCTGTTGTACAACAGTTAATTGAAAGTAGACTGAGCCTAAAATTCTTAAAAGTGATATTATTCATTATTAAACTGGGTGTAACAATTCAATTTGTATCTTATGACACTCAGTTAGCATACAAGGAAAAAAAAAGGAACAAGGACCCTGCTTGGTAACAATGTTTGAAGACAATGAGGACACAATCGTCCTGAGTTTAACTGATTATTATTTAAATAAATTTTATCAATCAAATCACATTCAGTTGTGCTGCTGGGTTAGCCATTAATACTCTCTGCCAATGAACAGTCTTCCTTCAGTGCTGTGCATACGACGAAACTCGGAGCCGACGACAAATCTGTGTTGGTGGAACTGCTACTGTTTTTGAGATGGTAGCATCTTGTGGAGCACGGCTAATTACAGGGACGGGCAATCGTAATTAACACAGCCTCTTCCGCCCGTCCACTGTCCTTACTCCTGCTACTAGACATCTGGCCGACGCGCGTACGTGATGCCGCCGAAATGGTACACTCCACTGCGAGGGCGTTAACAACACTTTTCAGCACACTACAAGCGCTGGAACCCTTTCTCCGCGCGCTCCCTACCCAAAGATTTTACAACGCACAAGCACTGCTATTATCGTTGCTAGCCGATGCAAATAACAATTCTTTTAGCTTTTCCCCAGAGCTTATAAGTTTCACAGTAAGACACAGAAAAACACAGTGAAATTTCAGCAGACTTCTACCTAAATTTGCACATACAGTGAAGCAATGTCCTTACTTATTAAAACAAAGCATTAAAATTACAAATATTTTCATACAATTCAGCAAAAAAAAAAAAGGTATACATCGGTAGCAGGTGACACGCATCCTGCATTTTCGGTGTTACATTCTGGCACTCAAAATTTCTTCCACCGTCATACATAGTTCACATTGTTTAATTTCATCATTCTGCTAATACAACCGATAATGAACAGCAAAAAGAACGTTTAGGAGACGGCATCCTGTGGGCCATGATGTCATTAGATGTAGAGCACAAACTCCAATTGGGAAAGTATAGGGGAAAAAATCGGTAGTGCCGATTCAAAGGAACCATCCTGGCTTTCATCGTAATAAATTTAGGGAATTCCGCGGAAAACCTGGATCTGGATGCCAGGTTGGAGATTTAGCACCTCACCATCTTCTTCTGTTGATAAGAAGAGGCTGAGCGTAAATTTTCGTTTTCTCCTGTCTTTTCTGAACGATATGGCACTACAGACAAGGGTCATTACTCACTTTCAAAACTATCGTCTTTCGAATTCTTATCCAGAATTCACTAGTTCAGTCATATGTACTCCTATGAACTACTTCAGGCATACACTGGGATGGTTCTATCAGAACGGACAGCCAATTTCCTACGCTCTCCTTCCAACTACACCAAAGTTCTACTTGCAGCGATAGCAATTTTTGTTGTAACACAGCGCTGCTCTAACCATTTATTTGCTTTTAAAGCAGTCCTGCTGATTCGCGTTTATGTTCTCGAGAAGTCTCAGAAGCCGACGTTACAGTAATCAAATGCAATGAGTTGATTCACAAAGAAAATCATTATTCTGCGCCTAGGTTCATCGAGAGGGAGACTGCCGTTAATAATATTGAAAATATGCACTTTAGAAATTGAGAAGCAATGCCGTAACAACAACTGGAATGTTGGTGAAGAAATCAGTCCATTAGTGAAATAAAAAAAACTGCACTTAACTATTAGTACTGCAGAAAAAAGAACAAATCATTTTTGAAGGAAATTTGTTGTTGTTGTTGTGGTCTTCAGTCCAAAGACTGGTTTCATTCAGCTCTCCATGCTACTCTATCCTGCACAAGCTTCTCCCAGTACCTACTGCAACCTACATCCTTCTGAATATCTTTAGTGTATTCATCTCTTGGTCTCCCTCTAAGATTTTTACCCTCCAATGCTAAATTGGTGATCCCTCGATGCCTCAGAATATGCCCTACCAACTGATCCCTTCTCCTAGTCTAGTTGTGCCACAAACTTCTCCCCAATCCTATTCAGTACCTCCACATTAGTTATGTGATCTACCCATCTAATCTTCAGCATTCTTCTGTAGCATCACATTTCTAAAGCTTCTATTCTCTTCTTGTCTAAACTGTTTATCGTCCACGTTTCAGTTCCATACATGGCTACACTCCATACAAATACTTTCAGAAATGACTACCTGACACTTAAATCTATACTCAATGTTAAAAATTTCTCTTCTTCAGTAACGCTTTCCTTGCCATTGCCAGTCTAAATTTTATATCCTCTCTACTTTAACCATCATAAGTTATTTTGCTCCCCAAATAGCAAAACCCATTTACTACTTTAAGCGTCTCATTTCCTAATCTAATTCCCGCAGCATTACCCGATTTAATTAGACTAAATTCCATTGTCCTGGTATGCGTTTCCGCTAGGGACCGTATTTTTCGAATTATTAAAAAATAATAATACGTGGTAATTCTGCTGTTCAAATACATTAAGGTTTGGAAAAAAGGCGGTAACTGTCGTTTCCTCAATGCAGGTGCTCTATCTATGAAAAGCATGCAGATGGCATATCAAGCCGATCTGATGAGAAATCCAGGCCGGCCGTCACGAAACAGCTGTACAAATGACACTATCAACCGGCGGAATGATCTATCTCTGCAGTCAGTATCATTCCTGGCTCCCATCCTCGCCAAACACAGCTGTCTCTATCTCTGTGGACCTTTCGTCAGGACATTCACCTCGCTCTTGAAAGCTGTGTAAACCTGCAGAGCGTCGCCCTCGTCCTCGTGTAGTGCCTATTTAGCCACCCTGAACAACAAGCAGACAGAATAACTTTTTTTTTAATTTTACAAAAGTACAGTTTAGTGGGTGGCAACGAATCAAACAAACAATGTGACAGTATACCAAAACATTCTAGCTTCTAGGTAGTGTAGTTCAGCATAAAAGAATACTATAATTTATCTGGAAGACATGTGAATCTGAATCTTTCTTAAAAAAAAAAAAGCCAAAAATCTACTTTAGCGTTAATTCTCTGTGACGCATGGCTCAAAGTATTTTTTTCGTGCACCTAACATTTTTTGCTGAGCTTGACATTGTTCTGATCGGCGAAAGTTCACAAACTGTCTGTCTACAAGACGTATATTTCTTAGGCGTTCTTTTATGGATCGAGGAGAAATGATCCTCCACACAGGCGGCCTGAGTCGAATCCAAATGTGTTCACTGTTTTTACATGGTAGGAGGAATGGGGCAAGCCTCTGGAAGACAACTGCGGATTTATGCCACTGTAACTGTAACACGAATTTAACCAAATCTATGAACGTTTTCCTCTGAAAATTCTGAACTGTAACAAATAAAGTAATCTATGAAAATATAAACACCCTAACCTGTGTCAAAACTTCTCGGGTTGGTTGGTTGTTCGGGGGAGGGGACCCAACAGCGAGGTCATCAGTCTCATCAGATTGAGGAAGAAAGTCGACCGTGCCCTTTCAAAGGAGCCATCCCAGCATTTTCTGAAGAGATTTAGGGAAATCACGGAAACCTTAATCAGGGTGGCTGGACGCGGGTTTGAATCGTCGTCCTCCCGAATGCGAGTCCACTGCGCTAACCACTGCGCCACCCCACTCGGTGAGTTCTCGGGAAGTAGCTTGAATAAATCGCTAGTGGTTGCTATTTCGTATAGCAAGAAAACACAACATTTGCACTCTTCTGTTAAAACAAGAAATAGCATGAAGGCCTTTCCAAATCAGGTCCCAAAGACACCCCAGCTCTATAGAGAACGATTGTGTGAGAAGCAAAGGTCTGTCGTTTCGTCTCTGCACCTCGATAAGGTGACTTGAATTATAAAGAGTGGTGGTAAGTTGCAAACACAGTGCTGCTTTTCACAATGACATGAAGTTTTCAGCAGTTAACTCTCTTCAAAATGTTGAGAAGTATGGCAGCTTTTGAAGTATACGGAGCGAAGACGGTCAGTGGGCATAATATCAGGGACATAAGGGTGCTTGATCAGAAATTACGAGTGGAAAGTGTGATCGCGGTGCGGCTGGCAATATGTGACTCACAGTTTCCAATAAGTATCTTCACCTTGACACTTCAGATCCACACTGTCAAGAACAAGTAATTAAACGAAGTAGGAAGCGACTTCTTCATTCGTACTCATTCAGCAGACGTGTACTGTCCCCCTTAGTTTGAGGCTTACCTGACGTAACAGTTGCTCAACGAGTTGCAGGGCGTAGCCTTGGATGGTACTGTTCTGAGCTGTGTGAGGTTGATCTGTTATTCTGTTATTCTGCGCAACGGATTAATCTGAGATGTACCCTTTACCCTGTGGCTCCTGCAAGATGCAATTTCCACCCCCACACTACTACAGAAGTCAGACAGACGCTCCTAACGTTCTAAAGAGAAATGCCTGAAAATTTTTCAGCAATAAATATCTTCTGGAGTCGTCCACTGTATGCAAATGAAATAAAAATTCACAAAATTTCATTCGTAACTAGTGGGATACTTGGGTACTGGAGTAGTGCTAGTTAGTGTAAGAAAAACATGAAACTAACAAAAGTTATTATTTATTTTGCAAAATTTCTGAGAAATCACAATGACACTTTTAGTTATGAATTGAACAAGTTCTATCCTGGTTCTTTTCGGAATGTGAAGTTACCTTTCAAGGATAGGATTCGCTAATGAAATTTCTACACAAAGTTTAAGATGGTTGCTAACTTGGGAGAATGGCTGAGAGGCGCGCCTACTCAACTTGAATAATTATCCTTTAGAATGTTGTTAGGTACAGTCGAGGCTGTCGCATGTGAAATGCAGTGAAGTGTACTGTTGCGGAGGAAATATGGGGCTCGCAATAGCTGTAGCGCACAATACCGTAAGCTCCGATGACTGCTGTCTGCGCCGCTCGCTGCTGACAAATAAGATAACTCTCGTTCTATCTGGATTGACCTTCGCCAATCAAACTCTCCCTATGCCTTGATGAGGTCAAGGATTCTTATTCGCCCCTAATCTGACTATTGGCGTGGTACACCGGTCAGATAAGCAGTCCACCGCGATGCCACTAAAAATTCGCTCGCAGGCGTTTAACTATAACTCTGTCTGTTGACACCGCACAATAAGTGTGTCGGCCAACACAGTGAACAATGCTTAATTGCAAGGACTCAATATGGAGTCTCCCTTTAATTCGCTCTCGACAGAGGTGCTCTCCCAGTGAAGTACTGAGGAGAGACTTGTTCCTCGCTCTTTCGAGTACACGTATGAGCATGCACGCTCTCCAAGAGCGACAACAGAACGGCGCCTCTCCACGCCAGACATGAAGGGGTATATCTTTCGGTCTCTTCCATTATTCCTTCAGCTCAAGGCGTCAGAAATATCGTCTACCAATCAGCATTGCTCTTCTAAAACGGGAGAATGACGTTTCGTTTAAGGCGACCAATCCGGAAACTTGTAGCTTTGGCGTTTGGCGTTTGCTGTCTCCCTGTGAAAATCTCTGAAACTGCGTGCTATATGTAAAGAATGCGTAGGCTGGCCGCTCCCACACAATGCAGCGGAATTTGCTTTTAAGCCAAACACGGGGTTGTTCCCCCTTTCCACTTGGGCCCATGCTGTCCACTACGGGCGGTCACTGGCCGACATGGGCTGGGTCGTCCTCTGAAGGGCCTGGCGTCCCGTTGTGCGGCCTCTCTCCCGAACTAAAAGCCACAGTGACCGTCGTGTCTGGAATGCATGTGTGCACGCCAGCCTCGAGTATTTCAACCACAGTGCGCTCACTTGTCAATTGCATATCGTTTACATGAATTTATACAACATTGACTTTATCTTATCGAGTTTGGGTTCGAATGAAGCGTCTTGATGTGCGGAACATGATTGTGAGGGCGGAATATGTAAGCAATGAAGGTCAGGAGACCACAACGTCTTACACTGTCTAAACTGTAAAATATTTCTATGAGGCAGCTGCTCGTCAGCTCGTCATCCTAAAATGCGAGCATGACTAACTGTTGCAGCTCACTAATTTATACGCTGGGTCAGTTGTGAAATGCTCTCACTGCTGCTGGGGTAATGACATGAGCTGCTGTAGTGAAATGAGCAAGTGAATCAAACGTTTTACCGTTGTTTAAATACGAATGTTTTGGTTTGGGAAGTTTAGGCAGCACGTCTAAGATAAATAAAAAAACTGTTTAATCATTTAGCTTTATAATATTTAGTTATCGGTTTTAAATCAAGGGAGAACCAAAATACAGGAGAATCCGATAGTGTCTGATAAAAGGTGCATATTTTCATTCATGAACATCAACATGTTAAAGTTTTCAACAGAGAGCAAAGCTTATTTAAGAGACAAAATGTCTTTGCCCACAAAATAGTCGTTTGGCTGCAACATTCGAGGGTGTTGTGGGGGTATCATATTTGACAAATAAATTTAATAAAACCTGTTCCCCTGGAAACAACGCATCGTTGAATGAGTCTTTTGACTTCGTGCACAGACATATTTTGACTAGACTCTGGGCTTTACATTCTACAGTTGTGGTACTACTAGACTTTTATGTAGATTGTTGTGCGATTCCTTGATTTAGTTTCCACAGTCAGTCCGCTAACGGAAAGTAGTACTTAATGCGAACATATTAAACAAACAACAATAAACAGTCAACACCCAGTTATCCTCGCTCGCATTCGATTGTTTACATGAATTCCGAGCACCACGGTTTAGCTTCATACCACTACATGATCAAAAGTAACCGGACACCTAGCTGAAAATGACAAGTTCGTGGCGCCCTCCATAGGTAATACTGGAATTTAATATGGTGTTGGCCCACCCTTAGTCTTGAAGACAGCTTCCACTCTCCCAGGCATACGTTCAATTAGGTATTGTAAAGTTTCTTGGGGAATGGCAGTTCATTCTTCATGGGGTGTTGCACTGAGGAGAGGTATCGACTTCGGTCAGGGAGGCCTGGCACGAAGTCGGCGTTCCATAACATTCCAAAGAGGTATTCTATAGGATTCAGATCAGGACTCTGGACATGCCAGTCCATTACAGGGATGTTACTGTCGTGTAACCACTCTGTGCATTACGAACAGGTGCTCGACCATGTTGAAACATGCAATCGTCATCATCGAATTGCTCTTCAACAATATAAAGCAAGAAGGTACTTAAAACATCAGTGTAGGCCTTTTCTGTGATAGTGCCACGCAAAACAACAAGGGGTGCAAGACCCCCCCATGAAAAGCTCGAGCACACCATAACACCACCGAATTTTACTGTTGGCATAACACACGCTGGCAAACGATGTTCACCGGGTATTCGCGATACCCACACCCTGCCATCGGATTGCCACATTGTGTACCGTGATTCGTCACTCTGCACAACGTTCTTCTACTGTTCAATCGTCCAATGTTTACGCTCCTTACACCAAGCGAGGCGTCATTTGGCATTTACTGGCGTGATGTGTATCTTAAGAGCAGCAGCTCGACCATGAAATACAAGTTTTCTCACCTCACGCCTAACTGTCATAGTACTTGCAGTGGATTCTGATGCAGTTTGGCATTGCTGTGTGATGGTCTAGATAGATGTCTGCCTATTACACATTACTTCCCTCTTCAACTGTCGACGCCCTCTGTCAGTCAACAGACGAGGTCGGCCTGTACGCTTTTGTGCAGTACGTGTCCCTTCACGTTTCCACTTCAGTATCACATCGGAAACAGTGGACCTAGGGATGTTTAGGAGTGTGGAAATCTAGCGTACACGCGTATGACACAAGTGACACCTAATCACCTGACCAGGTTCGAAGTCCGTGAGTTCCGCGGAGCACCCCATTTTGCTCTCTCACGATGTCTAATGACTACTGAGGTAACTGATGTGGAGTACCTGGCAATAGGTGGTAGCACAATGCACCTAATATAAAACGTATGTTTTTGTTAGTTTCCGGATACTTTTGATCACATAGTGTCCGTATATGACCCAAACTTGTCAGAATGTGATTTTGGCGGGCAGCGCGGCGTCATTTGTGTCATAAGTAGTAGGAACCTAATTAACGACTAACGGACTCAAAGAAAGTTAACGGAAGTTAAAGACTCAGGTATCTTTTTCAAAAATTAAGTAAATAGTTAATACTTTACTCGAAAAGTTAACTTCGTTAATTAATGAGCTACGACTTCCAGTAATACAGTGTGTGCGCGAGGCTAAGTCCAAATAGCGACACAGTATTTGACTGTGCTGGTTGTAATAACAAGTCCGTTGCTACTACGATGTATTCCATGATGGCGTCCCAATAAATCCACTGCAACTGAACAACTGCCGGTCACGACTCCGTGATACGACTCCCTGATCTGAGCGGATCTGCAGCGTCGGTCACGGATCTGCAACGTCGGATGACTACTGTGGAGTAGCGTGATTGGCCCCAACTATCGTAGATAGAAAGCTGGTCACTGATTACCTCTCCTCCCCCTCCCTGGCTGAATGATATCACCGTAGTCTCGGATTTGCGCTTGCTGCAGATGCGGCAAAGTAGTTCCTGCGCTGGAAGTCAGCTCTGTTGAGGAGCCATAGGATTTGCATGTTGCCTGCACGGCCTGCAACCCGGAACACAGAGATGTTAGAAGGGATGTATCGGGCAGGGGTAGCCGGAGTATCCAGCAGGTTCGTTTGAAAAGCACAGGTGCCGAGAAGCATTGCTATAAATCAGACGTCAGCATCCAGAGCACCCTGTCGGAGAAACGAGCCGCTGAGTCTGCCTCCACTGGGCCTGCTGCTAAGGTGTTGGTCTTGGCTTTGATTCCCCATTGATGTTATCTCAGTGGACTAGTTTGTAGGCGGAAACGTTTATTTCGTGTCGCCAATGCTGGATGCTCTGCTTTCTTAGCTGAGGCACTGTGTATTTGTAAATTAAATCCTTAGCCTATGTATTCTGGCTGCTCCTTTAAACATAGTGTCCCAATACGTGGAGGCAGACGAAAGGATCTTGCTCTCTCCGTAGTTTATAGTGCGTTCCCTATCAAGACAGAAGAAGAAACAGGAGTCGATTTAGAAGAGATAGGGGATCTAGTTTTAGGATCATAATTTAAAAGAGCTTTGGAAAACTTAAGATCAAATAAGGGAGAAGCAATAGCTATTTTTGCATTTCTAAAATCAATGGGGGAGTGACAACAAAACGACTATTCACGTTGGTGTGTGGAATCAGTGAGCCTGGCCATATGCTACCTGACTTTTAGATAAATATCATCGACACAGTTCCGAATACTGCAAGAGCTGACAAGGAGAGAATTTTCGCACAATCAGCTTAAAATCTCAAGCATCCAAGTTTGTAACAGGAATAATAAACAGGAGACTGGAAAAGAAAATTGAGGATATGTTAAACGACGATCATTTCGGCTTTAGCAAAGATAAAGGCACCAAGTAGGTGATTCTAATATTTCGATTGATAATGGGATCGTGGCTAAATAAAAATGAGAGACACATTCATAGGATTTGGCGACATGGAAAAGTGTCAAATGGTGCAAGATGTTCGAAATTCTGAGAAAAATAGGGGTAAGCGACAGTGAAAGACGGGTAATATACAATATGTACAAGGACCAGTAGGAAACAACAGAACTCTAAAACCAAGAAGGAAGTGTTCCGAATAAAAAAGGGTGTAAGACAGGGATTTATTCTTTCGCCCTACTGTTCAATGTATACATCGGAGAAATAATGGTGGAAATAAAATAAAGGTTCAAGAATGAAATTAATATTCAAGGTGAAAGGATGTGGATGATAAGATTCGCTGATGACGTTGCTATTCTCAGTGAAAGTGGAGAAGAATTACATGATCTGATGAATGGAATGAACAGCCTAACGAGTACAGAATATAGACAGAGTAAATCAAGGAGCCGGCCGGAGTAGCCGGGCGATTCTAGGCGCTACAGTCTGGAACCGCGCTGCCGCTACGGTCGTAGGTTCGAATCCTGCCTCGGGCATGGATGTGTGTGATGTTCTTAGGTTAGTTAGGTTTAGGTAGTTCTACGTTCTAGGGGACTGATGACCTCAGCAGTTAAGTCCCATAGTGCTCAGAGCCATCTGAACCATAAATCAAGGAACGAAAGTAATGAGAAGTAGCAGACATGAGAACAGCGAGAAACTTGGCATCAGGATTGGTGGTCACGTAGTCGATGAAGTTAAGGAATTCTGCTACCTATGCAGCAAATCAACAACGGACGGAGCAACGAGGTCATAAAAAGCAAACTAGCACTGGCAAAAATGGCTTTCCTGGCCAAGAGAAGTCTACTAGTATCAAACACAGGCTTTAATTTGAGGAAGAAATTTCTGAGAATGTACGTATGGAGCACAGAAACTACTGAAACATGGGGTGTAGAATAACCAGAACAGAAGAGGATCGAAGCATTTGAGATGAGGTTGTACAGACAAATGTTGAAGATTGGGTGGATTGTTAGGATAACGAATAGGGAGATCCTGCACAGAATCGGAGAGGAAAAGAATAAGTGGAAAACACTGACAAGATGAAGGGGCAGGATGATAGAAAGTCTGTTAAGACATCAAGGAATAGCTCCCATAGTACTAGAGGGAGCCATAAAGGATAAAAACAGTAGAGGATAACAGTGTTTGGAATATATCCAGCAAATAATTGAGGATATAGGTTGCCAGTGTTACTCAGAGATGAAGAGGTTGGCACAAGAGAGGATTTTGTGACCGCATGAAACCAGTTAGAAGGCTGATGGTACACCAAAAAAAAAAAAAAAAAAAAAAAAAAAAAAAAAAAAAAAAAAAAAAAAAAAGATGAAGACACTGTCCAGCGAAAGCAGATTTTTCTGGCTGGCTTACTTTATTGTAACGTCTATGTTCATCGCGTCTGTCTTAACGGTGTGAAACATCTGATTTTCCACACTGACATAGGATCCCGTTTTTTCAAGGTCTCCTTAGATCTATACAACTCTTCGATTCCCATGATAAAAACTACCCACTTTTTTTCAATGTACAAACACTTCATAGAAACTAAATGGACGAACAAAATAAATATTTTCTCTCTCTATCATTACGTACAGTACAAAACGGTTTAGATTTTAGGCTTTCAAAGCATCCTCTCTTTGCCCTCAGAACAACTCCGCAAACTCTAGGCGTTCTGGAGACAAGATTTTGTAGTGTTTTTGCAGGTATTTCAGTCCAACGTGCCTGTAAATTATTCCATACAATTTTAACATTAGATAACCTCAGTTTTATGACCTTGTTGTCAAGTTCATCCCAGAAGTGTTCAATGGAATTTGAGTCAGGTACCTGACTTGGCCCAACCATATTCTTCATTTTCCCACGTTTCTCTCTAATACTGACATTCGCTCTGCACAATTTAGAAGCTTGTGTAGGATAATTGTCATGCTGCGGAACAAACCCATGACCGAATAAGTCTCTCGCCAGATGGAACTGCATTGTAGAACCGTATCCTATGATAACCTTCCTTCATCAGTACTCCATTAATTCTCATTTATCACCCAAAAATATCCCCACTCCATGACCGACCGTCCACTATGATTCACCGTTGGCGTCACTCACTGATTCTTCATATGTCCTCCACGAAGTTGAGAAAAAAACATTCGACAATGGCTTACAAATACTTCAAACTTTGTGACTAGCATCTTCCGCCATTGCTGCAAGCTCCATTTTTTATGTTGCTGTGCGAATTGCAGTCTTTTCATCTTGTCCGTTTTGCGTAATAAAGGTTTTTGGGCTCTATGCAATCCTTTAATCCTTGTTCACGAAGAAGGCATTGCACTGCTGAGACAGAGATTGGAGCTGCTCGTATACTATTTACTTTCTCGTGAATTTCAGGTGCAGTACGAGTCCTTTGGCGTTTACTCTGTACACATATGAACTGATCTTCTCTGTATGTGTTACTTGGTGTCTTCCACATCGCAAAACACTTACATTGGGAATTATTCCTTTGCTTTAACACACTAAGTAATTGACCCAGCTGTTTTAATTGTTACCATGTTTGTTTCCTTGTTCTTAAGCGATGCGTTTCAATTTACAACATGAATGGAAGCTTCCGTTGCGTTTTTAAATTTCTTCACTTATTTAAAGTGTCGTAAGCAGCTACTGTTATTGATCCAAGGAAACCAAGAAGTGTAATCAGTTTTAAATGTGAAATCACATGAAATAGGAACAATTACCGGACTAAAAGAAAAAAGAGTCTTGAAGCTGTGTCTTTGTCTTCCACACCAACATATCAGCACGTGAGGTATTTGGGTCCACATATGTTCTAAAAGCAAAAGTAATTCCGTAATACTCGTGCTACTTGTTACATCACCCATCTCAAGAAGCAGATCATCATCAAAACAACATTTTCTTGACGCTTTAGGTAATACATAATCTACAACAGTTACTTAGCATCTCCTCTGTTGTTGTTGTGGTCTTCAGTCCTGAGACTGGTTTGATGCAGCTCTCCATGCTACTCTATCCTGTTCAAGCTTCTTCATCTCCCAGTACCTACCGCAATCTACATGCTTCTGAATCTGCGTAGTGTATGCATCTCTTGGTCACCCTCTGCGATTTTTACCCCCCACGCTGCCCTCCAATACTAAATTGGTGATCACTTGATGCCTCAGAAATATGTCCTACCAACCGATCCCTTCTTCTAGTCAAGTTGTGCCACAAACTCCTCTTCTCCCCAGTTCTATTCAATACCTCCTCATTAGTTATGTTATCTAACCTTCTAATCTTCAGCATTCTTCTGTAGCACCACATTTCGAAAGCTTCTATTCTCTTCTTGTCCAAACTATTTATCGTCCATGTTTCACTTCCATACATGGCTACACTCCATACAAATACTTTTAGATACGACTTCCTGACAAATCTATACTCGATGTTAACAATTTCTCTTCTTCTGAAACGTTTTCCTTGCCATTGGCAATCTGCATTTTATATCCTCCTTACTTTGACCATCATCAGTTACTTTGCTTCCCAAATAGCGAAATTCATCTACTACTTCAAGTGTCTCATTTCCTAATCTAATTCCCTCAGCATCACCCGACTAAATTCGACTACATTCCATTATCCTCGTTTTGTTTTTGTTGATGTTCATCTTATATCTTCCTTTCAAGACACTGTCCATTCCGTTCAACTGCTCTTCCAAGTCCTTTGCTGTCTCTGACAGAATTACAATGTCATCGGCGAACCTCGAGGTTTTTATTTCTTCTCCATGGATTGTAATTCCTACTCCAAATTTTTCTTTTGTTTCCTTTACTGCTTGCTCAATATACAGATTGAATAACATCGAACAGAGGCTGCAACCCTGTCTCACTTCCTTGCCAACCAGTGCTTCCTTTTCATGTCCCTCGACTCTTATAACTGACAACTGGTTTCTGTACAAATTGTAAATAGCCTTTCGCTCCCTATATTTTACCCTTGCCACCTTCAGAATTTGAAAGAGAGAATTGCAATCAACATTGTCAAAAGCTTTCTCTAAGTCTAGAAATGCTAGAAACATAGGTTTGCCTTTCCTTAATTTATTTTCTAAGATAAAACGTAGGGTCAGTATTGCTTCATGTGTTCCATCTTCTCTATTCAACTATAAATCAGTGAATAATATTGTTATGGAAATATGGGAAGGATTCGCTAATGTTCAATAACAATACTAGAAAATTACTACTAAAGCAGAGATAGCCGTAAGTCAGATAAAAAAAAAAAACGAATGCTGCCTCACAAACAATAGCTAAACGAAGTCAAAACTCGCGCAATGACAGCTACAGAATAGGCGCTATGCGAAATCGAAACAAAGTCTTATCTGCCTGATTTTGAAAAACTTCTAAAAAGGTTTTTTTGTACGTAAAATAAGTTACCAAAATAGTGATCTGACCAAATGGCCATTGGTCTTGGTGGGAGAAAATCGGAAGATGAGAAACTTTGAGTTAAAATAGAATATTGTGTCTTTGGACACTACTTTATGGTAGAAAGAAAGAACGCAGATGAGAAATGGCTTATATACAAATAAATGAGCACGAAGCTTGAAAACAACTGTAATCATACAGTAAAATAAAGGTCGCTGGTTTTGACGAGGTGACCATTACGTTGTATTTTGAATCTTTAGGCGATCTGGGACCTTTTTTGGCAACAGTTTATCACAAGGCACTGAAAAAACGTAGAGAGACTGGAAAAAAGCGTAGCAAATACCAATCCATAAGAAGGGTCGCTGGGCAGATGCGTTCAGCTCTAGGTGTGTCTCACTGGGTCAACATCGCATCTCAATATTTCTTCATTCTTTGAGGTTAGAATGCTTGCGTCGCAAGGAATGATATCCCTGAGATGCCGAGGAGTAGTTCCAGCTATCGAGCACGTGCACGGTGAGGGCAGACTTACGGAATGTATTTCGTGCTACGAAATAATTCTGGACACCGAGCGATGATCTGTTATAAGATGAAAGCTGTCGGCAGGAAAAAAGAGAATAAGAATCAGAAACAGAAGCAATTGGACCATTATTTCAAGAAAGTGATATTAAAGCAATTGATATGAAATACGTTGTTTTTTAAGTGTAATTTTGTAGCCGGCCGGAGTGGCCGTGCGGTTCTCGGCGCTGCAGTCTGGAACGGCGCGACCGCTACGGTCGTAGTTTCGAATCCTGCCTCGGGCATGGATGTGTGTGTTGTGCTTAGGTTAATTAGGTTTAATTAGTTCTAAGTTCTAGGCGACTGATGACCTCAGAAGTTAAGTCGCATAGTGCTCAGAGCCATTTGAACCATTTTTTTTTTTTTTTTTTTTTTTTTTGTAATTTTGTAAACAGAGTGTCACTTTCTTGATCGTAAGTTAGGGAAGCTGTTCCTAAACTGTGGCACTAGAGGCGAGCCGCACAACCGACGTGTTGAGTATACAGAAACAAAACTGTCACAGATATTAAATGAAAATGACGGTGCGTTTCGTAGTGACAGCAACTTATCTGTTTTTAATGAGTTTTTCAGTGCAAGCACTTGCGTTTGAAGTATTGTATTTTCTTTGGCACTACGTCATATTATATCTTAATTATATCGTAAGATAAAATTAACGTTATTCTCTATACTGCAGGCTGGGACAATGCCTGAAAATAACAACGAGGAAGCTAAACTACCAAACAGGTACACTCGGTTTGTATCGGACAGAGTAATTTCGGGTTTTACCAGATAACGCAGATAGCATATAGCATAAAAAGTTAAATTTTCACTGATTTTTTTCTTTAAAAGGCAAAGATGGAGAATTAAGAACACGCTTACGATGAAAACAGCATGAAAGAAATTTTAGGAAGAGGCATACTTCTTGAAATGACAGCCAGGGAAGTGAGTGAGAAATATTCAGTTGTAACACTCTTAAGGGTTTATGAAAAAATTCCCGTTCGAAGATTGTACAGTCCAAAATCATTATGTCAATCAGGCAAAATCGCCAAGAGGGCTGAGACAATCCTTCCACCGTCGCGCCAGGTTTAAGATATCCGTTTGATAAAACAACGTGTCCTGCTGCAATGAAGAAGTCGTTAAATGCCTACTGCAGAAACAGTCAATTCCACACAGCCCCCATTATCTGTGAAGCAAATTCTAGTGTATAATGGACCTCTGAACTATTAAGTGGAACTGAACACCCCAAACTCCCTAAAACACAAGTCAAAGAATCTGCAGCAGACAGTCACAAAACCATCTGAGCCTCTGATTCAAAATCCCAACTTGGCTCTGTACCAAAGGACCACAATTAGTGCTATTAAAAATGCTACTGATAGAGAGTGAGCTCTGCCTTCCTCTCACAAGCAAGAATTCCAGCAGTCTTTACCAACCTTGGATGACCAGCACTACAACCCCTCTTCCCCTCATCTCCTCCCAGCTGTTATGCCCATATATGAACAGAATGCACACTGAACTTCTTTCCCTCCTTGGCAGCTATATCAATGAAGGGAACAAATATTTACATAAAACTGGAGCTCCAGCTACCATTAATCCCACCCTCTGTGAATACCCAGTTCTTGCAGGCTGAGAGGCTTCCTCTGAAATAGGACAATTGATGATGTCTGACTGAGGATCTTTATTACCCACAGACAGCACCTGAAATACGTTTGTCAAGTGAACTGGAAATGACTTTTACTTGGGACCACTGCCCATCTGACCATGAGTGCAGAGCCAACCTCAGTGTGGGTAGCAACTGGGTAGCCACAGTGATGCACAACTGGCGGGCACTTGGGTAGTGATGGATGTCTATTGGCAATACCCTCAGACAGACCGACAGAAGACAGCACCATCAAGTGCTGTGAGCAAGGAGTCACCAACTCAACTCCTATCTGAACACAGCAATCACAGTTCCTATTCATATTAAATATGGTGGAACTATACGCTACACTGTTATTAAAACATGAGTCTGTGCCTAGCAAATACACAAATGAGCAAGAAATTCAAGAATTAAACTACTAAGCACACAGGTAAATGAAAATAAGTCACCGTCAGCTTGTCTCCATGCCGCAGTATAGGTGTCGAGGATCTGTTCCCCTGGAAGACAATGGAGTTGCAACCTCCCATTAGCATGATGAAGAAGGTGTCAGGATTCATCAGACCATGGAGCAGTCTGCCACCATCCAGTGCCAATGGTCATGTGACCATTTCAGTCATCGTTCCTGATGCTGTTGTGTTAACTTCGGTACATGCATGGGTCGTTGGCTGCGGAGGCCCATCATCAGGAGTGTTTGGCGCACTGTTTGTTCAGACACACCTGTACTCTGCCCAGCATTAAAGTCTGATGTTAGTTCTCCCACAGTTCGCTGCCTGTCCTGTTTTACCAGTCTGTCCGACATCTGACATATGTTATAAGGAAAGGCGCACAACCCCACAACATCTGGACGTGGTTCCACCATGTGCTGAAGACACTCACCACAGCATTCCTTGAACATTCAACAAGTCACAAGGTTTCTAAAATGCTCATGCTGAGCCTCTAGGCCATGACAATCTGACCTTAGTCGAACTCAGATAGATTGCACATCTTCCCCATTCTACACATTGACAGTACATCACAGATACCGTATGCACTGTGCATGTGTCTGACTGACAGTCATTCTTCACCAAGTGATGCTGTTATCACTGGGACAGTGGTAGGTCAATGCTCATAATGTTCTGTTGGTCAGTGTACGACGATTTTAATGAGAGGTCTCAAACTGAGAGAATTTAATTTATGCACTAGTAAGTTGTATACATGTGAAATTATTGTTTACATTGAATGGTGGTCATTTTGTAAATATTTCTATTGAGTACAGCAGTAATCACATTATTATGAGGTTAATGTATTGCACAGAGCAGTACATGCTGCCTTTTGTTAGTGAGTTTTCAATGGAGGAGGTTGATGAGTGTATTTGGGTGGACAGAACACCACACTGCCTAAGACAGTGTTTGTAAATATCTGATCTCTTAATTGTACAATTAGAAATCTTTCAGGAATTAGAATAGTTTTGTGGGAGTGAGTTCTGAGCTTTAAATTCTGTTGGGCCTCAAAGATGTTCATGCGGCTTTCTTGTTCTTCTGTGATCACACAGACTTTGTTGACTTTGTTGTTGTTGGTCTTCAGACAGTTTAAGGCAACAGTGAACTATAACATTTCAGTGCATTTGTTGTTGATAGTTGTGTGATGAACTTGTTAGTATTTGTCATGATGGTAGTGGTGAGTAATAAACTGTAGTTTTCAATGTTACTGAGATTTCATGCTAATGAATTTTAAGATTTTGCTATGAGTTTTGGAGTGTTAAAGTGCATCTGTATGAATATTAAACCACATATTCTACTGTATTAAATAGTCTGCATGCGTAAACATAACATTTTGCACCACTGGTTTGAGTGCTGTTCAACTGAATTATCATTTGTCCTTGTAAGGCTCTCATTTGCTCATTTAAGTGTATATGTCTTGAACAAAAATTTGGCTTAGATTTTAAACAGTTTGATTTAGCCTACATTAGTATCCTACAGGATTTTATTAAACTCTATGTTCACATTTCAGCTATGTGTTTAATATTTTATGATACATTTTTGATAACTTTTTGTTCTATAATTAAAATATTTGGAGAATATCATTATTACTTGTGTTAATATTAGGCTTAAAATGACAATGCACAATTGCACCTGTAGACTTCAAATGATCCATGCTAAAATTTTAGATTGCACACACCACTTTGCCAGACTGAAACATTGATGGGATTGTGGGTAGTGTTTCTTCTGGTTAGATGGTAGCACTGCAATTCAATTCACTCATCCAGATTTAGGTAGTACAGTTGTAATTGGATTGAGTCGTCCTGACATCTGATTGTTACATTGGACCAGATTTTGTACAGGGCCTTGTTGTAATGTGTACATTCCACTATTGGATGATAGCAAACAGGTGAAAATAAAAAGTCCAAAAATGCACAGGGAACATGACTACTAAATATGCTTGCTTTTTGTAACACAATTAAATGGTATTTTGCCACCTCCCAGTCAGCCTGGGGAGGATCACAACTTTTTATTGTTAATTCTAAATTTTTCTACTTAAATTTACATATTTAGAATTGAAGTCACATTTATTGTGGTCTACATGCTAAACAGAATCATCACTTCCGCAGAAGATGTTTGTTTCTCTAAAATATGCTGCCCAGCAATCCCCTATGCACCATTTTTTGAACAGCCAATAAGGAGTGTGGCGCAAGAAATTAAACCAAGAAAATTAGGTCTTTACAAAGCGGTGCAACGCTGTTTTATTGTATAAAAGACAGGCTGGGTATCTCAACTGTAATTTTTGGTATCTTCTAGAACTTTTTTGTTAAATTATTTCTAGAGTATTCCACTGCACTGCTATACTTTAACAATATAATCCATTCTTATTTGCAAAGAACTTATTGACCACGTGAAAAGTCTTGATGCTACACATCCTACGACAATTGCTATGACTTCAACCTATGAAAATCTAGGTAAGCTAAAATAAATTTCCTTTTAGTATCTTCTTCTACTTTTCACAGATTAGGCCAATTGACCTGTTTTCGTTACAGTTCCTTTGTAATATCTTTTAAATACAGGGTCGAGCCTAGGTAATACATGTCTTTTAAACTGATAGTGCTCAGTGGAGAGTAGGGTATTAACCTTGGACAACAGTTCAGACAACACTTTCTATTATTATGGAGCAATGGAGCACAGAGTATCATGTGTTTCCTGTTAAGCAGTTTTTTTAGAAACAATGATTCTGTGGCCATGATTCAACTTCAGTTCAACAGAAATTTTAATACTAAACATGAAGAAGGTTCACCTCAGATCGAAACAGCCTACTATGTTCAGTTGACCCATTTAGAACTACTGGATCTGTGATGAAGAAAAATCACCAGGTCTTCCCCATTTAGTAAAAACTGTGGAAAATGATGACAGAGTGGAGCACTTCTTGCTACTCTGAAAGATCCACTAGGCAACAGGGTATCGAACTGGGTATATCACATTTTTGATTCGTCACATCTCCATGATGATCACGAATTTCAGCCTACAAAACAATGACCATGCAGCAGCTAAGTGCTAGGTTTTTTTTTCGCAACACTAAGAATTTTGTGGCAAAACAGATGCCTCTCTTATGGAAGATGTAGATGTCCTAACAACGATGAGTGATGAAGTCCATTTCCATCTGGATGGCTATGTTAATGTACAGAACTGTCTGTACTAGAGAACCCATGTGAACTACACCAGAGATATATACAGCTCAAATGTAAATGTGGTACAGTGTGTCTTTACTTTTTTGAAGGGGGAGGGGGGCAGAGGAGAGGAAACCACAGTTACTGTGATATCAGTGCAGTACATTAAAATGCTAAACAACTTCCTGTATCTGGAACTGGAAAGGTGAAGGAGAGAAAAATATGGTTCCAACAAGATGGTCAGGCAGCTCAAATGGTGAGAGCATCTATGGAAGTGGTTCAACAAATGTTTAACTGGATGCATCATTTCATGATTCAGCAGTGTGCACTCTCCCAGTCTGTCAATATGTGACTACTTTTTGTGGGGTTCCCTCAAATCAGGAGTGTGTGTGAACAAGCCTTGCTCAATCACTGACCTGAAAATTTCTATTCATCAAGAAATTGCAGCTATGTCAAATGAAATGCTGGAGAAAGTCATGCAGAGTTTCAAGGAGGGACCCTAAATTTGCATCTAACAAGAAGGGTGTCATCTTAATGACATTATTTAATGAACCTCATTAATGAATGTATATTTCAGAAATGCAATAAAAATACTGTTAGTCTGGGTAAAAGTCTTTTCTGTTTGCAAAACAGTGGAAGTTATTCAGTACTGGCAAACATGCATTGTCTGTGCTTCACCCTTTTTATATCCTTTACTGATGCCACTATTCTATCTTATTACATCAATTTTGTTTTTCACATTACATTATTGATTGTAATTAATTTATATACTTTAGTAAGAGTTAATTACATACTCACTGCACTACCAAAGGTAAGTGTAACAAGTCAAAGATGTAGTTATAACACAAGAATCAGTACTACTCTGGTCTTACCATAAAAAAGAATAGCAAAAACAAACAATAGTCACACCTACATGGCAGTCAAAATGCATAGCAGACTGTAAACATATGACAAGTATACCAATCAAAATTTAAGGGAATGGTAGCTAACCCACTTTATTTTTAGGAGATTTTTACAAATGCCAAATACGACAACATAAATAATGTAAGCATGTATTTTGTAATATCAGTAAGTAAGTGTACTGAAAAAGTGTGTCACATGTACAAATGCTGACTGACTAGTAAAGAATCTGAATCTGAATCATGTCATAGATCTGATGTCATAAATATGTAGAGTGATGACCCTTTAATGTGATGAGTTGGATATTTAGAAAAAGTAATAAATACCAGTTACAAACTTTATAATATGATTCATACAAGATACACAAATGAACTACTGCTGTTCTTACAGGGCTAGTTTTTGGATATCATTGGTGTGAATCGCTATAATGCATTGTACTTTGACAGTGGGCTTACAGGAATCATAGTTCCCAAGCTGCTTGAAGAAATGGAAAACTGGAGGGAAAATTATAATAAACCAATAATCATGACTGCATATGGAGCTGACAGTATGGTGGGTGTATGGTAAAACAAAGCACAGTAACATGAAAGTTTTCTGCTGAGAACATGAAAGGAATAATACAATTATGAGTTTCCTGTTACAGGCCTGTCAACAGTATAGATATTTAACTCCTTTTCCTGGGTTTTGTGAAGAATAAGCTTTTGATGTCATTCTTATTGAGGGACAGGTTATTTTGTGGCTCTTGAAGTAGTGTAAAATCACCTTTACTGCTGTGTGGAACCAGTGTTAAAAGTGCAAGAACTTCATTGAATTTTCTCATGTTGAGACATGAGAAGGAACAATGTGTTTTACTTGGTAAGAGAATTTTCTATATCCAAGATCACATAAATATTTCTTTATTTTCAACAACCAGTTTCAACAAACTTTGCTATCATCTTTAGGTCTGTAACATAGTGCACTTAGATGGAATATATTTCACATTATGAATTATGACATGGTATTTGAGAAAAGGAAAAAAAAGCTTTTGTTTGACATTACAAGAAATGGAAAAGGAAACTCTACATTGCTAAAAACTGTGTCCATTGTGAGCTGGAGCGTCATGCCAAGTTATCATGGTAGTGGATAAAATCAAGCGACTTATGGAAAGGTTTTTCACTAATAAAACATTTACAATCAAAAAGCATCTTGTATAGATGGCCTTGTCCATACATGTAGCACTCACAGATGATTGTTAAGTCATAAAAATCACAATATACAATAAAATGCACAGTAGCACATCTGTTTGTTAGTTTGACTTTCCCATCAATTGCTGATCCACCTTAGATTTATTATATGGTACAACTGGAAGTCAGTGTTTGCAAACATAACATGTGTACAGTGTTGCAGCCATTAGTTGGCTCTCACATTGATATCATAAGACCATAACATAAGTTATTACATTTTCACATTTAAACTTACTTACTTTTCTTAGTGGTCTTTAAACATTGTTGTCATTGTGGTCTTCAGTCCAAAGACTGTTTGATGCAGCTCTCCATATTATTCTATCCTGTTACGGCATTACATTACATTTATTGTTTTCCATGGATCCCTTGGAGAGGAGTCTCTGGGATGTGGAAAGAGTCAAAGATTTTTTTTTACTCAGGTACGTGGATTATATAATTCTAATGCAGACAGAGTTATGAGTTATAATCCTTGTGAAGATATTCATCAGTGGAGTAGAAGGAGTTGGCCACAGGAAGTTCTTTAATTCACTCTGAAACCGATCTTTATCACTTTATCTTACAAGATCTTTGATATGCTCTGGTAAGTTATTGAATACTTGAGTACCCACGCATTTGACTCCTTTTTGTACTAATGTTAGACTTTTATAGTCCTTATACAAACTGTTTTTGGTTCTGGTAATATAATCATGTTTTGCACTGTTTTGTGTAAAAAGAGACATGCTGGAAATGACAAAGGACATCAATGAGTACATGTACTGAGAAGTGGTAGTTAGACTACCAAGTTTCTTAAAGACGTCTCTGAATGATGATCTAGGTCTAACACCAGATATAATTCTAATGACTCGTTTCTTGATAGAGAAGTTTCCCCAAAAGATGATTCCATAACTTATTAGTGAATCGAAGTAGGCCAAATTATCTAACTTTTTCGTTTTTAAGTCACTGATTTCTGCTATCATGTGTTCTGAAATGTAGATGGGCTAAGGTGTTTATTTATTTATTTATTTATTTTATCCATCTTTCAGCATTAACATGCAATCAATGTCATCAGAAGAATTACAGCTATTTGTACCCTATTAGCTTATAGCTGCCTCTACACCCATATCTATACATAACAGTAAGCCTTAATTTATCAATAAATTAGGTCATCTTTACAACAATTCTGAAATTCTTCTATACTATAGAAAGCATTTTCCTTCATCCACATTTTGGTTTTAGTTTTGAAAATATCCAGTGAAACCCATTGAGCCTGTACAGGTAGTATGTTGAATAACTTTATGCCTATGTATTTATAGCTAGATTGGGTTTTCTTAAGCCTCATTGTGTGTCTATCAATCATATTTATTTGTTGAGTATTGTGTTGATGAACAGATTTCCTTATAGTGTAGTGGTTTAAGTCTTCTTTCATGTTTAATAGGCAACAATATATGTAAACACATGGATCTGTGAGAATTTTTAAGTCTTTAAAATAATGTCTACATGAGGTCTTGTTGTCAGTGATCCCATAAACATGTCTAATTGCTTTTTTCTGTCAAGTGAAGTTTTTTTGCCTCCTGGGGAATTACCCCATAAAAGAATGCCATATTCTAGATGGCAGTGAAAGAGGCATAGTATGAATGAAGTAATAAAACTTGTGTAACATGTGTGTAGTTTGGCTAGTAGGTAGATAACTCGTGACAACTTTTGACATACATAATCTGTCCCACGTTAATTTCAAGTCAACGTGTATTCTTAGTAGTTTAACAGATGATAACTCAGTATTACTGTATGATAGACTGAAGATTATCTTGACAGTCTTTTCATGGTTCATAGTTAACTCATTAGCTTTAAACAGATAGGCCTATTAGATATTTTGAGACATTCTTCACTTTTCTTCTTCAATTTGTTTATATCCTTTCAAAAATTAGCTAATGTTGTGTCATCAGCATAGAGGGTAGATTTACAGGCTAAGTTACTTGGAAAGTCATTTACAAATACTATAAATAGTGGAGGGCCAATCACTGAGCCCTGAGGAACACTTCATTTTATACTTAGAGTCTGACTTTTGGCCATTACACTTTACAATTTCTTTTCTATTTCTGAGGTATGATTCAATTAGTGAGAGTTCCAAATGTTTGATTCCATAGCAACACTGTTTACCTAATAATAATTTGTGGTTAACTGAGTCGAAATCCTTACTCAAGTCAATTTCAATAGCTTCAGCAAATAATCCTCACTCGAATGAGCATAGTAAAAAAGAGATATGGTTTCCAACTGCTTTGAATGTTGATAAGTTTGACCTAAATCAATACTGAGAATCATTTAATATATTATTGCCTGATAGGTGTATGCATATTTGGTGCAGTATGCAATATTCTATTATTTTTGAGAGAATAGGCACAAGTGAAATTGGTCTGTAATTACTGATATGGGACTTGTCATAACATTTTACCAAAACGGGTGACAACTGTCTTTTTGAGACATTCTGGAAAGTCTCCACTAGAGAGCATCCAGTTTATCAGTAAGTAAAGAGGATATGATATGAGATCTACAATTTTTTTAATTACAAAGTTTGACAGGCCATAAACATCTTCAGATCTGTAGTATCCTAATTAAGAAGTTGCTTTATTTATATCAATTACTTGTACTTCTCTCCATTTACAAGCTGTCACTATGTTTATAATGTTTTGTTGAAAATTTCTATGTGTATAATTGGAATTCTGGTTGCCCTGAGTTGAGAGGCTAAGTTTGGCAGAGTTGACAAAAAAGGGACTGAAATCGTCAGCAGTGATGTTAGCAGCATTTGTGTTGTCTTTATAGTATATCCATACCTAGCTCTGCTTTTATTACTTTCCATGCAGCATTACATTTATTGTGTGATTTTTTAATGAAATCGAAATTTGCCTTACACTTGGCTATTTTAATTTCAGATCTGTATTTTCTTTTCAGGTTTTTGTAAGTTGCTTTTATCTACTGCTCCCTTGTTGACCTTACTGTAACAAGTAATTACCAATAGTCTCCGTTTTAGTAACTGAGGTGAAAACCACTTCTGTTGAGTGGCTAGATTTCTTGACTTTTTTGTTGTTTAATAAGTGGACAGCAATTTTTGAAGATTTCAGAAATGATTTTGAGGAATGTGCTGAAGGCTTCATCAACATTTTTGGAGGAATGTATAACAGTATTCCAATCCATATACTTAAGTTCTTCTCTATACTAGCTAATATTTCTACCTGTAAATAATCTCACACACCGAGTTTGTTCCTGGTCTTCTTTTGATGTTTCAGTAATTAGTTTCACCCATATACCTCTATGGCCCAACAAGCAATCGATATTAAATAAGTCTAGCTCAAAATCACATTTGTTATTAGATTGCCAGGACAGGAGAAATGCGTTGTAGGACTTTCATTAGCACAAACTAGATTATAGGATCTTAACATATTTACTAAATTAACATTTCTGGCTGTCATATTCCTAATGTCTATGTTTAGATCCCCAAAAATTAATATTTTGTTTTTAGTATACTTTTGTAAACTGCTCACAAGTTTTTCTAAACATTCTATAAATTGTTCTACATTACTTTCAGGAGTGTGATATAAAGAAACAGTTATGAGCTGTATACTAGGTATAATCAAAGCAGCTGCTTCAAAAACACCTTTAATGTGTAAGTCACTAACTTCAAGAACAGAAAACCTTAAATCTAGATCATTGCTAACATATATGCATGAAGCCCCATAAGATTCACTGGGTCTGTAGTACTTTCACAAGTCTAGAGTGTGATTTTTCCAATTTAGGTTGTGGTCAATTTGTAGCCCTAAAAATTTGACACTATCTACAACTTTAATTTCATTGTTTGAATACATTATACTTATAGGGTCAGGTAGTCTTTGTGAGGTACTAAACTGTATGTACTGGGTCTTGCCAAAATTCAGTGACAATCCATTTGCTGTGAACCACCCATTGATACCTACAAATATTTGATTAGATGATTGCTTAGTGAGATCATGGGTACTGTTTTTTATACCAATACTTGTATCATCTGCAAATAAGACAAAATTTGCGTTTTGTGACACTGCATATGGAAGGTCATTGATATATAATAGGAACAACAAGGGACAAAAAATAGGGCCCTGGCGCACCCCTTGTCTGATGGTTCCATATTTTGAATCACTATTGTTATGTGGTAAGCCTGACACACTGTTTTCTATTAAAAAGATAGAATGAGAACCATGAGCCTGCTACTGCTGTTAGCCCATAATATTTTAACTTTTGTATAAGGATATCATGCTTAACACAATCAAAAGCTTTATCCTGATCACAGAATATTCCAAGTGCTAATATATCTTCAGTAAAAGTGAATATAGCTTGATCAGTTGACAATCCTTTCTGCAATCCAAACCGATTGTGAATGAGAATATTTTTCAGTGCTAAGTGTTTATAAAATCTATTGTACATAACCCTTTCAAAAACTTTTGGAAATATTGTCCATAGTGAAACGGGATGGAAATTTTTCATCTCCCTTTTCGTGTATTGAAGCCCATCTGGAAAAGTACCACTGTGGAGGGAAACATTACATAAGTGGCTCAGTATGCCACAAAGTTCTGAGTAGCGACATTTAATTATGGTAGTCCCGATTTCATCATAACCAGTGGAACATTTCGTTTTACGAGAGATAATAATATTAGAAATCTCTTTTGGTGAGGTAGGCTACAGTTGAATTATGTCAAACTTCTGCGGAGATGCATTTTTGAAATATTTTAAGCTGTCTTTTGAGGAACTATGTGAACCTAAGTTGTCTGCTACTGAAAGGAAAAAGTTGTTGGAAGTGTCTGCAATTTTGGAGGTATCTATAACCAACTCATTATTTATATTTAACATAATGTCCTCATTTGCCTGATTAATATTTACTGTTTTACTTTTTACTATATTCCATATAGTTTTTATCTTCTTATTAGAGGCACTTATTTTTTCTTGAAAATAAATACATTTTGAGGTTCTGATTACTTTGTTTAGAATTTTACAGTATAATCTGTAATGTTATTTAGCATTGTAGTAATCTTTTTCCCTTGACATTAAGTACAGTCTCCTTTTTGTTTTGCAAGATACTTTTATTCCATTTTTAACCCAAGGTTTTGAGACATTTAATCTGTGCAAACTTCTTCATCTCCAGGTAACTACTGCAAACTACATCCTTCTGAATCTGTGTACTTAGTGTCCCTCTATGATTTTACCCCCCCCCCCCTTTTGTACCACAAATTCCTCTTCTCCCCATTCCTATTCAGTACCTCCTGATTAGCTGTGTAATCTACCCATCAGATCTTCAGCATTCTTCTGTAGCACCACATTTCAAATGCTTCTATTCTCTTCTTGTGTAAACTGTTTATAGCCCATGTTTCTCTTTCACACTCCGTACAAATACTTTTGGAAAGGACTTACTGACTCTTAAATCTATACTTGATGTTAACAAATTTCTCTTCATCAGAAATGCTTTTCATACCATTGACAGTCTGCATTTTATATCCTCCCTACTTTGACCATCATCAGTTACTTTGCTTCCCAAATAGCGAAATTCATCTATTACTTTAAGTGTCTCATTTCCTAACCTAACTCCCGTAGCACAACATGATTTAATTACACTATATTCCATTATCCTCATTTTGCTTTTGCTGATGTTCATCTTATGGCCTCCTTTCAAGACACTGTCAATTCTGTTCAATGGCTCTTCCAAGCACTTTGCTGTCTCTGACAGAATTACAATGTCATCAGTGAACCTCAAAGTTTTTATTTCTTCTCCCTGGACTTTAATTCCTAATCCAATTTTTCTTTTGTTTCTTTTGCTGGTTGCTCAATGTACAGATTGAGTAACATCGGGGATAGTCTACAACCCTGTCTCCCCCCTGCTTAACCTCTGCTTCCCTCAATCCTTATAACTGCCATCTGGTTTCTGTACAAATTATAAATAGCCTTTTGTTCCCTTTATTTTACCCCTGTCACCTTCAGAATTTGAAAGAGAGTATTCCAGGTAACATTGTCAAAAGCTTTCCCCAAGCCTACAAATGCTATGAACATAGTTTGCCTTTTCTTAACCTATCTTCTATGAGAAGTCATAGGGTCAGTATTGCCTCGTGTGTTCCAAAATTTCTATGGAATCCAAACTGACCTTCCATGAGATCAGTTTCTACCAGTTTTTCCATTCTTCTGTAAAGGATTTGTATTAGTATTTTGCACCCATGACTTATTAAAATCATCGTTCAGTCATTTTCACACCTGTCAGCACCTGCAAAATTTTCTCATTTAAACTTACATACTTTGGTGAGTGGTCCTTGAACATTTTATTGATTACAAAACTGTACTATATCTATAAATCAAACATCTTTTGCATTCATACATACATACATAGTACAGTTTCATGTACAGTTGTTGTACAGTTTTGTAATTGTTACAGTGTTTAAAGACCACTCACAAAAGTATGTAAGGTTAAATGTGAAAGTTAATAATTTACTTTCTGGTCTTACGATACTGATGTTAGACCCATCTATTGGCTGTAAAATGCTGTACACATGTTATCTTTGCAACACTGCATTCCAGCTTTACCATACACACCATCTAAGATGGATCAGCAATTAATGGAAAATGTCAAACTAATATAAAAAGATTAGCTACTGTGCATTTTATTGTACACTCCTGGAAATTGAAATAAGAACACCGTGAATTCATTGTCCCAGGAAGGGGAAACTTTATTGACACATTCCTGGGGTCAGATACATCACATGATCACACTGACAGAACCACAGGCACATAGACACAGGCAACAGAGCATGCACAATGTCGGCACTAGTACAGTGCATATCCACCTTTCGCAGCAATGCAGGCTGCTATTCTCCCATGGAGACGATCGTAGAGATGCTGGATGTGGTCCTGTGGAACGGCTTGCCATGCCATTTCCACCTGGCGCCTCAGTTGGACCAGCGTTCGTGCTGGACGTGCAGACCGCGTGAGACGACGCTTCATCCAGTCCCAAACATGCTCAATGGGGGACAGATCCGGAGATCTTGCTGGCCAGGGTAGTTGACTTACACCTTCTAGAGCACGTTGGGTGGCACGGGATACATGCGGACGTGCATTGTCCTGTTGGAACAGCAAGTTCCCTTGCCGGTCTAGGAATGGTAGAACGATGGGTTCGATGACGGTTTGGATGTACCGTGCACTATTCAGTGTCCCCTCGACGATCACCAGTGGTGTACGGCCAGTGTAGGAGATCACTCCCCACACCATGATGCCGGGTGTTGGCCCTGTGTGCCTCGGTCATATGCAGTCCTGATTGTGGCGCTCACCTGCACGGCGCCAAACACGCATACGACCATCATTGGCACCAAGGCAGAAGCAACTCTCATCGCTGAAGACGACACGTCTCCATTCGTCCCTCCATTCACGCCTGTCGCGACACCACTGGAGGCGGGCTGCATGATGCTGGGGCGTGAGCGGAAGACGGCCTAATTGTGTGTGGGACCGTAGCCCAGCTTCATGGAGACGGTTGCGAATGGTCCTCGCCGATACCCCAGGAGCAACAGTGTCCCTAATTTGCTGGGAAGTGGCGGTGCGGTCCCCTACGGCACTGCGTAGGATCCTACGGTCTTGGCGTGCATCCGTGCGTCGCTGCGGTCTGGTCCCAGGTCGACGGGCACATGCACCTTCCGCCGACCACTGGCGACAACATCGATGTACTGTGGAGACCTCATGCCCCACGTGTTGAGCAATTCGGCGGTACATCCACCCGGCCTCCCGCATGCCCACTATACGCCCCCGCTCAAAGTCCGTCAACTGCACATACAGTTCACGTCCACGCTGTCGCGGCATGCTACCAGTGTTAAAGACTGCGATGGAGCTCTGTATGCCACGGCAAACTGGCTGACACTGACGGCGGCGGTGCACAAATGCTGCGCAGCTAGCGCCATTCGACGGCCAACACCGCGGTTCCTGGTGTGTCCGCTGTGCCGTGCGTGTGATCATTGCTTGTACAGCCCTCTCGCAGTGTCCGGAGCAAGTATGGTGGGTCTGACACACCGGTGTCAATGTGTTCTTTTTTCCATTTCCAGGAGTGTATATTGTGATTTTTATGAATTATCAATCATTTGTGAGTGCTACATATATGGACATGGTCATGTACACAAGGTGCTTTTTGACTGCAAATGTTTTATTATGACAAACCTTTGTATAAGCTGTTCCATTCCATCCACTACCATGACAACTTGGTGTGAAGTTCCAATTCACAATGACTGATTTTGTGGGAAAAATTTTGAAGGTATGTAAATGTACAGTTTGCTTTTCCATTTCCTGTGATGGCAAACATTATTTTTTCTTTCCTCAAGTATTATGTTACAACTCATGATACGAAATATATTCCATGTATGTGTTCTATGTCACAGACCTGAAGATGACACAAAAGTCTGTTACAACTGGTTGTTGAAAATAAAGAAATTTTTATGCAATCTTGGCCTTAGAAAGCTTTTCTTTTACCAAGTTCTTATTAGTAAAATATGACTTTATTAAAAGGATATCAATTATTAGCATTATTGCTAGTTGTTGATGGAGCAATATCATAAATCACAGCCCTGCCTGAACTGAATAGAGCCAATTGGAAACATTCACACAGTTAGGCTTTTTATCAGGTAATGGTCATGGTATCTTTTTGATGGCCACATTTGAAAATATGCCTGTGTCTCTGACTCTTTCATAAAACTATCAAAGACCTATGAATCCACAATAGCTCTAAAATGTCTGAGTGCTCGACTTCCGAACATTCTCCTCATGACTGCACTTTTTAATCTCCCTCATGAACGTATAACATTCAACCTCAGTTCCCACAGCTTCATCTTCTACCTTCTTTTGAAATTGTTGAATTATCCTTTTATACCTTGTCAGTATCCACCCGATTCCAGGTAACAGTTAAATTAAATGGGAAAAGCTACACTTAACTATTTCCACACTGTTCTTGCCATGGTGGTCACATGAAGAGGTAGTGATGATTTTACTTCACTCAAGAGCTTCAAGACTTTACATCCACTATTAAGCTGCTCACAGGTTATAAAATGCACCTATATTCTCTCACATCATGTCAGTCATGCCATTCTCCTTGCACTGTGTGTTTCTTTGTTTTTCTTTCCAAAATGCAGTTCTTGAATGATATGATGAGAAAGTGCTGCAAATTTGGATAATTATGACTATAATGTCTATCCCTCTATCCCTACGTTTGATATGGATTTTTTGAAATCAAGATATGACTCTTGATACCCAGCTGCCATTTCCACTGAGTATTTCCTGAATTTTTAACATCAATATCCACTAAACGTGGATGGACAACAGCCTTTTCAGCAGTTGCAGGGGCAACAGTCTGGATGATTGACTAATCTGGGCTAGTAACATTAACCAAAATGGCTTTGCTATGGTGGTATTGCAAATGGGTGAAAGCAAGGGGGAACTACAGCCATAATTTTTCCCAATTGCATGCAGCCTTACTGTATGGTTAAAAGAGGATGGTGTCCTCTTGGGTAAAATATTCTGTAGGTAAAATAGTCCCCCATTCTGATTTCCATGCAGGGACTACTCAGGAGGATGCCGTTATCAGGAGAAAGAAAACTGGCGTTCTATGGATCGGAGCATGGAATGTCAGACCGCTTAATCGTGCAGGTAGGTTAGAAAATTTAGAGAGGGAAATGGATAAGATAAAGTTAGACATAGTGTGAATTATTGAAGTTTGATAACAGGAGGAACAAGACTTCTGGTCAGGTGAATACAGGGTTATAAATAAAAAATAAATAAAAAATAAATAAAAAAACGCTAATGTAGGAGTAGGTTCAACAATGAATAAACAATAGGAGCATGGATAAGTTACTATGAACAGCATAGTGAATGCATTATTGTAGCCAAGATAGACCTGAAGCCCATGCCTACCACTGTAGTACAATTTTATGTGCCAACTAGCTCTGCAGGTGAAGAGATTGAAGAAATGTGTGGTGCGATAAAACAAGTTATTCAGATAGTTAAGGGAGACGAAAATTTAATAATCATGGTGAACTGGAATTCGATAGTAGGAAAAGAAAGATGAGAAAAAGTAGTAGGTGAATATGGAATGAAGGTAAGAAATGAAAGAGGCAGTCGCCTGGTAGAATTTTGCACAGAGCATAACTTAATCACAGCTAACACTTTGTTTAAGAATCATAAAAGCAGGTGGTATACGTGGAAGAGGCCTGGAGACACAGGAAGGTTGCAGATAGATTATATAATGGTAAGACAGAAATTGTGGAACCAGATTTTAAGTTTTAAGATATTTCCAGGAGCAGATGTGGACTCTGATCGCACTTTATTGGTCATGAACTGTAGATTAAAACTGAAGAAACTGCAAAAAAGTAGTCTTGTTTTCACACAGCTCAATGTTTACAATGTCACCTCTCCTATAATACATGTTGTACAATGACATAATTGTGTTGGTACATTCAGTGGCACATGTGGATACTCTCTGCAAAATTTGTTGCAAGTAGACTTAGTAGCAAAGAAGTAAGAAATTTAGACACCACATATGATCTTAGTGTTTATGATGTATTACCTCCTTAGTATGTGTCACAAAATGATATAATTTTGTAGGTACAAGGGTCTTTTTAAAGTAAGAACCAGTAATGCATCATGTTCACACATCCTGTCACAACACATATGTTCACGGTTGGCCTCTCTTGGCCAGTCTCTCACTACACCGCGATTATGTTTCACATCTCTGTTGGTGTTAATTGTATGGTTATACTGCTTTGTTTGTTGGCAAGTCAATCAGTTATCCCACCTATTGCAAAGTGGGCTCAGTTATTCAGTTCTTAAATGCAAAACAAGTTCATCCTGCTGAAATTCACTGATGTTGTTGATGTTTATGGTGCACGTGTAATGAATAATGTAAATATATCTAAAAACAAAGATGATGTGACTTACCAAACAAAAGCGCTGGCAGGTTGATAGACACACAAACAAACACAAACATACACACAAAATTCTAGCTTTCGCAACCAACGGTTGCTTCATCAGGAAAGAGGGAAGGAGAGGGAAAGACGAAAGCATGTGGGTTTTAAGGGAGAGGGTAAGGAGTCATCCCAATCCCGGGAGCAGAAAGTCTGATTTAGAAGATCAAAGTCTCTGGCAAAAGGAAGGAAAGAATGCTACTTGATAACAATGACCTAATAATTTGTATGTGAACTGCACTTCAGTCTTGCATGTTTTTCTTTGTACAAGTTACATTTATATTTCTTTTCTGACTTTATATCATTTTCTTCTTTTGCTAAGGAATATTGTATGTCACTTCACAACATGCAATAGATGGCAATAATCTGTAATTGCCTACGAGAGAAGAGACAAGGGAAGGTATCTATTAAATATGCAAAGCAATCATCTTCTGAGCTACCACTGACGTACACAGAAAAGGCCTCAGTCTTGGACGGAGATCCTTTTTCATACAGTTATGAAACATAAGTCCCATTTTCTCTGCTTTATGAGCTTCCATAGGAATATTATTTTGGCAATAACTCAGTTTCTTCAAACTTGTGACAGTGGCCTTTCAGTATAAATTGATTCACTTATGGAGGACAAAGCAGGATAAAATGAACCACAAAATAGATGTTTTCATATTTGCAAATAGCTGTCTCTTGAAAAAATTTTCATCAATAGAGAAATATGCCAATTCTTACCAAATTAGTGGAATGATACCATAGTATATAAATGACAACATCTACATATCATTTTAATAATTTACTAAATTTGCTGAATTGCAAATGATGAATCAGTGATGTCATGCCTAAATGCCCCAATTAATTAAGTAAAGCCTGTAGAAACAATATCACTGTCTCAATATTTGCGTCAATAAGAGGTAAAATTTCAGTTTTATCACAATGGAAAAAACCATTTACTTTCTGTTTGCATAGGGAAGTTTGAACTAACAATGAGATTTCTTCCCATATTTCTACAAATATTCAAGTAGGCCCTAATGCAGGAAATTTCTAAAAGATACACTTTTGTTGAATATTTCTGCTTTCTCATTCCTCTTTTACAAAAATAACAGTAAATAATATGTATCAAGATGAATTATTGGACTGGTTTATAGTATATGATCAAGTCCTTAAAAGCAACATACTGAAAGTGGAGTCAAATATATGCTCACATAATTCAAAAGTGATTTCTCCAAATTGTGAATCATTGTTGAATTATATTCTTTGCAAATCTGGAGTTATTTGTTGATATTGATAAACTGTCACATTCATTCACAGCAACCTGGATACCTTCGTTCTGAAGAGTACCAAGTGGTTCTGATGTCTGAGCACTTTAAGGCTTTTGACACTCTTCAAGGGAGAGGTTACTTTATTGGAGAACTGATATGGTCCTTTGCTGATTTCCAAACTGGTCAGTATAAGTACAACAGCCTTATATTTCCTATTCGTATGTTATTTGTCTAATGAAACATCATCCTAATGAAATGTCATCCAGAAAATGAATGCCAATGAAAATGCTATTAAGCCTAAATTATTCATTCTTAAGCTTTATAAATCCGTGGAAGAGTGAACAAACATTTTTCGTTTGTCATTTGTAATACTGACATCTAATATGTAGAAGAACTAATTTTTGTCACTTGTGATAAATGCTGTAAACTAAATTTGTGTATGGGTTTTTTGCTTGGTGGGTACTAGATATCTCTCACAACAAACACTGCAAAAATATGGGATAGTGTACATTTTGATTTGTTTGTTGTACACATTATAATTAACAATGTAGTCAAGTGTGACAGCTACAGTATTGTGCAGTTGTGAAGGATATAAAGTGTCAGTCTATTGAAACTGACAATTGAATAATAAAAATCTATTGTAATGAATGAAGGATTTATTAGGAAACAGTTCCTGACATTTATTGAAGGGACTTTAAATGTATATGATAAACAACGCCAGCAGAGTATGTTTGAATAGTCAGCTTGGGTAAGAAGTGACTGAAGGACTGCATTAATTTTATGAAGCTGCACACTTTTTTGCAAAAATTTTGAAGTCTCTTCTTCATGAAGTTCTTAGTGTCAAACAGAAAATTTGTATTTAACCTCCTTGAGCCAAAGTAAGAAATTTGATAGTGAATGTATAACCAGGAGATTTTCCTGGAATGTTTGGAACATGTGGAGAAGACTCAGCAGCTGTTCAATCCAGCATCCTTACAAAGAAAAGAGTTAAACAAAATTATAATCATGTTTCCAATCACAGATCTGTATTGTTTAAGCAATCGTGAAGTCACTGGCAGTGGTTATGGACCTATAAATCAATTAATTAAAATGTCAGTGAAATTAACCCATGAATTCTTGCATTAAAACCAGTTTTCCCTTGCCAGCTGAAACCACTGATAGCCTGCATGAGTAGTAGACTATCCAATGGTGGGGGAAGAGCAGTTTTTGGATCATCAGACAAGTAATTAATAGAATATGCAAGATAGTGAAAATGAGTAGAAGTTCTGGGGCTCTTACTTTCAGATTCTTGCCACAGCAGAACTGGTGTCGCCTCATGTTCACCAACCTGAGCACTAGGGGTTTGAGATGCCTCCTTGGCTGGAAGCAATAAGAACTGTTTCTGTTAATGCCCTCAGTACAGTTGGCTACAGGGACCTTTTTCTATTGGAGGAGGCTCACTGCTGTGCTGCGTCTGAGGATACAAAATTACTGAAAGACACTCACCAGCTCCATTTCACGGCATCTGTTAGAAGGTTCCACTTCATGAGTAGCAGTGGGTTGGTAGTTGCCACCATTTCCTGATACATGCAATGACGTGTGTCATCTTGGAAGCTACCATTTGCAGATAAAGTCAGTTCTAGTTAAAAATTTTCATTGTACAATGGTTCTGGCACCTTTGCTATTAAGCAGAAGATATGAGATTTGGACAGTGAGCATCCATGATCATAGTTCTACCAATGTTAGAGCAGTATGCTTTGCCATGCTGACCCTGTCCATGTGCTCACATTATGTGACTCCTCATGGTCAACTGTTTTTCTTTATGATTTTCAGATCCCAAAATTCCTCTCTGTTTTTCTGATTTTCACTCTCTCTAGGAATTGGACTAATTATTGCCATTTCTCATTTGATTCTGTATCTGTTTTAAGCACATTTGGCTTGACCTACAGCAAGCCAGTGGCTAGCCATTTACTGCAGAACTGTGTCAGCTAAATTCCATTCTTTGTGACAAGCCTGTCTCACATTTGTGTGTTTTTATCAAGAATATAACTGATTTAATCACAGTTCTCTGCCTGTTACTGCTCTGTAGTTTCCACTTGTTCCCATTATCAATCAAGTCATTTACCTTAGCCAATGAATTTCCTGCTGTGGGTAATATAGCCTAATGTCTCCATGGTCCAGAGAACAGAAGATTATCAGGTGAGGTCATTTTTATCTGCTGGTAGGGTAAACAGTGTCAGGCAGCCACTTTTAGAGTCCAAAGTAACTCATTGATAACCTGAACTCATGATATTGTATGGTCTGTGCTGCTATTTGAACAGTCAAGTCAGAATATGATTTCAAGTTTTCCATTTCTGTCACTTTCCTTCTATGCTCTTCATTACTGAAGCTAATATCACCACTGATCTTCTTTATATAGTCATAGTTAGGCCTGTCCCTTATGTTGTCATATGTGTCCAATCATTCTGCCTCTGCAATTCACTATGTTCTTTAACATGTTGACTGCTGCATGCTAACAATAGATGTTTCATCACTAGGCCAGACCAAACACATGGCATTAGGTGTCAGGCTTTGTTGTGGATCTGCTAAGGCCACCAGTGAGCATAAGACAGTTAATGTGTTAAAAGCCATTTTTTGCTTACCAACTCACTGCAGAATGTCTTCATTCCTCACTCAACAATGTATCTTGTCTTGTAAATTTGAAACACTGCTGAGCCTTTCATTTCTCTTCTACCCATCATCAACGTTTTGCACCTATACAGAGCTAACCTCCAAACATAGTTTCTCATGAATATTTTTCTGGATCCAAGGTTTGTATTTTTGCACATTTCAGCTGTCTCTTTTTATGGAAAGACTGTTCCTTGGGCAATCCATGCTACTATGTCATCACTGCACTTTACTTCTTTATCAATTATCCTTCTGAGATAATACAATTCTTTCACTTCTTTATGCAGTCTGCACCCTACTGAATTCAAACTATCAGCTAGAAATTCATGATGATATGTCTTATCTGGGAACACATGTGCTTCTAAATTTTTGTCCTTATTCATAGGATGTGTTTTGATGACTCAGTTATTTAATGGTGAGTAATTATGCTCCACATTATCTAAAATTTGTGTCATCCTTTGTTAAGGAATGTTCCCAAGAGTCATATATTGGCCAGGGATTAAGGAATTCCAAAATTTGGTACAAGGTAGTGTGTGCAGTTCATTCAGTACCAAGATTATTCCTCCTCCAAATTCCATAAGGTCAACTCACCTCACCATGTGGAGGGAGCCCTAGCTGTATTTACAACCTGTAAACAAACAAGTAGGACAAGCAGGATAGGTCTACACAAAGGCTAATGAAAGTTTTGATTATTATCTCTGAAAAATTAATAATGATAGTCCTCAACTGCAAATTCATCCTTCGGTGTGAAACAATTTTCGCAAAAATGGATGAATTGGCAGAGTGCTGTGTTGAACACCTTCATTTTTACTGTTCAGAATACCTTCCATATCAAAAATCGCTTTGTCATAGTGCGGAAACATCTGCCACTGAATGACTCCCTCATACGAGGAAAGAAGAAGTTACTGAGCTCCATGTAGGGAGTATACAGGGGGAAGGCAACATTTCATAGCCCAAAAAAGTAGCATGTGTGAATGTGTCCTGTGCGGAACGAACTGTGACACTGTCGTGGAGCAAAAATACATCTGGATAGTTTCCCACAAAGCCTTGTCTTGACAGTCTCCCGTATCCATATCAGAAGATTTCAGTGGTACCATCCTGTGATGGTTTTTGAAAAAACAAACAGCATCAGCATGCTCAATGATGGTTGGGTATTGTGTTTTTTGGCACTGGTAAATCTACATTTTTTGACTGAATACATCGCTCCTTTGTCTCAGAATTGTGATGATACACCCAGCACTCATCCATGATGATTACATGGCTAAAGAAGATAACTGTATAGGTTTTACAGAATGGCAACATTTCCTGTTCTGACTCAGTTCAGAGCACTTTTTGAATGGAAGTGGATAGTTGCAGAACAAAGCAGTGGCCTCCTTCATCATGTTTGTAATGTTATGTAATATATTATAATTAATAATAATAATAATTTATGTGGCTCACTGGTCTGGTGCAAGTCTTTCAATTGGATGTCACTTCGGTGACTTGCATGTCCCTAACATATCCCAGTTATTCAACTGAGGAAGGGGCCTACAGTTCAATGTGGAATCGAAACCAAGTGTCATTTCTGGCAATTCTTCACACTGTTGAGAGGTGAAGCCCAGGTTAAAATGCAGACTGAAAAAATCTAAGTTCTGACCAGGATTCCATTCCACGACCTCTTGGTTTCCAGTGTAGGTTGCAATCTTTTTCCCTTCAGAAAATGGCAAGCTCTACAGTACTCCAGGTTATTGATGGGCAGCACCAGTTTGTTTTGGCTCCTCTAGCGGCATACTTCAGTACTGTGGTGCTACGATTTCAAAATTATTACATACATTCACATAAAATGAAGTGACAAATACAGGTGGTGGTGCCAGATGTTCCAGGGTGCCCCATGAATTCTTTCAGTCAATTACACAATCCATGTAAGTGTGTGATGAGGGCAGAATTGTACTGCTGTGTTACTGGATCTTAAAGAACCTGGATGTACCATTGTCCTTCCATGCATGTGCCTGGTTAGTTTGGTCCCACTGTAGTTCCTTCTCGTTGCTGCATTCAGTCACATGGGAGGCAACAGTGAGGGCGTGTCCACATGGGGATGCCAGCCCAAAGCAGCAACACACCACCTATGTAGCCATTACTGGTGAGTGGCACACCAAGTGGATGACGCACAACCACCCGAAGACATCAATATATACCTAGCCATCACTGCCAACTGCAATGAGCTCTGAACACACACAAGCTTTAAAATCTAAATAAATAACTAAACAAGGAAAACTTCTCTTGTTCTTAATGTCCACCTAAAAAGTAGTGTAGTTTATCTGCAAATTGGAAGCACAAGTAGTAGACTCCCCACTCTTTATAACCACTTATATCCATCAACATCTGCATCTACACTGTCCAGTCATATTAATGTGACTACTGCCTATGTTTGAGGTCAGTGTGCAATAACTACTCGCAGATGGCAGGTGGTAGCACTAGCGGTAGAAAGTATACAGGGTGATCTTTAATAAAACCAACAAACTGCAGGGATGAATTCCTAACTGGAAATGGAGGGAAAAAGGTCATGTGAATATGTGTCTGGAAATGAGTCATTGCCATGGTACATGGAGCTGATGAATGAAAGTTCCTCTGACCACATGCTGTATGTTCTTTGTGTGTTGCAAGCTGTGTGAGCAGCATATTGCAAGCAGCAGAATGGTCTGGTATGCATGTTGGGAACAAGCCGAGACGATGTTTGTGTACAGCCAAGCAGATGAAAACTGTTGAGAGACAGCACAGCTATACCAAAACAAGTATCCTCACAGACACTAACTCTGTAACACAACACTTCAAGCCATTTTGGGCATTTGTGTGATCATGGATCCTTTCAGACAGACGAGTTAGCAGAGAGGGTGCAGATTGAGCATACGCTAGATTTGGGGCACAGGTTTCTATCCTGTAGGATTATTTCCATCTGCTTAACTGTACACAAACACCATCTCTGCTTGTTACCGACGTGAACACCAGCTGTTTGCAGCAAGCTGTGTCAGAAACACTTCACGTGGTCAGAGGGACTGTCATTCATCAGTCCCACCTACATGGCAATGATGTGTTTCTGCACACATGTTGATAGGACTTTTTCCCTCCATTTCCAGTCAGGAATTCGTCCCTATAGTGTTCGGGTTTTTTAATGTTCACCCCGCATAAAGGATGTCCAGTGGACGTGGAAAACTGTGTAGTCGCTGTTGTAATGCGGAAACAGACCAATTTATCTTACATTAAAAAAAGGCATGGTCACTGGCTTTCAAGCCAGTGGTGGAAGCATTTCAGAGACGGTTAAGTCTGTAAACTGACTGCATTCTGCCATGGTTAAAGTATCATATTTTATGCTCCACTGAACAGATTGCCATTGTTGCCTATGGCATGGAATGTCTGAAAGCAAAAGCCTTGCAACAATCATCAGAAGATTCCAGGCCACAGGAGGAAGAGTAATGGTCTAGGGAACATTTTTGTAGCATTCCCTGGGCGATCTCATCATTCTGGAAGGTGCAGTGTATCAACAGAAGTATGCATCTTTCCTTGGGAACCATGTCCACCCCTACATGCAGTTTTCTTTCCAGCATGATGGCATCTACCAGGAGGACAATGCAACATGTCATGCAGCTCGCAGTGTACATACGTGGTTCTAAGAGCACCAGGATGAATTTCCAATACATCCCTGGCCATCAAATTCCCCAGATTTAAACCCAGC
The DNA here is from genome assembly GCF_021461395.2 of Schistocerca americana. Classification (NCBI taxonomy): domain Eukaryota; kingdom Metazoa; phylum Arthropoda; class Insecta; order Orthoptera; family Acrididae; genus Schistocerca; species Schistocerca americana. Next base: position 856,366,447 of record NC_060119.1, on the reverse strand, counting down.
TGAGAATCTGTAGGAGTACCTCTATAGGGCTGTCTGCGCTATCGAGAAACTTAGTGCAGCTGGCCACTGTACTGGGGGTGGCATGACCCCACATCCCTGTCGATACCTTCCAGATCATCACTGACTCTCAACCTGCATATCTCGCTGTGATCTGCACTGCAAAAGGTGGTCATTCAGGATTTTGACAGGTGATGACATTAATTTGGCTGGATAGTGCATATTCTGCAAACCACTGTGAAGTGCTTGGCAGAGGACATGCCCCATTGTACCAGTTATTAGGGCTTTTTCCTGTTTGATTCATGTGTGCAGCGTGGGAGAATGACACTCTGAAAAGATGAATGAAATAAGTATTAGTGTCACTGGGCTCAGGAGCAGCTGAAATTGTTAAAACTGATCAAAGGTCTGGGGCCCGATTGAATTCCATTCATATTCTACATTGAATTTGCGTCTGAGTTAGCCCTTCTACTGTAGATCCCTCAAACAAAGAATCATGCCCAGAAGTAGGAAGAAAGCAGGGGTCACATGTTACTAGAGGGGCAGCAGAAGTGTTCCACAAACCCATTTGTTGTAGAACCTTCAAACATATTCTGAGCTCAAATGTAATAACTTAAACAGAACGACCTCCTCCGTGTCAACCATACCAGATTCTGAAAAATATAGATCACGTGAAATCCAACTTGCATTTTTCTCACCTGACATTCTGAAAGCCTTTGATCAAGATAGCCAGGTAGATACATAGATACATCTGTCTCAGTATCATATCTATGCTTATTATCAAAAGTAATATTATATGGGGTATCAAGCGAAATATGTGATTGGACAGGATTTTATGCCAGATAGGACACAAGTTATCGGGATGAACAGTCACCGACATGTAGAAGTAACTTTGGGTGTGTTTCTACCTTTCCTTGTTCATATTATACATTAATGACCTTGTGGACAATATTAACAGAATTCTCAAACTTTTTGTAGATGATGCAGTTATCCTTATGAAGAATGATCTGAAAGAAGCTGCACAAATGTTGAGTCACACCTTGATAAAATTTCATAGTGGTGCGAAGATTGGAAATGTGCTTTAAATATTCAGAGATGTGAAAATGTGCGCTTCCCAAAAGGAAGAAATGTAATATCGTATGAATTTATCAATGAGTCATAGCTGGAATCGGTCAACTGATGCAAATACCTGGGTGTAAAACTTATTACAGATATGAAAAAATGGTTCATATAGGCTCAGTTATTGGTAAAGCAGGTTGCAGGGTTCAGTTTATTGATAGAACTATAGGGAAATGTTATCAGTCAACAAAGGGATTACCTGCAAATCACTTGTGGGATTCATCCTAGAGTATTGCTCAAGTGGGTTAGACCCTACAAAATAAAACTAGCAGGGGATGTTGAATGTATAGGGAGAGAGGAGCAGCATGTATGGTCACAAGTTTCTTTAATACGTGGGAGAGTGTCACGAAGATGGTGAAGAAACTGAACTGGCAAATTAAAATTGTCCCGACATGGCCTTCTTACAAACTTTCAAGAAACAGCTTTAAATGATAACTCAAGGCATAGGATCTGAGTTTCTTTTATATTGCAACAAATAAACTACCTCCATTGTTTAATTATACTTTTCCTCAAAAATTTCACTGCTTCTTAACTTGGTTTTTTAATCAACTTTGTGTATCTAGTAATTATGCAAGCTTCAGTGCTTTTTAAGGGCACTTTAGATTTCCACACTTCATTGCAGATGTTTAGGTATTGAACCACTATGATTTTAATACTCTCACCTGTGTGTGTGTGTGTGTGTGTGTGTGTGTGTGTGTGTGTGTGTGTTTGGGAGCATTTCTTTGGAACTTACATTGATACTTCTGGGTCTCTAAAGCTACCATTATCTAGACTTGGTGGAGAGTTGGCTAATCTAAGAAACTCTTGTATACATCTCACACAAAGCCAGCTACCCAGATAGCACCTCTTATGTGTAGTGCACACCTGACCCATTCACCTTACAGTTCTCTACCCTATGGTGCTGGTCTAGGACGTTACAGCCTAGATTGTCACAGAACCTTCACAGTCTCTTGTTCCTTCTTTCAAATCAACTCAAAAACAGGTCACATGATCCATTCCTGGGACAGTGCTGCAAATTGTTAGGTTCCTTGGAACTCCAGGAGGAAGCCTGGTATTCTCAACTTTCTCTGTCGGCCAGTGGAACGATCCGAGTATGACCTTGGAGCCCAGACGACAGGCATCGTTAATCCGAACGTGCGCCACAATCTGCAGTTTGTTACACCCTGTTCACTAAATGGCTGCAGGAATAACTGCTTCAACATGTTAAATGAGTCCTGTTCCCCACCTCCCCCTCCATGTCCCCGGTCCCACCCCTTACCATCATGTCCTGAAGAGGTACCATTATTCGCCGTACATTTCAATTGCTGATGATGAAGAGGCCCCTATCCGATTGTGTTTGCCTCCTCTTGATATGGGACACAGGGTGTTCCCAACAGATAAAGTGAGTCTCACTGGCTCAGTTTCAGTTTGAAACAGCACCTCAGACGTTTTGGTCAGGAGGGTAGGTATGACATCCTGAGTACTTCCTGGTACCTATTTTTCATGAACAGAATGCCTAGACCTACCACAGACACACCACTCACAGTTAAGTGGATGAGTAGTGACAGATCCTGTACTTCCTGAAGAAGACAGTGTCCACAGGAGAGGGTATCTCTTGTACATGACTTGCAGCAACCGTCCCAGCCCATTCATGCGCAGCAGACACCAATCACTAAAAGGTAGCCAGGGTGATTTCCAGTTGCTTTGGAACAACAACTATCTCATCCTATGCCCAAGAACACCACACAGTGGAGCTGCATTGCCTGGTGCATTTTTGTACTGAACAGTAAGCAAATCACTTTAACCCTTTCACACCTGATTTTTTTCTGGAGGATGGAAAATTTATCTTTATGTGGTAATGCTTGTAGCTGATTTGAATGATTTTAGGTGCAAGGTTTATATAAAAATATGTACCCGTTTCCAAAACAAACTTTGTACAATTCGCATTCATTTTATGGGCTGAAACGGCTATTAAACGCCCTGCTAAACCTGCAGGACAGGACAGGTAGTTTAAATTGTGGAAAGGGGACAAAATAAGCGGCTGTCAGTTACACTCGAACATACAACTCCATTTATTTGACCAAATATTACAAAAGCCAAGAAGATTTAAAAAAAAAAAAAAAAAAAACCACAGCATTATTATTTGGAACTTAACTATCCGCTGAATGCGCCGTATAATCTCATGCCTTGAGGGCAAGACCACTTTAATTTAAAATTGGCTGAAAGCCAATAACTTAAGATTAAAATCAAAATCAGAAATTGAAAGGCAGAAGGCCTTATCTTAAATCAGTTCTTTCAATTAGACTGAAGGCACAAACAATCTTAAGCCATAAGGGCAAAACAACCTTAATTTTAAAATCAGATAGGAGCCATACAAATACAAACAACAAGAACAAATAAGAAAAGGCAGTACACCCAACGGCACTCAGAAGTTTCCAAGGGTTGGCCTGGAATTTAAACACTAATGCTCACTTAGGTGAGACAGGCAGTCGGAACAACCATTCTTGATCCGACGACAACCCAACCAATATCCAGTCAACGGACCCACCGACAAGCTAACTCCACTCCAGCCGACCAGCACCCAACAGGGAGTTGAATGGAACAACGTAGAAGGTATTGGCACCCACAACCAATTATAAATTGAGCTGTCAAACTACACACCGTGCTGGACAACACGATGAGGAAAATACACTGTCTGAATTTACGTCGATGGCCAGGGCAGGTAACCGGAACGTTAACGGCCACAAGGCAGAAGATTCCGCTGGTGCACTTTAATTCAAAATAACCAAGTACAGTTATACTCCACCGGAGGGTGGCTAAAATTTGCCAAACTGAAAACACATGTTGTTGCTCACGGGCATGTCCCAACAGCCGACAACCAAATACAAATGACAAAATGTGAACAGTCATGACTTGCTGGTAAATAAAGTCAAAACTCAACTTGTGTGTCCAGGATCGGTGAGCCACGGACGTCGTAGCAATGAGAACAGCACCACACACTCCGACCGCGCGTGGACGCTGCCAGTGGCCTCGACCAAACTACACGCCACGGAGATTTCCTCACTGCTCCACGCCAACACTTGCATCTAGGGGACGCCAAGGAATTGGCTTTGCTGATTGGCCACGTCGTGCTATGACGTCATCTCCCACACCATCCATTCCAGACTGTTGCTACTTTCTGAAACGCGCTGTTCTTTAAATGAGGCCATTCGTCTGTCCGGTGTCAATACATTGTGTGGGTAACTCGTTATAGTACTTCACTGTTGTGTGTTCTAGGCCTATGTCTATAATGGCAGATTGCAACATGTGTTTTGTGTGCGATAAAGCATTTCAACTTCGAAAAACTTTATACGTGCACATCAGGAAAATGCATGTAGGGCCAAATACAGAAGGTAAGATTAAGTGCCCACAAGACGCCTGCAGCTATTCCTTCAATACATTGGCTAGTTTGAGAGCACATGTGGAGTAAAAGCAGTGCTTTTAACTACGGTCAACTGTCTTCAGGCTGCTGCATTCAGGTGTAATGGTGGCGAAGAAACTGGTGCATTGCTTGGAACAGCTCAGCTATCATTTGTTTCACCACAGGATCTACTGTTGAGGCACCTTCTAGTGTATCTGATGTGGTGGGTCTGCCCTGACCATAGAGTGAGTGGCAGTCGGTAATACATTTGCATCACTTGAGGTAAAGGGTCAACGCTGAAACAGATCATTGGGACGGGGGGATGGATTGCTCATGGTAAAGTGAGCATTCATGATCAAGGAAAGATGTAAGCAGAACATGGATTAAAGGTTGGGGCATGGAGGTGTACAAAATAAGAGCGGAAGAGAGGAATATCTTTGTTTGATTGTGGAACTACACTCCAAAAAATACCCTCTATATGTTTTGATGGCTATCGATGTCAACACTAATAGGTAAATTTGGATGTCATCTTATAATGATTGGTATTGGCAGTCATTAGGAGTAGTATGATGGTCTTTGTGATACTAGTCTGCCCTGTGATTTTGGAATCAGCTGAAGGCATTTTTCCTTCTACACTTACTTTGATGTGTGTGTGTGTGTGTGTGTGTGTGTATATATAGTACAAACAGTGTTTTTTATCCTCATGATTATTATTGAATTGTGTGTTTGCATATTCAGCAAAGCATGATATTGTTTATAATGTTTGAATTCTTTGCAGTATTAGGCATGTAATATATGTATTGACTATCTGTGCAAATTCCCAGTTGGAAGTAAGTTTGCTATTAATTCAGATAGAACACTGCTGTATAAACTGGGATCATGCCTTATGACATGTAGTCTGTAGTCTTGTGATAATGCTGTGACATAATCTCTTTTGGTATTGTATTTATTATAACTCAAAACTACCCCCTACCCCCTTGCCACCACCATTTAGTCACTATTTATTTTACTTATACCCTTGGCCACACCTCCTCACCTTCCCATTGCTCTTGCACAACCCCTCCCCCCCCCAAACAAACATTCTGTATATGAAATTAGGTAAAATCTGTTCAAGAAATCATCAGCCAAGTCATGAGGACAAAGACACAGCATGACTTCCATTCTGTGGTGCAGTGGATAAGTTAGAGTGTATACAGGCAAGGAATCAGAGGAGTCTTTTTGTCACCGAGGAAAATTAAAGAAAGGTTGTGACCTGACAAATATACTCTCAGGCTCAGTGTACCAGGGATTTATAACATTCCTTGTGAGTATGGTATCAGTTATGTGGGACAGCCTATACAAACTACTGCTAATTGCTGTGTTGATCATCACCTCAAGCATGAAAAAATGAAAATCAGTAGTTTTCGAGAACTGTTTAGTGAGTAAATGCAAGATAGCCTCTAAGTGGATGAGGATCTGGCCCATATTTCTAGCTGTTGGGTCTCTGTAATTACGGAAGCAGCTGAAATTAGACTATATGATCACAACAATACACACACTGGCTATGTAATTATCAGTTTATTTATTTGCTATTTTCTAATACAAGAACAGACCACATGTTGCACATGAGGCAGTATATATCTACATCTACATCTACATTGATACTCCGCAAGCCACCCAACGGTGTGTGGCAGAGGGCACTTTACGTGCCACTGTCATTACCTCCCTTTCCTGTTCCAGTCGCGTATGGTTCGCGGGAAGAACGACTGTCTGAAAGCCTCCGTGCGCGCTCTAATCTCTCTAATTTTACATTCGCGATCTCCTCGGGAGGTATAAGTAGGGGGAAGCAATATATTCGATACCTCATCCAGAAACGCACCCACTCGAAACCTGGACAGCAAGCTACACCGCGATGCAGAGCGCCTCTCTTGCAGAGTCTGCCACTTGAGTTTATTAAACATCTCCGTAACGCTATCACGGTTACCAAATAACCCGGTGACGAAACGCGCCGCTCTTCTTTGGATCTTTTCTATCTCCTCCGTCAACCCGACCTGGTACGGATCCCACACTGATGAGCAATACTCAAGTATAGGTCGAACGAGTGTTTTGTAAGCCACCTCCTTTGTTGATGGACTACATTTTCTAAGCACTCTCCCAATGAATCTCAACCTGGTACCCGCCTTACCAACAATTAATTTTATATGATCATTCCACTTCAAATCGTTCCGTACGCATACTCCCAGATATTTTACAGAAGTAACTGCTACCAGTGTTTGTTCCGCTATCATATAATCATACAATAAAGGATCCTTCTTTCTGTGTATTCGCAATATTTTCACACAATTTCAAATTAATTAGTATAATTAAGCAATGCAGGTAAACATGCACTTCGGAAAGAAGAATTACAGAGAAAAACTTCACATAGTTCACCACCTATTACAAGTGATGGCACTGCAAGCTATGCTGGACAGCTTGCAAAAATGTGACCTATGGATGCAGAGGGTGTTGCTTTAGCATATGCTTTCTCCATGATGTAATTTAGCCAACTGCATTGTGTCCATTTGGCATAAGTGTGAACCTCATTAATTTTATGACAGTCAGAGTTGGCCCCTGACAATAGTGATGGAGGCAGTAATCAAATGCATGGGATTCTATTCAGATTTGATGTGGGATCTTATGAGAGAACTTTTTATCAATGTGAATAAGATTATTGTGTAAAACTGATAGTTTGACATCTTACAGAAGCCTCCTCATTGTCCTTGAGCTTTATACTCTCATGTCAATATATAAACCCCCTAATTTCATTTGGTGTTAATAAGAAGTGTGAATTTAGGATTATTTGTGAAATTAAATGCCATAATACTTGCATAGACTGTTTCTCTGCCTGGGATTCAGAACAGAAATTTACATTCTGGTGCAAAATCAGAATTTTAACCATGATGGATGGTGCTAATCTCCATGACTGTAGTCTAACAGGTTGCTGACAGGCATCAGACAGAAAACTGGAAACCCCAGATATTAAATAAATGTAAATACTTCTGAAACAGTGATTTACTGCCATATGGAGTTCTACTCCACAGACAGCCACTGCCAATGGGTCTGAAGATGACCACATACGTGGTTGAAACCAATGCCCACAAATAAATTCAAATTGTGATCAAGAATGATTTAAAGTAAATTATCCAAAATAAAAATAAAGTAAAAGAGTATCTCATTAGCCTCCTCTCCTATAACTAATCATAATGTTTGGACTCAAGGATGCATGTACTGGATAACAGTAATGTTCATATTAAACAGATATTTAACTTTACAGTTCTATGAACAGATGGTGCTATCTAAAAACTATAAAATGGTTTGTATGAACTATTAGAGGAAACAACAATTGAGTAAAAAAACTATTTCTAGCTTTTTGTACTCGTAGTTCCTTCCTCTGGGAAGGTGAATACATTTGGGAAGACTGGGAATGAGGGGAGTGTCGATCAGACCACAAGTTGAGAGAAACCCACCTGTATTGAACACTGATGCAATTCATCCTGGAGTACCACTCGAATTTTTGGGATCCCCACCAGCTCAGTTTAAGGAAGAAACCAAGCAGTTCAGAAGTGGGCTTCTAGATTTCTTACTGGTAGACTCAATCAACATGCAAGTATTATGGAGATGCTTCATGAACTCAAATGTGGTAACCTAGGAGACACATGTTCTTTACATGGAACACTATTGAGAAAATTTAGAGAAATGTCATACAAGGTACCCATCACCACATACCATATTGTAGCTAGCAGACTAGGTCCTATGCTTGTAATAGAGAATACGGAAAAGAACTAAGAGTGAATGTCTAATACATTAAAACATACGGCATCACTCTGAAACTCTGTGATTTATTTCAAATGTTTTGTTACACATTTCACTGTAACTGATAAATTGTGATGACCAGTGACCTACATCTATAACAGTCTCACGATTTGGAGATGTGAGTATTGTCTAGACCTATTAATCTATCCTCATTCAGCATTGTTTATCACAATGTCATATGAACATAACCCGGATTCTGAAAAACTAGATAACATACAGGAAGATGCAGTTCGTGCATAACACTGACATATAATTCTTTGTTTACATAACAACCACCAAAATGGAAGCATAACACATACTTTGCCAGAAGCACATTATTGGGACCCCCCGCCCCCCTCCCCGTGGAAATCTATGGACTTCTCTATGATGTTGTCTGAGGCCTAGGTTTGTTGAAGGGTGATAATTTCGTTACTTATGGAACTCGTAAAGTTTGAGTGTGGGATAATTGTTGTGGTGACTAAAGGACATATGGCATTGCCTAATATTTACGTTTGCGTTATATTTGAAGGTACCATATTTATCGCACTTCTCGCAATAAAACCTAAAAGAACAAGGTAAAATCGGAAAACACAGTTAATGAATAAGCATTCAAAAATATTTTGATAATATTATGAACAATATCATACATAAACTGCAGAAAATGCAAGGAAAATGTATGTAACTTTTACATATATTTGGTCCGCTTTTCCGCATTTGCCACAGCAGCAACCGGGTTAGTCTGTCACCGCATTTGCGATTATTCGCATTCGAACCAGGTTTTAACATTTAATTCCCACAAGTTAAGGTCCATTGAATAATATGGACTTATTTGACGTTCCAAAATGACAGCTGTGTGCAGATCTGCATGTAATAGCTTTTTAAACAACAGGCGAGCGACGTCGCTAATGTCAATAGAGCTCATTACACTTCTTGTCACCAGGCGGCACTACTACACTCGTTCTGTCTCCCTGATGACGTCATGAAACTCAACCAATCAGCAGACTCAATTCCTTGGCGTCCCCTAGACGCAAGTTACACCAACCGAACAATTGCTTGCTACACCACAGCTGGAAACTATAAGCGCCGGGCCAAAGATACTACAAGGTGGGAATATCGATACACACAACTGCTGCCACTGGCGGAGAGAGAGGATAACAGCATAGTTGCGATAACCGCGGGAGACTAAACACAGAATAGCAATCAAGGTTTTATCCAATGCATAACATGAGCCAGCCACGGCTGAAGTTAATTACAAAATACTCTCTACTGCAATACATAGTAAAATGGTGATTCAACAATTACCATGCAAAATAACAGTAACAGTATTCAATTATACAGTGGAATATAGCGAACCAACCACATCCATCTATTCTTATGGTCATGAGTTCATGCACACTTCTACATTCACTTGCTGATATTTTCTTAATAATGCCTATCAGTTGGCAGCACTTGTGCACGATGAAATGGTTGAACATTCTCAAATGTACATCTTGGGTTTCCATTGGGATAAAAATGCTTGTGTTGCAGGTAGACACAGTAAAAGTCAGTGTACACATTCATAGTCTGAGAGTCTGGATTCTATTTGAACTTAAGTGCCTGGTATGCTACAAATATTACCAGTAGTCTTTTTTAACTGAAGTAGTTAAGAGCCAAAACAGCGTATCTATTGGGGCGGGGGGGGGGGGGGAACTTGCCAGGGGGGCACTGCAGTTTCTGGTCCTGTGCTTCCATGTGTTTCTTTGATGTCTCGATCGCCACACATTTATGTTACCATAGTTATTTGGTGGAACCTGAAAATGAAACTTTGTGCTTCAAAACCAGTCGTGGAATAAATTAAGAAATTACTGGGAACTGAAGCGGATTTTTATTCTACAAATGTTTAGTAACATTTGAAATTGTTACTAACTGGCAATGCTTTAAGACGGCCCGTTTTCGTGACGACAACTGTAGCGTGCGTGGCACATCTTCTCGTTTACAGACTTGGCCTTCATGCGTGCGGGCGGCAACAGGAAGGGCGCGTTCAGGTGGTCGCGCCAGCCCAAGGCCGCGGCGCACCACCTGCGTGACCGCTACTGGCGCCTGGCGCAGCAGCTGGACAGCGCCCAGCCGCCTGAAAACGTCGACCCGTACCTGGCCGCCGCTGCACCCCGCGACGAACTCTGAACGCACTCGCGCTGTAAACTCCAAATAAACAAGTAAACACGGAACACTACTCTTGTTCTTAATGTCCACCTGAAATAGAATATACGAAGGATGTTCAATACATAATGCAGTACTTTTTTCTTTCTTTCTAAAAGTAGCTCGGCTTTAATCAGCTTTAGAACACAACACATTATTCCCCAATCTTTTGGATACAAAACCCAGTTTCTAAACATAATCCCCGTTCAATGGGACTGTCTTACGCCACCTTACTTCGAGGGCCTGTATGCCTGCATGGTACCACTCCACCAAGCGACGTTGGAGATAACGTCTTGCACCATCAATAACCTCCCTCCTCATCCACGTACTGCTTCGTGTGGAGTGTATCCTTCATTAGGCCACGCAGATGGAAGTAGGAAGGTGCGATATCCAGGCTGTAGGGTGGATGAGGAAGAACAGTCCAATGAAGTTTTGTGAGCTCCTCAGGTGCGCAGACCTGTGTGAGGCCCTGCTCTTAGAAGTAGAAGGTCGTTTGCATTTTTGTGGTGGCTAACACGCTGAAGTCGTTTCTTCACTTTCCTGAGGGTAGCACAATATACTTCAGAGATGACTGTTGCACCACGAGGGAGGCCATCAAACGCAATAACCCCTTCAGAGTCCCAGAGGACCGTCGGCATGACTTTACCAGCTAAGGTAGCAGTTTCAAACTTTTTCTTGGGAGGAGAGGTGATGTGGTGCCACTCCCTAAATTGATGCTTTGTTTCCACTTGAAGTGATGAACTCATATTTCATTGCCTGTGATGTTATTCGAGAAAAAATTATCATGATCAGCCTTGTACCACACAAACAATTCCGCAAAGATGGTCCATTTACGGTATTCTGTTAGGCAGCGATGAGCCCAGCTGTTGGACGAGTATGTCACCATCACCAACAGTGACTCCCAGTTGTGCGGCGAGGTGTTTGATTGTGATCTGTCGATCAGTTCGAATGAGAGTGTCCGCATATTCCAACACTGTAGGAGGCACAACCGTGTGTGGTCGGTCGGCACGCGGGAGATCGAACAGGTTTGCGCGACCTGGTTGAGATGATGGCAGACGCCTCACCCAATGACTCGCCGTACTTTTACTCACTTTAAAGTCTCCGTAGATATTCTGCAGGTGCCTATGACTGCAATGATCTGGTTTTCCACGAAAAGAAACTCAATGACAGCTCTATACTTGGAACAGACCTCCATTACAGACACTATTTCGAAGTTATACAGGGTGTTACAAAAAGGTACGGCCAAACTTTCAAGAAACATTCCTCACACACAAAGAAAGAAAATATGTTATGTGGACATGTGTCCGGAACGTTTACATTCCATGTTAGAGCTCATTTTATTACTTCTCTTCAAATCACATTAATCATGGAATAGAAACACACAGCAACAGAACGTACCAGCGTGTCTTCAAACACTTTGTTACAGGAAATGTTCAAAACGTCCCCCATTAGCGAGGATACATGTATCCACCCTCCGTCGCATGGAATCCCTGATGCAGCCCTGGAGAATGGCGTATTGTATCACAGCCGTCCACAATACGAGCACGAAGAGTCTCTACATTTGGTACCGGGGTTACGTAGACAAGAGCTTTCAAATGCCCCCATAAATGAAAGTCAAGAGGGTTGAGATCAGGAGAGCGTGGAGGCCATGGAATTGGTCCGCCTCTACCAATCCATCGGTCACCGAATCTGTTGTTGAGAAGCGTACGAACACTTCGACTGAAATGTGCAAGAGCTCCATCGTGCATGAACCACATGTTGTGTCGTACTTGTAAAGGCACATGCTCTAGCAGCACAGGTAGAGTATACCGTATGAAATCATGATAATGTGCTCCATTGAGCGTAGGCGGAAGAACATGGGGCCCAATCAAGACATCGCCAACAATGCCTGCCCAAACGTTCACAGAAAATCTGTGTTGATGACGTGATTGCACAATTGCGTGCGGATTCTCGTCAGCCCACACAAGTTGATTGTGAAAATTTACAATTTGATCACGTTGGAATGAAGTCTCATCCGTAAAGAGAACATTTGCACTGAAATGAGGATTGACACATTGTTGGATGAACCATTCGCAGAAGTGTACCCGTGGAGGCCAATCAGCTGCTGATAGTGCCTGCACACGCTGTACATGGTACGGAAACAACTGGTTCTCCCGTAGCACTCTCCATACAGTAACGTGGTCAACGTTACCTTGTACAGCAGCAACTTCTCTGACGCTGACATTAGGGTTATCGTCAACTGCACGAAGAATTGCCTCGTCCATTGTAGGTGTCCTCGTCGTTCTAAGTCTTCCTCAGTCGCGAGCCATAGGCTGGAATGTTCCGTGGTTCCTAAGACGCCGATCAATTGCTTCGAACGTCTTCCTGTCGGGACACCTTCGTTCTGGAAATCTGTCTCGATACAAACGTACTGCGCCACGGCTATTGCCCCGTGCTAATCCATACATGAAATGGGCATCTGCCAATTCCCCATTTGTAAACATTGCACTGACTGCAAAACCACTTTCGTGATGAACACTAACCTGTTGATGCTACGTACTGATGTGCTTGGTACTAGTACTGTAGAGCAATGAGTCGCATGTCAACACAAGCACCGAAGTCAACATTGCCTTCCTTCAATTGGGCCAACTGGCGGTGAATCGAGGAAGTACGGTACATACTGACGAAACTAAAATGAGCTCTAACATGGAAATTAAGCGTTTTCGGGCACATGTCCACATAACATCTTTTTTTTATTTGTGTGTGAGGAATGTTTCCTGAAAGTTTGGCCGTACCTTTTTGTAACACCCTGTATGTAGCGCCGCCACTTATCGGAACTTCATGAAACATTTCCGAAGTTCAACGTCCACCACAGCGTGCAATCAGAAACTGTTGACAATAATGTGAGCAAGCTCTGAGCGTAGCACGAGACATGGACGACGGTAGCAGTGATATTTAGGGGATATATTTGGAAGTGTATCATCGGCACTCGAGCACAGCTGACAATGTCCTGTGGCAGCACAGCAGGTGAGGCGACGCTTTCGGCAGGCTCCAGCGGGGCGAAGCGATGTCGTAAGCAGAGTTCAGAGGCACTGCCGGTGAGAACACTGTGGCATAAGGGGCACTCATTCATTGAACTGCCACTATATGTATTGCCCGTGTGATGGCGCTTATTGACGAATTGTCAGTACTAGAAATATTAACGAGCAGTATTTATGGCCCTCATTATGTTCTTAGTATTGTCAGTACATACTGAATATGTGAGTATTGGCTACCTGACAATATTCTCCACCTTGATGTTGACTGAGGTTCGTGAACCAGCCACTAGGCGTTAGTGTGCACTGCTTATGTTTTTGATTTGCCTTTTTTGCAAATCATGCCTGAGATTCCACTTTTCGAGCAGTTCTATAGTACAAAACAATCTTAATAGGTCTATACCACTTTAGCACGGTAAAAGATGGATTTTGTGTGACATTACTCACTTCATTAATTCGAAAATATGGTACGGTATAGATTGGCGAATAACTTAGGAGTTTGGAAAATGCTTCCAGTTCCAAAAATTCATCACATATCTGCAATGACTAGTAAAAGGTCTGCGAAATGCATATTAGTTTCACCAAATTATCACAAAACGTAAATAAATTGTTGAACATATCATAGCTACGTCCATGTAATTGCTTCACAGATTTCCATACAGTTTTACTGATGGTATTTGCGGATATTACAGAACTTAATTTCAAGCACTCGAATGACGTGCCTGTGGCCAGAAATCTCAAAGCTGCTGCAAACATCTCGTCAACAGCGACTCCTCTCTCATTAATGTACTTACTTCTCTGTTTGGATTTTCCTAGATTGCTGGGATGGTTCCTTAATCAAGGGCACGACCGACCACCTGCCCCAGCCTTATGGGCTACCTGTTCTATCGGCGTAAAGCAAGTAATGTACGCTGTGTTGTATATTTTGACTTACTGATTTGTATAGTATTACCTTGACAAACCATGTATCATTGTCAGAGGATCCTTGGCTGAATGAAGATAAATAAATAAATAAAACGGTTCGAAATTAATAATTTTTCGTACTTTGCAGGACGGATTAGAATGTTATGAAATCTTTCGGAAAAACGAATTTGATTTCAGTCAGTAAATTAAAATGCGACACGTAGCTCCACTTTTTCGGTCATTCTATGACCAATTTCCTCTCTTTCGTGGTTTTCTGTTGTTACAGCTAACATAATTGGGGAACACGCTTCATTCTGAGTGTTCAACATCTTAACCTTGTAAAATCCCAACGACAGCTGACAATAATATTGATGATGTGTGGTGGTTTCCTCAATATACTGAAAATTTGAAAAACTAATATTTTTAAAACTAATGAACATGTGCAGGTTCCTTTAGTGTAGGTGGGAACGTTCTGTTCGAGGTTGTAAAATAATTTTTCCTTACTGGCAGAATAAAATTTGGGAAAAAAATCTGGACTTGGTAAAAACATATGCAATGCATTTGAGAATGGTTTGTCACTGGAATAGTACATCACAAGTGCAATGGGACGATGCAGCTATCAATGTAACAAGTTGAATTTTTGTATTTAACCTCACTGAATTACTTTCTACCATACTACTGCCATCGCGTGATTTTTCAGATCATGGCGACAGTTGTACTTTCTTAATCGGTTGAAAGCATTCTTTGGCCGCGTGGATACTGTATTAATTTAGACGTAAGAAATGTATTGATAAGCATCAGTGCAGGTTCGACTTCGTATGTAAGCAATATTTAAATGACATGACGCGATATAGCATTCGGTAGTTTTGCTCTCAATCAGCACACAATCCTGATACATATTAATACAAACACAAAGAAACTGATATAACAAATTAATGTGACCAACTAAACGATTTTACAAATGATTTGTAAACACCTTTTAAGTATGAAGTTAACAGTTGTTATTGAACAATAAGAAGTGAAAATCAGAAAAGCAAGACGACGCTTCCTTGCTTTTGTTTCAAAAAATGAATATCATTTAGATATAGTCTTTGGTGGTTTTCGCTATACACAATCTGTGTATAGTGGAGGGATAATGGAGCTTCTCCCGAAAACAAGGCCCCTCTGTTTAAAACAGCGCAACATCTTTCGGTTTATTCCTAGTGTGTTATACTGCAGATAATCCGAATGAGGTTGCATGTAATATGGGTAATATCGCAGAATCTCTGGCGTACAGTATTGCATTGTGTGCTGATATTCATTTTGGCTCGTGCGACGGGTAATGAGTAGTTAAGATGACAAAGCAGTAGTCTATTCTCCCTCAATTCTGGTTGTGCTATCAGGTGCGAATCGGAACCACATCTCAGAAATATCCACATATTCCGGAAGAACCCACAGTGGTCGGCGACAATAACTTTGCTGTTCGCCTGCTTCACAGTAATTGGAGCTGAACAATGAGGTTCCAATCTAAACACCACCTCGGAAAAACTGACCAAGTGCGAGTAGGACTCACGTATTGAGGGTACCGTATATATAGTTCATCTTTATTTATTTATTGTTCCGTGAGAGCAAATGAAGGAGACGTCTCCATGGTCATGGAACTAGTCAATACATGAAATTATAACACGATAGTAATCCTGGGAATTGAGAAGCTCAATGCTTTTTGGCCGTTATCGATTTCGATCTTGTAAGGTATCGGTCGCAGGAATCCTAAGACCGTATCAAAATCTCTGTGGTAGTTGCTCAACTAGGACGAGCATACGAAAAGAAGCAAACAGGTGACTTCTGTTTATACAGGGTGAATCACCTAAAAATTGGATCGAAAACGTTGCGGAAATGGAAAGTGCTGTTAATGTGCGGTTTTTACAGGATGACCTGGTAGTCAGGGGCTCGTATTATTAAGACAAATAACAGATTGTAATAATGCTTAGAAACTGTATGTTTGTGCAAACTTACAACTTTTTCAGTGGAACAACGCCTATTGACATTAGCAGACTAAAAGTAGAGTAAATTAGAATGTCAGTGGTGTTTGTTGCAGGGTTCTTAAGCGATTTGTTTGCGAGGTATCGTTTGGATTAGATTAGATTTACTTTCATTCCAATTGATCCGTAGTGAGGAGGTCCTCCAAGATGTGGAACATGTCAGAAAAACAACAATACATGACAAATGTTTACAACTAAAACAAATAAGCTAATGTACCATTCCACAGGTCCCAAGTGGAATGATCGTCATTTTTTAATGAAAACTATATGAAAGTCATTTTACAAATACTAATGCACTGAATTTAAAATAAAAAAGTTTTTTATTTATTTATAAGGTAATAAAATATAGTACAACTACTATAACACTTATTTACAATGAACACATTACTGCACTGAAATGGTGCAGAAGTTAGATTGTACTTACACACACTGCACTGCACTGAAATTGCGCAGAAGTTATATATATATATATATATATATATATATATATATATATATATATATATATATAAAATCAGTTGGTTTTACTGAGAAATTCATCAATGGAGTAGAAGGAGCTGGCCACCAATAAATCCTTTAGGCTTCTTTTAAACTGAATTTCATTGGTTGTTAAGCTTTTTATGGCTGCTGGCAAGTTATTGAAAATGTATGTTCCTGAATAATGCACACCTTTTTGTACAAGACTAAGTGACTTTAAATCCTTGTGAAGATTATTTTGGATGTTCCCACATCGACCCTTGTAGAATACTGTGGTAGCACTGGTAGCACATGCTAGTTTCGTGGATTCCGTCCAGTAACGAGACAAGTGATCATCAAAGGTTGTATTCAAAATGACCACTGGAAGCCGAAATACACGCTTCATCTGGTATGGAACGGCTGCGGCAAAAGCGCTAGCATTTCAGCGGAGATGTTCAAGCTGGCTGCAGTAATGTGTCGTTACATAACACCAGGTGTAGTTGCTGCGTCCATTTAGACTGCGTATTTCAGCTTTCCACGCAGAAAAAGTCTAGAGGGGTCAAATCCGGGGAATGAGCTGGCCGAGGTGCAGGTGGTCTGTGTCCAGTCCAACGATTTGGACACAATTCGTGAAGAGATGTTTTAGTACATCGTGCACTGTAGACTGGACGGTCATCATGTTGGTACCCACTCTCGTAGCCTGCAGAGGAACGTCTTCTAGCTGCCGTGGAAAATGGTCCGTTAGGAGGCTCCCATACTTCTGCACTCTCAGTGTTTCGCCTGTGAGAAACGGGCCTATGAGATAGTGGTTTATTATCCCACACCAGACGTTTACACTCCATGGACGTTGATGTTCCACCTGACGAAGCCAATGGGGACTGTCAACAGACCAATAGTGCAAGTTTAGAAGGTTTGCCTGGCCATGATTGGTAAATGTAGCTTCACCGCTAAACAAGATACACGATACATCTGGAGTATCCTGTCGTAATGGCCATGCATAGAACTTCACACTATTCGTATAATCGTTTCCATGCAGAGAGATGTGACTGGGACTGAATCCATGTCGATGAAGGATGCAAAGAGCACTTGCCTGACTCCTGCCACTCCCTCGTACGATTTCACAGGAGCTAACGCGAGGATCAACTGCAACAGCAGCAAGAACATTAATTTCCCCCTCTTCTACCCCCACTTGTACCCTTCTGTTAAGTTGTCTAGAAGTTTCTCTACAACTTTCACGTAACTGGTTGAAGAGGTTGGTAAATAGTTGCCGAGATAGTTGACGTCTATTGGGATATCTTGCTGCACACACCATACAAGAACGAACTGCATTCTTCCTTCCTAAACTCTCCATACACCACGAGCATGTCGCCCTTTGCCGCGTTGGTAAATCGCACCGTCCACTCATGACCTGCTGCTTGGACTGCCACACACTAACCAACTAGCAAGTCGCAGTGCCCTCAAGGAACACACAAGCACACTGTAAGCTAACATAACAGCGTACATAGCAGCTACACGGGTTGAATGGCACAGAGAAGTGTCAGCATGGAAATTTTCAAAATACGATATCTCTTAAATGCCTCCCACTAGAATCTTGCAATAAACACCACTGACATTCTAATTTACACTACTTTTAGTTTGTTAGTGCCATTACGCATCGCTCCACTTAAAAAGTGCACACCTCAAATGAATTCGAAAATGGGAATAATGACTACCATCAGCTGTAGAATGGAACGATGACAATGAAAATCTGTGTCGGACCGGGACTCAAACCCGGATTTCCCTCTTATCGCGAGCGGTTGCCTAACCATTTGGCTATCCTTGCATGACGCACGGCCAGACCCAAACTTCCATGTCGTCAACCATACGTCTACGATCTGTACCTTATGTGTGTTTCTGTACAGATCAGACGTTGTGCTTGAAAGTCGCATCCCCGGTATTGGCAAATAAATGCGATGCTTCAGTGCCTGTGTTATTCTGATGACGATACACTGTGGCGACGACAGCCGTTACGAAACACATCAGATGAATTCACAAGTGTGAATAATGGCTGTCATCAGCTGTAGAATGGGATGACGAGTGAGTCGTGCACGGATAGCCAAATGGTAAGGCAACCGCTCGCGATAAACGGGGAATTCGGGTTCGAGTCCCTGTCCCGCACAAATTTACATTGTCGTCATTCCACTCCACACCTGATGGTAGTCATTATTCGCAACTGCAAAATCATCTGATGTGTTTCATAACGGTCGTGGTCTCGCAGTGCACCGTCGTGAGAATAACATAGGCACTCCAACATCATATAAAAAAGTGTATGTTTGCATAAAAATAACACATTCTAAGTATTATTACAATCTGTTGATTTCTTGGACAGTACAAACCCCTGACTACCAATCCATTCTGTGAAAACCGCACATCAATAGTACTTTCCGGTTCCTCAATATTTGTGGTGCAAGATTTAGGTGATCTACACTATATATGCAGAGAGAGAAGATTTAATAAAACATTTTTAATTTACCTGCTAAAATATGACTACAGCTTACATTTCATGTTTGCATACAGTAATGTTCGTCTATCACGCTTTTGACTGCAATGTGTGTTCAAATGTCAAAATAGTTTTTTATGTGCGATGATTATAATTTAACAAGTTTCAGACTTTTTTTATCTATCTATACCGTGAAATCTTGCTTCTTGCCGAATTTCATGATTCTAGGTCAGCGGGAAGGCCCTATGGGTTTTGATGAGCGAGTTTTAGAGTATCAAAATGTGTGAAATACCCTGAAGCTCCAAAGAAACTGGTATAGGCATGCGTATTCAAATACAGAGATATATGAACAGGCAAAAACCGGAACTGCGATCGGCAACGCCTATGTAAGATGACAAGTCGCTGGCACAGTTGTTGGATCGGTTACTGCTGGCAGGTTATCAAGATTTAACTGAGTTTGAATTTAATGTTACAGTCGGCGCATGAGCGATGGGACACACCATCTCCGAGGTAGCGATGGAGATTTTTTAGTATAACCATTTCACGAGTATACGGTGAATATCAGGAATTCGGTAAAACCTCAAATCTCCGACATCGCTGCGGCCAGAAAAAGATCCTGCAAGAACGGGACCAAAGACGACTGAAGGGAATCGTGCAACATGATAGAAGTGTACCCTTCCGCAAATTTCTGCAGATTTCAATGCTGAGTCATCAACAAGTGTCAATGTGCGAACCATTCAACGAAACATCATCGATATAGGCTTTCCGATCCGAAGGTCCACTTGGGTACCCTTGATGACTGCACAACACTTGATGATTGCACAACACAAAGCTTTGAGACTCGCCTGAGCCCGTCAGCACCGACATTGGACTAATGATGACTGGAAACATGTTGTCTGGTCGGATGAGTCTCGTTTCAAATTGTATAGAGATGATGGACGTGTACATGTATGGGTGCAACCTCATTAATCCAAGGACACTGTATGTCAGCAGGGGACTGTACAAGCTAGTGGAGGCTCGGTACTGGTGTGGAGCGTGTGCAGTTGGAATGACATGGGACCCCTGATACATCTAGATACGACTTTGACAGATGACAGGTACGTAAGCATCTTGTCTGATCTTCTGCATCCATTCATGTCCACTGTGCATTCCGACGGACTTGGGAAATTCCAACAGGACAATGCGACACCCCACACCTCCAGAATTGCTACAGAGTGGTTCCAGGAACACTCTTCTGGGTTTCAACACTTATGCTGGCCACCAAACTCCCCATACATGAACATTACTGAGCAAATCTGCGATGCCTTGTAACATGCTGTTCAGAAAAGATCTCCACCCCCTTGTAGTCTTACGGATATATGGACAGCCTTGCAGGATTCATGGTTTCAGTTCCCTCCAGAACTACTTCACACATTAGTCAAGTCCATGCCACGTCGTGTTGCAACACTTCTGCGTGCTTGCGGGGATCCTACACGATATTAGGCAGGTGTACTAGTTTCTTTGGCTCTTCAGTGTAAACGACAGTATCTTTTGGCTGAAGTTACGTCGATGCCAAAATTTTTACATTTACAGGTTACCAATAGATCGTAATGCGTAACATAAATTTGAACATGATACGTCTACCCATTCCTGAGAAGAGGCTTCTGAACAGTAGGACAGACAGACAGACCGGCTGGTAGGCAGGCAACATAGCGATCCTATAGGGGTTCTGCTTTTACAGAATGAGGCACGGAACCCTAAAAACGACACAATTCCATTAAAGCGGTGTGAATTACATCACTTGATAATGTCTCGCTGCGTATAAAAATTATTATATTTATACATGAAGTATTATCCCCGCAGTTTCCCATTATTACCCATGGCATAAGCAAGAGAACAGAAACATATGTTATTAACCAAACCTGAAATTCTTCAAAAGAAGATCAATACCATTTATTCTATCACTCACCATAGTGCGAAAAGAGAAGATTGTGTTCGTGTTTTTCGGCGGAAGGCCATATCTACAATTTCACCTTCTTAAGTAGTTATTCTGTCTTCCACAGTTGATACTCTACCTTCTACTTCAGTGAATTTTGCTTGGAATGCATCTACTTATTTTTATTTTCCTCATTAATTTGCTTCACCAGTGCTTGGCCTCATGTAAAGTTCGGTTTATTTACTTGTTCTTTAATTTCTTTTATTGATTTATCCAACCCAGCTTGCACTGATTTCTCTCAGCTTAAGTTATGTGACCCGAAGCATCATGTTTTTTTTCTACTTGTTACAACTTTCATCATTACCTCACACACAACCAAATATACTCTTTTGCTTATTCTCTAAATTACACTTTTCTACATATCTACATAAATTATCAACATTTAGAAAAACCCTCTTTGACAATTCTTTTAACTTATTCTCCAGGTACACAACTATTATAATACTATTATGATCTATTATGATTCACCACAGCTTCTATAACTACTTTTCACAGCATTTTCTTCTTCTACCATGTATCTAACACCTCAAACTGTCATTTCTTTTATGAAACACTTAATTTTATTTAACTTATTTCCTACACCACTGTTCCTTATTTATGACAGTTCTTGGTTCACTCCTCTTACTTATTACAACTGTTCAATCAATATCTATAGGTATCTTAATCTCTTTTTCTATACAGTTTCAGCTCAACGATACTTTGTGTTCAATATTTATTTTTTGATTTTGGGAAAATTAAGTAAAAAACTTTGGTATAAAGAATGTCAGCTACCTCAAATGGACCTATATGTGTTGTTGTTGTGGTCTTCAGTCCTGAGGCTGGTTTGATGCAGATCTCCATGCTACTTTATCCTGTGCAAGCTTCTTCATCTCCCAGTACCTACCGCAATCTACATCCTTCTGAATCTGCTTAGTGTACTCATCTCTTGGTCTCCCTCTACGATTTTTACCCTCAACGCTGCCCTCAAGTACTAAATTGGTGATCCCTTGACGCCTCAGAACATGTCCTACCAACCAATAGCTTCTCCTAGTCAAGTTGTGCCACAAACTACTCTTCTTCCCAATTCTATTCAATACATCCTCATTAGTTGTGTGATCCACCCATCTAATCTTCAGCATTCTTCTGTAGCACCACATTTCGTAAGCTTCTACTCTCTTTTTGTCTAAACTATTTATCGTCCACGTTTCACTTCCATACATTGCTACACTCCATACAAATACTTTCGGAAACGACTTCCTAACACTTAAATCAATACTCGATGTTAACAAATTTCTCTTCTTCAGAAACGCTCTCCTTGCCATTGCCAGTCTACATTTTATATCCTCTCTACTTCGACCATCATCAGTTATTTTGCTCCCCAAATAGCAAAACTCCTTTACTAATTTAAGTGTCTCATTTCCTAATCTAATTCCCTCAGCATCACCCAAATTAATTCGACTACATTCCATTATCCTTGCTTTGCTTTTGTTGATGTTCATCTTATACCCTCCTTTCAAGACACTGTCCATTCCGTTCAACTGCTCTTCCAAGTCCTTCGCTATTTCTGACAGAATTACAATGTCATCGGCGAACCTCAAAGTTTTTATTTCTTCTCCATGGATTTTAATACCTACTCTGAACTTGTCTTTTGCTTCCTTTACTGCTTGCTCAATATACAGATTGAATAGCATCGGGGAGAGGCTACAACCCTGTTGGACTCCCTTCCCAACCACTGCTTCCCTTTCATGTCCCTCGACTCTTATAACTGACATCTGGTTTCTGTACAAATTGTAAATAGCCTTTCACTCCCTGTATTTTACCCCTGCCACCTTCAGAATGTGAAAGAGAGTATTCCAGCCAACACTGTCAAAAGCTTTCTCTAAGTCTACAAATGCTAGAAACGTAGGTTTGCCTTTCCTTTATCTATTTTCTAAGATAAGTCGTAGGGTCAGTATTGCCTCACGTGTTCGAACATATCTACAGAATCCAAACTGATCTTCCCCGACGTCAGCTTCTACCAGTTTTTCCACTCGTCTGCTAAGAATTCGCGTTAGTATTTTGCAGCTGTGACTTATTAAACTGATAGTTCGGTAATTTTCACATCTGTCAACACCTGCTTTCTTTGGGATTGTAATTATTATATTCTTCTTGAAGTCTGAGGGAATTGTCCTAAGGACAATTACCATAGTAACTGAAAAAGAAAGGTTATTACACATATAATTAGCACTAGAAGCGTGGCAACTGAAGTTTGTCAGAAGTAATAAATTTCGCTACACTCTGACTTAATTTGGCAAAGGAATTAATAAAACCGGAAAATCGAAAGTTAATTTAGTGACTGAAGTTAATAGTGAGCTTTCTTTCTGAAGCACATCGAAATTCAGTAAAATACGGTTAGTCTTGGACTACCTCAACGATCATTTCAAAAGCTACTTGAATCTACGCAATTTAGAAATAAGAGATTTAACTTTGAACTTGAATTAAATGAGTCTGAACAATTAGCAATAATAAAATTTAGTACGTACCAAGCTGAGCTGCAGTCACAGGTAAGCTAAAATACGGTAACAAAACTCGCACTCTTAATTTGTGCTTGTGTAATCTAAATATTGTAGCCAGCTATGAATGCCGTAACTGAGCTTTGAAATTAAAGCAGTGAAATCGAATTATATTACTTTAATGCTGGTGTTTGAATTTCGACACTCGGGTTCATTTCGGAAAAGGAAGGGACCCTGCTTGGCAATGCAGTTGGGACAATGAGCAACAAAGGTTCATGCTAAGTTGCAGTAATTTTGTGATACAACAATTTTAAAAGTTTGAAAAGCTGAGGCCTGCCATACAGTTCTAAAGCTTTACGTGCTTCCAGTCTTCCTTGTTGGTTGATTGAAGCCGTCGATCGAGGAGGTGGCGACAGTCACTCATTGTCGGCCGTCGCTGTTGCAGAAGCTGGATGTTGGCGCGCCTTCTTCTCGACACGGTCACCAGACGAAACGGGCTCTTGATGTGCGCCAGCTAATGCTTCCCGTCCGCGACACCATGTCAGAAACTATCATCGCAAGTCGAGCGCAATTACATGCTGTGAAACCCCGAAAGCGCGGCAACTCGCGGGAGCTTCACACAACACACCTGCTCCACTGCACCACCCGAGCCAGACTCCCTCTGCTCTGCCCGCGCTCCACGCGGCAGAGTTAACACTACCAAAAATCCTAAACACTTTCGTTCTCCACACGACCTATCGATGTATTCGTTCGATAGCATAGTTTTCCCTAGGCCAGACCCAGCATATAAATACAAATAATATTCACAAAACAAACCAATTATACATCGACATAAATGCATAAAATATATATATATATATATATATATATATATATATATATATATATATAGTAAAACAATTACAATATACAAAGACAGAGAAATGTTATATCTTCAGGTAACAAAATACGGAAAAAAATTTGCAGTGCAATAGATGGAAATAGGAGGATATGCATTTCCGGCGTTACACGTGCCTCACATTGTCTGAGGATGTTCGTGTAACGTAAACAGACTCAGAAAATGTCCCAAAAAAGAAACAGCGGAAATGCATGTGCTCAAAACGTCAACAAAATTTAGTATTCGTCTAATTAAGCATAAATAAATTTTTAGACCATAATAATTGAGTGGAGACACCCCTAATCTTATTCCACTCTGTCATCTTGCACAAAATAAAACAGGTTGACAACATATTAAAATTCATAGAAAACATAGAAAATGGTTTAGCTACTCCAAAAACGTCAAAATTCGTAACACTATCAAGAAATGGAATACTATTTACAAAATTAATCAGAGTACATGGTCATAAAAACAGGTAGATCAAAATACGCAAATTAATTATTAATTACATATTATACACATTTTTATGTAACCTTTTCATAATTAATATTCTCGTCATGAGAGTCCAATTAACGCTAAACAAGAAAATAATATACAGCAGATCGAAAAAAAACATAAATATTGACAGCAGAATTCTTTCAGCTGTCCGGGAAGATAAACAATTCCGCCTCCCGTACTCGCAAGTGCAAAGAATGCCGACAGCGGCACATAAGCCGACAGCGGCTCCGCCTCGCCAGTATTGTTGCGCCCGCCTGTGCGGCACGCTTGATCTCACTCGCCTGTGTAACGGCATTTTCAGAACGTCCGTTTCACTGAATTCTTTCGGAAAAACTCACTCCCGACTAATCTCAAGGAGTCCATTAACACTATCACAGTGGATAACTCAACACTGTCCATCATCACACATGTACAAGCCTGAAACTTAAAACATCGTCTAAGTACATCGGCAGTGACTAGTAAAACACATATTCATGAATTCTTACAGCTTGTTACAAAATCATATTTCCATTCCTTAATCTACTGTGACTCAGCTGAAAACTTAAACTAGCAGCTTGGATTTTTCAGTAGATTAATAATCAGTTTCTCTTAAATCATTTAGTAAAAATTAATTACTTATTAATTACAACTTCTTTAATGTCCTCTTGGTCAGGCAAAAGCATGGCAATCTAGCAAATCGTTTAATCTTACACTCTATATTTACATACTGTACAAATTACCCATTGTGTGCTACTAATCGATCATAGGTGGGTACAATTTCAAGTCTACAATATTCCGTATACCAAATCGTTTTCCAGAGCTTGGATACTCTAAGCAATAAGCATTTGTGTGAGGTATATCAATGACTTTATATGGTCCATTATAAACAAACTTAAATTTAGAGATTTCATTGTCTATCTCGCTCGATTTCTCATGAGCTTTTACAAGTGCTAAGTCTCCGATTGCAAACTTAGCAAAACGCGCTTTAGCGTCATGACGACATATGCGAGCATCGGCTTTTAGCTTCATTACTTCTCGCAAACGATCTTTTTTCACACCAATACTAATGTCAATCCGTGGAGGGAATTTGATTATCTCTTCCACTAAACTTTTACTTCTGTCATCCAACAGGATTTCCTCTGGAGAAAATCCCGTCGATTCATGTCTCAAGGTGTTCATAATTCTCTCAAATACTGCTACATATTTGCCCCATGCGCTATGGTTGTGATGGCAATAGGTACGGCAAAGTCGGCCTAGCTCGCGCATATACCTCTCACCGGGATTCCCAGCCGGACAACAAGCTGAAATATGGATCACCTCGACCCCATTACTTTCCATGCCTTCATTCCACAACTTAGAAGTAAATTGTGCCCCATTGTCTGATAGAATCGCCTTGGGCTTACCAATATGAACAAAATAATCGTTCACAAGCTTGCTATAGACCGCTTTGGCTGTAGCTTTCCTAATCGGGTATAGCTTGATGAACTTGGAAAAAGCGTCTACCACCACTAAAATGTAGGCAAAGTTTCCTGATGACTTGGGCAAAGGTCCGTACAAGTCCACGCACAGTAATTCAAAGGTGTCGTTAGGCCTTATACTTTGCATAGGACGACGACTCGTACAGTTGGTAACCTTCACCTTCTGACATAAATCGCAAGTTTTCTATCTGTCAGTAACGCGTTTTAACATGTTGTTAAAATGCACTACTTCACTCAGCTTTTCCGTACATTTCTTTGGTCCACAGTGACCATACGCCAAATAGTAGTAGTCTATTATTTCCGTGACGAATTTGCTGGGCCAGCATACCCGCCAAATATTACTATCTTCACCCTTACGTATGTACAAGATATGATCGTACATCTTGTAATACTTCCTTAATTTCTCTCCTTCTGGACTCCTTTCGTCATATCGGGTTTTCACCATATTTAAACAACCATCCTCGTTCTGATGACGACGTAGATTCCTACAGATGTTCACTATTAATTTGCGTCCCTCAACTTCTTTAAAATAGTATAATTTGACCACTCCATCTGACTCATCTTTCAATACGTCTTGATTAGACTCGGGCAACCGCGACAGCGCATCCGCTACGCAATTGTCGGTCCCTTTTACGTAACAGATGTCATAGTTAAATTTCTGTAAATACAGTGACCACCTAGTCAGTCTTTCGTGAAGTAGTTTACAATCCTTCAGATAAGTGAGCGCCTTATGGTCCGTATGAATAATCACCTTACGGTCCCATAGGTAACCCTTGAACTTCTTGAATCCCCACACGATAGCGAGACACTCTTTCTCAGAAATCGTGTAGTTTCGCTCACTTTTTGATAAAGTTCGACTCGCGAACGCTATCGTCCGGTGTTCCTTATCCTCTCCTTTACCAACTTCTTGGAACAGTTCTACCCCCACCCCGTAATTCGACGAATCCGTTCCCAGATGGAAGGGTAGCGATAAATCATGATGAAATAGTATGTTAGATCTTAACAACTCGTCTTTTCATCTCTCGAAAGCGGCCTGACACCCGTCAGTCCACACAAACGGAACATTTTTGCGTAAGAGGTTATTCAAATTTTCATCATTAAACACTTGTCCTTTTACAAATTTACGGTAAAATCCTGTGAGCCCTAGAAAACTTTTTAACTGTTTCCTAGACTTGGGTGGAGGACAATTCTTTATTGCCTCTAGTTTCTCTGGGTCCTTCGTAATACCAGCAGTGGTAATTACATGCCCTAAAAATTTCAGTTCCTGCTTCACAAATTCGCATTTCTTTAGCTTTAGAGCCATTCCGCCTCGGCGCAATGCTCTAAAAACTTCATCTAACAGGTCACAATGGTCATGCCAAGTGGCATTGGCCAACAATAGGTCGTCAACATATACAGTTAATCTTGAACTCAAAGCCGGTCCTAGCACTTTATCTAGGACCCTGATGAATACGGACACAGATAGATATATTAAGTTCAAAGGGCAGTACTCTATACTGATAACACCTGCCCGCAAACAAGAAGGCGGTGTATGGCCTAGATTCTTCTTCGAGTTCTATTTGCCAGTAACTAGCCGTCAGACCGAGGCTAGTCATGAACTTAACGTCATGAAAACGTTGCAAAATCTCCTCCATACTCTCTGGTCTGTCTGTTTCGCGTTGAACGACTCTATTCAACGTGCGTGCGTCAATCACAATACGCACACTACCATCCCGTTTTGTTACAATGACCAAACCGTTATTGTATGAACTCGTACTTCTTTCAATCACTCCCCATTCGATCATCTTATCTATCTCCCGTTGCACTGCTTCCTTTTTGGACAGCGGTATAGCATACGGTCTCACGAAGAATGGTTCGTGCGGAATTACATGCAACTTGCATTTATATCCTTCCACAAGTCCCGGTTTGTCTGAAAACACACTCTTATTCCTCATTATTACTTCATACAGGCCTCGTCTTTGTTCGTGTGTTACGTTTGACACACCGTCTACAATACTTTCCAATTCACTTTCTACACTATTGTCAATGCCGAGATTCCTCACATTACAGTAGTTCAAATTCATACCTACGTCAATACCATCCGGCCAGTTAACAATGTGTATAGGCTGGTATTGCCTATGCACATCGTCTCCTGCCTCGTCAAAACTAACTACTATTGTTTTATCTTGTGACGTACATGTCAAAGTTTTGCTTTCGCAATTAATCATTGCACGGTACTTTAATAGCCAATCTAACCCGATAATTACTTGCGTAGTTAAGTCTGGCACGACGACAAACTCTTGTTCAAATCGTGCCCCACAAATCTCGAAGTTGACAAAAATCTGTTTTGTGACCGGTTTACTGGCCTTCCCAGTAGCACCGATAATTTTCACTCCTGTTACTGGTATAACTACGATACCACGTCTGTCTTTCAGTAACTCAAATATTTTCCCAGATACAGCACTCAATTCTGCACCGGTGTCAATCAACACGATTAGTTGTAGGTCGTGCATATTAACAGACACTACTATCTGTCTACACTTGTCCTCGACTGTTTCTTTATTTTCCCACAGTAAATCCTCGTCTATATCCAGGTCATTCCAGAAAAAACCATCCGGCTTTGATCCTAAATCCGGCTTATCTGGCGGCCTTTACAGCCTCTGTTCACACACAGTTTTAATTTCAACACGTTTGTCCTGAGGCTTAGTCTGTAGCTTCGCCTCCAATACCGAAACCTTTTCCTGTAACTCGTCAACTAGTGAGTGTTGCTTTGCTATCAATTCACTAATTGTCACCTTCGTTGATTCCTCTTTGGTCAGATTGATCTCATCTCCCAACCTACCTGGAGAAATGTGCCCAGTAGTATCTGCAATTACTTCCTCTATATCTGCGCAACCCACACTGCTATCGTCTGACCGCATAATGTCAGCTCTAACTTCATGGTTCAAATGGCTCTGAGCACTATGGGACTCAACTGCTGAGGTCATTAGTCCCCTAGAACTTAGAACTAGTTAAACCTAACTAACCTAAGGACATCACAAACATCCATGCCCGAGGCAGGATTCGAACCTGCGACCGTAGCGGTCTTGCGGTTCCAGACTGCAGCGCCTTTAACCGCACGGCCACTTCGGCCGGCTCTAACTTCATACACGCTGTAATCTATGTGCTTTTCTACCAATCGTGTCCGGCTATCACTAAAATTTTCGCAATCTTTCTCCTTAATACTCTCGCAATGTTTAAACTGGAGGTTTGCGTCGGATGCGTCGGCTACTTCTACCACTACAGCTTTCGTTAAGGTCTGTCGGTTAGGGCCAGAACTTTCCGTTACTACTTCAACATCCAACTCTTGCGGTATGAAACACGACGAATCTTGCTCGTGCTCCCCATTAACATCAACTATTTCTGGTAAAGTCTGCCGGTTAGGGCCAGAACTTTCTATCACTTCACAAACACTACCTTCCTGGGAGACGAGACGCGGCAAATCCTGCCCGCGCTCCCCATAAACACTTCTCCCATACAGGCCCCTATAATCTCTTAGTTCGTCGTATAAGCGACCGAACTGCCTTAACCAGACCTCATCCCTCTCTGCATCCCCTCGCTCGATGACGGACGTATTATCCGACATCTGATCTTCTCTCAACAATTGCGAATCATTCTTAAACTCAATCTCCACTTCCACTGTGGGTGTTACAGCTGCCACTTTATAATCGATTTCCGGAACACTACTTAAATTGTTCTCACTGACAGTGAATGTATTTTCTACTGCCGTGTCTACAGCTGATCTACTACTTGTGGGCGCACTCCTTTCTCCTAACACTGGCATACTCTCCCGCCGTTGATTATTCCACACGGAATTTTCATAACGACGACACCTCGGTTTTCTCCTGTTATTGGGCCGCCAAAATTTCTCCACGCCCGGTCGACCGCTCACCGGCGCGGCTAATGGTTTCCCTGTCTCATCCCAGCAGATACGCTCCCCGGATGCTCCTGAGGCGGCTGATCACACTCTCTGGCGTTATTACTATTCTGCGAAGCCCGTATCACGCTAGTATGATACTGGTTTCTGTCATTCCTGTTATTATTTGCATTGTACCGATTGTTATTACGGTCCGAACCATTATTGTTATTGCTGCCATGGTTGCGGTATGCATTATTCTCATGGTTATCGTTGTTGTGGTTGCTGTGGTACCCGAGATTCGGCATAAATACCGCGACTGCACCTGGGCCCTTCAGTAGTTGTGTACTCACCTGATGATGGCCGGACGTCTCTGGGCTGAAATATCGTGGCAGAATGTCGACGGGATCCGGCTGCATACCCGGAAATTATTAGAAGAAGAAATACGCCGGGAAAATTTCAGAAGTCACATAAATACACCTGTCTTTTAATAGGTTTACTTAATTTATCTGTCGCACTGATAATGTTCAGTCCTGATACTGACATATCAGCTATCTCATTCGTCTCCTTCAAATGTTTCCTCAGTACTTCTGATATACCTGTTACTTCAGTTCCCGCATCCAACAAGGCAATTTCTTGACTCCCATATAACTCTACACTTCTTAATAGTTGTCTTTTAATTTCAGTTGGTTCTATGCAAGGTTTGTCAAGTAAGTCCTGTTCTATAGCTTCATGAGTCCAATCCGCTATCATTCCCTGTACTAACCTTTTACTCTTGTCTGGAGGTTTTTTCCTCCTCCCCTGTCTGTACTCTTCTTGGGTTTACACGTTTATTCTTACCTATTCTTTTTAATTCATCTTACTTAACTTTTATTGTCTTATCTGGAGGTTTTGTCCTCCTACCTTCATCGAATTCCTCTGCTGTCCCTTCTTTCTCCTCGTCACTTGAAAATACTCCTCCTAGACCTTCCTCCTCCTCTTCTGCCTCATCTGCTTCACCCTCACTGAACTTCAACTTTTTGTGTTACTAATTTATCATTTGGGGTCTTTCACTATTCCTAATGTTTGAGTTTGCCTCTGTAACACTTTCCTTTACTTATTCTACCTCTTTTCCCCGTAATATTTCATGCAATTGTTCTTTCTCGTGTATCGCCTCATCTAGCTTTTCGCTAATTTCCTGTTCTCTGTTGACTTCTACTATTTCATCTTCATTACTCACAATACTACTATCTCTGCTACTATGATCACTGTCACTAGTTATTTGGTCGTCTTCTTCACTACTTAATTCATTATTACTTTCAACCTTTTCTTCAATAACTGCAATGTCTACCTGACATCTGTCTCTCATTTTCTCCTCTCTGTTTCTTATATCCTCACCATTTTCTACTACATATTCTAAGACCTCCTCTACTGACCTACGTAACTCCTTTGACCAGTGATCATAAATTTCATTTTCGTCAACATTGCTCGTTCTTTCTCTTATTATACTACCTACCTCTCCATTCAGTTTAAAACCCCCCTCCTCTTTCGGTACACTTGATTTTTCAATCACGTTAATATTTTCTTCTGGGCGTTGTTCATCATCTACATCAATCTGATACCTAATTCTCCAATTCTTGTATAGGCTCAACTCTTTTTCCCTGATATCTGTTGGTAGTATTTGTACCCATTTTAACTTCCAATTCCATTCCCTTTTACCCCACTGCTTGATGTCTTTTTCACACCATGCATAAACGAGCTATCTCTAACCTTTATGCCTTCTTAAATTTCTTGTTTTTGCTGGTTTACATTGTGTCTAGATTGGGGGTTCTCTCTATCACCCGCTTCAGCTTGACCCTTCACTGTTGTGGCCGTTTTCCGATTCACTATTTTGGTAATGAGATCTGGCATGATTACTACCTCTGTTGCCTTGACCTCTTCCCCCCCCCCCCTTCCTCTCATCACTCTAACATTATGATTCCCTTCATTATTATTATTGTTGTTATAATTTTGGTTGTAATTAATTATTATTTCTGTTTTGGTTTTGGAACCGGCTTTCATTCACCCTATTCCAAACATCCATTTCTCCTACTTGTCTCAAGAATGTAGTTCGGTTACGATCTCCTAAGCCCACATACCCTTGAACACGCCATGGTAACTTATTGTGCAACACATGTAACAGATGTTCTTCAGTCACTAAACCTTTAACTGTTACACCTTCCTACATAGATCCTCACAATAGGTTCGCATACTTTGATCTTGATTATATCGATATGACGGTGCATTTAAAAAATCTTGGTATACTTCACTTTGTTTACTCTTTTACCAAAACTCTTCCTCAAATTGCGTCAAAAACTCGTCCAACGTTGTACAATTTTCACTTGCTTTGACAGCCCAATTCCTAGCGTCTCCTGCTAATTTGGATTCTGCTATTAAAATGCTATTGTTTTCAGTTATTTCTGTGGGGATCAATCTCTTACAGGCGTTAATAAATGTCATAGAGTGGATGCTGCCTTTTGGGTGAAATTTGTCCAACTCAGCTCCTATTTGATTTCTACATCCCCCTCCTACTGATAAAACGGTTTGTAACGCTTTCACAGTCTCCAGCCCTTTAATACGTTCGACAATACTGGCTGTGGCCATCTGTAACTCCTCTATTTCTTTCACATTAAACTCTGTGACTTTACGTTGGACCTGCTCTTCTATCACCTCGGTATTGTCTTTACAAATTTTATCTACTTTTGTACAAATGGTTTCATGGCCTGGAGCTAGCTTATCTACCTTCTTGCCCATATCTACAATTTCACCTTCTTAATTAGTTATTCTGTCTTCCACAGTTGATACTCTACCTTCTACTTCAGTGAATTTTGTTTGGAATGCATCTACTATTTTTCTATTTTCCTCATTAATTTGCTTCACCAGTGCTTGGCCTAATGTAAAGTTCTGTTTATTTACTTGTTCTTTAATTTCTTTTATTGATTTATCCAACCCAGCTTGCACTGATTTCTTTTGGTCTTCCATTGATTGGTTTAACCTTTCTTCCATTTTCTCCATTGATTTATTTACTTGGCTAAAACCCTTAGTCATCATATCCATCATTGCCGCTAAGTCGCTACTTGTGTTCACATTCGACCCTATCGTAGCATTCAAACCACTGTCTTTGCTTGTAAACATGTCTTCAGACCCTCTTTGCCCTCCATCTTCACTTTCCTGAGTGAATTCACTTTTGTCTAAATTCCGAAATCGGAGCGTTCTATCTCCACTACTTCCAATTTTTGGCATACTAATTCGGGGCCCTGCATCACCTATCTCTCCGAGTCTAGCGCACCTTTTTTCTGCTTGTCGGCCATGTTGAATTTACTGTATTAGTTAATATGCAATTATTTCTACTTCCGAACTTCTGAAGTTCGTGGACACTAATTTCCTCAAATTAACGTACTGTCCACATGGTCGCCATGTGTGGCAGTCGCTGCACTCCCCTTGAATATTGATAATGTTGCTAGCGCTAACCCGATAACTCATCGGACTTCGTATAGCGCGATTGCACACAGGCGCGACAGATTGTACCCAACGACCTGTCTCTTGGTGCCTGGAGTTTACAACCTTCATGCTAAGTTTATATGAGACAATTTTTAAACATGGGGAATAATCTGCAAAACTTCACACAGTAAACTATGGGGCTGGCTCCTCTTGAGGTACGCTACTTTAATGATTCTTCCCTCAACCAGGGGTCTCGTTCACAGACTCGAACTTCCTTCAGCAAGGAACCTAGCTTCTCTTAATACATCACCTGTCATATTGGTTACATTACACATACGTTATAACAATAAATAGTACTTGAAAATTACACATACTAATCTACAAAATTTTTTTCACTAATTACTAAATGTCTACTATGCTGTGGTGATCATTTTTGGTTTTAATCAAAGCAAATGTCTTTATACTACAGTTTTCATCACTTTACGGTTTCTAGTTGTTACTCTTCTCCCTAGTTTTGCACCCACAGCGTAGTATCCTGAAACTTGCAATTACAGTACCTTTTGTTATCTTCTGCTCCCAACTGCTCGGTGAATTCCACAGTTATCACTCAGCGTAGATATTTAAATAGCCATTTTCAGTCTCAGTAGACTGACCATGCTTCCGTCGTAACTTTGTTGACACCATGACTTGTACAAAAGCCATGTATCATGTGGCAGGGGAAACGAGTTAACCATCGATAAAATTTACTGTTACTGCACTTTGATGTTAACTGTTTTAATATAAACTTTTCAGCGTAGCACAATATAATTACACTTCATTACACTTGAACATAAGTACTTTGGTTGGTCTTTGATACATGGTGTGGTTTCATACTTTTCGATCACAACACATTGCGGGAAGCATCTTATTTGAACAAGCTTGACCAAAATAGTGCACTTAATACAGTTCCTCTTAGTAGTTGTGGCGCCATACGCAATAGAGGATTCCAATTGTGTGGTCATGCGCAGTTGCACTAGTCATTGCATTATTGCGCAACAACACACTTTGCCCATAAATGCTCTTCTTCTCGTTCTGCAACTTTGTGATATGTATCTTCCACGGAACCCCTCTATAAGACATCGATTTTGGCGCTGTAATTTTAAACCATTAACAACTTTTAGTGCACTTCTTAATCAGTCTTGGCCTGCTCGCGTACAATACGTCCACTGCCTTGCTACCCCACAGCTCAACTGCGCATTGTCCTTTTTCCCCACGGCCAGCTCGGGTGTTCCGTTTTGTTTACCTGGGTGACTCACCACGTTGATACTCTCATAAAATTAAATGGTACATTTACTTATATCCTATTTACTTTCATACATGCTTTTTCCATTAGTGCATATTAATTATTTCTATTCATTGACTTATTATGTATATTCCTTAAACACTATTGAATATTTACTAGGGGAGTACGGGTCGTATAGTAAGGCTTGCAGTTCCATTCATCTTTTGGCCGCTAGAGAACCTATATAGGGAGAGAGTGGTCAATCGGCCCATAGCCGCCATTTTTTTTACCAGATCGCGCTCGGGACACGCAATTAGGTAGCGATGCAAGCAGAAAGCTAGTCACTTCACAAGTAAAATAAAGCACTTGTTTGATGCATGAGACCAAAGCAGATCTTCTAGCTTAATACTTGGTACTTGATTAAAACAAATGCCATTCATCTATGTTTATATAGGCCTAATAAATATGTGAGCAAATGGAAGTATCGTGAAGCAGTGTGTATGTCTGCCGAATTTCAACAGCTGTGTTTTATGATGCTATATAAACATTGACAACTGATTAATGAGAAAAAGAAGTTTCATTTAATGTATCTCAGAGTACTTCTGCCATCTAGCGCCGCTCCTTTACACTAATACTACTACTCTCAGAATTAGGAGCGTCTTGTAGCGGCACAAGCAGTAGTTAGTATCCTTAATTCACTAAACAGGCCTCTGCAGAATGTTCTTGAGTTGACACCACGTATAACTCTTATTGCACGTTTTTGTGCCCGTAAAACTTTAGCTTGGCTTGATGAAATACCCAAAAAATAATCCCATATGAGATTATGGAGTGAAAGTAAGCATAGTATGCCAGATTTTTCATTTTTGTATCCCCCATTTCTCACAGAATTCGCATTGCAAACAGAGAGTTATTTAGATGCTCAGAAGTTCTGTGGTGTGGTCCTCCCAGATGAATTTATTATCAATCTGTAATCTGAAGAATTTAACACTGTCCACTTCTTCTTTCTGCTTGTCATCATATGTTAGGCATATACTCGTGGGACATCCCTTACAAGTTCTGAAATGCATGCCGTGAATTTTTTCAAAGTAACAAAGAATTGGCTATGAACCAGTGATTAATGTCCACAAATATTTTAATAGCCAATCTTTCTAAGACTACAGTTGATTTGCTCTTTATTTCAATGTTTGTATCATCGGAGCACAAAACAAACTTGGCACCTGGTAATGTTACTGATGAAAGGTCATTGATATACACAAGAAAAAGTAAGGGCCCAAAGATGGAACCTTGTGGGACCACACATGTAATTAATTCCCAACTGGATGATGCCTGATAGCTTAATACATGTCTCTTTCCGAATAACACCCTCTGTTTCCTGCCAGAGATGTAAGATTTGAACCATTTTGCAGCATTTCCTGTTACACCATAATATTCTAATTTACTTAAAAGAATACTGTGATTTACACAGTCAGATGCCTATGACAGATCACGAAATATAATAGTTGCCTGCAATTTTTTGTCTAATGAATTAAGTACATTTTCACTGTTAGTGTAGATAGCCTTCTCAATATCAGAACGCCTTAGAAATCCGAACTGCGACTTTGGCAGTATGTTACTTGTAATAAGATGGTTATAAATCCGATTGTACATTACCTTTTCTAAAATTTTTGGGAATGCTGGCAAAAGTGAAACTGGACGGAAATTTGACGCTATTTATCCCAAAATTGGCTTAACTTCGGCATATTTCAACCATTCAACGGTTGTTATTGGCTATCACCAACTTGATGCGAGATGAAATTGCCAACATCCGCAGAATACGAGACGTCACCACCGCTCCTTCAGTTTTGTCGAAATGTGGACCAGTTCAAGTGCTGAAAAACGCTTCTCATCATTTCACAATTTGTCACTAAAAACCACTTTACAGGACAGCAAGCGAGTACAATGAGTAAGCCTTACTACTCATTCGACCTGTACATAAAAAAGAAAGACGCCAGTTTCTCCATTTCTCGAGCATTCGGCGAAAAGAAATGTGTTTTTGAGTCTTCTGAACTTCGTCCTCTGTAACTGGCGAACTACGACAGTTACAAAAGCTTGATGAGTTTAGTGCATATACCTATCTGTTATGATTAAGTCAAACGGGAGGGATGTACAACTCGCTACTGAGGGAAAGATAGGTGCCGCCTATAGGAGAATTAAAGAAATCTTTGGGGAAAGGAGAAGTAGCTGTAAAAATATTAACAGTTCAGATAACAAGACAGTTCTAACCAGACAAGGCAAAGCTGAAAGGTGGAAGGAATAGACAGAAGGGCTGTGCAACGGAAATGAAGTTGAAGACTTTTTGTAGTAGAGAAAGAGGGATTCGATGAACATGAGGAAAACAAAAGTGATATCTACCGTTCCACAAGGAAGTGTTATAGGCCCTCTGTTGTTTTTGAACTACTAAACGATTTAGGAGACAATCTGAGCAGCCCTCTTAGATTGTTTGCAGATGAGGCTGTCATTGCCGTCTTATAAAGCCATCAGGTAATCAAAACGAATTGCAAAACGATCTAGGCAAGATACCTGTATGGTGTGAAAAGTGGCAATTGTCTCTAAATAATGAAAAGTGTGAAGTTATGCACATTAGCACTAAAAGAAATGCGCTTAATTTTGGTTACACAATAAATCACACAAATCTAACGGCTGTAAATTCGATTAAATTCTTAGGGATTACAGTTACGAATAACTTCAGTTGTGGGTAAAGCAAACCAAAGACTGTGATTTATTGGTAGAACACTTAGAAAATGCCACAGATCGACTGAAGAGACTGCGTACACCACATTTGTCCGCCCTCTTCTGGAGTATTGCTGTGCGGTGTGGGATCCGCATCAGACAGGACTCACGGAGGACACTGAAAAAGTTCAAGGAAGGGCAGCTCGTTTCGTATTATCGTGAAATAGGGGATAGAGTGCAACGGACATGATGCGTGAATTAGGATGGCAGTCAACAAAGGTATTTCTCGTTGCGGCGGAATCTTCTCGTGAAACTTTAATCAGGAACTTGCTCCTCCGAATGCGAAAATATTCTGTTGGCTGCCACCTACATAGCGAGAAATGACCATCACGATAAAATAAAAGAAATCACAGAAAAAAATACGTGGTCGTTTCTCCCGTTTCTGTTAGAGAGTGGAGCCGTAGAGCAATAGCTTGAAGGTGGTTCGATGAACCTTCTGCCAGGCACTTAATTGTGAGATACAGAGTAATCATGTAGATGTAGATGTATGTAGCATGTTTTGGGTATTTTTAGATGAAGATTTTTGCACAGGATAGAGTAGCTTGGAGTGCTGCATCAAACCGCTGTTAGGACTGAAGAGGACAACAACACACAAAAATTCCTGGTGATGCTTTTGGTAAACTAAACAGCGACAGAAGTATCTGGGAATGATAGTTTACAATCAGTGTGTAGTATAGGTTTTGGCATGTTCCGGTGAGATGCAGACTTAAAATGTGATAACCAATCAACAACTGAGGGTTATTCAAAGACCAATGGCGAGATGGACGCTGGACATTACTGCAAGATCGGGGAAAACGAACAAACAGATAATGGAACAGACTGGAGTGTTTGCTAGAGTACGGGAAATGGAATGGAGTTGGTGGGGGGGGGGGGGGGGGGGAAAGGTGCGAGTACGCAGACAGATAGGCGCTAGATGGACCAAGGAAAATTTTCGGTGGATTGCGAGAGATATGGACTCACCGAGATGACGCCCTGTTGGCAGATGGATGGATGGTATCGGAAGTAGCAGAGGTTTAACATGGATGCACATTTCTCAAGC
This sequence comes from Schistocerca americana, assembly GCF_021461395.2. Classification (NCBI taxonomy): domain Eukaryota; kingdom Metazoa; phylum Arthropoda; class Insecta; order Orthoptera; family Acrididae; genus Schistocerca; species Schistocerca americana. The sequence goes on along the minus strand of NC_060119.1, from coordinate 856,327,414 downwards.
CGAGACAACGTCTTCATGCAGCCATTGATGTAGAATGGCGGATGGTGGGCCAAATTTCAGACAATTTCCTAGTGACGACAGGATTATTGTGGCACCTACAAACGAGTCCCCTTAGAGAGACTTATTTTTTACTTTACGTTATTGTCATCTTGTCTTTCTGAACTTCATAGGTTTCTTTCATTTCATCGTTTCCATGGGCAGCGTTACATACTTACCCTAAATAGACTGAAGAGAAACTGGCACACCTGCCTAATTTTGTGTAGGGACCACCGCGAGCACGCAGAAGTGCCGCAACACGACGTGGCATGGACTCGACTAATGTCTGAAGTAGTGCTGGAGGGAATCGACACCATGAATCCTGCAGGGCTGTGCATAAATCCGTAAGATTACGAAGGGATGGAGATAAAAAAAAAAATGGTTCAAATGGCTCTGAGCACTATGGGACTTAACATCAATGGTCATCAGTCCCCTAGAACTTAGAACTACTTAAACCTAACTAACCTAAGGACATCACACAACACCCAGCCATCACGAGGCAGAGAAGATCCCTGACCCCGCCGGGAATCGAAACCGCGAACCCGGGCGTGGGAAGCGAGAACGCTACCGCACGACCACGAGATGCGGGCATAGACGTCAGCTGTCCAGATTAAGTGAAGAACCTAGGAATACTGCTGTCTCATACTTGTCGCTTATGTAGGGATCACGAAGACAAGATTAAATTAATTGCAGTGCGAGACATTTAAGAATTCTTCTCGGTTTCATACGCGAACGGACTGGGAGAAACCCTAAAACGCTCTACACTGTCCAATCACATTAATGTGACCTGCTGTCAAAAGCCCGAAGAACCATTTTTTTGCAGCGCGCACAGATACAGGACATGCAGGAAGAGAGTCATTGAGGTTCTAGGAGTACTGGCGGGGATGTGAAGCTGACTCGTGCCGTGACCAACTGCGCTAAGTTTGCAGGTTGAGGATCCATGACAGGTGCAGCCCAATCGAGGTGATCCCACAGATTTCAGCTGGGTTTAAATCTGGGGAATCTGGTGACCAAGAGTGTCCTAGTGTTTTCGAACCACGTACGTACACTTTGAGCTGTATGACACGTTGCATTGTCCTGCTAGTAGGTGCCACCATACCAACGAAAAACAAACTGCATGTAGGAGTGGACACGGTCCACAAGAGTACATGCATAATTGTGGTGATCTATTGTCCCTTCCAGAATGAAGAGTACACTCAGGGCGTGCCCTTCGGCCGGCACTGCTGCAGGGTGTTTGTTTTTTGGCGTTTCACGTCGTACAAGCCATAGGCCATAAAATGGAGCACAAAATGTGATTCGTTTGAAAAGGCCACCTGGTGCCATTCAGTGGACGTCTAGTTGCAATACTGGCGTGCAAATGCCAGACTTTGCTGCCGGTGAACAGCAGTTAGCATGGTTGTTGAATGAACGAAGCGCCTGCTGTGGAAACTCATACGCAGCAACGTTTGTTGGGTGGTCGTTGGGGAACCACTGGTGGTAGCCTCTAAGTTCATTTGGGCGGTCAGTTTGTAACGCCGGAAATGCATATCCTCCTATTTCCATATATTGTACTATAAATTTTTTTCCTTATTTTGTTACCTGAAGATATGAAATTTCTGTGTCTTTATATATTGTGATTGTTTTACTATTTCTATATATATATATATATATATATATATATATATATATATATATATATATATATTTATGCATTTATGTTGGTTTGTTTCGTAAATACTATTTGTATTTTTACGCTAGGTCTTGCCTAGGGAAAACTATGCTATCGAACGAATACATAGATAGGTCGTGTGGAGAACCAAAGTGTTTAGGATCTATGGTAGTGTGAACTCGGCCGCGTGGAGCGCGGGAAGAGCAGAGTCTGGCTGGAGGAGGTCAGTGGAGCAGGTGTGTTGTGTGAAGCTCCCGCGAGTTGCCGCGCTTTCGGGGTTTGGCAGCATGTAATTGCGCTCGACTTGCTATGTTAGTTTCTGACATGGTGTCGCGGACGGGAAGCGTTAGCTGGCACACATCAAGAGCCCGTTTCGGCTGGAGACGGTGTCGAGAAGAAGGCGCGCCAACATCCAGCTTCTGCAACAGCGACGGCCGACAATGAGTGACTGTCGCCACCTCCTCGATCGACGATTTCAAACCTTCAATCAGCCAACAAGGAAGACTGGAAGCACGTAAACTTTTAGAACTGTATGGCAGACCTCAGATTTTCAAACTGTTAAATTTTTCTCACTAAATTACAGCAACGTAGCATGAACCATTGTTGCTCATTGTCCCAATTGCATTACCAAGCAGGGTCCCTTCCTTTTCCGAAATGAACCCGAGTGTCGTTGAAATTCAAACGCCAGCATTAAAGTAATATCATTCCATTTCACTGCTTTAATTTCAAAGTTCAGTTAAAGTATTCATAGCTGGCTACAATATTTAGATTACACAAGCACAAGTTAAGAGTGCGAGTTTTGTTACCATATTTCAGCTTACCTGTGACTGCAGCTCAGCTTTGTACGTACTAAATTTTACTGTTGTTAATTGTTCAGAATCATTTAATTCAAGTTCAAAGTTAAATCTCTTATTTCTAAATTGCGTAGATTCAAGTAGCTTTTGAGATGATTGTTGAGGTAGCTCAAGACTAAGCTTATTTTATTGAATTTCGTAGTGCTTTAGAAACAAAGTTTACTATTAATTTCAGCCACTAAATTAACTTTCAATTTTCCGGTTTAATTAATTCTTTTGCTAAATTAAGTCAGAGTGTAGCGAAATTTATTACTTCTGACAAACATTCAGTTTTCACACAACATATGTCAACCTTCAGTTGCCACGCTTTTAGTGCTAATTAAATGTGCAATAAACTTTCTTTTTCAGTTATTATAGTAGTTGTCCACAGGACTGGCGACCGTAATTTTCCGCAAATCTCAAATATCTAATTAACGCCAATTAATTGTTAACGTAACGACCGCACATTTACTTTCTTTATTAATTTTACCCTTTTCTCAAAATTAATTTCCACCAATTTCATTTGTATTTTTCCTTTCATTTAGATGTAACCCTTTCCTCCCTCTTTACCGACAGATTAACTTAGGGTGACGATTGCTTTCCCAAATTTCCATTAGGTACACGCGGTTTAATTTTTCACTGTCATTAAGGTAGATAAGTGAGGAGGAGGTTACAAGTTGCCCAACAGTTGCACGTCTGTTCTCCTGTACACATCTATGCAGCCGTCGTTCACCCCTGTCATCTATGACCTGTGGCGCACCAAGTTCCCTTGGCGCCAGTTTTGGATAGAACATGGTATACTTTAATTACGGCAGCATGCGAATAATTATCGGTTTCGGAAATGCTTCCGTCGTTGGCGTGAAAGCCAATGATATTGCGCTTGTGGCTGTCAGATAAATCTCTTCGTTCCCGAATTACGACAATACTGAATTGTGTTCGACGTATCCCCGACACACTTTACATAGTCGTAGTAATGCCACCTGGCGTCCTTGAATGAGTATTACACGTTGACGTCGAACATAAGCGGTGGTCATATTAATGTGACTGGATCTTGTATAATGGGAAGTATCCTCTGCCGTGCACTTCACAGTGGTGATATACACTGTTTGACAACGAAAACTGAAGCACCGAGAAAGGGAGGAGGAAACGAAACGAAACCTAGTGGACTGATTAAGGGACGTAATGTTGTTTCGGTACTTATAATATCGAGTCGAATTTAGAAATAACTTGGCAGTGAGAGATATTCTTATGAGTATGACATTATACCCCTCTGGCCTGGATGTATGCATTGATTCGGTTGGGAAGGATGTGATATCTACATCTACATCCATACTCCGCAAGCCACCTGACGGTGTGTGCCGGAGGGTACCTTGAGTACCTCTACCGGTTCTCCCTTCTATTCCAGTCTCGTATTGTTCGTGGAAAGAAGGATTGTCGGTATGCCTCTGTGTGGGCTCTAATCTCTCTGATTTTATCCTCATGGTCTCTTCGCGAGATATACGTAGGAGGGAGCAATATACTGCTTGACTCTTCTGTGAAGGTATGTTCTCGAAACTTTAACAAAAGCCCGTACCGAGCTACTGAGCGTCTCTCCTGCAGAGTCTTCCACTGGAGTTTATCTATAATCTCCGTAACGCTTTCGCGATTACTAAATGATCCTGTAACGAAGCGCGCTGCTCTCCGTTGGATCTTCTCTATCTATTCTATCAACCGTATCTGATACGGATCCCACACTGCCGAGCAGTATTCAAGCAGTGGGCGAATAAGCGTACTGTAACCTACTTCCTTTCTTTTCGGATTGCATTTCCTTAGGATTCTTCCAATGAATCTCAGTCTGGCATCTGCTTTACCAGCGGTCAACTTTATATGATCATTCCATTTTAAACCAGTCCTAATGCGTACTCCCAGATAATTTATGGAATTAACTACTTGTAATTCTGTCAGAGACAGCAAAGGACTTGGAAGAGCAGTTGAACGGAATGGACAGTGTCTGGAAAGGAGGATATAAGATGAACATCAACAAAAGCAAAACAAGGATAATGGAATGTAGTCTAATTAAGTCGGGTGATGCTGAGGGAATTAGATTAGGAAATGAGGCACTTAAAGTAGTAAAGGAGTTTTGCTATTTGGGGAGCAAAATAACTGATGATGGTCGAAGTAGAGAGGATATAAAATGTAGGCTGGCAATGGCAAGGAAAGCGTTTCTGAAGAAGAGAAATTTGTTAACATCCAGTATTGATTTAAGTGTCAGGAAGTCATTTCTGAAAGTATTCGTATGGAGTGTAGCCATGTATGGAAGTGAAACATGGACGATAAATAGTTTGGACAAGAAGAGAATAGAAGCTTTCGAAATGTGGTGCTACAGAAGAATGCTGAAGATTAGATGGGTAGATCACATAACTAATGAGGAAGTATTGAATAGGATTGGGGAGAAGAGAAGTTTGTGGCACAACTTGACCAGAAGAAGGGATCGGTTGGTAGGACATGTTCTGAGGCATCAAGGGATCACCAATTTAGTATTGGAGGACAGCGCGGAGGGTAAAAATCGTAGAGGGAGACCAAGAGATGAATACACTAAGCAGATTCAGAAGGATGTAGGTTGCAGTAGGTACTGTGAGATGAAAAAGCTTGCACATGATAGAGTAGCATGGAGAGCTGCATCAAACCAGTCTCAGGACTGAAGACCACAACAACAACAACAACTGTTTCCAATTGCTGACCTGCTATTTTGTAGCTAAATGATAAGGGATCTATTTTTCTATGTATTCGCAGCACATTACACTTGTCTACGTTGAGATTCAATTGCCATTCCCTGCACCATGCGTCAATTCGCTGCAGATCCTCCTGCATTTCAGTACAATTTTCCATTGTTACAACCTCTCGATACACCACAGCATCATCTGCAAAAAGCGTCAGTGAACTTTCGATGTCATCCACAAGGTCATTTATGTATATTGTGAATAGCAACGGTCCTATGACACTCCCCTGCGGTACACCTGAAATCACTCTTACTTCGGAAGACTTCTCTCCATTGAGAATGACATGCTGCGTTCTGTTATCTAGGAACTCTTCAATCCAATCACACAATTGGTCTGATAGTCCATATGCTCTCACTTTGCTCATTAAACGACTGTGGGGAACTGTATCGAACGCCTTGCGGAAGTCAAGAAACACGGCATCTACCTGTGAACCCGTGTCTATGGCCCTCTGAGTCTCGTGGACGAATAGCGCGAGCTGGGTTTCACACGACAGTCTTTTTCGAAACCCATGCTGATTCTTAGTCTCCAGAAAAGTCATTATACTCGAACATAATACGTGTTCCAAAATTCTGCAACTGATCGACGTTAGAGATATAGGTCTATAGTTATGCACATCTATTCGACGTCCCTTCTTGAAAACGGGGATGACCTGTGCCCTTCTCCAATCCTTTGGAACGCTACGCTCTTCTAGAGACCTACGGTACACCGCTGCAAGAAGGGGAGCAAGTCATAAAGCCGTTGTGTACCCTCTTGAGGCAAGCTGCCCCACAGATATTGTAACTGGTACTTGATACTGTGAATATTGCCAGTGGGATGGGGTTGACGTCCGAGCTGGGGCAGATCTGGTGATCTTACTGGCCACAGAAGTAGTTCAACGTAACGCAGAGATGTGTCGTGTGCGAACGAGCATTGTCCAGGTGGAAAATGGCGCCACTATAGTGTCACAGGAGACATAAGATATGACGACGCAGGATGTCTGTGATGTACCATTGTTCCGTCAGAGTTCCTTCAGTCATTACCAGATGTGACCTGAAGTCATGCTCGATGGCTCCCTACACATGATACCACGACTAACGTCAGTGTGGCTGTCCAAACTGTTGGAAAAATGGGACCTCTCCCGAGATCGCCGCCATACTCGCCGATGATAGTCGTCCAGGGTAGTAAAGAACAGCGATTCGTCTCTGACAACAAAGAAAAGCCATTCATCAGAAGTCCTTGTTTCTTGGTCACGGCGCCACTCCAAAAACAGCCATTTCGATTGTGGTGTAATGCCAGCTTACGCATGGGATGGTAATTTATAATCCGCTGCTGCTAGACTCCAACCAATGGCACAAGATGACATAGAACTTTACAGGCAGTCAGTTGCTGTTTCTCGGGTTGCTGGCGGAGATGTGAAGGGGTAACGACGAGCTCAGTGCACAATACCGCAATCCTTCCTTGTGGTGGTCAGGACTGGTCGACCTGAACCTTGGTGATGAGTATGCCTGCCCTCCCTTTCCCATGCAGTCCAACAAACATGGAGCCACTGTCACATCCGATTGCGTCAAAAATATGGATACTGCACAATTCGACCAACTGGACAAATGAAGACCCACAACGTAGCCTCCTTCAAACCTTGTAAGATGCTGATAACGCTCTTTCACACGAGTTCGTGCCCTTCACAGTGATCACTCACCATCTGCCGCTGTTCACGTCCCTTGTGGATCCCACCATACCAGGTAACAACACTAAACACTAACAACAATGTACTCGGTGGCCATTCAATCTGTCACAGAGCATTGCAGCTCTAATAACTTACATATCTGCCTATGGCATTTAGCCCTACGTGCACGAAGTCACATTGACATCTGACCATGTCTTCTGGGTGCTTCACTTCTTTGTCAGAGATGATAACGAGGCACAGACAACGTTTCTGAGCTTCTGAAACGCTTTTGAATCACAAACTAGCTGATAACTACTAAAGGGCTGGATTGAAAATTTCTTGATGTGTAGTACAGTGCACATCATTCTTGTTGCTGAGTAATCTACAAGTATGTTATGTACTTTACGTAATCTGAAAATGTAGCAGTGAGTCACCGTTAGGAACATTCAAGTCACGCAAAGCCAGAGAATAACAGGGAGTAGAGCTACGAACCGTCCCGAATTGGAATATTATTTTCAGATTCTGTTATGACTTGACGAAACTACCAGGTGTACCGGTATGAAATGAGCGTTAAGATACAAATGTGTCGATAGGGAACATTTGTTGTGAACGAGTCTTAATTTTTTTTGTTTGGTTGGTATGACATCTGTCAAAGATATTTAGTACACATCAAGTCATGGAACAAACACCATCATATGTTTTCATCGTGTTAACAATGTCGAATTTTGTACCAGACAGTGATGATTTGCGGAAAGCATTAATCTTTTGTTTTCATTTGAAAAAAAGAGTGCTGCAGAGTGGCATCAAATGCTTGTCGAGGCATATGGTGATCATGCTCTATCAGAAGCAACATGCAAAAGATGGTTTCAACGGTTCAGAAATAATGATTTTAATGTAAGAAATGAAGAACGTGGAAGACCACCAAAAAAGTTCGAAGACGCCGAATTGCAAGCAATAATGGGTGAAGATGATACTCTGAGTTAGAAGCAAATGGCAGCAATGCTAAATGTTGCGCAACAAACAATTTCTGACCATTTGAAAGCTATGGGATGGATCCAAAAGTGTGGAAAATGGGTGCCACATGAATTGAATGAAAGACAGATGGAAAACCGAAAAACCATTTGTCAAATTTTGCTTCAAAAACATGAAAGAAAGTCAATTTCGCATCGAATTGTTACTGACGATGAAAAATGGATTTATTTTAAGAATCCTAAACGGGAAAAATCATGGGTTAATCCGGGACAACCATTCAACATTGATTGCAAAACCAGATCGATGCGGCAAGAAGACAATTCTCTGTGTTTGTTGGGATCAGATAGGTGTTGTGTACCATGAGCTTCTAAAACCCGGTGAAACTGTGAATACTAATCGCTACAGACAACAAATGATCAATTTGAACTATGCACTGATCGATAAAAAACCAGAATGGGCCAGAAGACATGGCAAAGTAATTTTCTTCCCGACAATGCATCTACATTCAAAGCAAAACTGGTTCAGGATACAATCAAAACACTTGGCTGGTAGCTGCTACCCCACCCGCCGTATTCACCAGACCTGGCCCCTTTCGACTACCATTTGTTTACATCAATGGGACACGCATTGGCTCAGGAACACTTCGATTCCTACGAAGAAGTCGAAAATTGGGTGTCCCATTAGTTTGCTTCAAACGACGAACATTTCTATTGGCGTAGTGTCCACAGATTGCCAGAAAGGTGGTCAAAATGTATAGAAAGCAATGGTCAGTACTTTGAATAAAATATTTTTACTTTTCAGTTCAAAATTAGTGTTTCATATTCACAAAAAACCGCTCATTTCATACCGGTACACCTGGTACAATAGTCCAACATAGCTGTGGATTTTTTGATTACTTTGAGAGATGGTGGAGCATAACTACGACGTATCAAATATTAGTTCACTTAATTACAAAAAAACATAAGAAGATTTACTTAACTTCGTACAATCCATTGCCAAAGCAATGTGCCGAATATTTACAAATGTCTTTGAATATTACAGCTCCACTTGGTACACACATTTACTAAGCTCATCTGTTGAAATATAAAGTTCACGAAGTCCAGAGTGACAGTTCAATCCAAGACACGAGTAACACACGTGTCCTAATTAGTCGATGTTGTCTTCTTAAGCGGAGGTCACGAACTGGCCTGAGCCTCCCCGCGCTGGGCTGTACGTCAGCCTCCGTGTGGTGGAGCTGCGGAGCTGGCAGAGAGGGTGTGACGTCATCAGCGCCTCCCACTCGTCGTTGCGAAATGCAGCGAGACATCGCTGGCTTCTGTGGTATCGCTGCGAGGTTCCGACTTCGTTCCGTCATCCCGATCTTGGACAACAGCACAGATGCCACACGAGGCCGAATTAACAAGGCATATTTAGTGCTTACTCGCACCATATTGGGCAGAGGCATACAAGCAGTCTTCCATTGATCAAAGAAAGGAAAGGTAAAAAGGAGTACACGGACAGTAACGATGGCGGTGACGTTAAGTACTATATCTGCGGAACAAAAACAACTTACATGTACTGCTGCGCTAAGTATAGGCGCCATAATGTGATATTAGATGTGCCTCAAATCATCATCATCATCATCATCATCATTTAAGACTGATTATGCATTTCCGCGTTCAGTCTGGAGCATAGTCCCCCTTATAAAATTCCTCCATGATTCCCTATTCAGTGCTAACATTGGTGCCTCTTCTGATGTTAAGCCTATTACTTCAAAATCATTCTTAACCGAATCCAGATACCTTCTCCTTGGTCTACCCCGACTCCTCCTAACTTCTGCTGCTGAACCCATGTGTCTCTTGGGTAACCTCGCTTCTCCCATGCGTGTAACATGACCCCACCATCTAAGCCTGTTCGCCCTGACTGCTACGGCCGGCCGGGGTGGCCGAGCGGTTCTAGGCGCTACAGTCTGGAACCGCGCGACCGCTAAGGTCGCAGGTTCGAATCCTGCCTCGGGCATGGATGGGTGTGATGTCCTTAGGTTAGTTAGGTTTAAGTAGTTCTAAGTTCTAGGGGACTGATGACCTTAGAAGTTAAGTTACATAGTGCTCAGAGCCATTTGAACCTGACTGCTACATCTATAGAGTTCATTCCCAGTTTTTCCCGGATTTCCTCATTGTGGACACCCTCCTGCCATTGTCCCCATCTAGTAGTACCTGCAATCATCCTAGCTACTTTCATATCCGTAACCTCAACCTTATTGATAAGGTAACCTGAATCCACCCAGCTTTCGCTCCCATACAACAAAGTTGGTCGAAAGATTGAACGGTGCACAGATAACTTAGTCTTAGTACTGACTTCCTTCTTGCAGAAGAGAGTAGATCGTAGCTGAGCGCTCACTGCAATAGCTTTGCTGCACCTCGCTTCCAGTTCTTTCACTATGTTGCCATCCTGTGAGAATATGCATCCTAAGTACTTGAAACCGTCCACCTGTTCTAACTTTGTTCCTCCTATTTGGCACGATGTTTCTCAAATTAATAAAATTTTTAAAATTAATATGCGAAACATTAACACAATAGCGAAAACAACAAGCAAATTACAGGTGACAGTATCTGTTCTTTTAAGTGTAGCTTCGATATGGTTCACGCTGAAAGTAATCAGTCAACCAAACCGTTCATTGACTGATAGTAATGAGCAACCAGAATCGCTGTAGATCAGACCAAACTAATGAATAGCATTTAGGAAGCGAAATCAGACCTACATCGAAATGGTGTATCGGGCTAACGTGTTCATACGGTTTACTGAATGCGATTATCAATCACCTCGCACTTCTCTTTATCGTGCTTTGCTTCTGTCTCATATATACATTACTTTTTCTGAACATAATCATTAGTTGTCACCGTACGTTTTTCATGACTGTTTTGGTTCCCTTATTTTCTCAGTGTTGTGTTTCGAAACGGAATAAGAGCTTAGAGCCCGGAAATGGTACCAAGGAGGTCGTAGAACACAATGCCTCCGCCAACACACCAGTGACAAATGTTCTCACTACGTAACCCATCAGGAAGATAATGATCTTGAGGTTCAAACTCTTTTGTCTGTGTTTGCTTTAATAATACATATGTTTCTGGATGGGATCCGCCTTTAGCAAATCACAATTCAGTGACACTGACAGCTCGACACACTGAAGTTCACAGTGAAGAAGATGAGAAGAAAGAAAACGTAAGTGAAACATAATGTAAATAGATACACACACACACACACACACACACACACACGCACACATACACACACACGCGCGCGCGCACACAAACAATCTTTCACATAAAGTTAATTAATGTCAGGAGTAGCCATAACAGTTTAGAAATCGTAATTTTTGCGTAAATATTTAGTCTACATTAAGATGTATATGGTTGCAGATGACAAACTGTAAAAGAAAAACAAACTCTGTAAAAACATAATACAGCAGAAAAACCACACCATGTGCTAAAAAGGTATGAATAAATAAATTTATGTGCTCATCAAAAATCTGTAATTCACATTTAAAAACTAAAATTTACATGTGTGTAAACAGTAAAGAACATTCTTTATGTTTAACAGCCATAAAATAAAAAACCCACTGATGATGCCGCAGCTGCAGTGAAACATGTTTCGGATAAAAGACAGAACTGCGTTTTGCTAAAGGCGGACTCCATTCAAGAACATCTGCATTGGGAATATGTTAGAGTTCTGGCACTGGCGCACAGACCGATGATCAGGAACAAAACACTATAATCCGTGCTCCTATCGTGAGCCAAATATATCTATGAAAATATCTTCTTAGAAATTTGGAATCTGATATCGTTATTAGAAGCTCCACAGCATTAAATGCGAAGGTAACCTCGGTATGGAGACTAGTTAGTACGAGACAAAAAGTGGTTTAAGTGAAAATCGCTGGCTTCTGAGTGTTCACGACTTTCCTCTACAGCCTAAGTAAAGATTACATTTGGCAGTAGGAAGGGTATCGCGGGTACAGAAATGAACGTCAGCCTTTGGGCGGCCGTACCAGTGAGAATTAAGAGAGGAGAGATATAGAGAAAGAGAGAGAGAGAGAGACAGAGAGAGAATTATCGGAAGAAATGGAAAGCCGAGCGTACGACGATGTAACAAAATATTCGGACGATGCAGAGCGCTAGGTCGTCCTTGTTTGCTTTACCGCAGACCGCAGTGACGGCCCAAAACGCTTGTAGCGACTTTCTCCAAGCGACATTTGATACACAATGAGGCGGCTGGAGTCTGCTCCAGAGGGCTCCCAGTCTTCTGAATCAAGTAGAGGCCATTGTTTACAATCCACTTCCATTCCGGAGGAGGACTGCGATGTTACTTTTCAAACGTGGTGTACAAATGCACGAGGATAGGAGATGTGGTACGTGTTTTCCATTTAACGTACAGCGACGTAAAAATGAGCTTTAGAAATGAACACATGGCACCAGAAAAGCTGTGACGTCTGCATTTGGTGCTCGTTTTACTGTGCAGTTTGTACCTCACAGCGCACCAGTATCGCTCTGCCCCTTCTACGTGATTGGCAGATCGTGCGGGCGAATAACGGTTCAAATCTATTTAATTTTAACGTTAAGAAACTTACGCGAGGTGTGTGTGGATGAAGTTTTATTATTATTGATTCAGCTTGGAAATTATGGTCTGGAAATTATTAAATTTTAATTATAAAATAAAATATGTGAACCTTAACTATCAAGAAAAAATCCTCTCGTAAAGCATGTATTGCTTATAGCAGCTTGTTGAGCATTTCTATGGCACTTTAGAGGTAAGTAAACAAATCTGTGACCAGTCGTGCAGATCTTCTCTCTCTGCTCCGTTTATCCAACTTGGTCGGGGACACACAATGGCTCACAACACTCAATAATTGGTAAATATCCTCCTTCGTGGCTAACGAAAGCTTCCTTAGGATTTTTCCAATGTATCTCTCTTTGGAAACTGCCCTCCACTTCCTGCAAATATACTATCGAATGTGTCACGAAATGCGAAGACGTAAATTCCATAAACGACTGAAAATATCGAATCGAACTTTTCATTTAGTCGCGGTACATAAAAAAATAAGTATCTAGTTGCCTTCTAATATATGTATGTACCGAAATCTGTGGCAGTTTGAATGAAGCGAGATACCTTTTATTAAGAGATTGAGTAGTTATAGAAACGAGAAGTTTAGAGGTATTTCACTCGATAATTTTACTGTTAAATGTCTCGCTTTCATAACCAGAGAAGTGCTACGTGTGAAGCTGGAGTCTACAAGCACACTGAACTGTACGTACATGTGGCATGAAGCTGCCTCGTGTTTAATACTCCACCCAGTTGCTTTTGAGAAATTTTTAAGTTGAAAAGATGATGACGCGCTACATCTATAGAATTTTCTTATACGGAGATATGAACACCTATGCACTCGAGAAGACTGTGAGTCCTCCCAGCTACAGATCATGGGAGGTCTTTTCAGTTGTTTACATGCGTTACAGCAGAGTTTCTTAAAACGAGAATGAACTGCTACTAATCTCCATCCAAATATTGTTCATGTAATCTCTCTTAATGTAACCACTTCGTCCACGAACAGTCCAATAGAGCTGCCGATGTTAGCTGTACGGTCATTTATACTAGATAGTCCATAGGTGTGGAACCACCTTTCTAAAACAAAAATATGGATAAACAGAAATTTAACGTCAAATGGTACGATATTGGACAGGGGGAAATCTTATGAGCCTATGTTACCAACATGGCGGAGATTCTGAATGCGGCCATCTTGAATTAAACTTTTAATTTTCAAATGTAAGGTGACCATGTGAATAACAAATGGAGAATTACCCCTCAAAAATAATAGTGCCTTTTATTTGAGCACAGCTTTATTCATTCTGAGCAACTAATTAACTAACTCAACGTATCGGTGCTGTCATTTTCAAAGGAATAATTTCAACAACTGCCCTAATGGATATAGGGGAATCAAGGAAAACTTAAATGTGGATCTTAGGACTGAGATTTGAGCCTCTCAACTGCAAGTCCAATTTGTAGTTACTTTCTTCGGTCGCATGCATACTCTGGTACTGCCCGTTACTGAAAAAACGTAGGTATGCGACGCAAAACTGTGTCATCCAAATACAATGTCCGAAGTTTAGCGATGGTATCTGACTGATAATATATTTTTATGTGTTAATGAGAAGTAACACCCAAAGCTGATTCTGGCGGTTATGAGATACCCTCATTTAAGCAAGGTCAGATACAAGTTAACGATCATTAAAAAAACAGCCATTTTACTTTTCTACTTGTGTTCCGCCCATCATTGTCTCCAGATGAAATGTCAAATGATGACGGCATTGTCATTTGACTGATGATCAGAGACGATTTCTCACCTTGTATAAAATAATTTATCATTTGAAGTGCTCTTTTCGATGTTTATCATGAATTAGGGGCGTTTGTCTTTCTACAATTATTTCGTTGTAATATACACATTAAGCTACAAAAACCTGGAGAGGTGTTGCAGTAAAATTCCTTCTTCTGGGCGATAAATGAATAACAAATCACCGAGTGTACGCTATTAATAGTCACAATAGTTCGAATGGAGAGATTTACTTCACAATTAAACAATAGTCGATACGATCTCTAGTTTTACCTTGACATAGATGCTGAATGGAGAAGTTAGAAAGTAAACCTTTCCACATTAAAAAGTCTCAACAATAGTGCGGTGCCGAGAATATGAGTCTGTTCTGGTCAGCTACTGGCATTCCTCTAACATAGCTGCAGGCACTGAGGCGCCTTACATCTCCCCCCCCCCCCCCCCCCCCATGAACCATAGATCTTGCCGTTGGTGGGGAGGCTTACGTGCCTCAACGATACACATAGCCGTACCGTAGGTGCAACCACAATGGAGGGGTATCTGTTGAGAGGCCAGACAAACGTGTGGTTCCTGAAGAGGGGCAGCAGCTTTTTCAGTAGTTGCAGGGGCAACAGTCTGGATGATTGACTGATCTGGCCTTGTAACACTAACCAAAACGGCCTTGCTGTGCTGGTACTGCGAACGGCTGAAAGCAAGGGGAAACTACTGCCGTAATTTTTCCCGAGGGCATGCAGCTTTACTGTATAGTTAAATGATGATGCATCCTCGGATAAAATATTCCGGAGGTAAAATAGTCCCCCATTCGGATCTCCGGGCGGGGACTACTCAAGAGGACTTCGTTATGAGAAAGAAAACTGGCGTTCTTCGGATCGGAGCGTGGAATGTCAGATCCCTTAATCGGGCAGGTAAGTTAGAAAATTTAAAAACGGAAATGCATAAGTTAAAGTTAGATATAGCGGGAATTAGCGAAGTTCGGTGGCAGGAGGAACAAGACTTTTGGTCAGGTGAATACAGGGTTGTTGTTACTGTTGACTTCAGTCCTGAGACTAGTTTGATGCAGCCCTCCATGCTACTCTATCCTGTGTAAGCTTCTTCATCTCCCAGTGCTTACTGCAACCTACATCATTCTGAATCTGCTTAGTGTATTCATCTCTTGGTATCCCTCTACGATTTTTACCCTCCACGCTGCCCTCCAATGCTAAATTTGTGATCCCTTGATGCCTCAGAACATGTCCTACCAACCAGTCCCCTTCTTCTTGTCAAGTTGTGCCACAAACTCCACTTCTCTCCAATTCTATTCAATACCTCCTCATTAGTTATGTGATCTACCAATCTCATTTTAAGCATTCTTCTGTAGCACCACATTTCGAAAGCTTCTATTTTCTTCTTGTCCAAACTATTTATCGTCCATGTTTCACTTCCATACATGGCTACACTCCATACAAATACTTTCAGAAACGACTTCCTGACACTTAAATCAATACTCGATGTTAACAAATTTCTTCAGAAACGCATTCCTTGCCGTTGTCAGTCTACATTTTATATCCTCTCTAATTCGACCATCATTAGTTATTTTGCTCCCCAAATAGCAAAACTCCTTTACTACTTTAGGTGTCTCATTTCCTAATCTAATTCCCTCAGCATCACCCGACTTAATTCGACTACATTCCATTATCCTCGTTTTGCTTTTGTTGATGTTCATCTTATATCCTCCTTTCAAGACACTGTCCATTCCGTTCAACAGCTCTTGCAAGTCCTTTGCTGTCTCTGACAGAATTATAAGGTCATAGGCGAACCTCAACGTTTTTATATCTTCTCCATGGACTTTAATATCTACTCCGAATTTTTCTTTTGTTTCCTTTACTGCTTGCTCAATATACAGATTGAATAACATCGGAGAGAGGCGACAATCCTGTCTCACTCCCTTCCCAACCGCTGCTTCCCTTTCATGCCCCTCGACTCTTATAACTGCCATCTGGTTTCTGTACAAATTGTAAATAGCCTTTCGCTCCCTGTATATTACCCCTGTCACCTTTAGAATTTGAAAGAGAGTGTTCCAGTCAACATTGTCAAAAGCTTTCTCTAAGTCTACAAATGCTAGAAATGTAGGTTTGCCTTTCCTTAATCTATTTTCTAATATAAGTCGTAGGGTCAGTATTGCCTCACGTGTTCCAACATTTCTGCGGAGTCCAAACTGATCTTCGCCGAGGTCGGCTTCCACCACTTTTTCCATTCGTCTGTAAAGAATTCGCGATAGTATTTTGCAGCTGTGACTTATTAAACTGATAGTTCGGTAGTTTTCACATCTGTCAACACCTGCTTTCTTTGGGATCGGCATTTTTATATTCTTCTTGAAGTTTGAGGGTATTTCGCCTGTCTCATACATCTTGCTCACCAGATGATAGAGTTTTGTCAGGACTGGCTCTCTCAAGGCCGTCAGTAGTTCCAATGGAATGTTGTCTACTCCCGGGGCCTTCTTTCGACTCAGGTCTTTCAGTGTTCTCTCAAACTCTTGACGCAGTATCGTATCTCCCATTTCATCTTCATCTACATCCTCTTCAATTTCCATAATATTGTCCTCAAGTACATCGCCCTTGTATAGACCCTCTATATACTCCTTCCACCTATCTGCTTTCCCTTCTTTGCTTAGAAATGGGTTTCCATCTGAGCTCTTGATATTCATACAAGGTGCTCTCCTTTCTCCAAAGGTCTCTTTAATTTTCCTGTAGGCAGTATCTATCTTACCCCTCGTGAGATAAGCCTCTACATCCTTACATTTGTCCTCTAGCCATCCCTGCTTAGCCATTTTGCACTTCCTGTCGATCTCATTTTTCAGACGTTTGTATTCCCTTTTGCCTGCTTCATTTACTGCGTTTTTATATTTTCTCCTTTCATCAATTAAATTCAATATTTCTTCTATTACCCAAGGATTTCTACTATCCCTCGTCTTTTTACCTACTTGATCCTCTGCTGCCTTCACTACTTCATCCCTCAGAGCTACCCATTCTTCTTGTACTGTACTTCTTTCCCCAATTCCTGTCAATTGTTCCCTTATGCTCTCCCTGAAACTCTGTAGAACCTCTGGTTCTTTCAGTTTATCCAGGTCCCATCTCCTCAAATTCCCACCTTTTTGCAGTTTCTTCAGTTTTAATCTACAGCTCATAACCAATAGATTGTGGTCAGAGTCCACATCTGCCCCTGGAAATGTCTTACAATTTAAAACCTGGTTCCTAAATCTCTGTCTTACCATTATATAATCTATCCGATATCTTCTAGTATCTCCAGGATTCTTCCATGAATATAGGGTTATAAATACAAAATCAAATAGGGGTTAATGCAGGAGTAGGTTTAATAATGAATAAAAAAAATAGGACTGTGGGTAAGATACTACAAACAGCATAGTGAACGCCTTATTGTGGCCAAGATAGACACGAAGCCCACACCTAATACAGTAGTACAAGTTTATATGCTAACTAGCTCTGCAGATGACTAAGAAATTGAAGAAATGTATGATGAGATAAAAGAAATTATTCAGATAGTGAAGGGAGACGAAAATTTAATATTCATGGGTGACTGGAATTCGATAGTAGGAAAAGGAAGAGAAGGAAACGTAGTAGATGAATATGGATTGGGGGGAAGAAATGAAAGAGGAAGCCGCCTGGTAGAATTTTGCACAGAGCATAACTTAATCATAGCTAACACTTGGTTAAAAAATCATAAAAGAAGGCTGTATACATGGAAGAAGCCTGGAGGTACTGACAGGTTTCAGATAGATTATATAATAGTAAGACAGAGATTTAGGAACCAGGTTTTAAATTGTAAGACTTTTCCAGGGGCAGATGTGGACTCTGACCACAATCTATTGGTTATGAACTGTAGATTAAAACTGAAGAAACTGCAAAAAGGAGGGAATTTAAGGAGATGGGACCTGGATAAACTGACTAAACCAGAGGTTGTACAGAGTTTCAGGGAGAGCGATGGGAACAATTGACAGGAATGGGGGAAAGAAATACAATAAAACAAGAATGGGTAGCTTTGAGGGATGAAGTAGTGAAGGCAGCAGAGGATCAAGTATGGAAAAAGACGAGGGCTCGTATTATATATATTGAATTTAATTGATGGAAGGAGAAAATATAAAAACGCAGTAAATGAAGCAGGCAAAAAAGAATACAAATGTCTCAAAAATGAGATAGACACGAAGTGCAAAATAGCTAAGCAGGCATGGCTAGAGGACAAATGTAATAATGTAAGGCTAGGGGTAAGATATATACTGCCTACAGGAAAATTAAAGAGACCTTTGGAGAAAAGGTCAGATGGAAACCCAGTTCTAAGCAAAGAAGGGAAAGCAGAAATGTGGAAGGGGCATATAGAGGGTCTATACAAGGGCGATGTACTTGAGGACAGAATTATGGAAATGGAAGAGGACGTAGATGAAGATGAAATGGGAGATGTGATACTGCGTGAAGAGTTTGACAGAGCACTGAAAGACCTAAGAGGAAACAAAGCCCCGGGCGTAGACAACATTCCATTAGAACTACTGACAGCCTTGGGAGAGCCAGTCCTGACAAAACTCTACCATCTGGTGAGCAAAATGTATGCAACAGGCGAAATACCCTCAGACTTCAAGAAGAATATAATAATTCCAATCCCAAAGAAAGCAGGTGTTAACAGATGTGAAAATTACCGAACTATCAGTTTAATAAGCCATGGCTGCAAAATACTAACACGAATTCCTTACAGACAAATGGAAAAACTGGTAGAAGCCGACCTCGGGGATGATCAGTTCTGATTCCGTAGAAATATTGGAAGACGTGAGGCAATACTGACCCTACAACTTATGTTCGAAGCTAGATTAAGATAAGGCGAACCTACGTTTCTAGCATTTGCATACTTAGAGAAAGCTTTGACAATGTAGACTAGAATACTGTGTTTAAAATTCTGAAGGTGGCAGGGGTAAAATACAGGGAGCGAAAGGCTATTTACAATTTGTACAGGAACCAGATAGCAGTTATAAGAGTCGAGGGACATGAAAGGGAAGCAGTGGTTGGGAAGGGAGTAAGACAGGGTTGTAGCCTCTCCCCGATGTTATTCAATCTGTATATTGAGCAAGTAGTAATGGAAACAAAAGAAAAATTCGGAGTAGGTATTTAAATCCATGGAGAAGAAATAAAAACTTTGAGGTTCGCCGATGACATTGTAATTCTGTCAGAGACAGCAAAGGACTTGGAAGAGCAGTTGAACGGAATGGACAGTGTCTTGAAAGGAGGATATAAGATGAACATCAACAAAAGCAAAACGAGGATAATGGAATGTAGTCGAGTTAACTCGGGTGATGCTGAGGGAATTAGATTAGGAAATGAGACACTTAAAGTACTAAAGGAGTTTTGCTATTTGGGGGGCAAAATAACTGATGATGGTCGAAGTAGAGAGGATATAAAATGTAGACTGGCAATGGCAAGGAAAGCATTTCTGAAGAAGAGAAATTTGTTAACATCGAATATAAATTTAGGTGTCAGGAAGTCGTTTCTGAAAGTATTTGTATGGAGTGTAGCCATGTATGGAAGTGAAACATGGACGATAAATAGTTTGGACAAGAAGAGAATAGAAGCTTTCGAAATGTGGTGCTACAGAAGAATGCTGAAGATTAGATGGGTAGATCACGTAACTAAATAGAATTGGGGAGAAGAGGAGTTTGTTGCACAACTTGACTAGAAGAAGGGATCGGTTGGTAGGACATGCTCTGAGGCATCAAGGGATCACTAATTTAGTATTGGAGGGCAGCTTGGAGGGTAAAAATCGTAGAGGGAGACCAATAGATGAATACATTAAGCAGATTCAGAAGGATGTAGGCTGCAGTAAGTACTGGGAAATGAAGCAGCTTGCACAGGATAGAGTAGCATGGAGAGCTGCATCAAACCAGTCTCAGGACTGAAGACTACAACAACAACAATAATATCGCTCCTGTCTAGAGCCTGTGTATCGGGAGAATAACTCATGCGTGCACAGTGACAGATGGTCTGAAGCGGGTTCGGTCGAGTACGCAGTTCTAATTTTCATCTGCTGGAGGACAGTTGTGCACAGAGACATTCAAGGAACGCGTCAGGAGAATGTTTTTGAGAATTGTTCTGTTTATTTCTTGAAGGCTTTTTTGTTTATTTATGTTTGTACAGTTCTGTATATGCTTTTAGTAGTGTGAATGATGCGTGAATGTGGTCTGGAGTAAATATGATTAATATGTTGATAATCGTTCTAAACGCTGTACGAACTAGCGTGAGAAATTTTTAAAACAGTGTGAATGCAGACGACGGGGAATTTTGTATCATAATATGTTAAGTAAGTTTATAGCAAAAAGAAAGCTAATTCGAGTGCAAATGAAAGTAGTTAATAATGTAAAGTGTAAACAAAATATCAGAATATATAATATTTATTTCGGGAAGAACTACAGGTGGAAAGTGTATTATTTTTTGATTGGTTAGTCATGAAAAGTGCGGATTAACGAGGGAGAATAATGTTTTTCTAGTGGCCTTAAAGAGAACTGACCAATCAGAACAGAGTATTCTTTGCGCGTCTTTTCTCTTGAACTAGAGAATGCTTACAGCAGTCTAAAGAGTCGGAGCTCAGCCTTTCAATGATACGGTTGTGTGTAGTATGAGCTCCGAAGGAAGTTATAATCTGTCGGTTTTAGTTGTGCTATATGTTCCAAAAGTGCTTTAAAATGAATGCATATTTGCCGGCCGAGGTGGCCGAGCGGTTCTAGGCGCTTCAGTGTGGAACCGCGCTATCACAACGGTCGCAGATTCGAATCCTGCCTCGGGCATGGATGTGTGTGATGTCCTTAGGTTAATTTGGTTTAGGTAGTTCTAAGTTCTAGGGGACTGATGACCTCAGATGTTACGTCCCATACTGCTCAAAGCCATTTGAATTTGGGGGCATATTTATTTCGGTGTGTATTTTAGAAAGTATGGATTTTTAAGTAATTTTGTATATGAGAAAAGGTAATTTCGCGTGGCATATTGAGGCGATCAGTGACAACAAAGTTGAGTGCATTATACACTGATAAACTTAACAGTATGGCGAGCATTTTCATTTAAGAACAATCCGTGCTTAGTAGCTGTACACATTTGGGGAACTACGTTACCATAACTTGCTAACGTGAACGAAAGGGTTTGTGCCTGACTGTGTTGGGATTAACACGGGCTTGGCAGTGAACGTATAATCATCGTCTTCAGAATATACCGAAGTTTTGCCAGTATTTCCACCTTTTATTCAAAATTAAGACTTTTTCACGATTCTTGTAATAGTAACATTGTATGAAGCCTGGTGCGAGTTGCAGTACGGTAGCTTTCTGCTCGGCTTTCCTACCGGCGATCTGCTGCAACGAGTTCACAGGTAGCTGCAGGTAAAAGGACTGTTCACTTTTGTACGTCAGCCCATTATACGAGTAGACTGCGCTGGAACTGGCACACGATTGTCGTTTGTCATCTCGCAAGTACTCCAGTGAATGAGCTCGGGAAGTCCATAGCGGTAGGTGATCTGCAGGGCATCGACCCAGGTTGACATCCTGCTGAGTAGCTTGTCCCGCTCGGCAAACAAGGAGTCTATTAATTCTGGCGTCAACTGCACGTCCGTATAAAGCGGGATAAACACATCGTTTGGCCGTCGTTACACTCGACACATTGCATCGAATGAAAAGAGGCTAAATCATGACTAGTCTGACCACACTACATGTCCCTAGTCAGCTACCGTCCAGTTTCTGTGTTGTTGGCGGACTGAAGACGTGCATCTAATTGAGGCGCAATGAGCAATGGCCTCTTGCGAGGTACACAGGCTTCAGATGTCCACTGCATGCACTTGCCTTCGCAATATTCGCTCAGAATCGACTTGAGATGGACCAGCTTTCACTGAGAGCAGCGATTCTCATTGGGTTATCATTGACAAGTCTTGACACTCCACTCCGCTTCCTGTTGGTTTATATCTTTCTATGACCACTGTACTTACAATGAGGTGACAAATGCATGGGATAGTGATATGGACATATACAGATGGCGGTAATATCGCGTACACAGGGAATAAAAGGGTAGTGCATTGATGGAGCTGTCATTTCATTTGTCCTCAGGTGATTCATGTGAAACGGTTTCCGATGTGGTTATGGACGAACGACATTAACTAACAGATTTGAACCCGGAATAGTAGTTACAGCTAGATGCATGGGGCATTCAATTTTCGAAAATCGGTAGGGAATTCAATATTCCAAGATCCTCGCTATCAAGAGTGAAACGAGAATACAAATTCCAGACATTATCTCTTACCACGAACAACGAAGTGGCCGACGGCCTTCACTTAACGACTGAGAACAGCGCCGCCTCCGTAGTGCTAACAGACAAGCAACACTGCGTGAAATAGCCGCAGAAATCAATGTGGGACGTACGATGAACGTATCTGTTAGGTTAGTGCGGCGAAATTTTCCGTTAATGGGCTATGACAGCAGATGACCAAAGCGAGTGACTTTGTTAACAGACCGACATCGCCTGCAGCGCCTCTCCTTGGACCCCAGACGACTGTAAAACCATGGCCTGGTCACATGAATCCCGATCTCAGTTGGTGAGAACTGATGGTAGGGATCGAGCGTGGCGCAGATTCTACGAAGCTGTGGACCCACGTCGTCCACAAGACACTGGGCAAGCTGGTGGTGGCTCCATTATGGTGTGGGCTGTGTTTACATGGAATGACTGGGTCATGCAGTCCAACTGAACCGATCATTGCCAGGAATTGATTATGCTCTGCTACTTGGAGACCATTTTCAGCCACTTATGGACTTCAAGTCCCCAAACAGCTATGGAATTCTTATGGATGACAGGGGGTCATGTCACCGTACCATAACGGTTCACGATTGGTTTGAAGAACATTCTGAGCAATTCGTGTGAATGGTTTGGCCATCCAGATTTGGCCATCCAGATCGTCCGACATGAATGCCTTCTAACTATTATGAGACATAATCGAGTGGCCAGTCCGTGCACAAATTCCTGCACCGGCAACACTTTCCCAATTATGGACAGCTATAGAGGCAGCATGGCTCAATACTTCTGCATGGATCTCCCAACGACTTGTTGAGTCCACGCCACGTCGATCTGCTGCACTACGCCGAGCAAAAGGAGCTCCCATGACTTTTGTCGCCTCAGTGTGTGTCGTGCTACTTGGCTATGAGTGGAACACTATTCCTTTGTAGACACGCTGGGCAGTCCACATCGGTGACCCAAAGAATCAGGTACTTTCATTCACAGTGGATCTTGGGCACGAGGTATCACGACCGCTTCTTTCTGACATTTTGCCACGTCCCGGCATCAACCCACGTTAATACGGCGATTCCATATAGCCGACTGGCACATACACACCAGTCCGCTGCTGTAACTTAAAACAGTGATCACATCACTGCCTGGTAACAGATCTGCACCACCCATTGCGCTAAAAATCCAACAGTGTACTCCTTTAAGAAGATGTCTAATGGTTTTGTTCGGTGGGCTTAGTATAGGTCTCTTTTCAGAGTTTACATATGTTACAAACCTATTCGCTCAGACACCACTTGTAACTCTGTTATATCTTCATTGTAGCAGCCTGCGATACAGTATATAATAATAACAGCAGAGAATAAGTTACGTTATGATCTGTAGTTCTGCATTCAGGCTGACTGGGTCACAGTGGCAAAAAGTCAAACATCAGGCAAGGAATGGCTTTATTGGTCACACGACGCATTTTGGAATTTATCCATCATCAAGCACCCAGAAGGCGCGAACGGCCTTGCCACACTGGTTACACCGATTGCCGTCACATAACCGAAGTTAATCGCTGTCGGGTTTGGCCAGCATTTGGATGGGCGACCGCCCGGGTCTTGCCTGTGCACCTGCATTTAAGGGGCGCTATGAGGTCTCTAGAGGTGAGTCGGTCAGTCGAGGCGAGTTTAGTCAGTTGGTCAGCCGGCTCAGGGTGGGGCAGTCAGTGTCTGTCTGTCGTCGGAGTGCGAGTATGTCTGTCGTTTGGATCAACTTTAAGCCATAAAATGAGAGTCTTTCCACTCCTCCAGTAACAGAACTCAGCGTGTTGTCGCCCGGTCAGGGCTCAGTTCCTGCATCTGAGTCTGCTCGAGTTGCTCGGGCAACGGTCATTGGCGGTTGGATCGGTCGGTTGGTCGGTCGCGCACTGAGACACGAGGTGACTTGTCCACCTTGAGCGTCGGCGCATATGAGGTTCCCACGTGAGTCCAGTGGGCAGCGCCGTATAGAAAGGGGCAGTGGCTTCGCGGTTCACAAGAGAGCAACAGGAGCGGAACCACATCGGTCTGGCCGGCGCGAGCTGCGACGCCGTGCGACGGGAGGTTGGCGCGCCTTCCTGCGTCCTTTGAAGCGGCTGGCAGCGGACGGTTCGGGAGAGCGTTGGGGGTGCTACGCCAGATCTTCGCCAGAAATCGCAGTTTATTAGAAGTTAAGTGATTGGAAATATGTTGTTTCATTTACTTGTTAAATTCTACTTGTTTTCTTGGTGAGGTCACCAGCCGCTTTGTTTTGGGGTCGTCCCACCATTCTTCTCCGTTTGCCCACCCGCGGGAAGGTGGTTATTGTGAATTGGGTAGTCCGTTTCTCCTTTGTGGATTGGGGAGGTTTAGAGCAAACTGCGGTTCGGGTTGTTTAGTAACCCCCCCTGTCAATCTGCCATACGTTAATAGCTGCCTCTGTCATGTTTGTCGTATTCGGTGTTAACGAATTTATCTCTTAAAGGCCGAATTCTTGAAATATGTTTCTATCTTGCTTATGATCTTGTGAGGTAGTATATGTGTAATGTAGAGAATGTTGTACATTTTATGTAAGTCTGCATTTTATGGGTTTTATTTAAATAGTCATTTTAGTTTATAAGTTTGCCACCCTTCCACCGTAAGAATCCTTTAAAAAATTGCACTTTCGGTGGCAAATAATTTGAGGGTTGTACCATTTCCATTCCTCTTGCGGTGTGCATAGTTTACATGTTTGTATGAGTTGTTAAAATTTTTTGTTTAAAGTAATCTGGTGTGTTGCAGATTTGCACCAGTGTACTCTTTCAGAGGTTGTTATGAGCGGTCGTGACTACGGCCGTGTTGAGAGGGAACAGGCAAGCATCTCAGCCCGAAGGCTCCTACTGTTAATTTTGTTCTTGCCCCTAAATAAAACTGTAACTTGATATTTCGAGGGTGCTTTTCTGCTTACAAATTTAAATCTGTTTTGAAAAGGCTTTTAGGAATAAAATTCACATTTGTTAAATTGTGACTTGATATTTCGAGTGTGCTTTCCTGCTTATAATTTTAAACCTGTTTTGAAAAGGCTTTTAGGAATAAAATTCAAATTTGTTAAATTGTGCCGGCCGGTGTGGCCGAGCGGTTCTAGGCGCTTCAGTTTGGAACCGCGTGACCGCTACGGTCACAGGTTCGAATCCTGCCTCGGGCATGGATGTGTGTGATGTCCTTAGGTTAGTTAGGTTTAAGTAGTTCTAAGTTCTAGGGGACTGATGACCTCAGATGTTACGTCCCATAGTGCTCAGAGCCATTTGAACCATTTTTTTGTTAAATGATGACTTGATATTTCGAGTGTGCTTTTCTGCTTATAATTTTAAAACTGCTTTTAGGAATAAATTCACATTTGTTAAAGGTAATTTTCCATCAGTTACTTCCTGGCAACTACTTCCACGCTCACCTAGTGTGATTAAATGTGTCAATGTTATTGATGAATCGCCAGTAAATAAAGTAAATTCTTTAAGAAAAGATTTTGAAAGTAAATTCACGGTTCAATGTTCTGTGAAAATATTTCACTGTGTAAGCATTTTTAAAGCTAAATCTTTGAAAACTGATATTTGGCTTTTCGGTTTCAAATTAAAAAATTCGTGTTTCAGCGTTTTTGGAAATTCAACCCCCAAGAGGGTGACATAAGGCCAGACACTGACTCTTTATCAGTCCGCTAGGAACAGAAACTTGAAATGTGGAGAGGATATGGATCTTATCCTGGAGGCACAGTTCTGGAGGAAATTTTCGAAATTCAATTCCTAAGGGGGTGAAATAGAGGATGAAAAGCTTTTTGAAAACATGTCGCTGAAAAATGTTTTTAGAAACGAAATACATAATGTGTTGTCATCACATACACCTTCTGCTGTGCACATACCCCTCCACATGGTTTTCTTAATGCAGTACCACCTGGGTGAGGAGATTGGGCGATATTTTGCTAATTTGTCTATTAATGATAGAACTTTGAGCAATTTTTTTAAAGACACGAAACCATCATCGTTTGGTGAAATTTTCGTGGATCAACACGATATTTGGGCGACACCAACATTTTTATGCACTGATTTAATTTTAATGTTATTTGTAATGATGTTTACCGTTCAGTTGCCTTGTGAAACACTGAAAAACTACAACTCCAAAGTTGTGTCAGTCTTCAGACAACGACTCTAGTACTAAAATTAATCTATAATAGATAGGTAATTAGGCTATTATCGTAGTGCAGACATATTTTTAACTTACCATAACGATAGTGGACGAACCAAAATCGGTTTTCCTTTACCTTCTTGTTACAAACTTATTCATAATTAGAAGCTGATACAACAGAACACAGCAATAAATAACTAAATAAACGACAGCGCCTACGTTACGTTTAAGCGCAAGTAAGAACTGGACTGATTACCAAAACAACAGTTGTGCTCAAGTTAGGCCAACAATGTACAATAGTTGGTCTTGGGTAAAGTAGGGATGTAGATAGCCGATAGTACTATCGATATATCGTCACTTTCAATCGATAGCTTTGTTGAGTATCGATTGTGTGTATACCTTTTACGTCGTATGATTGAAAATCAAAATATCTGAATTTCACCACACAGCAACTAGGTCGAGTGTAATTTCATTCAGGTGATACGGAGGGTACAGACACTCCAGTACCCCCCCCCCCCCCCGCCCCCCCTTCCTTTTGCCTACGTCCTTGCGACGACGGTCTTACCGATCACTTACGCTTCGGCGCTCTCTTATCCTCCTGCCGGCAGTTGTCAGCCGGACAACGTACCAGTGTCCCTGACGACTGCTGTTCCTCTCCCGATCGGTAACATGAACGTCACGTCGCTTATCGTCTCCGCAACGGCCTTCATCCCGAACCGCCGCGACTCACTTCCGTCTTTCGACACAGAGGGATGGACACGCTAAGAAGGTTCACCTAAAAGATGCATGAGGAGTCGTCGCACGGTCTCGGAACGATGCAGCTCACCTCCTCCTCACCAGAGGCCTGGCGATCATCATCATGGAGACGCGTATCATCAACATGTAGACACGACAAAGCACGTTTCTACTCAGAAGAAACCGTCCCTTTATTTCTTGGACGTTGCGACCATTACTTGCTTGGGCTGATTTAATTGTGTTCTGCACTCTAAGCATCAAATCTGTCAATAACAGCAATTTGTCGTCCGCGATCTGTTGCTCCGCGACACTTACGAAGTTCGGCACGGCGATGTACCTGGACATACTTACCACATAAGTCACTTCGTGAGCTGCTTTGACGGGATTTACATTTCTCGGGAACTCACAACTGCACTCCAAGGTGCAGAACTTTGGCCCTTTGCCTTTTCGGACCACTGTCACTACATTTTCAATATTCTCCTGCCACAACAAGTGGGGTAGTGCAGTAATGCGCCATGGGAGTTAGAAACCTCCCACCTGTATAATCCTGAATGTCTTCAATGCGTTACCAACACGTGGGCCACCTGTGAACGTCGCTTGCCTAAGTACTGCACAACCTTGACTTGGTGGCTGGAATGTGCCAAATCCGTACCCCGATTCAGTATCGCAAGGATGTAGCTACGTGGCGCCGGCACACTACCGACTATTTCTACGCCGTTCTCCGCGACCTAGACGCGCAGTGCTCACCCGTGAAATGCAGAAGGAACGCAGCAGGATGAAGCCACTAATCGTGACACTGCCACACCGTAGACTGCAGGGGGAGGTGGCGAGAACCAGACGTCAAGAGTCGGCGGAGCAGGAACAACCCGCTATGCACCATATCCCCTCCGAACGGAAACAGTAACGACGTCTCATTACTGACACCTAGACCCGTCATGCCCAGCAAGTCACTTGTCAACGCCTTTGTAGACCACTATCACACAACGTACCAGGAGTACCATGGTGGCAGGTTGTGTTATCATATGTCACAGGCTCCCTCGCCAGCAATGAATGGACGAACTGACGGGGCCTGTTACGTGCGACGAGTAGACAATGCAATCAACAAAGATGTTCTGAATAAGTCTCCTATCGTCGACGGATTGCCGATAGAATTTCGTCGCTGTAGACGAAATAGTTTCATGAACAGTTGTCAAGGGACAATGCCATTCCGCCAGTGTTTGTCACAGGAATTACTGTGCCGATCCACGAACTGACTCCGGGAGTGAAGACAGCACATTATCGCCCCTAACTCTGCTTAATGCTGACTATAAAATTTTTGCACGACTCCTTGCGACGCGTTACCTCCAGACGCTCCCTTGCATTATATTCCTGGCACAGACAACTCGGCGTGGCCTACTTAACATACTGACAGCCACAGGGGAATGTCGCGATTTAATCGCACTGGCAGCGGCGGGCAGATCTCGCGAAGCGGTTGTTACCGTTGACAGCCCATTCGACAAAGTGTGGCATCGTTTTTTATTCTCCGTAATGGGCCGAATGGGTTTTTTACTCACCATTTATTGCTATTATCCGGCACCTGTACGCAGCCTCGAATCCCTGATTCAGGTCAGTGGCCATGTGGCGGGACCATTCGCAGCTCTGTAAAGCAAGGCTGCCTGCTTGCAACACAACTCTATGCCATAAACCTGGAGTCACTCAACGGGAGCCTGGCAACCCACCTTTCCAGTCTCACGTTGCGACCGCACACTTTCCTTTGTCATGCTTATATGGATGACCTCCTCCTCCTCCTAGTCAACTAGAGGACCGAAACACAAATGGTACTCAATTTGATATCAACGTATGGACTGCATCGAATAGCACTATGAATGTGGCTAAATCCTCATCAATGCCCACTGGGCGCAGCCTCTCACATGATGACCCAGTACCCCTCCCGTGCATGCAGAACATACGATACCTCGGTATCACTTTCGCTTCCACTGTGTGTCCCTCTCCTGCCATCAATTTTTGGCCTACTCACCAACTTTCCACAAGACAGTACACAAAGTCTCCTCCGGCGACTCGATCCTTTACAACGTGTTGAATACCTCAGTCAACTTGTCGCGTCCAAGATGGTCCATATCGCGTAGATATTCCCACCGCCATCAGCTACTAGATACAGCCTCCAGGCCGCGTTCGGATACTTTCTTATGGCAGCTGTGCTCTTTATGGTCCACTACGAAATGCTCACCTTCCCCTCGCAATTGTGGGGCCTCGACCTTGTCAATGTGCAACTCCAAGTGACGTCTTTGTACTTGGCCGCCATGCACATTCAATGGAACGGGAGCGCCTCCTTGATGCACAGATTGCTGGACATTCTTATACCAACCACCATATCTCTGCCGAGGTCAGTAGGCGACATCTGGCCCCATCTGGCGAACGTTCCTGATTACATAGTTGACTTCAGTTACACTCACTTACCGAGCATTCACCTTCCTCAGACCAAGGACTTCTATACCCTAATAATTTTTTGCATATCCTGCAACAACGTCGAACTCAAACATTCATCGACGTGGTGGCTAACAGTTTGGCGTCATGTCCACCAGCCTTACCTTCCTTCCAACGTCTGGGCAACGTGGTACCGTGTCGCATGTGGAAAATTCGCCACAAGTCAATGTCTTCATGCAACCAGATTGTCCGACATTCCGCTCTGTACAGTTTGCCATCTCATGGATGATGACGCACACTACTTCACTTGTTCTACCACCAGTGATGTATGGGAACTAGGTCAACAGTTCCTTGCCTGCTACTTCCACTTTCCACCGGACTCGATTGACCCAAGGACTTTCATCCATCCTGAGGATACTCATTTCCCCACCACCGAAAATCAAGTTATTGTGTGGGTCAAGGATGGACAATCACTTACCTGTATAGCGATTGCAATAAGTCACTCCTTGACCTCTGGCAGTACTTGAAAACCACCCACAATGAAATCGAGCACCACCGTGCTACTGTCCCTTTTTCTCCAATTACCTTCGTGTGATCTTTACGTCACCCCCGCTCAGGTTAATGGCGCCACACACGGTCGACACTCCCCACTCCCCCCCCCCCCCTTCCCCGGCACTACATTTCCATATCATAACTCACAATGGGGTAGGTGCATGGACACACGCCCCTTTCTTTTATCCACTATACCAGACCAAGCTGGGCATTATCCCAACTCTACTGTCCCCTCTTCTTTGCTTCCAGCCTCCTTTCATGCGCATGTGCCCTGTAGTGGAGCCAGGAGCACTGTGACCAGGTCTCACACGTTGACCACTGCCCACTCTGCCCCCATGCTCCAGCTGCCAAGCAGGTGGATACCTGTAAGTCTTATCATATCCCAGTCCCTTCTTCTCTCTTTGTCTATGGCATCACATTTCTTAGCTTACTTTCTTTTTCTCTTCATAGCTCCCGCATTAATAAAGACTTTTGCATACCTTGTTTGGGTGTAGCTGGTTCCTCTGGAAGGACAGACTTTACATTGTATTCATGCTTGTACGAATAAAGAAGTTTTGTTTAACCTGCTTCTTGATAAAAAAAAAAGCCAATAGAGCACTTGCCTGTGAAAGGTACAGGTATCGAGTTTGGGTCTTGATCTACCACACAGTTTTAATCTGCCAGAAAGTTTTTATTTGAAAATTGTTTACGCTGGGAGAAAGAAAAAAAGGCACCCTAATTCTGCAACGGCCTTATCAGAGAGGGTAGAGGAGTGGACAGAGGTTCAGGGCACTTTTTTATTCTTAGAGCGGGAAACTTCACCTATAAGGCAGAAGTATCAGCAATGGTCCACGGCATGAGAATGCAGAAGGTAATGGAAACCACAGCATTGAAGATACACGGTGTGTATTCTCATGACATATGGACTGTAATTGAAAAAGTGTCATGATGATGGTCTCTCCATTTGCAAAAGAGTCCAGACTAGTCCCCTACTCGGATCTCTGGGAGGGGACTGCCAGGGGGGAGGCGACCAAGAAAGGATAATGTTCCACGATTCGAGGCGTGGGATGTCAGATGTTTGAAACTGGTACAGACTCTAGAAAATGTGAAAAGGGAAATGCTAAGGCTCATGATAGATGTAGTAGAGGTCAGTGAAGCAAAATAGAAAGAAGACACTGATTTCTGGTCGGATGAGTAAAGGGTAACATCAACAGCAACGGAAAATGGTATAACAGCAGTAGTATTAATTGTGAGTAGGACTGTCCGGCAGAGAGTGAGTTACAGTGATAGGGTTGTTCTCATCAGAATCGACAGCAAACCAACACTGATACCAGTAGGTGTACATGCCGATGTCAGAAGCAGAAGGTGGAGAGATAGAAGTGATACTGAACGGTTAATTCAGTCTGTAAAGAGAGATGAAAACCTAAAAGTCATAGTGGACTGGAATGCTGTTATAGGGGAAGGAGCAGAAGAAAAAGTTAGGGAGAATATGGGCTTGGTAGTGGGAAAGAGAAAGAGAGAGAGAGACTAATTGAGTTCCACAATAAATTTCAGTAGCGAATACTCTGTTCAAGATTCACAAGAGGAGGAGGTATATTTGGAAAAGGCCAGAAGATATGGGAAGATTTCAGTTAGATGACATCATGGTCAGCTAGAAATTCTTAAATCAGAGGTTGGTTTGCGAGGTGTACCCAGGAGCCAATATAGACTCAGGTCATAGTTATGATGAAGAATGGGCTGAAGAGAATAGTCAAGAAGAAGCAGTGTGCAGGGAAGTGGGACATGGAAATACTAAGGAATGGAAAGGTACATTTGAAGTTTTGTGGGGTCATAGAGTCTGTGATGATGCACATGTCATTAGGCAGTTCAGTTGAAGAGGAATGGACATCTCTCGAAACGTAGGTACAAAGAAGATTACTTCGAAGAGAGCATGGGTAACAGAAGAAATACTTCAGATGATCGATGAAAAAAGAAAGTAGAAAAACGTTTAGGGAAATTTAGGAATACAGAGAAACAAGTCAGTTGCACTATGTGATCAAAAGTATCCGGACACCCACAAAAACATACGTTTTTCATATTAGATGCATTTTGCTGCCACCTTTTGTCAGGTACTCCATATCAGCGACCTCAGTAGTCATTACACATAGTGAGAGAGCAGAATGGGGAGCTCCGCGGAACTCACGCACTTCGAAAGTGGTCAGGTGACTGGGTGTCGCTTGTGTCATACGTCTGTACACGAGATTTCCACACTCTTAAACATCCCTAGGCCCACTGTTTCCGATGTGATAGTGGAGTGGAAACGTGAAGGTACACGTACAGCACAAAAGCGTACAGCCCGACCTCGTCTGTTGACTGCAGACGCCGCCGACAGTTGAAGAGGGTCGTAATGTGTAATAGGGAGGTATATATCCAGACCATCGCACAAGAACTACAAACTGCATCAGGATCCACTACAAGTACTATGACAGTTAGGCGGGAGGTGAGAAAACTTGGATTTCATGGTCGAGCGGCTGCTCATAGGCCAGACATCACGCCAGTAAATGCCAAACAACACCTCGCGTAAACATTGGACGATTGAACAGTGAAAAAACGTTGTGTGGAGTGACGAATCACGGTACACAATGGTGCGATCCGATCGAAGGGTGCGGGTATGGCGAATGCCCGGTGAACGTCATCTGCCAGTGTGCGTAGCGCCAACAGTAAAATTCGGAGGTGTTGGTGTTATGGGGTGGTCGTGTTTTTCATGGACGGGGCTTGCACTTGCGTGGCACTATCACAGCACAGGCTTACATTGATGTTATAAGCACCTTCTTGCTTCCCACTGTTGAAGAGCAATTCGGGGATGGCGATTGCATCTTTGAGCACGATCGAACACCTGTTCATAATGCACGACTTGCGGCGGAGTGGTTACACGACAATAACGTGCCTGTAATGGAGTGGCCTTCACAGAGTCGTGACCTGAATCCTATAGAACACCTTTGGGATGTTTTAGAACGCAGACTTCGTGCCAGGCCTCACGGACCGACATCGATACCTCTCCCCACTGCAGCACTCCGTGAAGAATGGTCTGCCATTCCCCAAGAAACCTTCCAGCACATGATTGAACGTATGCCTGCGAGAGTGGAAGCTGTCATCAAGGCTAAGGGTGCGCCAACACCATATTGAATTCCAGCATTACCGATGGAGGGCGCAACGAACTTGTAAGTCATTTTCGCTACGGTTACAGGTTCGAATCCTGCCTCGGGCATAGATGTGTGTGATGTCCTTAGGTTAGTTAGGTTTAAGTAATTCTAAGTTCTAGGAGACTGATGACCTCAGCAGCTAAGTACTATAGTGCTCACAAGGGAACCTCGTCATCACACCCCCCCCTCAGATTTAGTTATATGTTGGCACAGTGGAAAGGCCTTGAAAAACTGAACACAAATCAATCGAAAAAACAGGAAGAAGTTGTGTGGAACTATGAAAAAAATAAGCAAAATTTGCAAACTGAGTAGTCCATGTGCAAGATAGGTAACATCAAGGACAGCGTAAGCTCAGCAGCGCTGTGGTCCCGTGGTTTGCGTGATCAGCTGCGGAACGAGAGGTCCTTGGTTCAAGTCTTCCCTCGAATGAAAAGTTTATTTTCGCTAAGTTATCATCTGTCCGTTCGTTCATTGACGTTTTGTTCGCTGTAATAAGTTTACTGTCTATGTTTTGCGATCGCGCCGCAAAACCGTGGGATTGCCTCTCCAATGGAAACCGAAAACATTTGATCGCAAGGTCATAGGTCAACCGGTACCTCCACAGGAAAATATGTCTGATATATTCTATACGACACTGGTGACGGCATGTGCGTCACATGACAGGAATATGTTGTCGACGCACCTAACTTGTACACTTGGCGAATGGGTAAAAAGATTCTTCTACCTTGTCCGATTTAGGTTTTCTTGTGGATGTAATAATCACTCCAAAGAACGTAATGAAAACATAAGAGTTTGTCACATAAACTGCAACAAATAAACGCAACAGTTTCACAGTCGCACAGTTTTCCTTGTGCTCTGTCAAAACATATGTTTTTAACGTTTTCAAATTTTTCCGTGTGTAGACCGTCAAATCCTGCATATGTCCAAGCAAATCTGAACATGTCCTGGAATTTTGGAAGGCGAAGTTGATTATATAAAAAATTAAACTTGTCACTCGAGGGAAGACTTGAACCAAGGACCTCTCGCTCCGCAGCTGCTCACGCTAACCACGGGACCACGGCGCTCGTGAACTTATAGTATTCTTGATGTTGCATATCTTGCGCATGGACTACTCAGTTTGTATATTTTGCTTATTTTTTTTCATAGTTCCACACAACTTCTTCCTGTTTTCTCGATTGATCTGTGTTCAGTTTTTCAAGGCCTATCCACTGTGCCAACTTATAACTAAATCTGAGGGGGGTGCGATGGGGAGGTTCCCTTGTCAGAGCCATTTTGTAAGTCATTTTCAGCAAGGTGTCCGGATACATTTGATCACATAGTGTAGGAAATTACAATTACCGTAAAATACGAAGTGCAGGGAAGGTAATGCGAAATGGATGCTCGAAAAATGTGAAGAAATCAAAACAATAATGATTGTCAGAAGTACTGACGCAGCGTATAGGAAAGTCAAAACAACCTTCGGTGTAATTAAAAGCAAGGATGGTAACATTAAGACTGCAGTTGGAATTCCGCTGTTAAATGCAGAGGAGAGAGCGGGTAGCTGGATAGAGTACACTGAATGCCTCTGTGGGATGGAGGCCTTGCCTGATGTGGTGACAGAAGAAGAAACAGGAGTCGATAGGGGAGGGATAAGGAATCCAATTGTAACGTTATGGTTACATGGGCGAGTTAGTCATCCACCTAGGCCTGGTATTGAGGAGAGATGAATTTGTTGCTCGTCTGAATGCTAGCCGGCCCAGGTCACAGGGCGCGCCGCGGCCAGGCTGGCTAGTTGACGGTTTCTGGCCATCCAGGCATAGAGATGAGCTGTGTCACTGGAAAAGGGTACACTCCAGTGCTGGGAATTTGGACAGCTGCCACTCGCATGGCCTTTGTGCAACAGATAATGCTCCAGGAAATGGGGGAGTATGAGACAATCATAAGGATGGCCAAGTTACAGCTTTCTGAACTTCGACAATAAGTCACAGTTACATATTAAAGCGAATCTGAATACATCTGCAGTCTGAGAAAAATGGGGCACACCCAATGACACAACCACATTTCGGTATCTTTAAAGCAACAGAAGTTAATATTTCACAGCAAATAAACATTTAATACAAACACCTCTGGATTAACAACTTTTAATTCTTCATGCGACTTCAACAAATAGTATTTCAGATGGTAGCATTGGACTATAGTTATCACCCCTGAAAGCTACGCATCTGTATCTATTTCATTTATTGATTTACAAGACATTTTATGTCTCTTTTTATTACACAAATGTTTGTCATAACATCGAATTCTCCACATTTACGAAGAAAAATGAGCGCAGCATCAGTACCTTATATTTTGTCATACTTGTGTTTTTATTTAATAAATAGTTTACCATTTTTCCAGCAACTTTATTTAAATGTTGATTCCAAGTGCTATTAAAACATTGTGCCAATTTAAAAGTCGTCAATCGCATGTGCTAGCTGACACAACAATTGAAAAGAGAACTAAAAGTACTTGTTTCAAGAAGGCATGAATAATTATTTGAACAAAGTTTAGCGACAATTCGCTGTCATTTAACGTGAGCGCACTTGTGCAAGTATGCTGCCTTATTTATTTATGGACAAACCTTTATTTACAATTACCGTAAAATATCTAAGTGTGATAGAATATTTATAACATTTTTTTATTTAACTATTTTTGTAATATATTAATGTGGGAAAGTAGTCAAAGTGAACAGATCATGTCTGTAGAGCTTAAGGACGATATATTTTTGACGGGAACGGCCTTCAGCCAGTGGAGAGGTGGATAGTAGCGGATCACTCCGGGAGTCCAGCGCAGACTGAACTTTTCAAGTGACAAGCTCAAGGGAGCCATTGTGGACTCTTTCACGCGAGTTCTGGAAGAAGGAAGACCTGACTAGATCAAGGGGCGCGATTCCGTCGTCTAAGTGATTGATTCTGGGCAGTGAACGGCCGCTATCACACTTTCTTTTGAAGGGATATGTATTTCGAGAGGTATGAATATGCTTGAGAACAGGACTCTAATTCTTTCCGCTTACATTAAGGAACTGAAGATAGACGTAGTACGAGTTACTGTTCCTGGTATTGCATGTGTTAATTTTTGAACCATCATACTGAATGCTGAACTGTTTTGAGCTGGTGAATATTTCGTGCGTTGTGGTTGCTAAGGGACTTAGTTTTTGCATGTCTTTGATCACTATTTAGTCTGGGGAATTTCCTACCATTTTTTAACGCTCTCAACGTAATTTTGCTGCAGCTGATGAGGGTATAGCTTGTCTGTATTTTAAAAGAATATCGTAGAACCACTTCCAGTTTATTTGAGATGTCCTTTCTCGAATATACATTATTCAGCGCAATTCCCTGCCATCTACAGGAATTACAGACGTTAGGACAGACACTGTTTTATTAAATTATTCATTTATCTTTATTTTATATTTCTGGGTATTTTATTAACTCGTAGTCCTAGCCAATGCATAGGCTATTTGTACTGCAGGATCACAGCTACACGTTATTATTTGCAGTGATTTAACTGCAGGGCATGAAAGCAGATGTGCACGGCTCGACCCTATGGCTACATCAAGCTATTCTGCAAAAACAGAGCAGTCCATAGCCCAAGTACCTAAAGTACGAGTAAAGACAGACTACTCACCGCTAACCGTTGGGTACCGCCGCACAGTATCAGAAGCAGAATTTAAAAGAACTTTCGGGGACTTAAGATCGAATAAGGCAGAAGAGGTAGATAATATCCCATTGGATTTGCTATAATCTGGAGAATGTGCCAACAAAACGACTATTCACGTTAGTGTGTAGGTTGTATGAGACTGACGCTAACATCATGCATACAATTCCGAGAATAGCAATAGCCGACAAGTGCGAGAATTATCGCACAGTCAGCTTAACAGCTCATGCATCCAAGTCACTGACAAGAATAATACCCAGAAGAGTGGAAAATAGGATCTAACAGATGACGATCAGTTTGGCTTCAGGAAAGGTAGAGGCACCAGAGAGGCAGTGCTAATGTCGCGGTTAATAATGGAAGCAAGACTGAAGAGAAATA
Source organism: Schistocerca americana (assembly GCF_021461395.2). Taxonomy (NCBI): domain Eukaryota; kingdom Metazoa; phylum Arthropoda; class Insecta; order Orthoptera; family Acrididae; genus Schistocerca; species Schistocerca americana. Next base: position 856,289,811 of record NC_060119.1, on the reverse strand, counting down.
AAGAGATGTTCACAGGATTTGTCGACCTGGAAAAAGCATTCGACAATATACAATGGTGCAAGATGTTTGTAATTCCGATAAAAGTAGGGGTAAACTATAGGAAAAGCCGGGAGATATGTAACATGCACAAGAACCGGGAGACGACCACAAGAGTGGGAGACCAAGAATGAGGTGCTCAGATTAAAAAGTCTGTAGGACTGGGATGTAGTCTTTCGTCCCTGCTGTTCAATGTATGCATCGAAGAGTCAGTGACGTAAATAAAAGAAAGATTCAACTGCAGAATTAAAATTTAGTGTGAAAGGATATCAGTCATAATATTCGCTGATGACATTGCTGTCCTCAATGAAAGTGCAAAACAATTGAATGGACTGAACAGTGTAATGGGTACAGAATGTGGATTGAAAATAAACCGAAAAAACACGAAAGTAACGACAAGTAGTAGAAACGACAACAGCGTGATACTTCACATCAGAATTGGGTATCATGATGTAGACGAAGTCAACGAAAGCTGCTATCTACACAGCAAAATAACCCATGACGGAGGGAGCAAGGAGGACATAAATAGCACAGGTAAAAAGGGCATTCCTGGCCAAGAGAAGTCTACTAATATCAAATATAGGCCTTAATTCGAGGAATAAGTTCTGAGAATGTGCGTCTGGAGCACAGCGTTGTATGGTAGTGAACCATGGACTGTGGGAAAACCAGAACAGAAGAGAATGGAAGCGTGTGAGATGTGGTGCTGCAGAAGAATGCTGAAAATTAGGTGGACTGTTAGGGTAAGGAATGAGTTCATCCGAAGAATCGGCCAAGAAAGGAATATATGGAAAACACTGACAAGTAGAAGGAACAGGATTGTAGGACACCTGTTAAAACATCAGGGAAAAACATCCATGGTATTAGAGGGAGATGGAGAGAGCTGAAACTGTAGTGGAAGGCGGAGATTGGAATACGCCCAGCAAATAATTGAGGACGTAAGATGCAAGTGCTACTCTGAGAGGAAGAGGTTGGCACAGGCGAGGAATACTCGAAGGGCCGCGTCAAACCAGTCAGAAGACTGATAACTCAACAAAAAAGTCTTGCCTGTGTGTGAAATCTTTTAATCGATTTCAGATATTTTGATGAGATTATAATAGGGAAATTGTAGTAAATTTCAGTTCCTCCTCACGTGACTCAACCAATATATATTGCTTCCTCCTATGCATGTCTCGTGAAAAGACCCTGAAGATAAAAGTTAGAGAGAATCGATCTCACACTGAGTCTTACCAGCAATCGTTCACGCCGTGAAGCTTGTGCGACTGGGACAGGAAAAGGAGGAAACAGCAGTGATGCACAAAGTACCCTCCGCTACATGCCAGAAAAGAAAGAGCGTTAGTATTGCATTAACATCCAGTTCTGAGCTACCGGGTGATCAAAAAGTCAGTATAAATTTGAAAACTGAATAAATCACCGAATAATGTAGATAGAGAGGTACAAATTGACACACATGCTTGGAATGACATGGGGTTTTATTAGAACCAAAAAAATACAAAAGTTCAAAAATGTCCGACAGATGGCGCTTCATCTGATCAGAATAGCAATAATTAGCATAACAAAGTAAGACAAAGCAAAGATGACGTTCTTTACAGGAAATGCTCAATATGTCCACCATCATTCCTCAACAATAGCTGTAGTCGACGAATAATGTTGTGAACAGCACTGTAAAGCATGTCCGGAGTTATGGTGAGGCATTGGCGTCGGATGTTGTCTTTCAGCATCCCTAGAGACGTCGGTCGATCACGATACACTTGCGACTTCAGGTAACCCCAAAGCCAATAATCGCACGGACTGAGGTCCGGGGACCTGGGAGGCCAAGCATGACGAAAGTGGTGGTTGAGCTCACGATCATCACCAAACGACGCGCATCTGTCGGACATTTTGTGAGCTTTGTTTTTTTTTGTTCTAATAAAACCCCATATCAATCCAAGAATGTGTGTCAATTATTACATCTCTATCTACATTTTTCCGTGGTTTATTAAGTTTTCAAATTTATACTGACTTTTTGATCACCCGGTATGTTCAAATTTTCTAGCTCATCGGTAAGTTAGTTTAAAATGAATTGTAACATTTTTACCGACCACACGAACAGACTAGAAAGCGGCCTAATAAAAACGTGCTAAAACACTAAGCGATGAGGAAGAGCTCGTATGATTAGATGCAGTGATGTCATCGAGCGTCGGCGCTGTATTCCTGCCGCATTCGGCGCGTGTTCTGACTACTCACCTACTAGCCGTGGGGCCTGACCCGGTTCTCCGAACAACCGATTTCCGCTTATGTGAATCGTGAAGGGATTAACCGAAATGGCGGGAGAAACACTGTGCCTTACGCAGGCCTACTGAAAGGGAAAGTCCTATCGTTACAAAACGGCGGACTAGTACTCAGAAGTAGAAAATAAACGTGAATCACAGAAATCCTCATCGGAGCTGTTGTGCACAAGCACATGCAATGGCGGTATGGTGACCAAACATCACAGTCATTAACCGTAAAACCATAATTGGCGAAAATGATAGTTTCCCATAGCCTGTGCTTGTTGCAGCGTATGGATCACTGTCCAAATCTACGCAGGTTAGAAGACGGAGACACAACCCACACCGAACAAAACTGAAATTCGTGACGTATTTCACATGTAAAATGGAAAGAAACAAGAAAGGCATGGTGGGCAACAGAAGTGATAAGCTTTTGATTAATGTGCATGTTATTGGGAAACTGCAGTCTTGAAATGGGACTGCGTATTAAATGCTAGTTAAACCTGAACTACTGGTCTCAGAAGTGTAAAGGACAAACCACGTAGGAGTGTGTAACGACGTCAGGATGTACAAAGAAGGGCAACGTGAACCAACATTTTTTTTTTTAAGAACTGACATTTCTTGTATAGATTGGTATTAAACACATTTAATAGCGTTGGCGATTTTGGCTACTGTGTCGTTCTCGAGTAACAGCTCATTATGATGATCGTCAGTGCTTGCTCACTCCTCTCAAGAGGACATCGCCTTCGTCTAAACAGTGTTTATATGCATAACAAAACAGGTTGGTTGGTTGATTGCGAGATCATCGGTCTCATCGGATTAGGGAAGGATATCTTGTCATTTGCCTGAAGCGGTTTAGGAAAATCGCGGAAAACTTAAATCAGGATGACCGGACGCGAGAATGAACCGTCGTCCTCTCGAATGCGAGTCCAGTGTACTAACCACTGCGCCACTTCGCTCGGTCTATAACAGGCTTGACCATGGTTTTGTCGTGCTCAGTCTGCCATACGTCTTCACATAGTCGATAGAAGCTATTTAGCCATGTGTGTCTCATTATCAAATTCTCTTCTTTTACTTATCGGTATCTTCAAAGTGAATATATTATCCATGGTTCTTCGCCAAAATCTAAATCCACTCTGGTCTTCAGTTAAAATTGTTTTGGTTATTGATCTTTACCGCAGAGTTAAATTTTTTGCGTGTTCTTTAGATCCAGCTGTTTGAACACTTGTTTCCTTACGATTATGGTAGTATTTTCCTTCTTGTGCTTAAAAATTGAATACTTAGGGGGGTAGGACGTCGAACGGGCCGACTTGGAACAGGAGAGGCGCCACAGGACATTTTAATTTACACTGTCTATGCTTTTACAAATAAATTCATAAAACTTTGTCAGTATGACCAGGAAGGATTCAGGATTCACACTCATATTAGTGGAAATTCAAAAACATAACGAAGTATTTTTTTTACATGTGAATTTTCATCAGTTTTTCTCTTACTATCAGCTGCACTTGTTGCTATAGGTACACTTTCCTTCACAAGTGAGACAGATTCTTCGACGGATTTTGCACGGCATACAAACCATACTTAAAAGTGTATGAAACTGTAGAATTTATTTAATTTACACTGACATTTAATTTACATTTTAAACTTCATGTTTAGACAAAAAATTTTGTAGTTAATTATCTCAATCCTTACCACAGTTTTAAGTAGATTTGGAAAATTCTAGAGTTAAAATGGTTCAAATGGCTCTAAGCACTATTGGACTTAACATCTGAGGTCATCAGTCCCCTAGAACTTAGAACTACTTAAACCTAACTAACCTAAGGACATCACACAAATCCATGCCCGAGCCAGGATTCGAACCTGCGACCGTAGCGGTCGCGCGGTTCCAGACTGAAGCGTCTGGAACCGCTCGGCCACAGCGGCCGGCAATTATAGAGTTTCATACACATGCAAGTATAGTTTGTATGCAGTGCAAAATTCATGGAAGAGTCTCTCCTACTTATGAAGAAAAGCGTACCTATAGCAACAAATGCTGCCAATAGTAAGTGAAAAATGATGTAATTTCACGTCTAAAAAAAATTATTTTGTTATGTTTCTGAACGTCCACTGCTATGAGTGTGAATCCTGAATCCTTCCTAGTCACGCTGACAAAGTCTTATGAATTTGTTTGTGAAAGTACAGACAGTGGAAATTAAAAATATGCTATGGTGCCTCTCTTGCTCCAAGTCGGCCCGTTTGACGTCCTACCCCCCCTCAACTGCTGTTGATCAAATTTTCGGTCTCTTGCTTTCTCCCCGCGTAAATTTAAGAAGTGTATAAGCCTTAGTTCAAAGATAATTCCGCCTTACGTAAATAACTCGCTGCTAATGACATCTATACCAGCTGACTTTCTGTTTTCACTCTGGTCAACATCACAAGAAAATAGAATTCCTCGACATTTCATATGCTCTACAAAAATGTTGCACAGTGAACCTACATTTGTAATTACAGCAGGGAACAAAATAAGTAAGAACGACATTATAACTAACCAAGGAGTCAAAGTAGTTTGCAGTCTTCCTCGTTTTTTTTTTTCAATTCAGTAAAAATGACACGATTAGAAAGAGGACTTAGCAAAAACCAGAAAACAACTAGATAAGGACCATCGTATGTACGAATATTGACGTGCGATGACGACCGGACTGTAATAACCACTTAAGGGGAATTCTTAAATCAAAGTTATAATTTCAAGATATCTCTTGAAAAGGCAAGTAACGTCATCCCGTGGTAAACAGCAGCTGTGATTAAAAATAGAGATAGAAAACAAAGTAATGGAGCAAGTAAATACTTTTGACTACCTTGGTTGCAATATGTCTTTTGATAAAGCTAAAAGTGTAAATAATAATAGGAAAGCAAAATGTCAGTAAAAAGAACATTAAATGAAAAGAAAGCTAAAGAAACGCACCTGTAATTTATAAAACACTAGTTGTCCCATTGATACTTTACAGATCCGAAGCTTGGATAGCAAACAAGATAGTCGTACATCGAAGAGTGCCGTCACAAATGAAATTTCTCAGGTCAGCTAAAGGATATAATCTAGAAGAAAGATTAAGAAACGAAGATATTACAAGTGAGACATCTTGCGAAAAGATATTTAGAAAAATTCGAGACTCGGTTTTGTGGGAGAAATGTAGCAGTGTCCCGTGTGAGTACAGATCTCAGAAATACTGTATTAGTCTGATGACGGCTCGCACGTGCTTCTCACCCACTATCGATGAAAGGCACAGGCCGTCATCCTAACTGGTGCCATGCAGCTCACAATTTCGCGTATAGTACGGAGTACTACGAGGGACGCTGAAGAATAATGCTGCCGAATCTTTTTGTATGAAAACTCAAGCTTTTTAAGTAACACAATTATTAGTAACAGTCCACATCTTTATTATCCATGTCTACATATTTGTTTCTTAAGATAGTTGCCCGGACGACGAACACATTCCTCCCAACGAGAGACTAGTTTGTTGACAACGTCACTGTAGAATGTTTGACAGTGTTGAGGGAGCCACTTCACCTCTTCCTGCACCGCTTCATCACTATAAAAGTAAAGTTCTCGAAGGTGTTCTTTAAGTGTTGGAAACAGATGAAAATCAGATGGGGCCAAGTCGCGACTGTATCGAGCATAACCATTGACAGACAACCCATGGCATCAGATTGTTGCAGATGTCGCAGCTCTCCGTGCGCGGTCTCGCAATGTCGTGCTGAAGGTGGGGCTGCTCCATGTGTGGACCAAGTCTTGGAATTCGAAACTCGATTACATTTCTCTAGTGCTCCGGAAATTACCTCTACATCTGTCGATTTTGTTTTGTTAAGAGCGACGTTATTCGAACCTTTTTTCTCATGGTCACCTATCCTTTGGCAGACCCCGTCAGGAGATACAAGTGTTGGGACTTTTCCAATTGCAAGAAATTTGTCCTGTACATACACATCACGTGTCTTTAATACAGTGGTTTCCATTGCGTTCTACATCCTCATGCCGTTGTTTATTGTTGATTCTTCGTCTTTCAGGAGCAGTTTTCACTCCAACCTCCGTCCGTCCTCTTTGACAAGGCCGTTGGCAGAACGAAGGTGATTTATTATGCCGGAAGTCTTCTGCGGCCATTGCTAATTATTTTTATTCAAAAGTCAAAGACGCTACCCGTAGGGCATGGGTCAGTACCATGGTGGATGGAGCAAGAACATTAAAAGCAGACTATCACTGGAAAAAAGAGGGATTTTTTTTTTTTCTGTCATCAGTCTACTGACTGGTTTGATGCGGCCCGCCACGAATTCCTTTCCTGTGCTAACCTCTTCATCTTAGAGTAGCACTTGCAACCTACGTCCTCAATTATTTGCTTGACGTATTCCAATCTCTGTCTTTCTCTACAGTTTTTGCCCTCTACAGCTCCCTCTAGTACCATGGAAGTCATTCCCTCATGTCTTAGCAGATGTCCTATCATCCTGTCCCTTCTCCTTATCAGTGTTTTCCACATATTCCTTTCCTCTCCGATTCTGCGTAGAACCTCCTCATCCCTTACCTTATCAGTCCACCTAATTTTCAACATTCGTCTATAGCACCACATCTCAAATGCTTCGATTCTCTTCTGTTCCGGTTTTCCCGCAGTCCATGTTTCACTACCATACAATGCTGAACTCCAGACGTACATCCTCAGAAATTTCTTCCTCAAATTAAGGCCGGTATTTGATATTAGTAGACTTCTCTTGGCCAGAAATGCCTTTTTTGCCATAGTGAGCCTGCTTTTGATGTCCTCCTTCCTCCGTACATCATTGGTTATTTTACTGCCTAGGTAGCAGAATTCCTTAACTTCATTGACTTCGTGACCATCAATCCTGATGTTAGGTTTCTCGCTGTTCTCATTTCTACTACTTCTCATTACCTTCGTCTTTCTCCGATTTACTCTCAAACCATACTGTGTACTCATTAGACTGTTCATTCCGTTCAGCAGATCATTTAATTCTTCTTCACTTTCACTCAGGATAGCAATGTCATCAGCGAATCGTATCATTGATATCCTTTCACCTTGTATTTTAATTCCACTCCTGAACCTTTCTTTTATTTCCATCATTGCTTCCTCGATGTACAGATTGAAGAGTAGGGGCGAAAGGCTACAGCCTTGTCTTACACCCTTCTTAATACGAGCACTTCGTTCTTGATCGTCCACTCTTATTATTCCCACTTGGTTGTTGTACATATTGTATATGACCCTTCTCTCCCTATAGCTTACCCCTACTTTTTTCAGAATCTCGAACAGCTTACACCATTTTATATTGTCGAACGCTTTTTCCAGGTCGACAAATCCTATGAAAGTGTCTTGATTTTTCTTTAGCCTTGCTTCCATTATTAGCCGTAACGTCAGAATTCCCTCTCTCGTCCCTTTACTTTTCCTAAAGCCAAACTGATCGTCACCTAGCGCATTCTCAATTTTCTTTTCCATTCTTCTGTATATTATTGTTGTAAGCAGCTTCGATGCATGATCTGTTAAACAGATTGTGCGATAATTCTCGCACTTGTCAGCTCTTGCCATCTTGGGAATTGTGTGGATGATGCTTTTCCGAAAGTCAGATGGTATATCGCCAGACTCATATATTCTACACACCAACGTGAATAGTCGTTTTGTTGCCACTTCCCCCAATGATTTTAGAAATTCTGATGGAATGTTATCTATCCCTTCTGCCTTATTTGACCGTAAGTCCTCCAAAGCTCTTTTAAATTCCGATTCTAATACTGGATCCCCTGTCTCTTCTAAATCGACTCCTGTTTCTTCTTCTATCACATCAGACAAATCTTCACCCTCATAGAGGCTTTCAATGTATTCTTTCCACCTATCTGCTCTCTCCTCTGCATTTAACAGTGGAACTCCCGTTGCACTCTTAATGTTACTACAGTTGCTTTTAATGTCACCAAAGGTTGTTTTGACTTTCCTGTATGCTGAGTCTGTCCTTCCGACAATCATATCTTTTTCGATGTCTTCACATTTTTCCTGCAGCCATTTCGTCTTAGCTTCCCTGCACTTCCTATTTATTTCATTCCTCAGCGACTTGTATTTCTGTATTCCTGCTTCTCCCGGGACATGTTTGTACTTCCTCCTTTCATCAATCAACTGAAGTATTTCTTCTGTTACCCATGGTTTCCCCGCAGCTACCTTCTTTGTACCTATGTTTTCCTTCCCAACTTCTGTGATGGCCCTTTTTAGAGATGTCCATTCCTCTTCAACTGTACTGCCTACTGCACTATTCCTTATTGCTGTATCTATAGCGTTAGAGAACTTCAAACGTATCTCGTCATTCCTTAGTACTTCCGTATCCCACTTCTTTGCGTATTGATTCTTTCTGACTAATGTCTTGAACTTCAGCCTTCTCTTCATCACTACTATATTGTGATCTGAGTCTATATCTGCTCCTGGGTATGCCTTACAATCCAGTATCTGATTTCGGAATCTGTGTCTGACCATGATGTAATCTAATTGAAATCTTCCCGTATCTCCCGGCCTTTTCCAAGTATACCTCCTCCTCTTGTGATTCTTGAACAGGGTATTCGCTATTACTAGCTCAAACTTGTTACAGAACTCTATTAGTCTTTCTCCTCTTTCATTCCTCGTCCCAAGCCCATATTCTCCTGTAACCTTTTCTTCTACTCCTTCCCCTACAACTGCATTCCAGTCGCCCATGACTATTAGATTTTCGTCCCCCTTTACATACTGCATTACCCTTTCAATATCCTCATACACTTTCTCTATCTGTTCATCTTCAGCTTGCGACGTCGGCATGTATACCTGAACTATCGTTGTCGGTGTTGGTCTGCTGTCGATTCTGATTAGAACAACCCGGTCACTGAACTGTTCACAGTAACACACCCTCTGCCATACCTTCCTACTCATAACGAATCCTACACCCGTTGTATCATTTTCTGCTGCTGTTGATATTTTCCGATACTCATCTGATCAGAAATCCTTGTCTTCCTTCCACTTCACTTCACTGACCCCCACTATATCTAGATTGAGCCTTTGCATTTCCCTTTTCAGATTTTCTAGTTTCCCTACCACGTTCAAGCTTCTGACATTCCACGCCCAGACTCGTAGAACGGACTTAATTTGGGGAGGAAATTTCTGAGAATCTACGTTTGGAGCACAGCATTGTCTGACAGTGAAACATGGGCTGTGGGAATATCCAAACAGAAGAGAATCGAAGCATTTGAGTTGCGGCGCTACAAAAGAAACTTGAAATTGTTGTTGTTGTGGTCTTCAGTCCTGAGACTGGTTTGATGCAGCTCTCCATGCTACTCTATCCTCTGCAAGCTTCTTCATCTCCCAGTACCTACTGCAACCTACATCCTTCTGAATCTGTTTAGCGTAGTCATTTCTTGGTCTCCCTCTACGATTTTAGCTGGACCGATTTGGTATGGAATGAGAAGGTTCTCCTGGGAATCGGCGAGGAAAGGAATATATGGAATACACTGGCAAGACGCAGGGACGGGATGAGATCACAGAGTAACTTCCTCGGTACTAGAGTGAGCTGTAGAGTGTAAAAGTTGTGCGGGCAGGCAGAGATTGGAATACATCCAACAAATAGGACGTAGGTTGTAAGTGAGATGAAAAGGTTGGCACAGGAGAGGAAATCGTGGAGAGCCGCGTCAAACCAGTCAGAACGAGTGATGACTTAAAAAATCGATGTGTTGAGTTCTTTCAGCAAGGAGGTCTTCAAAACAGTTCCAAACCTATTGCGATACTCGGTGAGCATGTGATTTTTCTTACTAAGCGGCAGTGCTGCATGGTGACAAATGCCTTCCTGAAATCAAGGAGCACTTCGTCAGCCTGAGCGCAGTTGCCTACAGCGCTAGGGAACTCGTGGACGAACAGAGCTCTGTTTGCAGTTTCGTGTTGATTTTTATACGAGAGATTTTCATTCTCCAAGAGCGTCATAATTCTTGACCATGTTTCATAATTCAGCAAAAGACTGACGTCAATCCCATAAGCTTTGCACTATGTGCATCAGTCCTGCGATCCTTCTTGGAAATGGAAACGACCTACAATTTTTCGAATATCTAGCAGCAGTTTCTCGTAGTGTACCTTCTTTGCGCCATTGGAAAAATTGAAGGTCGTTCCTATTTCCAACAAGGATCGCAGGACTGATGCACATAATACACTACTGGCCATTAAAATTGCTACACCAAGAAGAAATGCAGATGATAAGCGGGTGTTCATTGGACAAATATATTATACTAGAACTGACATGTGATTACATTTCCACGCAGTTTGGGTGCATAGATCCTGAGAAATCAGTACCCAGAGCAACAACCTCTGGCCGTAATAACGGCCTTGAGACGCCTGGGCATTGAGTCAAACAGAGCTTGGATGGCGCGTACAGGTACAGCTGCCCATGCAGCTTCAACACGATACCACAGTTCATCAAGAGTAGTGACTGGCGTATTGTGACGACCAGTTGCTCGGCCACCATTGACCAGACGTTTACAATAGCTGAGAGATCTGGAGAATCTGCTGGCCAGAGCAGCAGTCGAACATTTTATGTACCCAGAAAGGCTCGTACAGGACCTGCCACATGCGGTCGTGCATTATCCTGCTGAAATGTAGGGCTTCGCAGGGATCGAATGAAGGGTAGAGCCACGGATCGTATCACATCTGAAATGTAACGTCCACTTTTCAAAGTGCCGTCAATGCGAACAAGAGATCAGCACGTTGTAGGTGTCGCCACCGGCGCCAACGTTGTGTGAATGCTCTGAAAAGCTTATCATTTGCATGTGCTGTCGGTTATATTTCGCGTCTGTAGCACGTCATCTTCGTGGTGCAGCAATTTTAGTGGCCAGTAGTGTATAACCCCTATGGGGTCTTTTGCAGAATTATGAGACATGTTTTGTGGTCAAGAACTGTGACGTACCTTCGTTGCGCCATTGAGAGGAGGAAGTTCTTTCGTATAATCTATGTAGAATCTTACAGTTATCTTATTTGATCCTGATGCCTTTACACAACTAAGCGATTGTAGTTGCTTCCATTGTGTGAGAAATCTTGAGGACGTACTCTCCAGGGCAACTATCTAAGACCCTCTTTGTAGTTAAAGATCAGGACAGCAATGGCAGCATACAGTCTTGCGTTATCTTGCTGAAAAATATCGTCACAGAGACTCTAAAATAGAGTGCACCCACTGGCCCACGGCTGCCCATATTACCGGCTATGCGAACCAGAGGTGACCGTATTGGGTACCCAGTGGAAACCCATACCCTAACTTCAGATATTGGACCCTTATGACGATGACGAATTCAATCTGGAAGCTCGAGCCTCCACATGTGGGTAAAATCACCGTGATGCTGCATGCAGAGTGCAGACTTGCCTGAAAAGACGACGCAGGACCGCACCAGCGTTCAGTGTTGTCGTTCGCCTCACAGTTGTCTGGATATCTCTCTGCTGCCGCTGACAATCCGTGCTGCTTCAGATGCCGCCGCCCTGTCAATGTTCATACTTGTCTAGCTGGTAACCAAGAACGGCTGCTAGAACGTTTAATGTTGTTAGATAAGGGGAACAGTTGCTCAGACGACAGGGTTGTCTTCAGTGTTGACATAAATGTTATTTGTGTACACATTTTTATTTAAATATCAGTAAATTCATTCTGTTGCATTTTGAGATACATTACAGTCAGATAGATATTCATCATATTTCCGTTGTGTTTGTTTATTCAACATTAATCACACCTACTTAAATAATCAATCATTACTCAGATGTGCATAAATATCAAGGTTACACAGTTGTTCTTAAGTTCACTTTGTTTAAATAAGAGTAAATGAATTACAGCAATCTCATCAAACTGAACCTCAATCTGTTAAATCACTGCTCGACAGTCATTTGTGTAATTGAACAACAGCTAATGTGAAATCCGAGAACAACATGAAAACCAAAGCATATGAATAACTGGTTTGGATATATCTAAAGCTTCCTGCCTGCTCCCTCGTGCCAAACATACATCCTTGATGATGTTACACATTTTCAGGAATGATGGAGAAGGGTAATCTATCTGAGTTGAGGGACCTTGGTACGTAAACGACCGAGTCTAATGTTACAAGCGAAAATCGTTCTGATACATCTGTCAGTGGAATACATGTCGACACTGTCGTTGAAAAGATTGTAGAGTAGGTAACTTTCAGAGGCTGTAGTATGGACACACCACTTCACCAGACATTCGAAAAGTGTGAGCCTTATGAACTATTCGCTTTTCGTAATATTCATAAGAGCAACCAACTGACAAGCAGAAAATATGTAGTAATATTCAATACTATACGAGGTGATTCATACACCATGACCCACAGGGCAAATAGGGTGAACCAGAACTCCAGTGACAAATTTTCAGAGGTGGTGGTGTGGATCAAAATAAGAAAGAAATGTCTAATAAACAGGGGTTCTAAAACGCCTCCCTCAAGAACAATGAGCACTTCTTCTCCTTCGATCCTGTGAAGCAGTAAGCTCTTCGCTTTCCATATTTTGAATGGTGGTAGTATGGATCAAAAAAAGGAAAACAAACTCTAGTCAACATTGGCTTTAAAATGCGTGCCTTACGACCTACGAGCCCTTGTTCATCTTCGCTACTGTGGAACACATCACATTTGCGGCAAAAGTGCTAATAGTTCTTAAGGTATGCACTTTAGAGCATTTGTTTTCTGAACATTTGTCTCCTACTTTGGCCCATACTACCACCTCTCAAAATATGGAAAGCGAAGAGCTTGCAGTAGAAGAGATTTGTTTCATAGTCTCGAAGTTCGAAATGTGCTCATAGCTCTTGAATGTATCCATTTCCGAGCCTATTTTTACTAGCCATTTTTTCTTGTCTTTGTCAGTATTACCAGCTATAGATGTTTGTCACTGGAAGTCTGTTTCATCCTGTTTGTCCAGTGGGACACGACTTTTGAGTCATCCCGTATGATAGTGCTTCTTTTATGGAATTTCTGGTGAAGCTGTGTATTTACGAAGCAGAAATATTTTCTAAAATATTTAATAACTATACCAGGCTTGCTGATTGAGCTTTACATTACCAGTTATAATGACCAGCGATAAGGTAAATAAGGTCACTGATTTACTGGGCAGCAGTCTGTTAGCCACATGTGTGATGCCTTGTACTGAGAAGGCTACTCTAATCATAATTCGAGGCATCTGTGAATAGTGGTCACCTGTTCTCTTTTTTCGATAATTTGCATGAATATGAAAACGTTTTTGCGCTATTTAACAGACCTAGCTTTGCAGACTGGCGGAGGAGCAGACTTAGGTATACACCGGACAACATTGTCATTGAGATTCTCAGCCGCTGTACCTAATTGACGCACAGGTCGCATCACGTGTCTCGTCCCTCTACGCATTGTTATTTGTAGCTAAGGATGGGTGTGCCGGAAACCGTCAATATGGGGACAAATGGTTAGCTGGTGTAGCAGCGCAGGCGAAGTAAACTTAAATCTATAACCGAGTAATCGAGCTCAAAAACACTGAAAATAGAGAAACTGCGTTGAGCTATGGCTCCTTGAAGCTGGTTAATAAAACTGGGAATGAATTACAATTACTTCTTACAGTCTCTGTGGTTCGTGTCAGAAGTGTTTGAATGCTACTGCCAGAAAGTGTACCCAGATATCAAAGTCGCGAGAAGTTTTATTAGAAGGGAAGAATGGAATGTCGCAGTTTAACGTTTAGTCCACACTAAGAGCACTGTAAATGGAGCATTCGGTCCTTGGGATTAGATACAGGAATCAACTGAAGCATTGCTGAAGGAACTGTCCCAGCACTTGCCTGAGTGATCAAGGGACAGAATAAGAAATCTAAACAAAGGTCGCCCGGTGGGCTTACACTCCTGCCTTTCCTGAGTTCGAATTCAGAAATTTATCATTAAATGGTTCAAATGGCTCGAAGCACTATGGGACTTAACATCTGAGGTTATCAGTTCCCCAGACTTTGAACTACTAGACCTAAGGACATCACACACATCCATTCCCGAGGAAGGATTCGAACCTGCGACCGTAGCAGCCGCGTAGTTCCGGACTGAAGCGCCTAGAACCGCTCGGCCACAGCGGCCGGCCAAATGTATCATTTACGAACGTCGGTCGGTGATAAATTTAGGCAAGGTATAATGTTGGGAAGACAGGGACACTGTATCGGCTGTCTAAGACGTACACTTCGTTGCCGATAAAACTGCAACGAACAGTATCAGTTAGCTTCGAAAACAACTCGTGGAAAATAGTTACTAACAACAGATAGTCAGACCATACCGGTAAAGAGACAGAGCCACGGGGATTTGAACGGTCGTCCTCCCGAACGCGAGATCAGTGCGCTAGCCACTGAGCCACCTCACTCGGTATATTATTCAGAACTATTCTGCTATGGAATAAGCAACCCGGCCTCCCTCACACATTTCTTGGTAATAGTACGTCAGTGGCAGAGGGATTAGCACAGGCACTGGAAAAGTGGGTCTCTTCAGGAACTCATTTGGCTCTGACTTCATTTTATGGATGATGACGCGCGACCCTATAGAAACAGCGTAGGTGGAGGGGCTCTGGGAATGATCGGTGAAAATGCCGCAGTGCCGTTCAATAACAGTAGGAAGGTACCCTGCAGTGGAATAATGTCTGCGGTGGAACGTGGGTAGTCTACTTTCAAAAATTATGGACGGGGGAAGAAGAAAATATTGTAATCACTAAACCAGATGAGAATGTAGATCTAGTGTCCTTGGAAGAACTGGAAGATGCAAATGGGTTCACGAGAAACAGGAAGTGCCCCAGAGAAGGCAAAATAAATTCGGAGCTTATTAACTATCTCCCCCGTCCCTCCCACCCCCTCCGATAATATTAACATTAAGCTTTTAAATTTTATAAATCTGTCCTGAAGGGTTGGGTATGCTACAGTAGGTTCGCAGTCCTTGAGGAAGGAGACCGAAATGACTGCAGTAGCTCTAGAGGCATGAGCCTACAAAACTGTCGGTATAAGATACATGTCAAGACTCTTTCCAAAAGATTAAATTCTTTAACAGAGGCCAGCCGGAGAGGCCGTGCGGCTCTAGGCGCTACAGTCTGGAACCGCGAGACCGCTACGGTCGCAGGTTCGAATCCTGCCTCGGGCATGGATGTGTATGATGTCCTTAGGTTAGTTAGGTTAGTTCTAAGGTCTAGGGGACTAATGACCTCAGAAGTTGAGTCCCATAGGGCTCAGAGTCATTTGAACCATTTCAACCTTTAACAGAGACTTTTCTGACAGAAGATCAATCTGTAGGATCACGTATAGATTGTGTTTTGTCTATAAACCAGAAAAGCAGGGAATATATGCGACTTCAGTCTTTCTCGGCATATTCCACTGATTAATTCTTCTCGGGATATCAGCCGAGTGGTGGCGCCGTATTGTCGCAACGTTTCAATGGGTTTCGTACCCATCATCTTCTGGTGAAGATGATCTTCTTCACCAGAAGATGATGGGCACGAAACCCATTGAAACGTTGCGACAATATGACGCCACTACTCGGCTGATAACCCGAGAAGAATTCATAAGCATGGAATACTTAATCTCCCAACATACGTAGATTTTGTGATTACGGAAATGCCTTATGAGAAGTTTTAGGAGTGTATGGTGTTAACACGCTTCTCTTCCAGGCCATGAAGACTTAAGGGTTCTCGACCAGCCACCGTGTCATCCTCTGCCTTTCAGTGTCACGCGGATGTGGTATGGAGGATCATGTGGTTAGCACATCGTTCTTCCGACTGTTTTGCCAACTTTCCAGAACGTCTAGCCGCTACTTCTTAATCAAGTAGCTTCTCACTTGCCATCACGAGGTCGAGTGCATCCCGTATCGGTCCTCTCAGCAAGGAAAAATCCCTGGCAAGAGGCCTACCGGGAATAGAACAGGGGCCCTTCGTTTGGCAGCTGTCTACGCTGATCTGTCAGTTACGGAGGTGGACAGCGTCTCCAGTTCCTCAGCATTTAATAATGCCAACTCAGAATTTGATTGCCGCTAGCAATATTAAGATAAGTGTCGGCTCAACCATTAGTACAGGAATGAGGTGAATCAAGCAAGGAATCAAACAGAGGTGTCCTCTATCGCCCACTACATTTAACGTATGCATGTATGTTACATTATCAACAAATGACAAAAGAAAAAGAAAGACTCCCACCCACCGAGATATTTAACTCACTCTTTTTTGCAGATGATCAGTGATACTGACGAATACGAAAGACAACCTGCAAAGTGCTGTATAGTATTACATACGATGGAAAAATAATATAACTTCACTATACTCCCAAAGAAAACTACAGCTACAGACTTTTGTGAAAAAGAACATTTTAGAGCTGAAATCATAATCGAGGTTAACATACTGGAAGAAATCAATATATTCAACCACCTGGACTGCGATATATCTCATGCGTACGATAATGATTCTGAAAAGAAACTACGTAAAAGGTTACTTGCATATCTTAGCTACGATTTAGAGAACGATCCTGAACAAAATCAGGAGATTTCTATTGTACTATTACTGTGTCTCTACTACTCTATGGATCCGAAGAAAATAGACCTCAACGAGCAAACAATTACGGGGAATTGAAACGGCAGAAATAAAATTTCTAAGACCTTTGGCTAGATACAAATTAGAAAATCATTAGACGAATACAGATAAAAGAGAAGCTCTATGTTGTAGGAACAGTAGGAAAGATTCTACACAACAGAACACAAAGGCATGAACATCTACTACATATAGATCAAAGCTGGATACTGAGCAAAATCTATGACTACAGATCCAATGGTAGGAGAAGGCTAGGACGACCACGAAGAAGACGGTGCGATCAGCTTTAAATTGCCGAAAATGTACATGATGATACTGACCAAGACCATGTCACACGCTATTAACATGATGTCTCCTGGTAGTGACTAATTTTTTGACCGATGTGCTTAGTACATTCCGGAGTTCCTGCGCTTGGTTTCTGGTATTTCACTTCTGGCCACAAACTACTGAAACACGCATCCATGTTAATGAATGCTTCGTACTGCATTAGGTCATACGAATAAAAGAATAAAAAAGGGAACAATCTTCTGAAAAAATTCTCAGAGGAAAAGAACTTCCTCTGGAAAAGTTACTAAAAAATTCGAAGCATATATCCTGACCAGGGACATCTTTCTCTCTACCTACCCTCCTCCTTGAGAAAGTTCTCGGTGTGTCTGTTAGCGTGCCACGTCCGTGATAAAACACACGCGTAATCTTAAATTTCGTTCAACTCGATCAAACATTCAGTGTACAAATATGGAAATCCCATCAATGTATTTTGGAAAAGCCGCACTGTGTTTCGATTTTAGTTTTATGTGCGGTAGTAAATTATGAAGACGTTATACGGACAGTTTACGAAAATTGATTTTCCGAGGATGTAACCGAATTTTCGAATGCGGAAGCTTTCTTGCTACTGAAGTAAATACACTATGCGAACTAAATGTGGAGAATACATAATATTTTCATCTACTACGAACCGGAACTCTGTCAAAGTTTACCAACACAAGGTAGTTTTGGTTAAATATGATACGCAATAGTCCACTCGTGCGTCAGGCACTAACTGGTTGTCCGTGTAGTTTCATTGTAAGTAACAGATCGCTAGGTTTGTAATTAAACAGTTATTAATTTTTATGATTCACCTACTTGTTTCTAACATAACAGAAAATAAGATGTATGCTGTGAGAAGAATCTTACATAGGCCACCTGGTATTGGGGTAAAGAACAAAAGCGATGAGAATGAATCCCTAAATTGAGCTTAATTTCGAATTAATTACTTACTTATAAGGCCTTCTTATTGTAATTTCAAAACTTGCGATAAAATAATTCTATGTAGCTACTTACAATTATTGTAAATTACGCACTCCAAACATACAGCTGAATCTGTGTTTCATTTCTATGGTGATAATGGAAAAACTCCACTGACCTCACTCTCTTCGCTATGACTGATACTTTTTAACTGTCCCTACTATCGAGACTGTAGTTATTTAATGAAATAACCAACTCCTTCACCGAATTTTCCAAAACAGCTTCATTCTGCCATACTGAAGTCTGTTGTAAGCTCTCTCATCTGGTGTTTATGGCTTCTTGAATGGTGTCATTATCGATGGTGCAACGTCATAGTGTTCATCTTCTAAAATTAAAGCATTACACTGGTTCTCTCCTGTTATCTGGCATACATTAGTCTTCCATATCCTAGTACCATGTACAACGCAAGCCATGTAGCAAACACACTAGTAAACATTTAACTATAAACGCATATCGCCTGCGCATTGGTACTAAGAAAGCCCTTTCGGTCAGTATATTCGTCTCCATGTACAGAAGGCTTTATGACTGGTATGTGCTTGGAATCGAGGGCCTCCACCAAGCATGGAAACTAATATGTTGATTGCCACCTAACTATTATTGTTTCCAGTTGTCCTACGTTTCTGGGAAATCGTGTCCCCAAAAGTATTTTTTTGGTACCACGATGAAGAACCGAGAATTTCAGTGACAACGTTGTCTGGTGTATACCTAAGTCTTCTCCTACGGAGAGCTGGGTTTGCTACATAGAGCAAAAATGTTTTCATTTTCGCTTCGTTTGAAAGGGCGCGCCTTCTTCTTACATGATTTTCGTGAAGAAAGTGTTCATAAGTCAAAATGTTTTCATTGTTAAACATGTATACACTCCTACAGATTCTCTCTTCAGAATTTCTTCGGATTTCTTACTGGAATGGTCGTTATCGCTGAAACAACCGTTTTTCTGTTATATTGGTTTTTTTTCAACGCTACTTTAACTTGAGCGTGGAAACCGCTCAAATTTACCAGTTTCTTAAGTAACCCATTTTCGATTTTTATACCCATTATTTCCTGTAATAAACGTAGAAATGGAAAAAAGATTGAAAAGTTTTGACGTCCTCTGGGTTTTGCGATACATAGAATTAAAATATTAAATTAATTATGAAAAGAAAAAAAGAAAACTTAGTCCGTCAACTGCTCGCTGCTTTTCTTTAAAAGTGATAACAGGGTGAATACTACAAAATGTCGCCAGTATTCTGCTATTGATTCCAATTTTTTAAACCCTTCTCAAAACTCGTGTTGTAATCGAGGACAATATTACTGTTCGGCATTACGTATAGTCAGTGCTAAAGGGTGAAAACTGAGTTTGAAGAATTATATTTTTTATGTCGATTCGTCCGGTTTCGGACGTTACAAACAGGTAAAGCTATATTATGTAGACACAGGCAACAGAGCGGGTACTTTAGATTTTTATTGTAAACTATGAATGAATTGTTAAGTTTTATCTCCTATTGTTATGTCGCAAGTTTGTTTGTGGCTCATCCCGTCCTTAATCTTTTAAGCCAAGTGTGGCATTGTACTTCACTGATACTGCACTTTGTAAAATAGTTCCTGACTAGGGATGGTGCCAGTCTGTAACACAACTAATGTTCGACTGCAACAACGAGAAGCTACCATACAGACCATGTGGGGCAAGCCTTGCACACTGCAAGTACATGTGTGCCATCCAATAGACCATGCCATGATAACAGGTACATTATTATTTCAGCAAAGCTGTATCAATTGTTATGCCATGTGTTTGTTGCTCGTTTTTGTCGGTATTGTTATTGAAACAGGACTGGTCGCTTTTCCATTTTCTATAATAACGCATTATTTAAAAGCAATAGAAATTTTGCGAATAAAAATTATTCGTCTTTTTTTTAAAGTTTTATCTAGGAACCAAAAATTTTAGCACTTTTGCTATGGCTAATTGAAATTTCGTTTTCTTTAGCCGATTGTTGGTAAAAAATAAAAAGTACCTGTTATAACCGGGCCGGCAGGTGTGGCAGAGCGGTTCTAGGCGCTTTAGCCTGGAATCGCGGGACCGCTACGGTCGCAGGTTCGAATCCTGCCTCGGGCATGGATATGTGTGATGTCCTTAGGTTAGTTAGGTTTAAGTAGTTCTAAGTTCTAGGGGAGTGATGACCTCAGATGTTAAGTCCCATAGTGCTCAGAGCCATTTGAACCATTTTTTTGTTATAACCGAGACCAAACAAATACCCAAGAACACTGGTTATTTAGGACCAAAATACGGGTATCGGTTTTAACCATCCCTAGTTAATCACATGTCTTTTGCCTTCGGAGGAACATAAATTCTCCCATTTTCATTAAAAAAAAATCTGTAAAACTTAATCTCAACAGAACTACTCAAATGAAGTTTTCTGCAGGGCCCATTTCAAAAAGTGTAGAACCGTTCTGTTGTTGTGGGAAACTTCTCTAGTTTTCTTCATACGAAATCGAAGAATGTTCGTCGGGAGGAACTTTCTCTATTCTTTTACTCAAGCTAAGAACATTGTCAGGTGAAGTACTATATTTTACAACTCGCTTTATTCCTGCGAACCTGCGAATATTCTCCGTAATTCTGTGAATAAAGTACATTCTCTGCTTTATTCATACGACTCGTTGAAACGAATGTTTGTGGCTTGGCTAGGAGTAGATTGAGGGGAGGGAAGAGGGGGTGGGGGGCTCACCAGTAGCGGGAAGCCGCGGCGCGACGTGTGCGGAACCACTCGACCGGCCGGCGGCCCCTGTGCCCTGCGTGGGCGGCTGGTGTGGTGTGGTGTGGTGTCTCCTGCTGTGGCGGCCTCCTATAAAGCGGCGCTCCGCCCTCGCCGCCGCACACCTGTACTGCGCGCAGATACCCAGCCAGCCAGCGTCGCACGAGACCGAGGCGTCGCCGCGCGCACACACGTACACACACGCGCCACCGCAACCGACGCCGACGAAACCGCCCATGACTTTACGCAGGTACGCGCCAGCTTTGCCAAGCTAATATACCTACTTGTAACGTTGTCTCTGCTCAGCTGCTTTACACAACACGGTTATATGCACAGGGGTAACGAACGTGCTGCCGTGCCACTTAAGGCATCGATACCTGATACTACCGCCAAAAACAAAAAATACACGAAATACATTTTCCTTTGCGAATACGGACGACTGTCCACTGTGCAGTGGAATAACGACAATGAAAATTTCGGCTGGACGAGGACTCGAACTGGAACTTCCCGCTTACCGTGGGCGGTCGTCTTACCATTTTTTTCTCTTTTTTTCACATTTTGTTCGTTGTTTATCGTTGTGTTTGGTCGTTGCGGACGTCACATGACATCCGCTACAGCTCGTTTGTTGATCCTTTCATTCAGATTTTTATTACAGAGGCCAACCAGCTCTCTGACCGAACACGCTGAGCTACCGTGCCGTCATATCAGACGCTTTTTCACAGGTCAGCACGTTGCCACAGAGCTAGCGAAGAGGTATGGTCCGGGACTCGAACCCGAATTTCCCGCTTACTGCGGGCGGTCTCCTTACCATTAGGCCGCCCGAATACAGCTCGCGGCTAGACCCAAACATCCATATATCGTCAATAATGTGAATACAACCTGCGTCGTACATTCATTATGTATGTTCTCGTATAGGACAGCAATTTCACTGAGCGAGGTGGCGCAGTGGTTAGCAGACTGGACTCTCAGGTGGGAGGACGACGGTTTAATCCCGCGTCTGGCCATCCTGATTTAGATTTTTCCTGATTTCCCTAAATCGCTTCAGGCAAATGTAGGGATGGTTCCTTCGAAAGGGCACGGCCGACTTCCTTCCCCATCCTCCCCTAATCCGATGAGACCGATGACCTCGCAGTTTGGTCTCTTCCGTCAAATCATCCCAACCCAACAGAAATTTCCTCTGTACTCCTATACATTGTGCAGTTTTCGCGTTTAATTGTATTCATGTTAGGCAGTCAGGCAGTTGTGCGTTCAAATTCAAGCGGCCCACCGGAGACGGTGTCGCAAAACGTGTTCTTCGTCTGGACCCCTTAGGGGTCCGCCGGCTCTTTCTAGGGGGTCAGCGGCCACCTTTCACCAAATCGTGTAAAATAATGAGTAAAATTATTGAATAAAAATGTGAAAATCAAATTCATCACTTTTTTTTCGTGTGAAAAACATGTGTACTTTTACTTCAGGTCGTATTCCCAAGCAGCCTTTGCGGTTCCTAAGGGGAGAACGAATACACAGTTTAGTGCCGGAGAATGCTGCTTCTCTGATCGACTGTTTCGCAACAATACGGGGGTCGTTTGTGCGCCGGCTCACGGAGGTAGATGCGCTGAAACCTTTTACGCATGCGCCGAGCGAGCTTTGTCGACCAACCACAGGCATCATTAAATGTTAAAATTGCTTTGTCGGTGCACTACCTATTTCATAAGTCGATTTTCGACCTTCAAGTTGTTTTCATTCATCTCTAAACCAAAGACTATTGATACTTCTGGGGGGGGGGGGGGGGGAGAGGGTGGAGAGGGGGGTCATTGGGAACATGAAACTTGCATTAAGAGGCTTTCAGTTCCCGTGGGTTTCGCTCTGAAATTTAAAGTTACTGTGCTCTTGACTGACTAGGGGTCCACCATGGATTTTCGTCTGAAGATGGAGGGCACCAGCTGAAAAGGTTGAGAAGCCCTGATCTGTACTATGAGAACAACAGACACTGTTTCTGGTGGGCAGCTTGAACTTGCGAGGGCAACTGCCTATCCTGCACACCATTCACGCTGTTCCTGACCCATCTGTATGTACCGGGTGCCCCTTCTAAGAGTCGTCAGGCGCATTCGCTCTGGTGTTTCGGCAGACATTTGCAATGTGTAGGTGGAGTCAGACCAAATTACTGATGACGTCTTTCATGCAATGCCCAATGTCGACGGAAAGCGTCGGTTTCTTTCCCATCACGAACAACAAGATTTTTAAAGTGGAATTTTGTGCACCAGTTTGATAGAGTGGTCCCAAATTAACCCAGTGCGAGTGGTCCCAAATTAACCCAGTGCGATATTCGTTTCATCGACATATATTAACAGGGACAATAAAACACGAAGAATAACCAGTACCGCAGCAGCGATGGCAGCTCCCGGGCCCGCGCAGACTGCCAACGCCATACAGCAGCGCTGAAGGGGGACTCGTTATTCTTCGTGTTTTGCTGTCCCTGTTAATACACACTGGTAAAACAAATATCGCCAAGGTTAATTTGGGACCGCTCTGTCGAATTGGCGCGTAACATTCCGCTTTAAAACGAATTTTGTTTACAACGGAAAGCAAACCGACGCTTGCCATCGACGTTGGGCGTCGCACGAAAGACGCGATGAGCAGTACCTGTTTTGGATGACTATTGCTACACACCCCAAGAACGAAATTGTTAATATATGTGGAAACACCAAAGAAAATACGACTGACGCCTCTTCGCCCGGAGGACACCAAATTTAGGTTCTCTTGTACTTCCATGAACTCCACGTGATACCGTGATACTTGACACAGGAGCTCCCACTATGGCCTGAAAATTGGCGATTTTTGTACCGGATGCACCACTAAGACAGCATCGACAATTTGTCATTGCCGTCAGATTTCTAAGATTCACAAATGGTGTAAACACAGAACTTACACTTTGTCCGGATCGTTTCAAATATTCGATGTCTTTTGAACTCTTGTAGACTTTCTGTGGAGATAACTGTCTAATTCCAAGTTCTTATTATATTCCGATTTGTAATACGTTGTAAGATTTGTTAACAGACGAGTCTCAGAGCTCTAGACCCATTACTGAGTTACTAATTTCTGCTACTCTTCTACTGCCCTGTGACATTATTTTTCTTTTAGCAGTTTCCAAAAGTTATATTGATAAGGGATTTATGAATATTTGGGTTGGCAGTAAACTAATTTAGGTGGATGTTTCGTGTAAAGCATGACAGAGATTCATCAGGAATTCTGGTCCTTGTAGAGTTTCAGAGACTTTCCAGCATTTGTTACTGTTGTTTACATGACTCACATTAAAGCGGTGCGATAGTCGGTGCTTCCTTAGTGAAGGACCGTTGGACAACATGGGAAAGATTTCTGCCATCATTTGCGACTGCTGGTTCCAACCTGGACACTAATATTAGTGCCATTAACAAATGGTTCAAATGGCTCTGAGCACTATGGGACTTAACTTCTGAGGTCATCAGTCCCCTACAACTCAAAACTACTTAAACCTAACTAACCTAAGGACATCACACACATCCATGCCCGAGGCAGGATTCGAACCTGCGACCGTAGCAGTAGCGCGGTTCCAGACTGAAGCGCCTAGAACCGCTCGGTCACTCCGGCCAGCAGTGCCATTAACAACCTTAACACAACCAAAATTGCATAGGATTACGTGAGAGATAATGCAGTCATTGAATGTTTGTTCTTCATTGGAGGCCACAACCGACTTCTTACCTAGCGTCACATTTATTTTGTCCGACCGTACTGCTCGCAGTCAACAACAGAATGTCAGTGTGCTCCTGGAAAATTCTTTGGTTTTTATGACTCTTCTGCCTCTTTTTTCAAAAAGGCCAGGTGCATTTCGACGTGTGATTGCGCTGCAAGTTACTTGTTTCCAACTACTGGTATTCATGTATAACATTAGTTTCTTGGCTATTTTACATTGTTCTCTCAATGAGAGCAAATATATTTAGCATCGAGAGTAGGATAGAGGCAGAAGCTTACTTTGTTTTCTTTGCTACAAACGGATCGGCGAAATCATCCAGAGACAGGAGACACTCTCTCCCTGGACGACCAAGCAGCTTCTGTGGGAGAAAGTGGCGTCCTTCCGCGTCTCAGATGTCTACTCCTGAGCAGTATTAGAGTTCGCTGCAGCATCAATATCTAATGAGGAGCGACAGCATTTCATGATCTCAATAATTATTCCGAGATACTGCTGGTGTCATAGTATAAAACATCTCCATCACATACGCTGCTGTCATGTGAAGTGATATTAGGCCAACTGTTTCAAGAATTAATGTGCAGGTAAGATAACCCGCCACAGGTAGTGCATTAATTTACTTTGTTACAAGTTTCGCTCAACAAACTTGAGCACCTACATGCATTGTCCTGATGACAACTCATTGAAGGTACAAAGGTCCCATCGGTTCCATGTGAATGAACTTTGTGGTGATGATGGTACCGAGTGGAGCTTTATACCTTTAACTTATTGCCATCATGCAAATGAAAATATGAATATGCTCTCGTCTGATAAGGGAAACTTGCAATAAAGCAATTTAGGACATGTCCTGCGACGGTTTGTCCGCACGTTAATACCGAATGGTCGCTGTGTCCCCTGCTGGTGACGGCTGTGTTCGCGATTTTTGAAGAGTGCTTGAGAAAACATTACGAGGAATGTCTTCGTAACACTCACAGTAACATGCGGGGATGTTGAAATCGTTCAAGAGCAAAAAGCGGGAAGAGAGAGAAAGATTTGATTCACTACATAATAGCGAATGTCGAAAGTAAATTTATTTTTGTTGTTTAAGTCTCTCATGTAAAGTGTGTCTCATAAACCCAGCGTTAATTGGATGTTATATAAATAAAAGAATAGAAAACCATTGATAATGAGGTAATTTTCTACAGTAACGACACATTAATCCCTAAGAACTATCATCTTATATTTGTTCTTCGTTGAATCAGCTCTATTTCGGCTGTTGCTCTGCCATAAGTTCCGTTGCCAGTCATTCTTGTGGATTTGAAGTTACTGTTTCGTGCTGCTCTGTTTTATGAGTTAGTGCTGATCTTGGAGTGCACAGCTCCTTATGTTTCATTGACGTCAAAACACTCGAGAGCTGTTAAAGTGTCCTCACGATGCAGAACACTACAGCTACCGAAAGAACGAAAGGAAGATTAGAGTTTAACGTGCCGTCGACAAAAAGCTTATTATAGGTGGAGCAAAGTTCGGATTACGGAAGGATGGAGAAGTAAATCGGCTGTGCACTTTTCAAAGAAATCATCACGGGATTTGCCCTAAGTGATTTCGGGAAATCAGTACACAGCTACCGACAAGTTGAAATTTTCGAACGAAGTAAAGCTTCAAATACAACAATGGCTCGATGACGCATTTAACCCACATTGAATGGAGGGTATAGTGCAAACCGGAGATTGTTCTGTGATGTTTTGGGGCCCTCCATCGGTGTTGCTGGAGTTCAATCTGGTGTTGGCCCACCCTTGGCCTTGATGACAGCTTCCACTCTCGCAGGCATACGTTCAGTCATGTGCTGGAAGGTTTCCTGGTGAATGGCAGACCATTCTTCACGGAGTGCTGCACTGAAGAGAGGTATCGATGTCGCTCGGTGAGGCTTCGCACGAAGGCGGCGTTCCAAAACATTCCAAAGGTGTTCTGTAGGATTCAGGTCAGGACACTGTGCAGGACAGTCCATTACAGGGATGTTATTGTCGTGTAACCACTCCGCCACAGGCTGTGCATTATGAACCACCCCATAACACCACCACCTCCGAATTTTACTGTTGGCGCTACGCACACTGGCAGATGACGTTCACCGCGCATTCGCCATACCCGCACCCTTCCATCGGATCGTCACATTGTGTATCGTGATTCGTCACTCCACACTAAGTATTTCCACTATTCAGTCGTCCAATGTTTACGTTCCTTACACCAAGCGAGGCGTTGTTTGGCTTTTACTGGCGTGATGTGTAGCTTATGAGCAGCCGCTAGACTATGAAATCCAGATTTTCTCACCTGCTGCCTAATTGTCATAGTACTTGCAATGGATCCTGATGCAGTTTGGAATACCTGTGTGATGGTCTGGATAGATGTCTGTCTATTACACATTACGACCCTCTTCAACTGTCGGAGGTCTATGTCAGTCAACAGATGAGGTGGCCTGTACGCTTTTGTGTTATACGTGTCCCTTCATGTTTCCACTTCACTATCACATCGGTAGCAGTGGACCTAGGGATGTTTAGGAGTGTGGAAATCTCGCGTACAGACGTATGACACAAATGACACCCAATCACCTAACCACGTTCGGAGTCTGTGAGTTCTGCAGAGCGCCCCATTCCGCTCTTTCACGATGTTTAATGACTACTGAGATCGCTGATATGGAGTACCTGACATTAGGTGGCAGCGCAATGCACATAATATGAAAAACGTATGTTTTTGGGAGTATCCGGATACTTTTGATCACATAATGTAGGTGCTATCCTGCATATTTGACGTAGGAAATGTGAGGTTCTGGGAGTGACAGTACAGAAGAGCAGGATATTTAGCCTGCATTTTCTAGACTGTGCTAGCAGACGATGTAGACGATCTGAGCTATAGGATAAGAAAGCTTTAAGAGGAATACAATAATGCAGGCCAGCAGGTGAACACCAAGAAATGTGAGTGCTTGGCCGCTGGAACGGAAAAAGTAAGTAGTTTGTAGGTAGATGGACTAGTAACTGTAGATGTGGAAAAGGCAAAATATCTTGAGGTAGTCTTTAATAAAGAATGATGAAATCACTGGTAGGATTAACAAAGACCGAGAGGTAGCAAGAGCAATGAACTCTGTTTTGTGTAACAAAAATATAAGAAGAACAATGAAGAAGAGATTGTATGCGTAGAGCAGCTTCGTAAGGAGAAAAAAAAGATATCTTGCCACTGAGGACTGAAATGGATTACCTAAGACGAAGTTCGTGCTGTACTAGGATGGACGGGATAAGAATCCGACAAAGGACGAACACTAATTGGGATACCTGTGACAACGTCCACCGAAAACAGCTGCTGTCGTTTGGCCATGTGAATAGGATGAATGACAGGATATCACATAGCATAGTACGGTGTAAGAAAAATGGTCGCCCACCACGCAACTAACAAAAGGATTTGGAGGAGGCAATAGAAGCAAGGAATATGTACGTTGAGGAGAGTAGGAAATTTGATAAGAAATTAAAAGAGGGGACGTGAGAGTATAGACCTAAAACCTTGCAAGCTGCAACGATATAGATATAATAAACCTGCTCACAGGTAAGAGGAAAGCTATGGGCAGATCGACAGAATACATTTTGAAAAATCTTGGAGGGCTATCACAGTAACGGGGAGGAACGGAAATAACGTACAGCTGAACCAAAAAGAGAAGCGTCTTCTCCTGCAGAAGTATAGAACGTGGTCAATTTAATGAAAAATTACAAATCTCTGAGAAATGGTGGAATGAGTGTCGAGCTTCTAAAGAGGGGCGGCACTACTTTGAATAAAGGTACACATAAACTAATGTGTTTAATCTGGAATCAAGGAATAATTCTAGGAGAATGGACTACGATGTATTCCAGCCCCTACATAAGAAAGACGACAACACATGTTGCTGTGACTACTGAGGGACAGCTCTGTTGATTGTCGCATACAATGTTTTATCGGGAATCCTGTAAAATAGACTAGTCTCATGTGTAGAAGATATGGTGCATGATTATCAGTGTGGCTTTAGGCCTAATACATCAACAATCAACCGCATATTTGTACTGAGACAAATACAAGAAGAAGTATATGAATATGATATAGAACTGAACAACAACTACGTGGACTTCAAGCAGACCTTCGATAGTCTAAATAGGGAAGAAATGTTAGGAGATATAAAACCGCTTGGCATGCATTCAAATATATTTCGATTATTATGGCAAATTTTGGTAGGTTCCAAGGCAATGATGACAGTGGGTGGGGAAGTAAACGACTATTTCGATATCAATAAAGGACTTACACAAGGTGATGTTCCTTCCGTTATGCTTTTCAATTTGCACTTAGAAGCAATTATAGATAAACTGCAAATGCCTGCAAACACAGGTATAAGGACCACGCAGTTGGCTGAGTATGCTGATGCGTTACAGTTATTAGTGAGCGAATGATGTCACTATAGAGAGTAGTCGTGGAACTGTAAGAAGCCACATAGCATAGGCGACTGGAAGTTAAAGAATCAAAAACTAAATTTAAGGAACTCCATAACAAAGTGACAGCAACATGGACAACCGATCAGCATCAGGTTCTAATTTTTAGCATATAGGGAAATGATGGACTCCATAGAGGCAGTCTCGTTACATTGTCGTCTTCGTTTCTGGTGTAAGCAGACGTCACGACAGTGAGGGGAGAAGGTCACGGAGACTGCTACAAGAAGAGCGGCATCACGCAAGTGGACCACTTAGCACATTAAATATTTTTGAAAAAAAAATGTGAAGAAAGGCGAGTTCATTTTGTTAAACTAAACTTAAACTCTGCCAGAACAGGCCTTGGAAGGCCCAACAGCTCGACCGGCCGCCGTGTCATCCTCAGCCCACAGGTGACACTGGATGCTGATATGGAGGAGCATGTGTTCAGCACACCGCTCTCCCGGCTTACGAGACGGAAACAATGCTGAAGTTCGTCAAGAATACGTTTGTGCCAGGTGGTTTCTACAGGACTGAATTTTGGGTCCTTACTAGCAAGACAAAAGCCTCTGAAATGCAATTTCTTCGATCAGTTGTAAGGTTGACAAAGAGAGAAAGAGAAAACAAGGCATGCGGTAAATATTCAACATTTGTGGCTTAAATGACGAAATCTTAGATTATTGACGAAATTGGAGATATCATATACATGATTAGCGATGGAAGCTGATCAAAATCTGCCTGCAGGTATAAGCGTAGACGATTCCATAGAGTGCGCATACCAAGGAAAAAGGTGGAAAGGTATAGTTTGAAACTGGCAATGTGTCTAAAGCCCTAATACACGAAGAAGAAGATGAAGAAGAGGCAGATGACGATGATGATGATGGTAATGATGATAAGTAGTTTTGTAGCCAAGTGACCGTCACTGCTGTTTTTGCTGACATTAGATGGTGTCATGAAGAAGGTAACCCGAGAGAAAAGGAGAGGTATACAGTGGATCGCCCGGAGGACCTGGACTTTGCGGACGACATCTGCCTTCTGTCCCACACTTTCAAGGATGTGAGTGAGAAGCTTAAGGAATTGGAAACAGGAGCTCAGAGATTTGAATTAAAAATAAATAGGGTGAAGACTAAAGTGCTTAGGAGGAACAGTAAGGATACACTAGCCGTGAAAGAAGAGGAGATTGAGTAGGTGGAGAGCTTTTGTTATCTGGGAAATATTGTTTCCAAAAATGGAGAGGCGACAGAAGACGTCGAAAGTACGAGGGTAATCCCAAAAGTAAGGTCCCCTATTTTTTATAAGTACATAGACCTGTTTCTTTCTACAGTGGTTTACATCAGTTTACAGCTTTAACATTTAGCTATTTTCCGTTTTCTGCCGATGCATTTTTGTAGGCGCTGTGGCAGTTTTTGTATTCCCAAGTAATACCAGCTCGCCGCCATGCTGTTCAGAAAGTTATGAACCTCTTCTTTCACCTCGTCGTCGGAGCTGAATCGCTGGGACCACAATTAGCGCTGACAGGTACTGTGAGACTCTAAAAAAACTCAAACGGGCAATTCAGAACCTGAGAAGAGGAATGTTGAGCAAGGGCGTGCACATTCTCCATGACAACGCTCGCCCACACATCGCTCGGCAAACCATTGCTCTCTTTCAACAGTTTCAGCGGAACACAATCACCCACCCACCCTACAGTCCTGACTTGGCGCCCAGTGACTATCACTTGTTCCATAGGTTAAAAGAACATTTGGCCGGAAAGCGATTCAGCTCCGACGACGAGTTGAAAGAAGAAGTTCATAACTTTCTGAAGAGTATGGCGGCGAGCTGGTATGACATGGGCATGCATAAACTGCCACAGCGCCTACAAAAATGCATCGGCAGATATGGTGATTATGTCGAAAAAAGCTAAATGTTCAAGCTGTAAACTGATGTAAACCATTGTAGAAAGAAACAGGTCTGTGTACTTATAAAAAAACAGGAGACCTTACTTTTGGGATTACCCTCGTAATATCAGAAAGGCAAAAGGAGCCTTTGCCGAGGTGCGACCAGTTTGGGCTTCTCGTGAAATATTGTTGAACGTAAAGCTTAAAATCTTTGACTCAGATGTAAAATCTGTTCTCTTTTACGTGTGTGAGACGTGGAAGGTGACGGCTCAAATTAAAACAGATGCTTGAGGACTTTACTGGGAGTACGCTGGCCAAATGTTATTTCAAACCAAGAACTATGGCAACGCATCCAAGAACGGAATGCCGAGATAACCGTAAAAGAAAGGAAATGGAGATGGACTGGACACACCCTGAGGAGAAACCCGCAACATATGCCAAAGCAGGTCTTAGAATGGAACCCACAAGGAGCAAGGACGAGAGACAGACCGAGGTCGACCTGGCGCAGGACTGTTGAGCTGAGGTGGCAGCCTTTGGCCACTTCTGGAGTACCATGAAGAAGATGGTAACGAGCAGTGTCAGATGGAGAGCTCTAATATGTGCCCTATGCTGCACATCGGAGTAAAAGGAATTAACTAAGTCAAGACAAGGTATGACGAGATATAACCCAGGGTCCGCCGTGGCTCTCCACAGGTCTGGGCTAAGTACAGCACACGAGAGAAGAGCGCGTAAGACGCAATGGCTTCTAGTCAGCTGGTCGAGAGAGCCAGGACAAGAGCTGCGACGTTGCGGCAGCCTAGGCGGATGACACAGCGACACGAGTGTCGCGCCGAGCGGCTCCGGCGTCCCGAGCACGTGTCCTCTTCAAGAAGCGGCCGTCGAACTCTGCTCGGGGAGCGCAGTTTGCACAACTGTTTCCGAAACCCTCGAAGCACGTCCCGCTCTCGAGAAACCTAATACTCTTCCTCCCTGCGGCGCACTCCGGCGTCACTACTGGTACATCTCGACTGACGGCGCCTGGCCGGGCTACAGGCCTCGGCTCTTTCAGAAAACCAAACAACTCCTTTGCGGTATTCCGTGAGACCACAGTCATCGAGTCCCACTCGCTAAAAAAAACCACGCCGTGGTATATCGACAACTAGGAAATAGGAATGTTAAGATGCAGCTCCCTGTAAAGAAGGGGGTCCACTTGGATTTTTCATTAATGGGTTTAGTGAAGCATTTTCTACAAAGAATTGAAATAACATACCCAGCACGTGTTTCATAATGATGCATTTGATATTTTACATCTTACTATGTAAATAACTTTTTTTCAAATATTAATTCGTATCAGTAACAAAGCTCAGAGCTAAAACTAGTAACACCAAGGTCATCAGAAATGGAGTATCAGTGCATTGAGGAAGGAAATAACAGTAATGATAATAGTAATAATAATTGGCAAAGAAAATAATTAATGTCATAAGACAATCAACACGATTTAAAGGCCGGCCGAAGTGGCCGTGCGGTTAAAGGCGCTGCAGTCTGGAGCCGCAAGACCGCTACGGTCGCAGGTTCGAATCCTGCCTCGAGCATGGATGTTTGTGATGTCCTTAGGTTAGTTAGGTTTAACTAGTTCTCAGTTCTAGGGGACTAATGACCTCAGCAGTTGAGTCCCATAGTGCTCAGAGCCATTTGCACCATTTGAACGATTAAAAGTGTGAATCTGATATCGTTTGTTGCATTCAAATGTCAGAATCTTAACTATAGAACTCAAAAGTTCTACATTATTTTTGAAACACCCTTATCAAAATTCTAGTTTTAAATCCACTTATGAAACTTAAAATTTCCAGTATCTGGGTAAATAAAAGTGGCTCACTCGTACTGTAAGTGTTGCAAAGTGTGAAATGTTGAAGAAGCTTTTCCACAAAACAGATACCCTTAAAGTATTTTGTAAATTATCAGTGATAAGTGGCTAACTTATATATATATATCAAAGCTGTTCGTGAATTACCTATTCTAGTTTCCCCATATCACTTTTATATACCCAACCTGCTGGGAAGCTGCTTAAATTCGCAGCTGGTACTCTTATCACTCCAATTTCCAGTCGCACTAAATTAAAAGAACTTAATTAGGCTTCGGGCTACTCCTGATTTGGATTTAGTTCCATATATCACATCCTTCATTTCGAGGAGACGTCCAAGGTCTTGTTCCGGCTCTTTGTACTGGACGACTACAAAGTACTGTATCTTCCGCGTACTCCTCTGTGCTTAGCCCCAGGCCGTAGCAGAACCTGGAGGGACTCTGGTTTATGTCTCACCAAACCCTCTGTCTTAGCTACGAAAGTACTTCACCATTCGTTTGATCTAATTGTGGTGTTTGGACATCCAATATTTCACTTTGTATGTTGTAGGCTTAGCATCTTTCGCAAAAACTTCGCTCAACAATTTCAGCAAGGTAAGAAACAATTTGGCGTGGTTATATGAACACAGACGTTTTGATACTTCACAAAATTTATAAAATTAAATCTCAGCTGACTGATCATTCAAGTAGTGAAGAATTTCTCTGCAAGATGTGTTAGCTACTGCCAAATCTTCTGTGTTGAACTTCATGGTCCATAAAACTTTCTCGTTCCTGATGCTGAATCCAGAGCTGCGCTGGACATCTTCGAAGGTGCTCCTTGTTCAGCTCATTCTTACCGACTGACGGGTCCGATGTACATCCGTACTGTGAAGGGACGAGGTAGAAGTATAGACGTGATGGGCAGACATAATCCTTGTCAGAGATAAAGCTTAACTGTCGAACTGTCGTCTGTCAAAGATAACACTTAGTCATTGATTCTGTAGAATCAGTTTCATGGCTTCTTCTTTTCTATTAAATTAACCCCAAGTTTATATATATCTCTATGGACTCTCTATTGTTCCTGTATATAAAATTTTGTTTTCGGAACATCTCATATTTTTTTATGACTGAAGAGCGTGTTTCGATACAGTTGACTTTTTTTCTTTACCCAGTTGACAAAGACTTTCATGATCCTTCTGTCATGTATGTTCTTATTGGTTTTAATGCAGACCTCATTAGAGGTATATATATCTCGCATGCCGACAGAGGAGGGCGTCTATGCTATACAAATCTCAGGCGTTGACATATTTTCTTTGTTGATAAAATGAAGGGGAGAGAAATAATCTTATTCCATCGTTCTGTTTTATTCTTGTCCTTCAGTAGACTGCTCTTTGTTCGTAAAATTCTATTTGCTTCTTTTCCTGAATAGCAATTTTTCTCGAGAACTTACTTCAGATGTTTTAATTCGGCGTCCAGGAGTTCCAGCTCCCAAATTCCTTTCGCTCTACCGACAAGACTATTGATGACACTCCTCTTTTGTTGTGGATGGGCGTTAGTGTTCTTATGTAGACGTTTTCCCTTGCGTGTGCTTAACGAAAAACTTTATATTCCGACCTTCTGTCTCATAACTAAAACATCCAAGAAGGATACTTCATGTTCACTTTACAGTTACATGGTAAACTAGATTATCTGATTTATGTTATTTTGATAGCAAACAGTTCTTCTAAAGCTGTTTTACCGTGTTACCAGGCGACAAATGTTTCATCCTGAAACCGATACCAATGATATAGTTTCTTATTTGCTTTTCCTAGAGCTGATTTTTCCAGGGTTTCCATATAAAAATTAGCGATCACGGGATCGAATTGTAGCACCATCAACTTGCTCATAAAATTCAACATTCCACTGGAACTGACTAGAAGTCAGGCAATGTATGAAAAGAAAAGTCAAATCCCCTGGGGAAACTTGTATCATATAAACCATAACTTCGTTAACCGGATCATAGTAAATAAGGCAACTATGTCGAAACTTAAAAGAGTATCTCCAGGAACCAAAATTTCCCTTCAAGTTTCTCGACGAAAAGGAGCGAGTCTTCCATGTATGAGCTAGTTTTCCCAATGTACGGCTGTAAACGAGTTGCCAGATATATTGCTATTTCATATGTGGGGGAACTGATAGAACCAACAATGACTCTCAGTGGAGGATCAAATGTTCAAATGTGTGTGAATTCCTAAGGGACCAAACTGTTTAGGTCATCGGTCCCTAGACTTACACACTACTTAAACTAACTTATGCTAAGAACAACACACACCCCCATGCCCGAGGGGAGACTCGAACCTCCGGCGGGAGGGAGTGGAGGATCTATTTTATGAATTTTGCGCAGAAAATTATGCCTGTAACACAAAACTTCAGGCTTAAATAAGGGTTTTTATCTTCTTTTTGAATTGAAAGAGAACATCTGATTTCTTCAGTGCGCCAGTTGTAGGGTCTTGAGTTTTTTTCGCATAGTTCTGACGTTAAAAGATTCAAAATTTTGTTTCGATAATCTGCTTTATTCATAACAACAGTACCATTCCCTTTGTCAGCAGGAGGAAGCACTACCTCTTCATCTGTGTTTAAACCATTGAGAGTCTTTCACCTTTCGTGAAATTAGTTATGAAATGTTTACTGCGACTTAATACTCTTGGGATTTCGATTCGACTTGCATCTGCAATTTCTTTAAGGAGAATTTGTATAACTACTTCTACATTCGCGTTAAACTCAACTGAGACTTTCGTAGGTGTCATAGCACAGTTTGCTGTTTCTGCAAGGACGGAAATCTTGTCTTGAGACAACAGCGACTTACTAATAACAGTACTAGACATGACCATATTATTTGCATTTCCTACATTACTTTGCAGTTTTTCGAAATTCTTCTTACGCCGTCTAGTGGCTGTTTCCTTTATAACTTCCACAGTTCTATCTGTGTTTTACTAGCAATGAATAAAAGCAATTGCAGCAAGTTGTGATTAACAGAATCCATTTCCCGTACAGTGTATCCTTTCTCGGCGTAGTGCTGCTTTTGTATAAATAAATAGTAGAACTCAAGATGTCCAAATGATTCTCTTCAGTTTTAAATATATCGGTATAGAAGACGAGTCTCTACAACGTCACAAGAAAGTAAAAACACTAACTAAAAACTCGCTCTCTTCTTAAGTAAAAATTCCAGGCGTCTGATTCATTTCCTAGTATAGTCTTTTGATCACACCGTCAAGGCTTTCACGACCAGATGTCATAGCGGCGGGTGAATCTTCCAGGTGTCGTGGAAATGAAACTTTTTAGTTCTTAACGTTTCGTCCAGAGCGGCACTATGCAGAGTAAATGATAGATATCAATTTTAAATAATTTCAGTTCAGAAACGTCTTGCGATTACACACAGTTTCCGCCAACTGAGAGAAATTGAAATGATTTAGATTCTACTTATATCTGTCCTAGAGATATAAGGAATCCTATTGTTCATCGGATATTCGAGTAGCTTATTTTCCGCGAGGACGGAAGTTTCTGCAAGTCATGGTCTCCACAGTGACATCAGCGAACGCGTAGTAGCAATTAGTGACTCAGTGTTTGCTCTATGGCCGCCGCTGTCGCTAGCAAATGGACGGGGGCAGGCGAGCTTTGTTTGCTGTTTACGACAGCGGCGGCGGCCCTGCACACACACAGCGCCGTGGGACATCGGGAGTGGCCCATAGCGACTTCCGCAATGCCGCGGCGCGTAGGCACCTCACATCGCCGGTGAATTTGCATTTCTTTAGTGTCGGAAATGTTACACAGTGTCCGCCCCCCATTGTAGCGGCATCAGGCGAATACATGCTGGAGAACGTGGCTGTTTTTGAAGACAAATGTTGATGGTGTTAGGACAGTAACCAGCCACAAATTTACTTTAAGTTCCTTTATTCAAAGGAAACCGTTACCGGTTTCGAATCGTTGTGATTCATCATCAGACGGTTTACACGCTTGCTTTCTTTCTGACATTTGGCGTGTTTTTATAGATTAATTGTTCTAAAATATAAATAAAACATAATTATAAACACGTCACACACAGATGGTTGCGTTACAGATTTTCGTTGCATGTGACTTACGTGAAACGTCGGTTTCGAGTGATTGTTTTCATAACGTTCGTCCAATCGATGTAAATGCATTCCCACTGCATCCTCGTTGTTGCACACGTAATAGTTCTCACTGTACACTTTAGATTTGTCGCTGAGATCATTTCAACAGTGAGAACTATTACGTGTGCAATGCTTCATAACATAACATGTTTGTTGTGAAAAACGACATCCCCCTATGACATAGACAAAAGAACTTCATACAAAGAAGTGTGTATAAACAACTGAGGACAAAGACTTTGTCTGGCGCGCACTTTTTTTGATAGCTATATATAATTTACTATTGACGCCAGAATCTTCTAGAAAACCTGAGCGCCAGCCGTTGTGGCCGAGCGGTTCTAGGCGCTTCAGTCTGGAACTGCGGGACCGCTACGGTCGCAGGTTCGAATCCTGCCTCGGGCATGGATGTGTGTGATGTCCTCAGGTTAGTTAAGTTTAAGTAGTTCTAAGTTCTAGGGGACTGATGACCTCAGATGTTAAGTCCCATAGAGCTCAGAGCCATTTGAACCAAAACCGTAGCGTCACTTCAGTTATTTTAACTACATCCGGTTGTTAGGTGAATTTTAAATTTAAAATTCGCGCAGAAAAATCAAATAACTAAAATAGTGGCAGTAGTTATTTTGACTAGATTTTAAGTTCGAATGTTGCACAGTGGGAACCCTATGGGTCTTTCTTTACGTATTGATGTTACGTAATTTTCCACTAAATAAAATATTTTGTGCAAAGCCAACTAAATTTCAATAATCAAAAAGTAAATGCCGGCTGGTGAACTGGAGCTACTCTCAGAGGTCTAGTGTGGGTTGTCATTATCGCATGGTAGCGAAACTTGGTACATGTTGTAATGCATAAATGCCGAACCGATTGACGCTGAAAACCAATTTGTTCCAAATCTGGCCATCAGGTGTAAATCTGGCGCTGTGAATGCAGGAAAGACGTATAGAAATGTTTGCATGTATGTTGGATTAGGAACAGGACGTGGGAAAAAAAGGTCAGACACCTAAGAAAAGCGTAATGTTCATTTTATTATTAACTTCCACTCACACAGTTATTTCAATATGAACACTGGAGACGTCGACGAGGTGCTGTACAGCGCCAGTTTTTCATCTGGTGGCTAAAACTGGAACTAATTTTTTTTCCAGCGTCAATCGGCTCTGCATTAACACCTTGCGTACCTACCAAGTTTCGTTGCCATACAATAATTACAGCCCACACCAGACCTCCATGGGTAGATGCATTTTAATTGTAAACACCCGCTATTTAGCCAGCGAATAGTAATGTGTGTGAAATCTTATGGGACTTAACTACTAAGGTCATCAGTCCCGAAGCTTACACACTACTTAACCTAAATTATCCTAAGGACAAACACACACATCCGTGCCCGGGGGAGGACTCGAACCTCCGCCGGGACCAACCGCACAACGAATAATAAATTTTGGTGTTGAATAGTTTAAATAAAATTTCATATTCTCGTAAGTTTACACAACATTCATAACATGCCCGCATCGGAGTAGTGGTATGTCTCGTATACGCTGCAGCAACACTCTCAGATGGAAACTTTTTGAGTGCCCCTTACACATGTAATCTACACCAAGTGGCTAGTTCTATTGCTATTCTACATCTATGCTGCCCTGCAGATGTGGATGCACCCTTTGCACACACTTCAGGCCATTGCTGAAACTAACATTATAGTACACTATCAAGTTACAGTTGTATTTTGCTTTGAAAATATTTCATAGCATTATTTTAATGTTAGTTATTACCTAAAGATAAGTGTTTGATTTCTGCCAGATGTTCAACAGCAGTTTTTTTCCCCTTGGTCAGAAAGCGGAGTAAGAGCGAGAGTTTGGGAGGGTGTGGTTACATTATCACTAGCGCAGTCCTCGCTTAAAATGAAGTTATGTTGCGATCTCGACTGAAAGCTAGAGGAAACTCCAGATTACCAGGATGTAGATTATCCAGCTTGCGGGTTACCCGATCATAGTGTGCCAATTTCTAAAAGAAATTAAAATAAAACATGAAGTATTCAGTTAGAATTCGTGCGAATATATTGCTTTGGAACACAAATATCTGGTAGCAGAAACGCAGATGACTATAAGTTCCTCAACTGGATAAATAGTGGTGTTTATGAGGCAGGATTTGAGCAACTAAATGACGCGGACGCATTGAACAAGGCGTATTCGGGAGACGAAGAGAGCGAAGCTGAAGCGACCGAGGGACCAGTTATGTTTACTGAGGCACTGAAATGCTTTGCTGTGTTATTAGAGTATGCAGGACAACATCCCTTTGACTATACCGATGATCTGACTCTTCGAAAAGTGAGGACGACCCCGTCGTCAGGAGAAAAAGTTACTGAAAATCAGAAACCGAAACAACTTGTCCATTATTTTCCGAAAGACAGATTAAAACAAGCGGTCTGAAATACAGTGTAAATTTTCGTCTAGTAAATCATAAGTTAGGGGAGACTGGGTGATATCGGACGCGGTTAATATTGGACAAGAGCCATTTCTAATCTCGGCCGC
This sequence comes from Schistocerca americana, assembly GCF_021461395.2. NCBI lineage: Eukaryota > Metazoa > Arthropoda > Insecta > Orthoptera > Acrididae > Schistocerca > Schistocerca americana. Next base: position 856,250,452 of record NC_060119.1, on the reverse strand, counting down.
TATAGTCGGCTCCTATCGCACTACTGCTGTGTGAACTGTGGAGGAACGAGATATGTAACGCGATTCTGAATCAAAACAAGTGTGTGCTTCGGATTGCCAAGAAGTTATCTGCTTCTAGTGTATTTTTTAGTTCTTGCAGCTTTGGAGTTTTGTTTTTTGCTTGATAGTATGTAATATTGCATTTTTATCATATCTTTAGATAAAAGTGACATTATTCTCTATAGTGAAGGCTAAGAAAATATCTAACGATAGTAAGAATAACGGGAAAGCATAAATAATAGTAAAACAGTCCGATCTATTGTTTGGTAGTTATGTCAGTGTGACTCCACAGACGGCGCTGATACCAAGGACTTCCTTCATCCGCCAAACAGTTCACAGATAAATATTCTTCAGCCGACAGCAGATTTAGGCGGCCTCGCCACTTCATTCGGCCAGTTCCCGTTCCTGTTATGAACGAGTCACCAACATTTGTCAACGAGTAACGTTCCATTCTCGCAGTTGATGCTTGATGTCGCAGTGTGTAGCTATGAATTGAGGCCGAACTAAATTACTGTCACCGACTGCAGTCTTTCATTGAGATTGATTAGACCAGTTCAGAGCTCTTACTTCAGTACCACGTCCTTCTGTCAAACTAAATCTGCGTCTTTGTCGTCAACATCCTTTTAACGGATGAGTGTTAACTGTTTCTCATTATGTTGCCAACGTTATTTATATTTTAGTATATCGTCGCCCTGTGACTGTAGAGTTGCAGCGTATAAGGCAGAGGCGTACACATTCCGCTTTTAACCTGCCTATGCTTGCCTCTTAGCCAGGCAGGCAAGATGGCGCTTGTTATCAACAAAACGGGCGGGCTGCTCTCTACTTCCATCCAAGCCTAGCTATGCCCAAACCAAGCAGGCTAAAGGAGTCTTGTTTACCCGCTCGTCTCCCGCTGTTCTATGATACCTTGCAGTTTATTCTGTACGCTTTCTTTGTAGTGTTATGAGTAGGATTCGGAAGTTGATAAAAAGTCTTTCTTTACCCGAGCATCACAAGACGAGAGTACATGAAATATATATTCATTTTGTGTTATTGCAGGCCAAAAAATGATGGATTTTATTTGTTCTGTTCTTTAATTCTGGGCGTATATCGTGTTTACGGATTTATTTCGGTATGAGTGGTTTTCTCTACAACTTCATGCTCTTTCGACTAGTATTAGCTTGTCTCAATTCGAACCACAATCAGGTCATCTGCAATACATGTTTTGTATAGTAAGAATAACCATACCAGAAAGTGGATATCTTTTGGACATAAGAACCTGAAGATTTCTGTTATAATGCAACGCTAACTAAAGTAAAGTTTTGAAAGTCTAGTTTCTGCAGCCTTAGTGTGTTGCAGCCAAATATGACCATAGTTTACCATCTTTAATTACTTTTCCAGAATGTTTATTACAGGTTCTTTTAAATCCTCATCGCTGTCTTTTATGTCATATCATTGTCTCTATAGAGCTGTACCATGGGAACAAGGAGAGGATATTGTTTGGTGCCCAGTATCCTCTTCCTGTAACACAAACTGCACGCAATTATTAACTGGGTTCTTTATTCACAAACTAAGAGATGCTTAAGCTTCCATGTGCTGTGGTACAAGCTCTTCTGTATAGTCCAATCTAGCCTCAATGCTGTTGAAGTACAAAGCCCGATATGTACACTATTCTGCCTGATTCTGAGCTACAGGCTGTGACTGCAGCTCCGACTCGGTGCCATGCTGGAACTCACTCGGTGCGACAGACTCGAAATAACCAGCCCTCCGGTCAGCTGCGGCTGTCTAAATACTGGCGGCCGAGGGGGCGTTGGCGCCGCGTTTCCAGCCAGTCTCTCGTTGGCCTTGATCGATCTTTTTGTGACCTCTACGCTGCATGGTGTGCTGAAGCCAGCTTATGCCAGCGCAGGTTCTCTGAATTCATTCTAGGTGGCCAAAGTAGTTCATTCTAAATTCTCCAAATGCATTTTAGTATACACGAAATTTGAAACTTCTGGAAACACGAAATTTGTTTTCCATATTACATTAATCTGAAAAAGTACATGTCTGAAAGAAGAAGCTTTTCGTTCCTAGTAAGCATTCTTCACACTACTTCGCATACCACCAGAATGTGGTTTTTAATGTCAATTAATCTATATTTTTTTCCTATTCCAGTCAATGTTTGCCATAAATTTTAAAAAGACTGTATACTGCTGAATGGCCTAAAGTCCTTATCACGCAATTCCACACACTTGTCAGCCACTAAGTTTTTGTCCTCTTTCAAAATATTTATGCAGTAAAACTGTTGGTAAAATTTACAAACATATCGTAGCACACTCGTGTTTCCCGAATGAGTTTTAAGTAACTTCTTAAACAATTTTCAATACGAGACACTTACCGATTTCGAGCAGTTTCATGAACAAAACAGAACATTTCTTTACTAGACTTTGTTTGATCACGAGTATACATTCCCAATTTTTAATTTCTGCTCAATCACATTTAAATTTGGTTTCTTCATTTTGTTGCTCCCACCATTAGGATAAACGAGCTGCAGTGAAATTACCTATGCAAACACATACCTTGCTAGTCATGTAGCGTTGAGAGTGCAACCCTTTGTCGTGTGCAACAGGCCGTATGGGTCCCGTGAAGCTTGCCGAACCCAAAGTCGGCCTGCTTCAACCACCGTGCTTCAGTACACATGTACGCTTGTGTCTCCTTTGTGGCAGGCTGAGCTGTTTTAATAGTTGTGACAGACATAGGGGCAGGCAGGTTGGAAGAAGAATTTGTAGATCTTTGGCTGTGAGCACGACACCTCAGTGAAGCAACAGCTTTCTATGTTACGGAGATGGCTCCTGCTACCTTTATGTTAGTTACAAAAACTGTGACTAACGCATCACAATTTCATGTCTGATACAACCCGCCAAAAATTTAAACATCCAAATTCAAAGGATGGAAAAAATGTTAAAAAGTCAATGAACATATATGCTAATGGCACTGAGTTTTATAGTTTTTTTAATCAATGATCATAATACTGTTTAGTGTGAGGACTGTTCCAATAAAATCTTTTAAAAAATGTAATTTAGAAAAAGCTCACGTGTCCAGTACTATCCAGGTCTCCCTTAAAGAAGAGGGCTTTCTAATGTGACATGTAACATGTTTGGATAAAACAGCAAACCAGGGTACCTGCGCGATCCTTTCTCACATTTTATAGTTGTTAATAATGACAGTATAATGTTACTTATAATCCGTCTTGATTGCAAATTTTTTTTATTCATATGACCGGTTTCGGTTTATCCTGGACCACCTTCAGATCTGATATTTCAGTTACAGGAGTAACCCGTCCAAATCCAGCAACTTTCACATGCTGCGTCACATAAAATTGGTTGGCAGAATGCACTTCATTTATATTAATTATAACACTATTACCGACAGGTGTCGTCTGGTATATTTGTTACATTCCATTTATACATATTGTATTGAGTAGATTTTTTTGATTAACTTTTATCTCCAAAAATACTTCATTAAAATCTGTAGTATGGAGAAGCCAGAAGAAGCATACAGCGCCTGGCGTTGTTGACGGGGCCCTCCTCCACGGCCCTCTTGCCCACGGCGATGGACATCAGACAACTGAGCGGATCGCGGCACAACACCGAAATGGCGGGAGCCACGGAAGCAGACCATAGAGGAAAACAAGTCTACACCGGCGCCATAGATATAGAAATCGACCTATGCTTTTTAGATCGTATAACATTGATAATTTTACTGTTATTTAATTTTGATAAGTACAGATTTTAACCTTGACATCTACAGATTTTAATGAAGTATTTTTGGAGATAAAAGTTAATCAAAAAATCTACTGAATACAATATGTGCAAATGAAATGTAACAAATATACCAGACGCCACCTGTCGGTAATAGTGTTATAATTAATATAAATGAGGAGCATTCTGCCAACCAATTTTATGTGACTCAGCATGTGAAAGTTGCTGGATTTGGACGGGTTACTCCTGGAACTGAAATATCAGATCTGAAGATGGTTTAGGATGAACCGAAACCGGTCATACGAACAAAAAAAATTTTGCAATCAAGACAGATTATAAGTAACAATATACAATCACTGATTGCTGCTATCCCATCAGGCATTATGTCTGCTTTTGCAAATAATGACAGTATTTGGAATAAGTGTAGTCGTTGGGATAAGAGTAGTTGTGGGAATGAAGAGAAACCAACTGTAAAATGAACTGAATGACATGAGATTTTATAATAATCATTAAATTATCGCACATCCATATACATATACAGGGTGTTACAAAAAGGTACGGCCAAACTTTCAGGAAACATTTCTCACACACAAATAAAGAAAAGATGTTATGTGGACATGTGTCCGGAATCGCTTAATTTCCATGTTAGAGCTCATTTTAGTTTCGTCCACTTACGCTCAATGGAGCACGTTATCATGATTTCATACGGGATACTCTACCTGTGCTGCCAGAACATGTGCCTTTACAAGTACGACACAACATGTGGTTCATACACGATGGAGCTCCTGCACATTTCAGTCGAAGTGTTCGTACGCTTCTCAACAACAGAATCGGTGACCGATGGATTGGTAGAGGCGGACCAATTCCATAGCCTCCACGCTCTCCTGACCTCAAACCTCTTGACTTTCATTTATGGGGGCGTTTGAAAGCTCTTGTCTACGCAACCCCGGTACCAAATGTAGAGACTCTTCGTGCTCGTATTGTGGACGACTGTGATACAATCCGCCATTCTCCAGGGCTGCATCAGCGCATCAGGGATTCCATGCGACGGAGGGTCGATGCATGTATCCTCGCTAACGGAGGACATTTTGAACATTTCCTGCAACAAAGTGTTTGAAGACACGCTGGTAAGTTCTGTTGCTGTGTGTTTCCATTCCATGATTAATGTGATTTGAAGAGAAGTAATAAAGTGAGCTCTTACATGGAATGTAAGCGTTTCCGGATACATGTCCACATAAAATATTTTCTTTCTTTGTGTGTGAGGAATGTTTCCTGAAAGTTTGGCCGTACCTTTTTGTAACACCCTGTATACCGTTCCATGCATATAATTTTGGACAAACTTCTTTACAGTGCATTACAATACCCCGGTGTAAAAAATATTTGACGTAAGAATGTAATCTTTGTGTTCTGTTTGTTCTTCTTTTTTTTTTAAGAGATAAGAAACGTTAGTTGATTCAGCAACCCTTGAAAAGGCTACATACAATTGTCTGTGAGTAAAGACAGGATTTGTAGGTGTAATGGGACTCTTTGAAGTGTTTGTCCTTGCGACTTGTTCACAGAGGTCCCAAATGTTAAAATTAAGTTTTAGCGCAAAATCAGGATGCATGGTTAGAAGCCGGTTAGAAAACCTTTCTAATGATATGGTACCCCATTCATCCGTATACGACTATTATCCATTGAAAAAAAGAATCGTTGACTTGAAAAATAATATATATGAAAGCAGTTTCCGGCAAAACCACTTGTGTTGTGGATTATCCGCGCAATCTCGGATCCGTAATAACCAGGACAAGCGGGAGCCCTCTGTGTTGCGCGGCAGCTGAGGTGCGCGCTGCGGGCTGTGTGGGCGCCACCCAGCGGCGGTGCAGGGCGCCGCCAGACTGCGCCGTGGCGATGCCCGCCCTGTCGCCGTAGGGATTGGAAACAACCGACCTGTTAATATCGACATCGATGTTTTAATTCTGAATAACCGGTTTTTTGAGTATTTGTTTGCTCTCAGTTACAACAGCCTTATTTTTACACAGAGTACGCGAAGGAACTTGCCCCCCTTCTTGCAGCGGTGTTCCGTAGGTCTCTAGAAGAGCGTAGCGTTCCAAAGGATTGGAAAAGGGCACAGGTCATCCCCGTTTTCAAGAAGGGACGTCGAACAGATGTGCAGAAATATAGACCTATATCTCTAACGTCGATCAGTTGTAGAATTTTGGAACACGTATTATGTTCGAGTGTAATGACTTTTCTGGAGACTAGAAATCTACTCTGTAGGAATCAGCATGGGTTTCGAAAAAGACGATCGTGTGAAACCCAGCTCGTGCTATTCGTCCACGAGACTCAGAGGGCCATAGACACGGGTTACCAGGTAGATGCCGTGTTTCTTGACTTCCGCAAGGCGTTCGATACAGTTCCCCACAGTCGTTTAATGAACAAAGTAAGAGCATATGGACTATCAGACCAATTGTGTGATTGGATTGAAGAGTTCCTAGGTAATAGAACGCAGCATGTCATTCTCAATGGAGAGAAGTCTTCCGAAGTAAGAGTGATTTCAGGTGTGCCTCAGGGGAGTGTCATAGCACCGTTGCTATTCACAATATACATAAATGATCTTGTGGATGACATTGGAAGTTCACTGAGGCTTTTTGCAGATGATGCTGTGTTGTATGGAGAGGTTGTAACAATGGAAAATTGTACTGAAATGCAGGAGAATCTGCAGTGAATTGACGCATGGTGCAGGGAATGGCAATTGAATCTCAATGTAGACAAGTGTAATGCGCTGCGAATACGTAGAAAGATAGATCCCTTATCATTTAGCTGCAAAATAGCAGGTCAGCAACTGGAAGCAGTTAATTCCATAAATTATCTAGGAGTACGCATTAGAAGTGATTTAAAATGGAATGATCATATAAAGTTGATCGTTGGTAAAGCAGATGCCAGACTGAGATTCATTGAAAGAATCCTAAGGAAATGCAATCCGAAAACAAAGGAAGTAGGTTACAGTACGCTTGTTCGTCCACTGCTTGAATACTGCTCAGCTGTGTGGGATCCGTACCAGATAGGGTTGATAGAAGAGATAGAGAAGATCCAACGGAGAGCAGCGCGCATCGTTACAAGATCATTTAGTAATCGCGAAAGCGTTGCAGAGATGATAGATAAACTCCAGTGGAAGACTCTGCAGGAGAGACGCTCAGTAGCTCGGTACGGGCTTTTGTTGAAGTTTCGAGAACATACCTTCACCGAAGAGTCAAGCAGTATATTGCTCCCTCCTACGTATATCTCGCGAAGAGACCATGAGGATAAAATCAGAGAGATTAGAGCACACACAGAAGCATACCGACAATCCTTCTTTCCACGAACAATACGAGACTGGAATAGAAGAGAGAACGGATAGAGGTACTCAAGGTACCCTCCGCCACACACCGTCAGGTGGCTTGCGGAGTATGGATGTAGATGTAGACGGAAAAATTCGCGGCAGCAAGATGGAGTTGTGTGATATAAACGATACTTGGTAAGTGTGATTCTGCATCTGAAAGATGATGTCTATTCAGTTTTCACCCCGGTGGCATAAGAGTGGTGATAGTAGCGCCATTGTGAGGTTGCAAATCAGGTAAATACATGTTGCCACGGTAGCGAGCGTTAGTTATATGCGAGACTGCATGAGGTGAGTTGGTGTTAGTCAAGAATGGCTTTAAGGCAACAAAGACCTCCTTGTCAACACCTCACTAAGTTTGAACGAGATCGTGCAAACAACGCTACAAGAAGCTGGATGTGCCTTCTGCGATATTGCAGAAAGGTTTGGTAGGAACATAACTTCTGTACATGATGGCTGGCACCGGTGGTCACGACACTGTACAGTCGCAAGAATGCTGGGCTCTGGATGTCGACTTGGCACTATCGATAGAGAAGATCATCGTGTTTGGCGTATGCTTCTGGCGTGTCGTACTGCATCTGGAGGAGTAATTTGAGCTGCAGATGGCACCACAGTCACACGACGAACTGCTACAAATCGGATACTTAAAGAACAGCTCCGAGCCCGACGCCTCGTAGCGTGCGTTCCATTGACCCCAAACCACCACCACTTCCGACTTCAGTGGTGTCAAGCGGGAGCTCTTTGGGGGGCAGAATGGAGGTCTGTTGTGTTTTCTGATGAGAGCTGGTTCTGCCTCAGTGCCATTGGTGGCCATATGTTGGTTAGAAGGATGCCTCTTGAGAGACTGCAATCAAACCGTATGTGTACTAGACACACTGGACATATACCTGGAGTTATTGTCTAGGGTGCGATATCGTATGACTACAGGAGCATTCTCGTGGTTTTCTCATACACCGTGACCACAAATTTGTACATCTATTTGTTGATTCGACCTGTTATGCTGCCATTCATGAACAGCATCCCAAGGAGTGTTTTCCAAAAGGATAACGCTCGTCCACATACCACTGTTGTAACCCAACATGCTACACATAGTGTCGACACGTTGGTTTGTCCTGTTCGATCACAGAGCTATCTCCAATCGAGCACGTATGGGACAACTACAGCGTCATCCACAAACAGCTTCAACTGTCGCTGTACTGAGCCACGAAGTGCAAACAGGCTTGCAACTCCATCTCACAAACTGATATCTATCACCTCTTCAACACGATGCACGCTCGTTTGCATGCTCGCATTCAACATTCTGCTGGTCACACCAGTTATTGTTCAAATGTGTGTCAAGTCTTATGGGACTTAACTGCTAAGGTCATCAGTCCCTAAGCTTACACACTACTTAACCTAAATTATCCTAAGGACAAACACACACACCCATGCCCGAGGGAAGACTCGAACCTCCGCCGGGACCAGCCGCACCGTCCATGACTGCATCGCCCTAGACCGCTCGGACACCAGTTATTAATGAACCACTATTTCACATTTGCAATGGCTTATCTCGTGCTTAGCTTAACCTGTTATCTTGCAATGTTAACCACTCTGCATTATTCTACATTAATTATTTATCGTTTAAGATGGTCTGTGGCTTCTGAACGATTGGTTTCGTGTTCGAATGATATTTTTTATGATGAAAGCTGTCAACTTACAAATCAACCCATTATAGAACGAGTGTTTATGAAGATACTGGACAGTAAATATGGGACACTGGATTAATTCATTACTCAATTTGTAACTGTTCCCATGTAATTGTTTGAGACAAATATTTTCTGTTTTCAATACTATCTAAAGTCTTCATTAACATTGTCGAAAGAGAATTCTGAATTTTGTCATCCAAAAATGAATAGTATTCAAATACATGTTTAAAAGTAAGTTAATAATATGACTATAAAGCTGGCTTTTTTTGATTCAAAATAATTAAAGAAATCAAAACACTAGAAGTTGTGCACAATAGTTTCTTACTTGTCTAGGAAGTGATAAGAGTGTAAGGAAATTAAGGTAACAATAATACGTTAAAATGTAAGGAGTCATTTATTGTTTATAAAAAATAGGAAGTATCTGTTCTGCTGCCTGTGTCTAGGTTTATCTATTTCTACCCCTTGGAAACGCACAACACCAAAGGTAGAGTTCTCAAACCTCAATTTTCATTCTTTAGCAGTAATGCCCAAATAGTATCCCAATAGGCCTCCTCTTTAGGTGAGTCGTCAGCGCATCTGACTGCCACGCAGCGGACTCGGGTGGGATCCTGGCTGGGTCAGAGATTTTTGTCATCAATGCATTCGACTATTTCATTTCAATATTATGAGCCTCGATTTTTGAGCAGACTTTCAGAAAGTTAGAGTCATGAGACACTACTGCTGATTTAAATACATCAAAAAAAGTTTTGCATCATCCCAGTTACCAGAACTCCTGAAGATAGACTTGACTGTGGATATTGTATGGCAGACACAGTTCCTTCGACTGTTCTGAGATGTAATTAAACCCGCCCATAGGTGTAAACAACCATGTATGAGCAGCGCCTATTAGACGAAGGGGGTCCAACAGTCGATCAGTTCCAGTCATTCCACAAGGAAGGAGATACACAGTTTGTGTTGTCTGTAGTTCAACCATGCCTAGACGGTCAATACCGCGATTCGATCGCGTCCGCATTGCTACTTTGTGCCAGGAAGAGCTCTCAACAAGGGAAGTGTCCAAGTGCCTCGGAGTGAACCAAAGCGATGTTGTTCGGACATGGAGGAGATACAGAAAGCCAGGAACTCAGGAACTGCCGATGACATTCCTCACTCAGGCCACCCAAGGGCTACTACTGAAGTGGATGACCGCTACCTACGGATTATGGCTCGGGGGAACCCTGAGAGCAACGCCATTATGTTGAATAATGCTTTTCGTACAGGCACAGGACGTCGTGTTAAACTATGCGCAATAGGCTGCATCATGCGCATCTTCACTCCTGAGGCTAAGGGCGAGGTCTATCTTTGCAACCACGACACCATGCAGCTCCGCACAGACGGGCCCAGCAACATGCCGAATGGACCGCTCAGGATTGGCATCACGTTCTCTTCACCAAGGAGTGTCGCATATTCATTCAACCAGACAATCGTCGGAGACGTGTTTGGAGACGACCCAGTCGGACTGAACGCCTTAGACACACTGTCCAGCGAGTGCAGCAAGGTGGAGGTACTCTGCTGTTTTGGGGTGAAATTATGTGGGGCCGACGTACGCTGCTGGTGGTCATGGAAGGCGCTGCATCGGCTGTACGATACGTGAATGCCATACTCCGACCGATAGTGCAACCATATGTGTAGCGTATTGGCGAGGCATTCGTCTTCATGGACGCCAATTCGCGCTGTCATCGTGCACATCCTGTGAATGACTTCAGGATAACGACATCGCTCGACTAGAGTGGCCAGTATGTTCTCCAGACATGACCCTATCGAACATGCCTGGGATAAATTGAAAGGTCTGTTTATGGACGACGTGACCCACCGACCACTCTAAGGGATCTACGCCGAATCGCAGTTGAGGAGTCGGACAATCAGGACCAAGAGTGCCTTTATGAACTTGTGGATAGTACGCCACGACGAACACACGTATGCATCAATGCAAGAGGACGTGCTACTGGGTATTAGAGGTACTGCTGTGTACAGCAATCTTGTCCACCATCTCTAAAGGTCTCATTGTATGGTGGAACAACATGCAATGTGTGGTTCTCATGAGCAATAAAAAGGGCGGAAATGATGTTTAGGTTGATATCTATTCCAATTTTCTGTATGGGTTCCGGAACTCTCGGAACCCGGGGGGGGGGGGAGTGCTGCAAAACTTTTTTCGATGTGTGTGTTACAGTACAGTATTCAACCCCTAATTACTTGTCGAGAAGAACAACGAACAGTGTACGGACTAAGTTTTATTTTGTTTAACTGTTTTTTTGACATTTTGATTCGAGGTACCTTTAAACTTATAATGCAGATGTATGAGGAAGTCTTAGAAATTTTTTGTGATTGTTGGATGTGTATGCCTGTTACCGGAAATAATAGCAATAAGAAACCGGTAATTGGTTATTTAAGTAACTAGTTATTTTGAGTGGTTTTAAGAGTGAGGTTAAACTGGAGATGAAGAAACCGGTATAACCGGAAACTGGTTGTCTCGGCGATAACCGGCGCCGCCGTGTTGCAGGCCGCTGCCGTGCCCGTGGCTGGCGCTCTCCCTGTTGGCCGCCGCCGCAGCCGCCGCCTTCGACCTGCCGCTCGGCGTTCCCGACCAGGTCAGTCGCACCGGACTCCACACCTTCCAGCCAGGCAACTTGTTGCTAAAAGGTATCACCCTAAGTAATCCAGCATTCACGCACCACGAGGTGCAATACTGAAGACACCGAAAGCCCACACAGAACTATTCTGTTTCTCTACTTACTCCACACGACAGGTAGCGTTCTTGTCTTCTGTATCAAACTCACTGTTAAATTTAGTTAGCGTTTCCGATATTATAGAGGACTCACGTTTCTGCTGGCCCTGTCTCAAAGATCCCCATTCCTCACTATCTGATTCATCTTGGCATCGTTATCTTGTAAATTGTCTGTCTCTTCTTAGATTTAACAAATATGACGTCCGACACTACAGATACCACTGGTGTTACAGCGGCCATATAAAACCAACGCTTAAGAGAAGTCGCAACAAGCCATTTACAGGTACTGAAATAAATCAACGGTGAAGGTTAAAAATTTATGCCGGACCCGGCTTCGAACCCGGCTGCTCTACTTCGCTACAACGGTTGGCTTAACCGCCTTCTTCTTTTTTCTTTTCGGTATTGTTCGTTGTGTTTGGTCTGGGCAGACGTCACAAGACATCCGTTCAAGTTGATCGTTGATTCCTTTACTCAGTTTTTTATTACAGAGGGCTAGCAGCCCTCTGACCGAAGAAGCTGAGCTACCTTGCTGGCACCGCCTCGGGCATCTGGAAACGCTTCCCGTCTGACCAAATTCTGAATCTGTCACGCGCAAGTAGACCCCTTATCCTTTAGCATCATTGCACCACTGCTCGCAGCATTCGCTAAGTCCCGCAGCGGTTCTGAATGTATCATGGCGTATCCACACTAAAAGTACCTTACGCACAGATATACATGTGTGGTATCTTTTCTGTCGGCCATGTCCGACCACACATCTGTCTATACGAGTCAGGGAGGGTGTTGGTACTTTCAGTGCAGATGCACTATATACTTCATACCCTTGCGGGATTTAACGAATGCTGACAAAAGTGGGGCTAATGGATAGGGGAGCTACGTGACAGGTTAAGGATTTGGGCCAACGGTGAAGAGTGTGCAGGCGGCCGAGGCGGTTAAGGCAACCGTTATAGAGAAGCAGAGACGCCGGGTTCGAAGCCCGGTTCGGCACAAATTTTCAGCCGTCACCGTTGATTCACTTTAATGCATGTAGAAGGCCAAATGTCCTGATTTCTCTTAATTATGTATACTAATTTGTGTTAGTACGTTGCTTGTACACTTTCTGATCTAATTTATCCAGACACGCCTATGTAATGAGGAACTGATAACTAGGTATCACCAGAGGTGCACCTGCCAGTGTGAAAGGAGTCGGGTGTTTTGCCTGTACAGAAGCAGTAGCTCAATGACTTCCAGTGTGGACGAGGCAGTGAATGCCACCTGAGAAACTAATCCATAAGACAAGATTCAGCCCTTCCAGAGCTGCCCAAGTCGACTCTTGGTGATGTGATTGTGAAGTGGAAAGACGAAAAAACAGGCACAACTACACCATGTCCTGACAGACCTCATACAATAAGGGATAGGAACCTTCGGCACTGCAAACAGTCGTTGTAAAGTATCGCAGAAAATCAGCGAAAGGATCACTCGCGAGTTCCAAGGTGCTACCATCGGTCCAGCTAGGACAATGACTGTGCTTAGGGAGTTAAATAGAATGGGGTATTATGGTCGAGCAGCTCCTCATAAGCCACGTTACCTGCCGACGTGCGTAGCGCCATTAGTGAACGATGTTGTGTTACGGTATGGGCAAGTTTTTCTTGGTTATGGCGTGGTCCCCTTATTGTGGTTATGAATAAACTCAATGCGGAGTAGTATGAGCACACTTTACGTCATTGTGTACTGTGTGCAGCAGAGGAACAGTTCGGAGACAATGACTGATTGTATCGCCAAGGCAATGCACCATGGCGCACGGTCTGGGGCGCCTTGCCACGGTTCGCGCGGCTTCCCCCGTCGGAGGTTCGAGTTCTCCCTCGGGCATCGGGCATGAGTGTACGTGTGTTGTCCTTAGCGTCAGTTACTTTAAGTTAGATTAAGTAAGGTGTAAGACTAGGGACCGATGACATCAGCGGCTTGGTCCCATAGGAACTTACCACCACCACTACCACCACAGTGCACCACGTCATAAAGCAGCTTCTGTGAGGAAATCGTTTCTGGAAAATAACTTTCATGATTGCCCTGCCTAGACTGTCGACCTGAAACCAATGAAAGACACTTCAGAAACTTGTTTCCTCTTGCTTCGGCTCTTGAGGAAAAATGAACTGCCATTGCTCTGCAGACATTCAAACAACTCATTGAAGGTGTCCTCAGCAAACCTCAAGCAGTAGCAAAGGCGATCCCTACTAGGTGTCCGGAGACTTTTGATCAGATACGTTAGGAAATCTCACCTTTCTGAATGGTCTTTGCCTTCGTTATCCAGTCTTACGTCTTACCTTTTTCACATATTGTTTTGAATATTCCGCAATTTAGATACCTATACTGATCTTCCGTCTGCATTACGGTAGCAAGAATAATCTAGAAAGGTAGTGATAGAAGCCGATACAAAGCGTTGCTCACGCTCTCTTCCTCACCAGCTTCTTCCGGAGCGCGACACCTATTCTTCAGATGAAACTGCTGAGGCTCAGAAAGTGCCGTTACCGACAGAGCCGACACGCATACCTTCCAAAAGCGAGTCGGTGACAATGTGGTTTCACCTTCACCACTGTGCAGAAAGAAGGGCAGAGGTTACTGTCAAAACAACTCAACGTGCACTGTGACGTTGGTGAACTGTCAACAGTGTCGCATTATTAGAAGCTACGAGTTATATGAAAGTAAGTTCTCCATCCTCGTAAATAGGCCGAGATCACACTTCGTGGCGAAACGTCCCTAGTACGAAAGTATTAAGCGAACCCTGGATCTTGACTTCTAGATCGGCACGCTGATAGGTCGGATATTATCTGTTCCCACCATCTCCAACGAACTTTTTTACGTCAGATAAATACACTTCTGAATCCGTGAATTATTAAGTGAAGGACTCATTTCGGCTACCATGGCTCAACAGGATGTCCGTAAACATTACCTGATACTCATAAACGCTGTGACCTGAGTACCACGTACCAGCTGTGAACGGAATAAACAGAGAGGAGGAGCGTTCGTGATACGCCAAAATTGAACGTCGCCTTTAAATTAATATGTAATAACTTCTTAATATACTGCCATAATGCTAATATACTATGGCAATGGTTGTTGTGACAATAAAATACTGTAATTCAATGTAATAACTGTAGACTGGAAAACAATAACGAGCTAAGTGCCTTTTTTTTTTAGTTAGACCCGAAAAACCAAGCTAAGTGCCGACCACCTGAAAATCGGGCTAAGCACTATGACCACTTCTAGTAGTGCATGTGAGGTCCGACAGATAGCATGAGCGGTATGTGCCGGCCCAATGGTCAGGCTACAGCGGGCCATATGGCACAAAGCTTTGTAATTGTCTGCAGCGTACGAGAGGTTATGTCTAGATTGAAAAATGTAAGAGGCTTGAAGCATGTCAGAGTGTCAAGTAACTAAGGACCTCGTAAAAATTATGGAGAAAGCGACACCTAACAATCCATTTATGGTTATTATGCTGCAGCCTGAGGACTTTATATTTTAAAAAAAAGCAGCCAATATACAAATTAACACAACGAAAATAAATATTTCAAAATTTAATTTGATTGAAGTGGAAAAATTGCCCCTGGTTTCGTCAAGATGAGAACAGTGTTTAACGATCTTGAAGACTGGACCCAAAAAGGGATCACCACTGACATAATAAAGAACTTTGTTTTACCGTCACAACAATGTAAAAACAACTTGTCAGCTGAAGAGAAAAAAGGTCTATGCTGCCGTAGTAGAAAGTAGGTAACAAAACATTTTTCGAAGAGTTAATCAAATAAAACTGCTTTGTGCTGTATAAAATTAAAAGAAGAATTAAACACAATTTAATCACAGTATAGTGTATCTGAAAATGTTTATTATTAGCAAAACTGATAAATGCTTGAAATATCTTTCATTGGCTCTTACCTATTTTTGCCGATACCTGTATGGCATGAAGCACGTTCTGCGTTTTTCAGAATAAAATATTAATTTTTTTTTATAAAAGGAAGGCAAGTTAAGAAATTGCAATAGTTTTGTGATTCTTACTGCAGACAATACGTAAAAAATGTTGTTGAGGTTGTTTCACGAGAATATTGTTGTAAGAAAAAATGAATAACTCGGAATCAGGCTTTTGTCACTTATCCCGCTCTTTGCTGAGCTGAAGCGGACGTAATCTGGTCCCTCTCGCAGTTTCTCTGGTGAATTGGTGTCTCGGTTGCACTCTTTAGGCTTACCATGCCCATCTTGGCAAATGCATGGACATTATATCATAACATACGAACAGTTAAAACATTCAGGGCGCAGATGATACAATTAGCAAACATATTGGTCCATTACGTTACTTTCTAAGCAAGTTTAAGATGATGCTACGTCCACTGGAAGGACAGCTGCGAAGAGAAATAAAACAGACATCCAAGATTAGCCAGGAATACTGCAGGCTACTACCCAATTAACCTTCTGTCTGTTACTTAAAAACAAACAGTATTTACAGAAAAAAACGAAAATTCAATGTTTAATTCAGGTTTTATTCGAAAATCGTTTATTTGTAACGTGAAACAAAGCGCTTTTGTAGCAAAAGTAAAAAAAAAGTCACTACACGTTATGATGTAGTGGTAGAAAACATATTTCCTCAAAGAAAAAAAGATAAAATTTAAAAGAAACGCACAACAAAAAATATCAAAACTCGCTTCAGTACTTCGTCAAGCCCATCTAAAACGTGTTTCTGTTATTCACAAACAGCTCTCGCATTTATAAATAATAACAGAAAACTCTTGCCTTTAATCGTGATGAAAAACGTTCCATTGAGTACAAAATAACAATAATGATTACACAGTTTTTTTAATGTTTTGTATGTAAACTGCACTTCCATCAAAAGTAATTGCTTTGGTTACATAAAAGTGCAGAAGTAACACGATCAACTAATTTCCATCACTGTCCACCCCGATAGCTGAATGGTCAGCGTGGCGGACTGCCGTCGTAAGGGGCCCGGGTTCGATTCCCGGCTGGGTCGGGGATTTTCTCCGCTCAGGGTCTGGGTGTTGTGTTGTCTTCATTACCATCTCATCCCCATCCGGCGCGCAGGTCGCCCAATGTGGCGTGGAATGTAATAAGACCTGCACCAAGGTGGCCGGACCTGCTCCGTAAGGGGCCTCCCGGCCAATGACGCCAATCGCTCATTTCCATCACTTATAAAACGCAATTTGCATTTTGTAACGATATAACTGAAGAAACTGCAAAAAGGTGGGAATTTAAGAAGATGAGATCTGGACAAACTGATTAAACCAGAGGTTGTACGGAGTTTCAGGGAGAGCATAAGGGAGCAATTGTCACAAATGGGGGAAAGAAATACAGTAGAAGAAGAATGGGTAGCTCTGAGGGATGAAGTAGTGAAGGCAACAGAGGATCAAGTAGGTAAAAAGACGAGGGCTGGTAGAAATCCTTGGGTAACAGAAGAAATATTGAATTTAATTGATGAAGGGAGAAAATATAAAAATGCAGTAAATGAAGCAGGCAAAAAGGAATACAAACGTCTCAAAAAAGAGATCGACAGGAAGTCCAAAATGACTAAGCAGGGATGGCTAGAGGACAAATATAAGGATGTAGAGGCTTATCTCACTAGGGGTAGGATAGATACTGCTTACAGGAAAATTAGAGACCTTTGGAGAAAAGAGAACCACTTGTATGAATATCAAGAGCTCGGATGGAAGCCCAGTCCTAAGCAAAGAAGGGAAAGCAGAAAGGTGGAAGGAGTATTAGAGGGTCCATACAAGGGAGACGTACTTGAGGACAATATTCTGGAAATGGAAGAGGATGTAGATGAAGACGAAATGGGAGATACAATACTGCGTGAAGAGTTTGACAGAGCACTGAAAGACCTGAGTCGAAACAAGGCCCCGGGAGTAGACAACATTCCATTAGAACTACTGACGGCCTTGGGAGAGCCAGTCCTGACAAAAATCTACCATCTGGTGAGCAAGATGTATGAGACAGGCGAAATACCCTCAGACTTCAAGAAGAATATAATAATTCCAATCCCAAAGAAAGCAGGTGCTCACAGATGTGAAAATTACCGAACAATCAGTTTAATAAGCCACAGCCGCAAAATACTAACGCGAATTCCTTACAGACGAATGGAAACACTAGTAGAAGCCAACCTTGGGGAAGATCAGTTTGGAATCCGTAGAAATACTGGAACACGTGAGGCAATACTGACCTTACGACTTATCTTAGAAGAAAGAGTAAGGACAGGCAAACCTACGTTTCTAGCATTTGTAGACTTACAGAAAGCTTTTGACAATGTTGACTGGAATACGCTCTTTCAAATTGTAAAGGTGGCAGGGGTATAATACAGGGAGCGAAAGGCTATTTACAATTTGTACAGAAAGGAGATGGCAGCTATGAGTCTAGGGACATGAAAGGGAAGTAGCGGTTGGGAAGGGAGTGAGACAGGGTTGTAGCCTCTCCCCGATGTTAATCAATCTGTATATTGAGCAAGCAGTAAAGGAAACAAAAGAAAAATTCGGAGTAGGTATTAAAATCCATGGAGAAGAAATAAAAACTTTGAGGTTCGCCGATGACATTGTAATTCTGTCAGAGACAGCAAAGGACTTGGAAGAGCAGTTGAATGGAATGGACAGTGTCTTGAGAGGAGGATGTAAGATGAACATCAGCAAAAGCAAAACGAGGATAATGGAATGTAGTCGAATTAAGCCTGGTGATGCTGAGGGAATTAGATTAGAAAATGAAACACTTAAAGTAGTAAAGGAGTTTTGCTATTTGGGGAGCAAAATAGCTGATGATGGTCGAAGTAGAGAGGATATAAAATGTAGACTGGCAATGGCAAGAAAAGTGTTTCTGAAGAAGAGAAATTTGTTAACATCGAGTATAGATTTAAGTGTCAAGAAGTCGTTTCTGAAAGTATTTGTATGGAGTGTAGCCATGTATGGAAGTGAAACATGGACGATAAATAGTTTAGACAAAAAGAGAATAGAAGCTTTCGAAATGTGGTGCTACAGAAGAATGCTGAAGATTAGATGGGTAGATCACGTAACTAATGAGGAGGTATTGAATAGAATTGGGGAGAAGAGGAGTTTGTGGCTCAACATGACAAGAAGAAGGGACCGGTTGGTAGGACATGTTCTGAGGCATCAAAGGATCACAAATTTAGCATTGGAGGGCAGTGTGGAGGGTAAAAATCATAGAGGGAAACCAAAAGATGAATACACTAAGCATATTCAGAAGGACATAGGTTGCAGTAAGTACTGGGAGATGAGGAAGCTTGCACAGGATAGAGTAGCATGGAGAGCTGCATCAAACCAGTCTCAGGACTGAAGACCACAACAACAACAATAAGCATATAACATATACAATGAACTAACAGTGAGCTATGTGAGGCACTAACTATATATTTAAAAAAAAAAAAAAAAAGAAAAAAAGGAGGCAAAGAGAAGTAGTCGCCGTCCAGTTTCTTCCTCATACATTCACTTATGTTTCTTTCTCTGGCAATGCTAGCAATACTACCATTAATCCTACCATTTACTACATCGTCTATGTTCTATTCCAAAAATAACGAACCATAGTTGTGGTAGAGCGCCTCTCTAGCCAGGGCCCGTCACCTGTGAGCAGACATGTTGATCGGTGTGCCTGTTGTGTGTGTTGCAGGAAGCAGACGAGCCAGGGGAGCCCATCTCTGCCGAGGAGTTCGCGCTGTCCGCCACCTCTGCCGCAGGTGCGTACCGGTGCTTAGCCGCTTTAGAAGAACACACAGTCATATAAGCATTTTTCCGTTTCACACTCCGTCGTACATTGGAGGAAACAAATTTTAACATTCTTTGCTCTCTCATATTCAGGTTGCAGATGTAAATTGTGATGTTTCAAAATTATTCATCTCCGCCAATTTAACTGGATATTTACAGACATTGCAGTATTATTTGCGAGTGGTATGTCAACCACGTAAGCTTTAACGGTCCCCTCCTACCAAAAGAACTTATTTGCAGTTGGTGACTTAATTTATTTCATTAAGTTTGCCTAGAACATTTCGAAATGGCGTGGTATACTCCTGGGCCGGGATGTACGGCTTGGTGCTACCTCGCTGCCTGCGCCGCCCTTGGAGTTCGGAGCCAGCAGCGCGATGTGTTGTGTTGTGGTGTTACAGCGCTGCTGCAGCCGCCACTGGACGACGGTTCCCCGGACCCCATCCTTGCTGCGGGGCTCTTCGAGGGCGACATCGCTGGGGTCTCCCCGGAGGACGTTCTAGTGGTGAGTGGGTGCCGACACAGCTTACCGCCAACCGTCGATCGGAAATCCAGTACCGTCTCCGAACCAAAACTCGTTGCCCGTGAACATACCAGGACATAAACATTGTTATACAGGGTGTTACAAAAAGGTACGGCCAAACTTTCAGGAAACATTCCTCACACACAAATAAAGATGTTATGTGGACATGTGTCCGAAAACGCTTAATTTCCATGTTAGAGCTCATTTTAGTTTCGTCAGTATGTACTGTACTTCCTCGATTCACCGCCAGTTGGCCCAATTGAAGGAAGGTAATGTTGACTTCGCTGCTTGTGTTGACTTGCGACTCATTGCTCTACAGTACTAGCATCAAGCACATCAGTACGTAGCATCAACAGGTTAGTGTTCATCACGAACGTGGTTTTGCAGCCAGTGCAATGTTTACAAATGCGGAGTTGGCAGATGCCCATTTGATGTATGGATTAGCACGGGGCAATAGCCGTGGCGCGGTACGTTTGTATCGAGACAGGTTTCCAGAACGAAGGTGTCCCGACAGGAAGACGTTCGAAGCAATTGACCGGCGTCTTAGGGAGCACGGAACATTCCAGCCTATGACTCGCGACTGGTGAAGACCTAGAACGATGAAGACATCTGCAATGGTCGAGGCAATTCTTCGTACAGTTGACGATAACCCTAATGTCAGCGTCAGAGAAGTTGCTGCTGTACAAGGTAACGTTGACCACGTCACTGTATGGAGAGTGCTACGGGAGAACCAGTTGTTTCCGTACCATGTACAGCGTGTGCAGGCACTATCAGCAGCTGATTGGCCTCCACGGGTACACTTCTGCGAATGGTTCATCCAACAGTGTGTCAATCCTCATTTCAGTGCAAATGTTCTCTTTACGGATGAGGCTTCATTCCAAAGTGATAAAATTGTAAATTTTCACAATCAACATGTGTAGGCTGACGAGAATCCGTACACAATTGTGCAATCACGTCATCAACACAGAATTTCTGTGAACGTTTGGGCAGGCATTGTTGGTGATGTCTTGATTGGGCCCCATGTTCTTCCACCTACGCTCAATGGAGCACGTTATCATGATTTCATACGGGATACTCTATCTGTGCTGCTAGAACATGTGGCTTTACAAGTACGACACAACATGTGGTTCATGCACGATGGAGCTCCTGAACATTTCAGTCGAAGTGTTCGTATGCTTCTCTAACAACAGATTCGGTGACCGATGGATTGGTGGAGTCGGACCAATTCCTGACATCAACCCTCTTGACTTTCATTTATGGGGGCATTTGAAAGCTCTTGTCTACGCAACCCCGGTAGCAAATGTAGAGACTCTTCGTGCTCGTATTGTGGTCGGCTGTGATACAATACGCCAATCACCAGGGCTGCATCAGCGCATCAGGGATTCCATGCGACGGAGGGTGGATGCATGTATCCTCGCTAACGGAGGACATTTTGAACATTTCCTGTAACAAAGTGTTTGAAGTCACGCTGGTACGTTCTGTTGTTGTGTGTTTCCATTCCATGATTAATGTGATTTGAAGAGAAGTAATAAAATGAGCTCTAACATGGAAAGTAAGCGTTTCCGGATACATGTCCACATAACATATTTTCTTTCTTTGTGTGTGAGGAATGTTTCCTGAAAGTTTGGCCGTACCTTTTTGTAACACCCTGTATATTAACTACTTGTTGACATGCGTTGGTTAGAGACTTTGAGAGATTTGTCAAAGAAATAACTGGGCCCATTTTCTCTTTGCGTTGATTTATTTCTTTATCATTGTTTAAATTTTTTTATTCGCTGCTGTGAGTTGCACTCTTGAGAATCTACTGCAGTTCGAAGACTTGCAAACAAGAGGGAAATCGCTCCTATCGAAGCACAATAAATGCGAATGTGTTACTGTTTATTTAAAAGAAAATTGAGGTACCTGCTGTCTCATTCTAGCTTCCTCTGTACCTTTAAAAATATTTCCAAAAATTTTAGCATGTTAACAAACTCGCGCTTTTTTCAACACGCAACGCACCTCAAACTCCCACAAGCTCCCCTAACTAACACACATACACCAGTTCATCGCTGTTAAGTCGCTCATATTCATCCACTCCCAGCTGTCCTTCCTCTCTCACTCTTTCAGCCCAGCTCGTTGTCGTTATCTTTTCTGTCTCTCTGTTATTGTCCCTTGTGTCATAGCCACAGTCCCCTACGTTCTGTGTTAACGTAAGGTCGACGGCGACTAGACAAAGATAGAGAATGAACTCTTCCTTGTCCTTTACAACAGGAAACCCCCAATAATTCTATATCTTAAAGCAACATACACATTGAATGGCACTGACCGTTTATCAGTGCCATTCAATGTATATGTTGCTTTAAGATATAGAATTATTTGGGTTTCCTGTTGTAAAAGACAAGGAAGAGTTCACTCTCTATCCTTGTCTAGTCGCCGTCGACCGTACGTTAAACCCTAACCATCCTTCCTGTTTGCAGATCTTGAACATATGAGCGCACTGACGAGATTAAACAAAAGGTGGTACTTTGTTTATAGGGGCAGGTGTGCGTTAGCCCACGTGCACTCAGTGTCCAGTGAGAAAAATTGCTCCATTCATTCCTAGCGTACTACCTTTACAGTACTTACCCGTATATGGTATCGACTGTGAACAAGTGTCCGTTTCATGAGGTACTGTTAAATGTCAAAGCGCAGGGACTGGACAAAGAAAAACGAGCACCCTGATCGGGATGTTCCATATCTGGATCATGGTTGGTGTTATGTTGCATTGTCTGGAAATGACATGGTCTGGAGATTATCAGTGATGCCCAACAATCACTGGATTTGCCAATACTTCTGTGTTCACTGTGGCGATCTACCGTCATGTCGGTTCTTGCAGATTTCCAAGACTAACCAATATTTCCGCTCAGCTGATGCATGAGCGACAGCAGTCTCAAATGTACAGGAGTTACCTGGGCTGTCTAGGGAAGTCGAGAGTAGTGATACCGTAAAAATTCTGTGAGACAACTTCGCCTGCTAGTAATTGAATAAAAGCTAAGTTTGTTGGTGGAGACAAGAGCGTATTACAATGATCCTTGCGTTTAGTTAGTACGAGGAGAGTCCAAAAAGTAAGTTACACGCTGTTATAACAGGCCATGTAAATTTTATTGAATGCTGCACTACACTTCAAAATGACACAGACACATGGCATTATTTTTCAAAATAGTCACAAAGTCTGTGTAAACAACAGTCAGAACGTTCTGTCAAACGTTCAGTTCCTCGACGATAGAACTCCACTGCTTCGACACGGAGTCATTCGAGAACCGCAGTGCGGAGCTTCTCACTACTGGAAAATCCGCGACTGACGCGAATCGTTTCCTCGATGTCGAATGTTCGAGGTCTTGTGGCTAACGTTTCTCTCTCTCTCTCTCTCTCTCTCTCTCTCTCTCTCTCTCTGTGTGTGTGTGTGTGTGTGTGTGTGTGTGTGTTTGTTGTTCTCATCATCATTTAGTCATCATCGAAGTGGAAGTCAGCGAAGTGGCGTCAGTTAAAAGGTGGCCGAACATTCCAGGTGGTGTCTCCCAGCCAATATGGCATACGAATATTTCATCATCTCAACTGACTGGATATTTTCGTCTGTGGTCGATGTCTATGGCCTTTCTTCCCATATCACCTATGTCTAAATATTGGCGCCATTTCACTGCGATTGGGCGTTACATTGCATATGGTCCACGTAACGCCCGAATTTCACACTGATTGTGTGTGAAATTTAGACATCTTTCTCACAAGCATCGTACAGTCCCGCGTACTTTAACTTTGGAGTACATTTCCATTGACGCCCTGCTTCAGTCGCACGTTGTGATACATCTGTTATCCGTACCGCAACGGGGGTGTGTCAACAGGAAACGCAGAATATGTACTCTCTTCTGACAGTGCGCTATTCCTGTTGCCCTACGGTGTTTGCGTGGGACGACATGTTTTACTTACTTTCTGAAGTCTCCTCGTATAATGCCAAGAAGGCGACATATGAATTAACTTGTATCTACAGAACACAGTGTGAATCGGAATAATAAGATGGAAATATCCCCAAAAAAACCGTACTTTGGGACTGCTGCCAAACATACGCGAAACAAAGTGAATGTCAGGAGCAGACATAAGTCGTGCACAAATTCGAGACTACATGCTGCAGTAATTTGCTCCTATGAATGCGCTATCGCACTGTTCGCTATCATCTATGACTTTCAGCCGTCCTCAGGCCTATGAGAACACTTTAGGTAAGCACATTCACTGACAGATTCTGGAAAAGGAACTTCATCCCCCAAGATTTGTTTGATGCACGTAATAATGAGAGATGAGCACCTACACCTCCACAAAGCTGTGATTTTAAAGTTATAATTTACGACTGTATTGGATCACAGCAAAACATCAAGCAAGTCTGAAGTCCCATTACGACATCAGCCAAAAATCCCTTCACTATGCTGATAGCTATGAGGAGTTGATTTTACATCATACTAGTGCATTTTTGTATAACACTCAGCTGACGAAAGTCATGGGGTACTTGCTGATATCTTGTTGGACCTCGTTTTGCCCAGCGTAGTCCAGCAAGTCGACGTCGCTGTAAGTCCCCTGCAGACTTACTGAGCCGTCCATAATTGCAGGGTTTTGTGCACAAACTGACCTCTCGAGTATGTCCCATATCTGTTTGATGGGATTCATGTCTTGCGATCTCGGTGGCCAAATCATTCGCTCGAATTTTCCAAAACGTCCTCCATCCAAGTCGCCAGCAATTGTGTCCTAGTAACATGGCGCATTCTCAGCCATAAAAACTGCATCGTTTTTTGGGACTATTAAGTATATGAATGGCTGCAAATGCCCTCTAAGCAGTCGACCATAACCACTTCCAGTCAATGACTGGTTCAGTTGGACCTGAGGACCTAATCCATTCCATGCAGACACAGCCCACACCGTTATGGAGCCCCCACCAGCTTGCACAGCGCCTTGTTGACAACTTGCATCCACGGCTCCGCAGGGTCTGCGCCACACTGAAACCCTACCATCAGCTCTTACCAACTGATATCGGGACTCATCTGACCGTGCCACGATTTTCCAGTCGACTATGGTCCAACTGATATGATCACGAGCCCAGGAGAGGCGCTGTCTTCCTATTACCAAAGGCACTCCCGTCGCTCGTCTGCTGCCATAGCCCATTAACGCCAAATTTCACAGCACTGTCCCAAGGGATATATTCGTCGCACGTCCCACATTGATTTCTGCGGTTATTTCAAGCATTATTGCTTGTCTGTTATCACTGACAACGTAAACGCTGCTGCTCTCGCTCGTCAGGAGAAGGTCGTCGGCCACTGAGTTATCAGTGGTGAGAAGTATTACCTGACGTTTGGTATTCTCGGCACACTCTTGACACTGCGAAACCTGGAATACAGAGTTCCCTAACAATTTCCGTAATGGAATGACCCATGCGTCTAGCTCCAACTACTATTCCGTGTTCAAAGTCTGTTAATTCCCATCGTGCGACCATAATCATGTCGGAAATCTTTTCACATGAATTAATTGAGTACAAATGGCAGTACCGCCAGTGCACTGCTCTTTTATGCCTTGTGTACGCGATACTACCGCCACCTGTATATGGGCATATCTCTATACTATGACTTTTGTCGCCGGAGTGTATTTTACCGAGCCCTGGATCTGTTGCCATAATTAATTACGACTGTGAGCCACGATAGCAGTTCTGGATACCTGGCATGAATGACGTGCCTTCGAGGTGAGTGGCTGGAGTGTTCGGTCAGTGTTTTAGCTGTGTCGCAGTGCTGAGAGCCCGCTGTGTGGTGTGTGTTTTTCAGAACCGGAACGCCGCCATCCGCGACGGCTCGACGCGGCGCTGGGAGGGCGGCGTGGTGCCCTACGTCATCTCTGCTGCCTTCAGTGAGTGTCGCCACCGCATGCCGTCTACAGACCAGTGCTTACGGCTGCCAATGCCGCGCAGTTACACAGAGCTTGTGGTTCATGTGAACAGGTTTAATTTGTCGATTTAGAAACAATCTTTACCTGGACATTTACCCTGCACTCACGATAATTTACATATGTACGCGTCCGTTCTGGGAATGGGCCATTATACACTACTGGCCATTAAAATTGCTACACCAAGAAGAAATGCAGATGATAAACGGGTATTCATTGGACAAATATATTATACTAGAACTGACATGTGATTACATTTTCACGCAGTTTGGGTGCTTAGATCCTGAGAAATCAGTACCCAGAACAACCACCTCTGGCCGTAATAACGGCCTTGATACGCCTGGGCATTGAGTCAAACAGAGCTTGGATGGCGTGTACAGGTACAGCTGCCCATGCAGCTTCAACACGATAACACAGTTCATCAAGAGTGGTGACTCGCGTATTGTGACGAGCCAGTTGCTCGGCCACCATTGACCAGACGTTTTCAATTGGTGAGAGATCTGGAGAATGTGCTGGCCAGGGCAGCAGTCGAACACTGTCTGTATCCAGAAAGGCCCGTACTTGACCTGCAACATGCAGTTGTGCATTATCCTGCTGAAATGTAGGGTTTTGCAGGGATCGAACGAAGGATAGAGCCACGGGTCTTAACACATCTGAAATGTAACGTCCACTGTTCAAAGAGCCGTCAATGCGAACAAGAGGTGACCGAGACGTGTAACCAATGGCACCCCATACCATCACGCCGAGTGATACGCCAGTATGGCGATGACGAATACACGCTTCCAATGTGTGTCCACCGCGATGTCGCCAAACACGGATGCGACCACTATGATGCTATAAACAGAATCTGGATTCATCCGAAAAAATGACGTTTTCCATTGGTTCACCCAGGTTCGTCGATGAGTTCGTCGATGAGTACACCATCGCTGCCGCTCCTGTCTGTGATGTAGTGTCAAGGTTATCCGCAGCCATGCTCTCCGAGCTGACAGTCCATTCTGCTGCAAACGTCGTCGAACTGTTCGTGCAGATGGTTGTCGTCTTGCAAACGTCCCCATCTGTTGTCTCTGGGATCGAGACGTGGCAGCACGATCCGCTACAGCCATGCGGATAAGATGCCTGTCATCTCGACTACTTGTGATACGAGGCCGTCGGGATCCAGCACGGCGTTCCGTATTACCCTCCTGAACCCACCGATTCCATATTCTGCTAACAGTCATTGGACCTCGACCAACGCGAGCAGCAATGTCGCGATAAAATAAACCGCAATCGTGACAGGCTACAATCCGACCTTTATCAAAGTCGGAAACGTGATGGTACGCATGTCTCCTCCTTACACGAGGCATCACAACAACGTTTCACCAGGCTACGCCGGTCAACTGCTATTTTTGTATGAGAAATCGGTTGTAAACTTTCCTCAGGTCAGCACGTTGTAGGTGTCGCCACCGGCGCCAACCTTGTGTGAACGCTCTGAATCATTTGCATATCACAGCATCTACTTCCTGTCGGTTAAATTTCGCGTCTGTAGCACGTCATCTTCGTGGTGTAGCAATTTTAATGGCCAGTAGTGTAGATCTTCTGATAAACGATTAAGAACATGTATAAAACAATGTGTTCCCTCGAAGAAAAGCGTCTATTGAAGCACAGTCAACACGGATTCAGAAAATATCGTTATCGTGAAACACATATAACTCTGTATTCACACGACGTAAGGATACAAATTGATTCTATTTTTCTAGCTATCCAGAATGCTTTTGACACCGTCCCTCAAAACCAACTTCTAGTCAAACTGTGTGTCTATGGATTATCGCCGTGCGGAATTAGCCGAGCGGTCTACGGCGCTGCAGTCATGGACTGTGCGGCTGGTCCCTGCGGAGGTTCGAGTCCTCCCTCGGGGATGGGTGTGTCCGTTTATCCTTAGGATAATTTAGGTTAAGTAGTGTGTAAGCTTAGGGACTGATGACCTTAGCAATTAAGTCCCATAAGATTTCACACACATATGAACATACATGGATTATCCTCTCAGTTGTGCGACTGAATTAGTGATTTCCTGTTAGAAAGGTCACAGTATTTAGTAATCGACGGTATATCGCCGAGAGAAACAGAAGTGACACTTGGCGCTCCCCGAGAAAGTGTTGTAGGCCCTCTGTTGTTCGTAATCAACATAATCGATTTAGGCGACACTCTGAGCAGCCCTCTTTAAGTGGGACGTAAGCAAAAGGGAAGAAAATTGTGAACATTTTTTTATTGAACCTTCATTTACTACACAGTATTGAAATTTCAATTCTTGAATATTACGTTCGAATTCCACTTCTACGCGGGATAAAAATGACAATTAACAAAAGCTTGCAGGGGGCCACGCACCTTTGTTGTTCTGTATTTCGTCATATTATTTATTCCTGTGGTGTTTTCTTCCAGTTTTATGCGGCCATAATGTGGGAATAATTCGGTGTTAAGCATATCCAGAACTCCTATAAAAGTGTATTCATGGAAAACTATGCCCCAAGACAACATTTGTTTAGCGTATAAGGCTTGTTTAGTTTTTAACTGTGCTAATCCTTGCAGACTATCGACTCCACAGAGGCTAGGCTTTGATCCAGGACCTTTCACGCCGTCTATATTGATGGAAACTGATAACAGGACAATTTATTCTGCTGACCTTATTGTTGTTCAATTTCAAAATCACCTTAACCTAAGGAAAGAAAAAAATGCTTGAGGATGAAGAGGAGAATGCATTTGGTTTGCTCTACTTCACTCAGATAAAGCAATGCCTGATGCTAACTAACACTGTCAAATCTGTGATTCAGGTTTTCCGAACTTATGTTTTGGCAACTGTTGTACCTTTTCCTCTCAACCCACTGACATTATAGCACTTAACTTCAGCACGCTGTTAGTCAGTACTGTAGTGAAACATTCTGTGGAAAGAATTACCATTTGCTACAGTAGGAAGCCATTTACGTAAGAGAAAGTCCTAAGATTTGGTGAATTTTTTTCACAGAAATTTAGAGAGCTTTAAAAAATATAGCAGAAGAAGATACCAAATTCTGTTCAACAGATATTTGTAATATTGGTATGTCAAACTCTCTAGAAAAATACGTTAATTTCCTTCTGACAAAATTTTCAAAAAAGAAACGTTTGTACTCACCTTGTCAAAAAAATTTCAACTGGTTATGATCGAAAACGTGTAACATCGACAAGCATGAAAAGATTTGTGCGTATCCATATGACATTCCTTAATAACTCTACCGAATTTAGTTACGTATTCTTGAAAACTTTGGACTTTATAACTGATTTTTTGAAAGTATTGCAAGTTCGCATACGCCCCCCCTAAATTTTTTTTTGCAGATGATGCTGTCACTTACCGTCTAAAAGTGCAAAATGACAGACAAGATATCTGTATGGTGCAAACAGTGGCAATTTTGTCTGAATAAGGGGAAGTGAGAGGTCATCCATATAAGTACGACAAGAAATGGCTTAAATTTTCTGTTACACAATAAATTACAGAAATCAAAAGCTTGTCAATTAAACTAAATACCAGGGATTTATGATTATAAAGAAGTTAAACTGGAACGATCATATAGTTAATGTTGTGGGGTAGGCAAACGAAAGACTTCGTTTTATTGGCAGGACACTTAAAAGATGCAACAGGTCTACTAAAGAGACTACCTACACCACGTTTGTTCGTCTCAGCTAGAGTATAATTGTGTGATATGCAATCCTTACCAGATAAGATTGAAAGGAGGATGTCGAAAAGTCCAAAGAAGAACAGCTCGTCTTCTATTATATCGAAATAGCGGAGAAAGTGTCACGGATATGATAAGTGAATTGGGGTGGCAATCATTAGAATATGTGTTTTTCGTTGCGGTGAGATCTTTTCACTAAATTTCAGTCACTAACATTCTCCTTTGGATGTGAAAATACATAGGGAGAAAGGATCATTGTAATAAAATAAGAGAAATCAGGGCTCGTACAGAAAGATTGGAGCCTTCATTTTACCCACGCGCTGGTACAGAGTGGAACGGTAGAAAAATAATCTGAAGGTATTTCGAAGTACCCTCTGCGAGTGTGAATTGCAGAGTAGTCATGTATGTAGATAAAGATGAAAACCAAGGAAATAAATTTACTGACAACGGTGTCAATACTTCTCGGAGAAACGTTTCTTTCATTAGGAGGAATTAACTGCGAATACACTTGATTATGAGTTTGAATCGCAATTTACTCTTTGATACTGTGGTGCACGTTATCGTTAATAATTTAGCACGACGCACGTTTTTCTCCGTGTGGGAGTAACTGGCTTAGTAACCTACAAGTCGTGCCTTGGGAAATTTGATCTAGTACTGAACCGATGCTGCAGTTCATACCAAAGATTTTCAACGGCTTCAGTCTAGGTCTCTGCACAGGCCAGCGCGTCAGCTACTTCGTACTATGGTGCAGCAGTTGACTGGAGCATAATCACTTTGGGACAGAAAATGTTCAATTACAAACGGCTGCCACAGATTAGGAAACAATTCATTGTTAAAGATACTTTTCTTTTGGTAAAAACCAGTACTAAGGGCCTAAACGAGAAAAAACGTCCCAGATTATCAAACCACCACCACCACCACCACCACCACCATCCCACCAACACTCGACTTCTCTGTCGCCTCACTACACTCAGACAGATACAGTTCGGCAGCCAGCCGCCGTGTCCATAACTCGCCCACTCGTATTCATACATGCTCGCCAGATTTTCAGGATCCTTTTGTACCGTAACATCTGAAGTAATTCGAGTCTCTCTTTCCCTCGTTTTTAAACGGGGAACGTTCTTCAGAAACTCCCTGTCACACGTAATAACAAGAAGTCTTTTGTTGAGGAGCTAGCTTTCATCGCTGTTGCCAATCTGTTTCTACGGTGTTCCTATCTCTCACATTATGCAGTAGGAAGGAACCGATGAGTATTTACTTAAACCTCTCATATAAAATCCGATACGGAATTGGCCACACACAACTCACAGGAGCAGTATCACCACAATCTCTGTTCGTTCGGCGCAAACATGTAGTATATTTTCGTGGGCGGGTGTCCTCGGCACATGCAAACCTCTGATAATGGCGGTCGATACCGCTGACTCACTGCAGCGTCGTGGGGCTGCTTTGTGGGAACTGTACTCCTACTTTGGTTTCCACCGTTTGGTGTTTGCCTACAAAATGGAGATTGTAATCGATATAGCTAGTTCATCAAAAAGCTCGCAACACAAAAAATAATTAATGTAGAAAGATGAAATTTCGGCAATGCATTATCTAGGTAACATATTTAGGTGATTAACATTGCAAGATTACACGTTAATGTAAACTCAAGATAAGGCATTGCAAATGTGAAATGCAGGTCCATTAACAATCGGTGTAACCGCCAGAAGGTTGAATGCAAGCATGCAAACGAGCGTAATTTGTGTCTTACAGGTCCCGGATGTTAGTTTGTGGGTTGGAGTTCCACGCCTGTTACACTTTGTAGGTCAATACAGGGACCGTTAATGTTGTTTGTGGATGACGCTGGAGTTGTCGTCCAATGATGTCCCATATGTGTTCGATAGGAGAGACATCTGGTGATCGAGTAGGCAAACACAACATGTCGGTTGTGTTACAACACCAGTATGTGGGCGAGTGTTCTCCTTTTGGAATACACCCCCTGGGATGCTGTTCATGAATGGCAACACAACAGGTCCAATCACCAGACTAACGTACAAATTTGCAGTCAGGGTGTGTGGGATAACCACGAGAGTGGTAATGCTGCCGTACGAAATCGCACCCCAGACCACAACCCCAGGTGTAGGTCCAGTGTGTCTAGCGACAGGTTGGTTGCAGGCCCTCAAATAGCCTCCTTTTAACCAACACACTGTCATCACTGGCACCTAGACAGAACCAACTTTCGCCGCGCGGGATTAGCCGAGCGATCTAGGGCGCTGCAGTCATGGATTGTGCGGCTGGTCCCGGGGGAGGTTCGAGTCCTCCCTCAGGCATGGTTGTGTGTGTTTGTCCTTAGGATAATTTAGGTTATGTAGGGTATAAGCTTAGCAGTTAAGTCCCATGAGATTTCACACACATTTTATTTTTGACGAACCAACTTTCATCATAAATCATACAGACCTCCACTCTGCCCTGCAATAAGCTCTCGCTTGACATCACTGAAGTCGCAAATAGTGATGGTTTGGGGCCAGTGGAATGCACACTAAAGGGCGCCTGGCTCGGAGCTGTCCTTGAAGTAACCGATTAGTACGAGTAACAGTTCGTTGTGTCACTGTGGTGCCAACTGCTTTTCAGGTTGCTGCTGCAGATGAAGTACGATGCGCTGGAGCCATACGCCTCATCTGTCGGTAGTATGACGTCGCCGTCCAGTGACGGTCTTCTTGTGACTGTACATTCCCGAGAATGCTAGCAATCACGTAGCTACATTCCTGCCAAGTCCTTCTGCACTGTCGCAGAAGTTTATCGTAGCCTCATTACACGACCTCGTTCAAACTCAGTTAGGTGTTTATAATGGCGTCTTTGTCAGCTTAAAGGCGTTCTTGATTCACATCAACTTACCATTTCCAACCTCAAAGATAACTAACGCTCACGACCGTTACAGAGTGTATTTAAAGCAAACCTAGTTACATCCTCACTTATGCGACTGGCGCGAAACTGCAATAGACATCAGATTTCAGATGTAAAAACAAACCTACCAACTTTCGATTATGTCGCACAACTCCTTTGTGGTGTTCCGATACTTTTTCGTCAGTGTACATCTTAAAAAGTCTTTATAAAGACTTAAAAATCTTTTGAAATAGAAGTTTTTTGTTGCGTTCAGTACATGTGCGGGCCGCATACAAAGTGCAGCTGATAGATCCTGTGTTGAGAGTTGTGTTATGCTCCTTCTTTCCCGTTTTCAAGAAATTTCTATTCTCGAGCTATTCCAGATCCCATGGTTACCATCTCTACCTTTTTAATATATTGGGAAACCGTTTCCCATATTGTGTTGGTTTCGATTCTATTTAAATACTTCTTCCAGAACAAGCGTTCATGAAATTTTGCCATACATGAGAAACAGCATGCTCGCCAAGGAATGGAGTCACATGCTTCTCAGCTATTGAGATCGGTGGGAAACGTAGGCCTTTTTTTTTGCTGGGGTTTGGATTCAAGTGATTAGTAGCGTGAGGTAGAGTGTGCTCAGAGCTGACACCCTGTTCTCTTTTACTTCTGAAAGCTCGAATCTTGCTCACTGATGGCAGACTATAGTCTCACGTCAAATAAAACAGCCTTCGGCGGCTGGCAGTGTCTTATGCGATTGTCAGGTTGATGAAGACCTCTCCCGTGTATCTTCCTTTGCTTAAATCCGTCCTTACAACCATTATAGCATAAAATAGAGCTTTGGATGACTTATAATCAAACAAGGGAGCAGGGCTAGAAAACATCCTACATGAGGAATAGTATACACAAGAAGAGAAAAGAAAATGAGGCCCTGCTAGAGAACCATCAGTTTCACCCTAGAAAAGATACAGATCGAAGTAAGGCAGTGGTTAGCACACTGTACTCGCATTCGAGAGGATGATAGTTGTGATCGCCGTCCGGCCATCCTCATTTAGGTTTTCCGTGTTTTCCATAAATCGCTCCAGGCAAATGCCGCCATACGAGTGGTGCATATTCCTTTTACAGGGTGGTCAGAAACTGTCTAAAGAGCTTTTAAGAGTGTTACAGGGTAGATTGTGAT
Source organism: Schistocerca americana (assembly GCF_021461395.2). Lineage (NCBI taxonomy): Eukaryota > Metazoa > Arthropoda > Insecta > Orthoptera > Acrididae > Schistocerca > Schistocerca americana. The sequence goes on along the minus strand of NC_060119.1, from coordinate 856,216,990 downwards.
GAGAAGTAACTGTTAAGAAAAAAATTCGATACGTAGCGCCCTTTTAGAGTTGATTAGGATTGGAGTTATCCAATCAGGGTGTTGCGCTCGCAAATTCAAGAGTTTCTTAAAACCGAACAAGAGAGCGATAAAAAAATTGGATATGGGGCGGTAGTAAGGATCGAACCGGTGCCAAAGGCTGAGCAGTCTCGCGCGCTATCGTTTACCCTATGAGAATAACTGAGACTAATTGCATCTGGCGGACCGCTTGAATTTGACGCGCACTACGGCCTGATTTGCTAACTTCAATGCGAATAAACTCGGAAAAGGCACAACCTATCGAATCTTTTTCTTATCAGCACAATCTACCCTGAAACGCTCTTACAATCTTCTAAGATTATTTATGACCACCCTGTACAGCCAGCAAACACACTGTCGTATTTCTTGGTAAACGTATGCAAAATATGTACTAGCGACCTTCCATCGAGACTAGTTCCAGGCTGAACAACGCCACACAGCTACGAGTTACTGAAAATCACAAGTTCGTCTAACACTGTTACTCAGTGTGTGGCGTATGGTGTCATCTGTTGTACTTTCTACTAGGACTTCCAGAAAGGGGAGGTCCTTATAAATGCTCGAAATACGATTGTTTTGGTGAATTTCGGAGCCATCTCCGTCGTGTAGATTTCCATTTATGTAGCTTTTAGTAGGTCCATCAAGGACCTACTACCGAGAAATCTTTAATTCTGACGGTTACTATAAATCGCCGACGAATGTGTCGCCACAGACTTCAAAGGGAACTCGATAAAATGCAGTGTAAAATCTTACTTCATCAAAACAGCAAGATGGAAATAAGTTTACAGCTTATTATCGATGTCTTAGAGCCAGAATTCTTATCGTACTGCAATGCTATCAGTCCACCACATTACTCGGAAGCATTGCAGAAGTAAATCGTATAAAACAGGTTATTAGTGTCAGGACAGACTATTGTATTCGCGTAGGTTTAGGACTGTGGCAACTTGGAAGCTGGTGACAGACTGTGTACAGGTACTCCATAAATTGTGACAAGCTCTGAGTTTTTTCACTCTGTCAAGATGAGTGTCTAAGTTGTCCGAACTAGAAGTCGTGGCATATTAATAATCGTTATGATAAGGTCAAGAAGAGTTGTGGTATATTATGTCTCAGATGAAACATATTTTGATAATTGTAACTTAGTAGTCAAAAAATACACAAGCACTTGTGTCGACAAACAGTCACTAGCTAGGTGAGGCAAATACACTTGTGGCCATTAAAATTGCTACACCAAGAAGAAATGCAGATGATAAACGGGTATTCATTGGACAAATATATTATACTAGAACTGATATGTGATTACATTTTCACGCAATTTGAGTGCATAGATCCTGAGAAATCAGTACCCAGAACAACCACCTCCGGCCGTAATAACGGCCTTGATACGCTTGGGCATTGAGTCAAACAGAGCTTGGATGGCATGTGCAGGTACAGCTGCCCATGCAGCTTCAACACGATACCACAGTTCATCAAGAGTAGTGACTGACGTATTGTGACGAGCCAGTTGCTCGGCCACCATTGACCAGACGTTTTCAATTGGTGAGAGAACTGGAGAATGTGCTGGCCAGGGCAGAAGTGGAACATTTTCTGTATCCAGAAAGGCCCGTACAGGACCTGCAACATGCGGTCGTGCATTATCCTGCTGAAATGTAGGGTTTTGCAGGGATCGAATGAAGGGTAGAGTCACGGGTCGTAACACATGTGAAATGTAACGTCTACTGTTCAAAGAGACGTCAATGCGAACAAGAGGTGACCGAGACGTGTAACCAATGGCACCCCATACCATCACGCCGAGTGATATGCCAGTAGGGCGATGACGAATACACGCTTCCAATGTGCGTTCATCGCGATGTCGCCAAACACGGATGCGACCATCATGATTCTGTAAACAGAAACTGGATTCATCCGAAAAAATGACGTTTTGCCATAGGTGCACCCAGGTTCGTCGTTGAGTACACCGTCGCAGGGGTTCCTGTCTGTGATGCAGCGTCAAGGTTAACCGCAGCTATGGTCTCAGAGTTGATAGTCCATGTTGCTGCAAACGTCGTCGAACTGTTCGTGCAGATGGTTGTTGTCTTGCAAATGTCCACATCTGCTGACTCAGGGATTGAGACGTTGCTGCACGATCTGTTACAGCCATGCGGATAAGATGCCTGTCATCTCGACTGCTTGTGATACGAGGCCATTGGGATCCAGCACGGCGTTCCGTATTACCCACCTGAACCCACCGATTCTATATTCTGCTAACAGTCGTTGGATCTCGACCAACGCCAGCAGCAATGTCGCGATACGATAAACCGCAATCACGACAGGCTACAATCCGACGTTTATCAAAGTCGGAAACGTGATGATGCGCATTTCTCTTCCTTGCGCGAGGCATCACAACAACGTTTCACCAGGCAGCGCCGGTCAACTGCTGTTTGTGTATGATAAATCGGTTGGAAACTTTCCTCATGTCAGCACGTTGTAGGTGTCGCCACCGGCGCCAGCCTTGTGTGAATGCTCTGAAAAGCTAATCATTTGCATATCACAGCATCTTCTTCCTGTCGGTTTAATTTCGCGTCTGTTGCACGTCATCTTCGTGGTGTAGCAATTTTAATGGCCAGTAGTGTACATTTGGAATTCAGATTATAAGAAGCTGTCACGTATTCCATTACAAATGCCAACGGTATGGTGCAGACGAAGGTACCTGAACTCAGTGCATGAAACGAAAACATCTTGTTACGTTACAATGGACGTAATTAGCGTAGTACGAAAAAGTTTCCGAGAACGTGCAGCCTGCAGAGTTTGCGCCGTCTTCTGTTGCAGCCCTGAAATCCCCCGCTCTCGAGAGTTGCTCCCCGGCAGAGAGGCAGGGCTCCGGACCGCAACCTGACAGGGAATAGCGGCAGAGGCGGCGGTGAGTGCTCCCAACTCACACACTTTAAACTATCTCATACCTCATTCTGAACCAAAATTTTCTTGTATTATGATAGAATGGTGCGGGAAAACTGTCTCACAACTGACGGGGCGATACTGAATCCTTGCTTATCTTTTCGATCTAGCCGGCATGTGCAACTGTTGCATCTGGAATCAAGGCCGCACGATATCGTTAGGAATTAGTCTACTTGGTCTCGTGGCACTTTTACATACGAGGGTAATCCCAAACTTAAGGTCTCCTATTTTTTTGTAAGTACATAGACCTGTTTATTTCCACAATGGTTTACATCAGTTTACAGCTTGAACATTTAGCTATTTTTCGACATAATCACCATTTCTGTTGATGCATTTTTGTAGACGCTATGGCAGTTTTTGTATGCCCATGTCATACCAGCTCGCCGCCATGCTGTTCAGAAGGTTATGAACCTCTTCTGTGTGATCTCAGATGAAAAGTGTTATGCCCAGGTTTCGTCACCCGTGACAGTTGAGTCCAGAAAGTTGTCCTGTTCGGCTGCAAGGCTGTGAAAAAATGCGTGAGAAGCATCAACTCGATACCGCATGTGATCCTCAGTCAGCATGCGTGCCACCCATCATGCTCACACCTTCCGGTAGTTCAATGTTTCCGTTAAAATTCTGTGAGCGGTGGTTCGGGAAACCTCAGGAACCAACGTGCAGAAATCATCCAGGGTGATCTGCCGATCTTCACGCATGCTTTGCTCAATCCTCAACACTGTCTCCTCAGAAATTGACGGTCTCCCGCTCCTTTGTCCGTCTTGAATTTCGGTCCGAATAGCTGCAAACTCTCTACACCACTTACGAACATTTTTGATATCAATGCACGACTCACCATACACTTCCGTCAATTCGCGATGGTATTCAATCGGTGCAGTGCCCCTTGCGTTCAAAAACCGAATAATTGAGCGCAAGTCGCACTTGGTCGTAACATCCAACGGGATCTCCAATCTCAACGGCTGTCAAGCCAAGACTGAGCGCTTCAGCGTGAAGCACTCTTCATAACAGTGTGACCAACTGCCACACAAACAGAGTTCTGTACTTATAAAGAAATAGGAAACCTTACTTTTGGGGTTACACTCGTATTAGAGAACCTTTCAGGACTCAAATTACAAACAGTTATTAGGTGCAGGTAAACACTGCCAGATGCTAACTTACGCTGCATCTCCATGATACTCCCATTCATGTCCAGCCACTCCAAAGCTTGGCGATATACCTGTATCACGTTATTAAGAATAAGATTAATACTGACTGCTGGTAACAGGCGAAATCAATTTCCCATGTCAAAGCGTAACTGCAGATCAAGGTCGAAATTTACGCAAGTAATACATATCTTAGAAGCTAGACTAAGGAAAGGCAAACCTACGTTTCTAGCATTTGTAGACTTAGAGAAATCCTTTGACAATGTTGACTGGAATACTCTCTTTCACATTCTGAAGGTGGTAGGGGTAAAATACAGGGATCGAAAGGCTATTTACAATTTGTACAGAAACCAGATGGCAGTTATAAGAGTCGAGGGACATGAAAGGGAAGCAGTGGTTGGGAAGGGAGTGAGACAGGGTTGTAGTCTATTCCCGATGTTACTCAATCTGTATATTGAGCAAGCAGTGAAGGAAACAAAAGAAAAATTCGGAGTAGGTATTAAAATCCATGGAGAAGAAATAAAAACTTTGAGGTTCGTCGATGACATTGTAATTCTGTCAGAGACAGCAAAGGACTTGGAAGAGCAGTTGAACGGAATGGACAGTGTCTTGAAAGGAGGATATAAGATGAACATCAACAAAAGCAAAACGAGGATAATGGAATGTAGTCGAATGAAGTCGGGTGATGCTGAAGGAATTAGATTAGGAAATGAGACACTTAAAGTAGTAAAGGAGTTTTGCTATTTGGGGAGCAAAATAACTGATGATGGTCGAAGTAGAGAGGATATAATATGTAGACTGGCAATGGCAAGGAAAGCGTTTCTGAAGAAGAGAAATTTGTTAACATCGAGTATTGATTTAAGTGTCAGGAAGTCGTTTCTGAAAGTACTTGTATGGAGTGTAGCCATGTATGGAAGTGAAACATGGACGATAACTAGTTTCGACAAGAAGAGAATAGAAGCTTTCGGAATGTGGTGCTACAGAAGAATGCTGAAGATTAGATGGGTGGATCATATAACTAATGTGGAGGTATTGAATAGGATTGGGGAGAAGAGAAGTTTGTGGCACAACGTGACTAGAAGAAGGGATCGGTTGGTAGGACATGTTCTGAGGCATCAAGGGATCACCAATTTAGTATCGGAGGGCAGCGTGGAGGGTAAAAATCGTAGAGGGAGACGAAGAGATGAATACACTAAACAGATACAGAAGGATGTAGGTTGCAGCCGGTACTGGGATATGAAGAAGCTTGCACAGGATAGAGTAGCATGGAGAGCTGCATCAAACCAGTCTCAGGACTGAAGACCACAACAACAACAACAACAACAACAACACATAAACACTGCAACATCGCAGCAATCTATGCAGTGGTGATAAAAATTGCGATCTCTTTCATTGCTTCACTGTTGCTGATGCGCTACCCCCTTCCGACTCCCCCCTTCCCTTCGATTGCGGCCACAGCTCTCACCCCAGAATCTATTAAAATCGTCAGTAGATAGAGGGGCGTTCAATAATTAATGTAACGCATTTTTTATCGGCAGATTTCGGTTCAAAAATTGCGCTCTTTTTTGTGGGACATTGTGAAAATTGTCGCTTCGGTTCCTTTACTTTCATGAAGTTCCCGTACGTAGCGACGCTACACATTACCTTGAAATTGCGCCTGTAACGGATGTGCGTTTCAAGCAGAGACATGTCATTGATACCGAGCGAGGTGGCGCAGTGGTTAGCAGACTGGACTCGCATTCGGGAGGACGACGGTTCAATCCCGCGCCCGGCCATCCTGATTTAGGTTTTCTGTGATTTCCCTAAATCGTTCCAGGCAAATGCCGGGATGGTTCCTTTGAAAGGTCACGGCCGACTTTCTTCCCCATCCTTCCCTAATCCCATGAGACGAATGAGCTTGCTGTTTGGTCTCTTCCCCCAAACAACCCCAATCCCAACCTGTCATTGAGTTTCTTTCCGCGGAAAACCAGAGCATAGCAAGTACTCACAGGCACTTGCCGAATATCTACGTAGACCTGGCAGTGAGCAAAAGCACAGTTAGTCGTTGGGCAAGACTTCTGACGTCATAGCAACAAAGTCGCGCAAATCTGTCCGGTGTCCCGCGTACCGGCCCGCCGCACACAGCTGGGACACTTGCAATGTTGGAACGTGCGGACACTCTCATTCGAGATGATCGACGGATCACAGTCAAATACATCGCTGCTCAGCTGGACGGCCCTGATGGTAGCGCTGACACACTCGTCCACCAATTGGGATACTCAAATGTGTGGCCTCGCTGGGTTCATCGCCGCCTAACTGAATACCGTAGAGAGCAACGAAGGGCCATCTGTGCGGAATTGCTTGCGCGATACGAGACTGGTCGTGACAATTTTTTGCAGAAATTTGTCACAGACCACGAAACGTGGGTTCATCTCTTTGAACCGGAAACAAAACGGCAATCCGTGGAGTGGCACCACATCACCTCACCTCTGAAGAAAAAGTTCGATGCCGCACCCTCAGCTGGTAAAATCATGGCGACGGTCTTCTTGGGCTCTGAAAGGGGTTATTCGTTTGATATCTTCCGCCATGGTGCAACTATAAACTCTGAAACTGTATTGTACTACCTTCGGGATACTGAAGAAACCACTTCAGCAGATTCGTCACCACAAAAATGCAAACGAATATCTTCTTCTCCTGACAAAGCAAGGCCTCGCAAAAGTCTGTGTACTCGTGAGGAGCTCACAAAACTTCATTGGACTGTTCTTCCTCATCCACCCTACAGCCCAGATCTCGCACCTTCCGAATTCCGTCTGTTTCGCTCAATGAAGGATGCAGTCCATGGGGAGCAGTACGTGGATGATGATGAGGAGGTTATTAACGTAGCAAGACGTTGGCTCTGACGTCGACCAGCAGAGCGATAGCATGCGGTCATAAAGGCGCTGCCAGTGAGGTGGCGAAAGACCGACGCATTTAACGGATGTTATGTTGAAAAAGAGGATTTTGTAGCCAGACGAGTGGGGAATAATAACGTGTGTTGGAATTCTGATTGAAACCAACCTGCATACAGAAAATAAGTGTTGCATTACTTATTAAACGGCCATCAATGCTGCAGGAAAAAATCCTGGGCTGAAGTCGTGCTGGTGGTTGTAACATGCAAGTCAGGACCAGCCATGGGGTGCCGAACTTCGCACGTGCAGCGTGGCGAACCGCGGGTGGGCCGAGGCCCGGCCTGGCACTCGGCTTTGTTCGGCACTTCACTGAAGTACCCGGCACAGCGCCACGTTTAAAAAAAAATGGCTCTGAGCACTATGGGACTTAACTGCTGTTGTCATCAGTCCCCTAGAACTTAGAACTAGTTAAACCTAACTAACCTAAGGACATCACACACATCCATGCCCGAGGCAGGATTCGAAACTGCGACCGTAGCGGTCACGCGGTTCCACAGTGGAGCGCCTAGAACCGCACACCCACTCCGGCCGGCACCACGTTTCATTTAGCATTGCGGCGCGGCATTTTCCGGTCGGTACAACTCTCCGACTTCGACAGAATCGTGTTGTTAGCGTTATTTAACCTTCGCTAGTTGTTTATGATGTGAAGGACATTCACAAGTCCAGTGCTCGTTTGCACAAAGAGAGGCAGTCTTGTGATCTATCTTTTCAATCCTTTAAAAAGAATGGGAATGACAGAGGGAGGGATGAGAATTCTCAGTTACACATTTGCTACTAAATGACATTACATTATCATACAGAAAGAATCTAAAAATTTCGTTGATAATCAAAGAGCAAGGAATTACAACGATCGACACACAGATTTAATTGTTCTGTACATGAAAAAACATTTTGTGCTAAATTTGAAGACCTGGAGCTGTTCAAGAATTTGATGGCGCGAACAGCAAAATTTTTGAAGTCGCTCGCATTATTTCGTGGTCAGTTGCAAAAGTTTTCAGTGGAACTGAACGAAGAGTATGGATACTTCATACATTAGTGCAAAGTATGTTGATCAAGATAAGGGGATTGCCTGGAACGACTTTTAGATTTAAAACTCACTATTGTTGAATTTATGAAGGACAAAGAAATGCAAGGACGAAACTCAGAACATTCGGAATGGAGTGTAGACTTCGCATTTTAAGTGTACTTGACTGCACACTGTATGCATATGACACTGCATGGTAATTTTTTTTCTTATTTGTTGCTGATTCATTTAAAAACGAAAATAGCGTTGCAGAAACGCACATTCACAGGAAGGCAGTCCAGTTTCATAAGCTCACTGGCTTTAAGGTAAACGTGAAGTTTAAAGACTTCATTGTGGTGTTGAAAGAATTACAGGGATAGTTTTACAAAGATTTTGGGGACACTGTCAGTCTTACATCTATTTCCGAGCTGTTTTTGTTGCAGATGTAACTGACTGACCAGCAAATTGACTCCAGCTTTGATGACAAATCTTTTTACTTTCAAACTGTCCAGGACGTCTACATTCCTTTCCTCAGATGGAGTTCCCAAGTCACCATAATGAGGTTGCAAACCTGCGACAATAATTCGATATACACATTTGGGTGCAAAACATCTTTCCGATTACGAAACTAAATAAGTCACGATTACGTGGCAACTTAAGTGGGAAAGTCAAAGTAAATGTCTGCGTCTGTCTGTATGTCGACAGTTTGTACCACATAAAATATCATGTCTTGAGAGTCCGAAAAATAATTAAATTTTGTTTTTTTTTGTGACCTCTGTTGGTGAGAGATGTGAAATATAAAACCAAGTAGTATGCAGTGAGACTATAGTGCTATTTAAATGCGGCGCGTTCGCTGTTGTCCCCTCTTCCCTCTCCTCGCGCTCAGGCAGCGTAGTGTGGCTGTAGGGGAAATGTGAAGCAATGCTAAGCGCTTTCGCACTCCTTTCCAGGCACAGCCCGAGAGCCGTAATCTTCTCCACTCCTGATTTAAGTGAGTAGGTAGCAACGCTACAGAATATAGTAATTTAGCCATTGATTCACTTGTCGTTGTTCATGTATGTGGTCTAGGTTCCATAGTGACTCAGCACGCTGTCATTTAGATCCTGTATGCCCGCAGGGAAATGCATGTGTAGGCATACACGCAAGTGTGAGTGTGAACAGAAGACATCGAGGCACTGGAAAAACAATTCTTAAATGTCACATTATGATCTGCATGTTTAATGTCACTTGTTTCATAGTATGGAGCTAGTGAACTTGTTGCTATCTCTCCTAGAAAACCAATGCATTCGATCGATACAGGCATTAATGTTTCTAAGAATACCAGAGATGGAGACAAGTGGCAAGTTCTGGAGTTAAGGTGTGGATACAGAGTTCGGTTCTGATGGGGTCATAGTTTGTTACTATCTTCACCCCTTCCACACCATTCAATGTAGCTTGTTGTCATCCCTATTCCTAATATGTCTCAGACGCATAGGATGTAAGTAATAATAAGAAAAAATGTACAAACTTATACAATAATAACAATAATAAATTGGTTTACATCAGTTCTTGACACGTCACTTTAGTAGGACTTCAAGTTTTCAATTTGTAGGTTTTCATGTGTTACGTAATTTATTTAAGAACTATAATGGCAACAAGTTCTCACATAATTCACAACTTCGCAATTTACACGATGTAAAGTAGACACGTGCTCCCACCATTATCAACACTTTCCACTTCAGTATGGCTGTGAGCACAGATATATACCATCGTGTAAATGGATGATGGCAGGGGGTGGACGCTGTTTCTTCAAGGAAGTCGGTGGTTGTGTTATTTTGTTTTTCATGGTGGTGGGTACTTGGCTTTCTGTTCTGCCTTGTTTTATGTGGTTTCCAGGCTCCTGCGGTGGCTCACAAAGCCACTCAGATTCGTTGTTGGTAGCAGGTAGTCAGGTACGGTCAGTCTGAGGCGGGTGCCGTTTCCTCGCTTGAATATTTACTGCTGCTTGTCAGGCTACATACACTCCTGGAAATGGAAAAAAGAACACATTGACACCGGTGTGTCAGACCCACCATACTTGCTCCGGACACTGCGAGAGGGCTGTACAAGCAATGATCACACGCACGGCACAGCGGACACACCAGGAACCGCGGTGTTGGCCGTCGAATGGCGCTAGCTGCGCAGCATTTGTGCACCGCCGCCGTCAGTGTCAGCCAGTTTGCCGTGGCATACGGAGCTCCATCGCAGTCTTTAACACTGGTAGCATGCCGCGACAGCGTGGACGTGAACCGTATGTGCAGTTGACGGACTTTGAGCGAGGGCGTATAGTGGGCATGCGGGAGGCCGGGTGGACGTACCGCCGAATTGCTCAACACGTGGGGCGTGAGGTCTCCACAGTACATCGATGTTGTCGCCAGTGGTCGGCGGAAGGTGCACGTGCCCGTCGACCTGGGACCGGGCCGCAGCGACGCACGGATGCACGCCAAGACCGTAGGATCCTACGCAGTGCTGTAGGGGACCGCACCGCCACTTCCCAGCAAATTAGGGACACTGTTGCTCCTGGGGTATCGGCGAGGACCATTCGCAACCGTCTCCATGAAGCTGGGCTACGGTCCCGCACACCGTTAGGCCGTCTTCCGCTCACGCCTCAACATCGTGCAGCCCGCCTCCAGTGGTGTCGCGACAGGCGTGAATGGAGGGACGAATGGAGACGTGTCGTCTTCAGCGATGAGAGTCGCTTCTGCCTTGGTGCCAATGATGGTCGTATGCGTGTTTGGCGCCGTGCAGGTGAGCGCCACAATCAGGACTGCATACGACCGAGGCACACAGGGCCAACACCCGGCATCATGGTGTGGGGAGCGATCTCCTACACTGGCCGTACACCACTGGTGATCGTCGAGGGGACACTGAATAGTGCACGGTACATCCAAACCGTCATCGAACCCATCGTTCTACCATTCCTAGACCGGCAAGGGAACTTGCTGTTCCAACAGGACAATGCACGTCCGCATGTATCCCGTGCCACCCAACGTGCTCTAGAAGGTGTAAGTCAACTACCCTGGCCAGCAAGATCTCCGGATCTGCCCCCCATTGAGCATGTTTGGGACTGGATGAAGCGTCGTCTCACGCGGTCTGCACGTCCAGCACGAACGCTGGTCCAACTGAGGCGCCAGGTGGAAATGGCGTGGCAAGCCGTTCCACAGGACTACATCCAGCATCTCTACGATCGTCTCCATGGGAGAATAGCAGCCTGCATTGCTGCGAAAGGTGGATATACACTGTACTAGTGCCGATATTGTGCATGCTCTGTTGCCTGTGTCTATGTGCCTGTGGTTCTGTCAGTGTGATCATGTGATGTATCTGACCCCAGGAATGTGTCAATAAAGTTTCCCCTTCCTGCGACAATGAATTCACGGTGTTCTTATTTCAATTTCCAGGAGTGTACGTGGCCACGTGGGCAGGCTCTCAGACAAGCAACTGGGTAGTGTCTTATGATAACAACAGCGTGTAATTATGTATAGTCCCTTCCCGCGTCCGAGTTGTTTAGTTTTCGTGGTAGTTACCTCAGAAATCTGGAAATGGATACGTGAGCTATATGATCAAAAGCATCTGGACATGTCATTGTAAGGCGGAGAGGATCCAACCGCTTAGAAGAGGGCGACAAGTAGTGTGTTGTGCGAAGAGAAACAGAAACTGCAGAATGGGTCAGCCAGGTGGGCTCAGTGACTATGGATGTGAACTAGTCACTGGATGTTACTTTAGTAACAATCCCTAAGGGAACTTTTAGCCCTTCTAAAGCTGCCCAAGTCGACTGCTGACGATGTAGTTGTGAAATGCAAATGTGAAGAAACAGCCACAATTAAATGAAGAACAGGCATACCTCATTTGCTGATAGAGAAGGACCGTCGAGTGTTCCACGAAATCAGCAGAAAGAATCACTTGTGAGTTCCAAATTACTATACCAGCAGTCCAGCTAGTAGCAGAATCACTGTGCAGAGAGTGCTAAAAATAATGGGGTACACTGGTAGAGAAGCTCCTCAAAGGCCACACATTTCAGTACTCCATGCTGAGTGGCACTTGAGGAACTGGATAGCAGATGAGTGGAAACAGAGACTTGGAGTGCTGAATCACGCTACACGCTACTGCAATTGGATGGAATGTTTTGGATTTGTCGAATACTTTGAAAACAATACCTGCCAAAATGTGTGGTGCCATCAGTGAAGCATGGAGGAGATGATGATGATGATGTATGGAGATGTTTTTCGTAGAGAGAATGTGGTTCTCTTACTGCCCTTAAGAAAACGCTAAAAATGGTAGAATATTAAAACAATATTATGAAAAGAAAAGTTGCTACTCACTGTATAGTGGAGACACTGAGTCTCAGATAGGCACAACTAAAAAACTCTCACAAATAAAGCTTTTGGCCACTAAGGCCTTCATCAAAAATTCTAATTTGCATTCTATGTGGACATGACAACCAACAAGCTGTCTGTCCACATGAATGGCGACTGACGAACTGTGGCCAAGGAACAAGTGGACCATCCTGTTGCTGAGCACACTGCTATACATGACAGCCTTCATTTCAATGACTGCTTCACAGCCTGTGCCATATGGATCCTTCCCACCAACACCAGCTTTTCTGAAATGCACAGGTGGGAACTTCCCCTGCAATACATCCTACGTACCTGTAACCTTCCTGGCCTCAACCTTTGTTATCCACTGTCCTCGCCCATCTTGCCCCCTCAATGTTCCCATTACAGCACTACACAGCCCTCATTCCACCATCGCACCCAGTCGTTTTACTTTGCTCCTTTTCCACTACCCCTCTCCCCACCGCTCCCCTTCTGTCTAACCTGCAGCACTTCACTGTCCGCCACCCCTACCCTACTATCCCTCCCCCTCCCTGCCCCAGCCTTCTCCACCCTAGCATATCTCCCCTCCCCACCCGAGCCTCCTCCTTACCCCCACCCTGTCGCCATTCCCACCACCCACTCGTGCTGCTGCTCATAGTGTGGTTTCAGTTGCCTGAGACTGCAGTTGTGTGTGTGAGTTGTGTTTGTGCGCGCGCATGTGTGTGTGTGTGTGTGTGCGTGTGTGTGTGTGTGTGTGTGTGTGTGATGTGTTTTTCATCTGTTTTTCATCTATTTCTGATGAAGACCTTACTGGGCGAAAGATTTATTTGTGGCAGTCTTTTTGTTGTACCTCTCTGTGACTCAGCATCTCCACTATATGGTGAGCACGAACATTCCTTTTCATAATATTATTACATTCCAACCTGGATCGTTTGAGGGATATTAAAACATTTATCAAGATTATGTACCACATACAGTAAAGGAAGTTGGGAGACGATGATTGATTGCATGAGTACGACAGTGCACCCTGCCATAAAGAAACGTTTGAGAGGATACGGTTTCTGAACATTGATATTCCTGAAATGGAGTGGCCTGCTCAGAGTCACGACCTGAATCCAGCGGAACAACTTTAGGATAGGTCAGAACGTCGACTTGGTTGAAGACCCAAGCGCCCAACATCGCTACCTTCTCTGGTTTCATCTCTAGAGGAAGAATGCGTTGCTGTCCCTCCACATAAGTTCAGATACCTCGTTTAAAGTGTCCCAGCAGAGTCCAAGGTGTAAGAAAGCCGGAGACTCGACACACCGGATACTCACTAATAGCTGTCCGGATCCTTTTCATCAGATGGTGTATACTGTAGTAACCTCCCCCCAAACACACCCACACACACACAGACACACACACACATTTGGATCTGTAAAACTGGTGAAGTTGCGGCACGGCGCAGCACAGCTGGAAGGGCAGTGAGTGCAGAGCGTCTCTGTAGGGTTTTTGTGTCTCCTCTCTTTGCAGCGGGCGGCGAGCGGCTGGTGGTGGCGGCGGCCTTCCGGGAGATCCACGAGCTGACGTGCGTGCGCTTCGTGCCGCGCACCGGGCACACCAGCTACGTGCACCTCCGCAAGGGCGCCGGGTGAGTACAGCCCAGTCGCTGCAAGCTTACCCATTCGTGGCTTGTCTAAGTACAGCGAAGAAAATTCCAGCTCTAACATAGTATCCGTTATTAAAGGCTAACGGCCACGGGGGTTAATTGTACATCTTCAGCAATTTTAGTGCAGTGAACTACAACAAAATGGCGTCTGAGGATGGAGGATTAATCCTCTGAAGCCAGCAGTATATAAAACAAAGGAGCTAGTAGCAATGGTGGAATTTTATGTACTGTGCAACACAGTATCTGTTGCACAGGCACACGATGAGCAACAATCATGGACCCCTACCAACTAGTCTACAGGGCCATCTGAAACTCAAGAAACCTTCTAAGGATCGATGCAAACAAATTTTGGTTATTCGTTTGACCACCTGATTATACGGTTCCCCACAGGTCGTTCTGAGCCAGTCTTGATTGATTGACTCACACACCATCACCAGGATGACGCTCAGAAAAAAATGACTTTTTCGAAAAGGATTGAACTCGCCGAGGATTAACGACTCTAGCCACCGACCAGCAAGATTTACAACCATCCGACTAATTCAGCCGGTGATCAATGAGGAATTCGTGTCAATGGTGTGGTTCCCTCAACTCGAACACGAGCATGCAAACTGCGTTTAACAGTCGATTCATCACAAAGTTCAGAAAAAAATACTCAAAGTCCAGCAGCGTAGTTTATCATAATTAATTACAACATAAAACTAAAGTTCTTTATCCTACGTAAATGACCGGTCGTTGTGGCCGAGCGGTTCTAGGCGCTTCAGTCTGGAACTGGGCGACCGCTACAGTCGCAGGTTGGAATCCTGCCTCGGGCATGGATGTGTGTGATGTCCTTAGGTTAGTTAGGTTTAAGTAGTTCTAAGTTCTAGGGGACTGATGACCTCAGATGTTAAGTCCCATAGTGGTCAGAGTCATTTGAACCATTTTGAACCTAAATGATCACTGTGAAAACACGCCAACAATTACTTCCCACGTGAGTCTCTGTTAACTGCAACACCATAGATAAAGTACTCAGCTACTTCGAGTCCCACAAATAAAGTTAAGCGCGCTGAAACTTAATTGTCGAAACCACCGTCAAATTCTCTAAAACCTGTGTAAAGTTAATTATGACCCTATGCTCACCCGCAACTATTCGAAGTCCAACGAAGCATTAAAGTAATCCCACAATTATTAAGGTCATTTTGCGACCTCCCGCTACAAAAACAATGCAATATTAACTCAGTTATTAGGTCAATTCATAAACATGCTTGCATCTCGTTTTTACAGTGTGAAAGAATAAAATGAAAACTACAAAAAACGTTTGGCGAGCTTGAAGGAAGAACATTCTTCTGCCCTCTAGACGTATGCACTTTTGTGCACGTGTTTTACTTGTTATTCACAGCTGCACAGCTATTTAATATAACTTTTATTGATTGTCATTAAAAAATTCGCTTAAAGTATATCTAACAGTTAACTGTAGGTAACCATAATCTGGGATCATTTGGTGAGAAACTAAGTGACTGACGCTGCCTTCATACTATCTGTAACTGTCGAGGATTTGTGGTTGTGGCACATACGCGTATCTATCTTTTATAATAACGTCTGTAACTTTTGATATCAGGTTACATTTGATACTTTCAGCCTTTATTTGATACTTCATTTGATGTGACCGCTCTAATGGTGTAATTTTTATCAGGGGACCCGTGTGAAACTTTCGCACTTTTATAGTAGTAAATCATGACAGTATTTTGAATAAGTATAGTCATTGGGATAAGGATAGTTGGCGACAGTGAGAAATATGTTTCTCGTTCCGGAAAGTATATTCGTTTAGAAAAGTCAGCTTGTACGACAGTCAGAGATAACTGACCACCGCAATCGTCACTGTTATTATCTGAGACATACTGTATGATAAGTACTTCAAAACGAAGGAAATGGTATTTGTAAAAGATAATATGAAAAAGGTGTGTGTTATACGTGATTAATAAGTTAGCTTCGTAAAATATTGGTATGAAGATGGGCATCCATGATGGCCTTTTGCCTATGACGGTTAAAAGCTCTTTTGTGTTAAAATTTTTCACAAATAGTAAGTTTTAGCGCAAAACCGTACGCAACGGCGAAGTTGATTAAAAAGCCTAACGATTTCTCATTAAGCCCTGTACGATTAGTATATAGTGAAAACAGCGGATGTTGATATATGATGAATTTCTGTTGCCCACGCTGTCTTAATATTTATCGCAGAATTTTGCCTAAAGTTGCAATGGACACGTCTACTCGCTGTAATTTTTATGGCCTATTTGGTTTTACTACGTCATTTTTGAACGGTTTGTGACATAGATTTCAGAAACGTGCATTAAGCATCTTATATTTCGTTCGCCGTAAGCGCCATTGTGTCTTCCTCTCCTCACGCATGCCTGCCTGGAGCCGCCCTTCACTCCGCTTACCTGGGCCACCTTGCTCTCTTCGGCCTCTGCGCTGACAATAATTACCCTTGTGCCAGCTCTCGCTAGGCGAGACGAATCCTCGTAGTGTCATAGTCTAATATGTTATTTTGGTTCCGAGGCTGAAGAATTCCTTAATTTCGTCCTGCACATGGTCCCCAATTTTGGTGTGAAGTTTGTCGTTAGTTTCATCTCTGCTACCACTTAATATTTTCGTCTTTCTTCGGTTTAGTCTCAGTCTATATTCTGAACACTGTGGACTGTTGAATCTATTCGACAAGAGCTACAATTCTACCTCCCTTGAACAATGGATAGTAATGCTATCACTGAATCTTACCATTAACACTCTTTCGTCCTTAAGTACATCTAAATATACAGAGATACTCCGGAAGCGACCGTGTGGTGCGTGGCGGAGGTTACTCTCTACCACTACTAGTCATTTACTTTCCTGTTCCACTCACAAACAGAGCGAGGGATAAACGACTGTCGATATGCCTCTTTACGAGCCTTACTTTGTCGTATATTATCTTTGTTGTATGTTGGCGACAAAAGGATCGTTCGTCATTCCTCTGAAAATGACGTTTCTCTAAATTTTCTCAATAGTGTTTCGCGAAAAGAATGTCGACTTCCCTCCAGAGCTTCCCATTTGAGTTCCCGAAGCATCTTCGTTACACTTACGAGTTGTTCGAACCCGTCGGTAAGAAATCTAGCAGCCCGCCTCTGAATTGCTTCGACGTCTTCCCTCCATCCGACCTGGTACGGATCCCAATCACTGGAGCACTACTGAAGAACATGTCGCGACAGAATCCTATATGCTGTCTCCTTTACAAGCGGACTACACTATCCTATAATTCTCCCAATAAATCGAAGCCGACCATTCGCCTTCCGTACCAAAGTTCTCACATGATCGTTCCATTTCATATCGCTTTGCAACGCTACGCCCAGATATTTAAATGACTTGACTGTGTCAAGCAGGACACTAGTACTACTATATCCGAACTTCACAGGTTTGTTCTTCCTGCTCATCCGCATTAACTGACATTTTTCTACATTGAGAGCTAGCTACCATTCATCAGAACAACTAGAGGTTTTGTCTAAGTCATCTAGTGTCTTCCTGCAGTCACTCAACTTCGACACCTTACCGTACACCACAACATCAACAGAAAACAACCCACCCCGTCCGGCAAATCATTTACGTATGTAGAGAACAACAGTGGTCCTACCACACTTCCCTGGAGCGCTCCTGACGAAACCCTTGTTTCTGATGAGTACTCGCCTTTGAAGACAACATATTGGATTCTATTACTTAAGAAGTCTTCGAGCCACTCACGTACCTGTGAACTTTATCGAATAAGTACCTTCGCGAACAGTCTGCAATCGGGCACCGTGCCAAATGCTTTCCGGAAGTCTAGAAATATAGAATCTGTCTATTACCCTTCGTCCTTAGTTCACGGTATATCATGTGAGAAAAGGGCAAGCTGAGTTTCGCACGAGCGATGCTTTCTAAAACCATGCTGATTCGTGGACATAAGCTTCTCCGTCTCAAGAAAGTATATTACGAGGCCTGTTCAGAAAGTAAGCTCCGATTGATTGCCAAATTGAAACCACAGTGAACATCAGAAATGTTTTACTTGTAACAATTAGCTACACCTTTCAGCTACTTCTCTACGTAGTCGCCGTTCTGACTTAGACTTTTGTCATAGCGTTGTACCAACTTTTCAATAGCCTCACCATAGAAGGCAGCCGCCAGTGCTTTCCGCCGATTCTCCACGCTGGCCTACACCTCGTTGTCTGTGTCAAAATGTTGTCTTCAAAGACAGCGGTTCATGTGACCAGAGATGAAACTCAGGGGGAGACAATTGCGGACTGTATTGTGGGTAATCTAACATTTCCATTTGAAAACGATGCAGGAGCATCTTCATTGCCCCTGCAGAATGCGGCTGAGAATTGTCGTGAAGACGAAACAGCACGACAGTTATGTAATGTTAGCTGCATAGCTTCAGGCGAAATTTCTCACCAGGCCCTCGTACTTGGCGGCAGACACTATTTTCTAGACAACTTTACGCACTCACTGCGAGCTCAGAAATGAGAAGAGCGACGTGATGCTAACTGGGGTTATACTAGAGACACTACCCAACACATTTGTGCAAAGCTTTATCGGATTTTCATAGTCGTTTCCATTTCGCGACCGATCGGAGCTTACTTTCTGAACGCCCCTCGTATATCCGGACTGAGAATACGTTCACGGATTCTGCAGCAAATTAAGATAGGGATATTGGTCTGTAATTTTGCGGGTCTATTCGTTTACCCTTGTTATATACTGAAGTCACCTGCACTTTTTTCCAGTCGCTTGGGACTTCGTGCATGGCGAGCGATTCACGATAAATGCAAGCTAGGTAAGGGGCCTATGCCGCCGAGTTCTCTCTGTAAAACAGAGAGTGCTCCATCTTGACCTGGTGATTTTCTGTAACTCCGCTTCTGAACCTTTCTTTAATTTATGGTTTGGTCTGCGAAACGCAGGTTGAGTAGTAGAGGAGACATGGTAAGACTTGATTACAGGTTTAAGAGGCGGAAACTGCCAGCAGCGCTACGGCAAGTAACTCTGGTCTCTGTGCGCTGTGGCAGGTGCAGCAGCCTGATCGGGCGCGTGGGCGGCGAGCAGACGGTGAGCCTGGGTCCCGGCTGCGTGTACAAGGGCGTCGTACAGCACGAGCTGATGCACGCCCTCGGCTTCTGGCACGAGCACAGCCGCGCAGACCGCGACGCCTACGTCACCGTGCTGCTGCGCAACGTCGTCCCAGGTAGGGATGGCAGTTACTGCTGAAATAACCGGTTTTGGACTATATCGGGTTTTTCAACACCAGTTTCTTTTGAGCTAAACTCCGTTCTAACAGGCGTTGAAGGCCCAACGGTACCATCCGATCGCCGTGTCATCCTCAGACCATAGGCGTCACTGGATGCGGATATGGAGGAGCATGTGGTCAGCACACCGCTCTCCCGGCCGTCTTCAGTTTTAGCGACCGGCGCCGCTGCTTCTCAGTCAAGTAGCTCTTCGATTGGCCTCACAAGGGCTGAGTGGACCCCGCTTGCCAACATTGCTCGGACGGTGGCCTATCCAAGTCAAGTGCTAGACAGCACTTAACTTCGGTGATCTGACGGGTACCGGTGTTACCAATGTGACAAGGTCGTATGTAACGCGAAGGAACTACGCTGCTGGCCACTAAAATTGCTACACCGAGAGAAATGAAGTTGATAAACGGGTAATCATTGGACAAATATATTAGACTAGAACTGACATTTGATTACATTTTCACGCAATTTGGGTGCATAGATCCTGAGAAATCAGTACCCAGAACAACCACCTCTGACCGTAATAAAGTCCTTGATACGCCTGGGCATTCAGTCCAACAGAGCTTGGATGGTGTGTACAGGTACAACTGCCCATGGAGCTTCAACACGATACCACAGTTCATCAAGAGTAGTGACTGGCGTATTGTGACGAGCCAGTTGCTCGACTACCATTGACCAGACGTTTTCGATTGGTGAGAGATCTGGAGATTGGGCTGGCCAGGGCAGCAGTCGAACATTTTCTGTATCCAGAAAGGCCCGTACTTGACCTGCAACATGCAGTTGTGCATTATCCTGCTGATATGTAGGGTTTCGCAGGGATCGAATGAAGGGTAGAGTCATGGATCGTAACACATCTGAAATGTAACGTCTACTGTTCAAAGTGCCGTCAATTTCGAACAAGAGATGATCCAGACCTGTAACCAATGGCACCCCATACCATCGCCAGTATGGCGATGACGAATACACGCTTCCAATGTGCGTTCACCGCGATGTCGCCAAACAGGGATGCGACACTCATGATTCTGTAAACAGAACCTGGATTCATCCAAAAAAAAAATTGACGTTTTGCCATTCGTGCACCCAAGTTCGTCGTTGAGTACACCATCGCTGGCGCTCCTGTCTGTGATGCAGCGTCAAGCGTAAAAGCAGCCATGGTCTCCGAGCTGATAGTCCATGCTGCTGCAAACGTCGTCGAACTGTTCGTGCAGATGGTTGTTGTCTTGCAAACGTCCCCATCTGTTGACTCAGGGATCGAGACGTGGCTGCACGATCCGTTTCAGCCATGCGGATAAGATGCCTGTCATCTCGGCTGCTAGTGATACGAGGCCGTTGGGATCCAGCACGGCGTTCCGTCTTACCCTCCTGGACCCACCGATTCCATATTCTGCTAACAGTCATTGGATCTCGACCAACGCCAGCAGCAATGTCGCGATACGATAAACCGCAATCGCAATAGGCTGCAATCCAACCTTTATCAAAGTCGGAAACATGATGGTACGCATTTCTCCTCCTTACTCGAGGCATCACAACAACGTTTCACCAGGCAACGCCGGTCATCTGCTGTTTGTGTACGAGAAATCGGTTGGAAACTTTCCTCAATTCAGCACGTTGTAGGTGTCACCACTGGCGCCAACCTTGTGTGAATGCTCCTAAAAGCTAATCATTTGCATATCACAGCATCTTCTTCCTGTCGGTTAAATTTCGCGTCTGTTGTACGTCTCCGTGGTGTAGCAATTTTAATAGCCAGTAGTATAAGTTTTCTCTTCGTATTATGTCACAAGTTTGTTGTGGGTCCTTCTGTTTCTAACCTTTTAAAGCGAATCGAGCATTGTGCTTCACTCATACTGCACTTTGTAAAATATTTGCAGTGAAGGGGTGGTCACGTTCTGTAATACATCTGATGTCTGATGACGACAATGAGAAACTAACATATAGACTAGAGAGGGCTAGTCTTCCACACTGCATGTAGACGCCCAACATCTAATAGGCCACGCCACATGTTAACACGTATGTAATTGTCTAAGAAGTGCTCTGTCAGTTCTTATGCCATTTGTTTGTTGCTCGTTTCGGTCATCATTCTTATTAAAATAGCACTGAAAAACACCGGTTATTCAGAACTAAAATACCGTTATCGGTTTTAACTGGTCGCTTCTTTTCCATTCCTAGTCCCATGCCGTCGGGGCATTTGAAGCGTGCGACTCTTCACAATACACTACACGCTACCAGTCAGTGTTCAGTTTCTGCGTTGTCTGGCCAAATGAAGATGTGCAGCTTTATGTACCTACTGTCTCTCTCTCTCTCTCTCTCTCTCTCTCTCTCTCTCTCTCTCTCTCTCTCTCTCTCTCTCCGTCACACACACACACGCCGGCCGAAGTGGCCGTGCGGTTAAAGGCGCTGCAGCCTGGAACCGCAAGACCGCTACGGTCGCAGGTTCGAATCCTGCCTCGGGCATGGATGTTTGTGATGTCCTTAGGTTAGTTAGGTTTAACTAGTTCTAAGTTCTAGGGGACTAATGACCTCAGCAGTTGAGTCCCATAGTGCTCAGAGCCATTTGAACCATTTTGAACACACACACACACACACACACACACACACACACACACACACACACACACACACACACATAAACGCATGAATACCACCCACCCACGCAAATCCTACACAGAGACCTACGTAAGGAACAGAAGTCGTAAGAATTCGAACTACAAACGCAGGAATTTGCTAACAAGGTACACAGAGCACACGAGAGCTCTAAAGAGTGACATCACACATTCCACTTTCTCAGGGCACTTAATAACTGTAAACCACCACCCAATTATTCAATATTTTCAAAATTCGCTCACGATACAGCTTGCCAACATTAAGATGGAGTAATATATTAATTATGACCAATCTGAAAAGGTATAATTACTGGATATAAAGTCCGCTTTTTATGCATAACACAGTTTCTTCATGTGACCGAAACATGTTTCACCACATCTGTGCCATCGTCTGTTGGTTTTCTTTACTGAAATCCGTTTTCCCTTTTGAAATATGTTCACATTTCACAGATTTAAATAAAGAAAACCCACTGACAGTTCGCAGTAATGGTGTGTTGGATGATACGCCAGAACTTCGATACATAGGCGCTTCATTTTCGACATTTTAGTTACCTGACCATAATTATGCATTTATAAACCTTTTCCAGTGTTCATTATGCCTGACATCTTTTTACTTATTTTGACTTCAGACGCTAATTTATACTTGGATATAATCTCCAGAGCTGTGTGTACTGCTTCGCTTCGGATCAAGAAGCCTATGAGGTCTGCATACGCATTACACACAATTTTTCCGTTTCATATGTAATCCTTGTAATTTTTCTGATATAGTGGTGAGCAACGATTCGACAGTAACGGCGACAAGTGCCGTGGAGATCGAGCATCCCTGTCGCGTGGAGTCGTTTCTCTTTATCTCTGAGTTAGTTGTCCATTGACTATTATTTGGCTATACCACTACATAAAATATGATACTGGTTAATCGGCACGGCAGACACAACGTGCGAAGATGGTGATAAGCAAAAATTTCTCTATCAAACGCTTGCTCTAACTCGGGGAAGACCATTGCGCACTTCATTTGAAAAGGTTCTAAGGTTGATGTTATATCTCCGTATTCACAAATATTATGGAGGATTTTCTTGTCTCTTCCGAAGTTCGTTTGGTACCGCCCAGGCTGTTGTGTCCATCGCCGTTTGCAGCCTTTTCACTAAGAGCTGCACCATAATTTTGTAGTCGCCATTCAAGAGGCTCATTGCCTTTAGACTCCCAACTGTTTTTTCCTCTCTTTTTTTCGGTACTGAGACTATCATTTTCTCTAAGAGCACAGTCGGGATTCCACTGTTTACATTTATTATCTCATTACACGTGCACAGCAGTTAAGTGTTTGTGTTTTGGACTTTGTAAGATAGCGTCTTCGACCTCGTCCTCATCAATTTCCATAGTGAAGTTTTCTATTTCTTCGGCACCGAATGCTCTTCGTTCGTTGCTTGTTAGTACCTACTGAGCATCTTCATCAGAGAATTGTCTGGTCTTTGGTACTATGAGTTGGTTGAATATGGCTGTCCCAATTTCGTCTTGTGTCGTGAGCATTTTCCCATCGTTTAGTTTAATTTTAGTGAATATTACCGCATTTGTTCTTTTAGTCTGTCGTAACAAATGGTGTATCGACATTTAATCTTTGTCTGTCTTGCCCGCGCTCTAGATCTTATTTTGTTGCCTTTTGTTTGTTGCCACTTCAGTGTTATTAGTTTTACTATAATTTGTTTTATCATCGCATAATTTCCTATTATTTGTTCTTCTGAAAGGTGCAGATCTCTGAGGCAATTATAATAGAATTCCGTCGTCTTTCTAAGCCACATACTTTTATCTCTTGAATAACACATGATAATCCAAGTTGTGTGTCATACCTCAATTCCTAAGTATCAGTCAACTGTAGTTCGCGGATTAGACCGTCTAATTACGTCGATTTGTTAAGGTTGGGTGTTTGGTCCCTAAGACTGAATACCCGGTTAAACTCTCCTGCGAGGATAATTTTTTCTTGAATTCTGCGCATTTTTTAAGGCTCAGTGTTTGGTCCTTACGACTGAGTTGCTGTTACTGTGGTCTTCAGTCCCAAGACTGATTTGGTGCAGCTCTCCGTGCCGCTCTATCGCTTACGAACCTCTTCATCTCTAAATAACTCTTGCAACCTACGTCCTTCACAATGTTATTATTGTACTTTCCTCTTGGTCTCCCACTACGATTTTTATCCCCTTCAATACTAAACAGATGATCCAGTGATGCCTCAGAATGTGTCCTATCAAATCCCTTCTTTTGACCAGGTTGTGACACTAATTTCATGTCTCCCCAATTCTGTTCAGTACCTCCTCATTAGTTTCGTGATCGGCTCACCTAATCTTCTACAGTCTTCTGTAACACCACGTTTCGAAAGCGTATATTCTCCTTTTGTCTAAACTGTTTATCCTCCATGTTTCATTTCCACACATGGCTACACTCCAGACAAAAATCTTCAGAAGAGACGTCCTTACACTTGAATCTATATTCGATGTTAACAAATATCTTTTCTTGAGAAACTCTTTTCTTGCCATTGCCAGTCTACATTTTATATACTCTCTACTTCGGCGTTCATTGTTTTGCTGCCCAAGCAGCAAAAGTCATCCACTACTTTAAATGTCTCATTTCCTAATCTAATTCCTTCCAATCCATATGTGGCATACAGCAAACCAGTGCTTAACAGTATTGGTTAAAAACAGTCTTGGTTGCAATTTTAGTTTTTTTTATTTTCCAACGACGCGTTTCGCCTTATTTAGGCATCTTCAGGTTATCTTTTCAGGTGGA
The DNA here is from genome assembly GCF_021461395.2 of Schistocerca americana. Lineage (NCBI taxonomy): Eukaryota > Metazoa > Arthropoda > Insecta > Orthoptera > Acrididae > Schistocerca > Schistocerca americana. Next base: position 856,192,321 of record NC_060119.1, on the reverse strand, counting down.
TGCGAGTGACACCAAGATCTGCATAACGCGTTCCCGTTCACAGGAGCGAGTAACAGAATAAAATGGGGGCTCAGGTAGTAAGCATAATACACCACAGCGTCGTGTGCTAGTACCATAAATAAAATTAAAAAAGCTAAAAAACTAAAATTGCAACCAAGACTGTTTTTAACCAGTACAATAATCTAATTCCCTTAGTATCTCCTGACTCAATTAGCCTACATAGCATTACCCTTGTTTTGCTTTTTTTTATGTTCATCTTACATCCTCTTCTCAAGACTGTCCATCCGTTCAACTGCTTTTCCAAGTCTTTTACTGCCTCCGACAGAATTACAATGTCATCGGCAAACCTCAAAGTTTTTGTTTCTTCTCCCTGAACTTTAATTCCCATCCCAAATTTTTCTTTGACTTCCTTTACTGCTTGTGCAGTGTACAAATTGAATAACATTGGGGGTAGGCTACAATCCTGTCTCACATCCTTCTCAACCGTTGCTTCCCTTTTATGCCCCCCTACTCTCTTAACTGCCGTCTTGTTTCTGCACAGGTTGTAAACAGTCTTTCGCTCCATGTATTTTGCCCCTTCCATCTTCAGAATTTCAAAGAAAGTATTTCAATCAACATATTCAAAACTATAAGTCTGAAAATGCTAAAACGTAGGTCTGTCATTCCTTAATATACCTTCTAAGATAAATCGTATGCTCAGTATTGCCTCGCATGTTCATATATTTCTCCGGAATCCAAACTGATCTTCCTCGAGTTTGGCTTCTACCAGTTTTTCCATTCTCCTGTAAGGAATTCGTGCTAGTATTCTGCAACCATGTCTTACTAAACTGATAGTTCGGTAATTTTCGCACCTGCCAGAAATTGCTTTCTTTGGAATTGTACTACATTCTACATCTACATCTACATCTATACTCCGCGAGCCACCTTACGGTGTGTGGCGGAGGGTACTTATTGTACCACTATCTGATCCCCCCTTCCCTGTTCCATTCACGAATTGTGCGTGGGAAGAACGACTGCTTGTAAGTCTCCGTATTTGCTCTAATTTCTCGGATCTTTTCGTTGTGATCATTACGCGAGATATATGTGGGCGGTAGTAATATGTTGCCCATCTCTTCCCGGAATGTGCTCTCTCGTAATTTCGATAATAAACCTCTCCGTACTGCGTAACGCCTTTCTTGAAGTGTCCGCCACTGGAGCTTGTTCAGCATCTCCGTAACGCTCTCGCGCTGACTAAATGTCCCCATGACGAATCGCGCTGCTTTTCGCTGGATCATGTCTATCTCTTCTATTAATCCAACCTGGTAAGGGTCCCATACTGATGAGCAATACTCAAGAATCGGACGAACAAGCGTTTTGTAAGCTACTTCTTTCGTCGATGAGTCACATTTTCTTAGAATTCTTCCTATGAATCTCAACCTGGCGCCTGCTTTTCCCACTATTTGTTTTATGTGATCATTCCACTTCAGATCGCTCCGGATAGTAACTCCTAAGTATTTTACGGTCGTTACCGCTTCCAATGATTTACCACCTATGGCATAATCGTACTGGAATGGATTTCTGCCCCTATGTATGCGCATTATATTACATTTATCTACGTTTAGGGAAAGCTGCCAGCTGTCGCACCATGCATTAATCCTCTGCAGGTCCTCCTGGAGTACGTACGAGTCTTCTGATGTTGCTACTTTCTTGTAGACAACCGTGTCATCTGCAAATAGCCTCACGGAGCTACCGATGTTGTCAACTAAGTCATTTATGTATATTGTAAACAATAAAGGTCCTATCACGCTTCCCTGCGGTACTCCCGAAATTACCTCTACATCTGCAGATTTTGAACCGTTAAGAATGACATGTTGTGTTCTTTCTTCTAGGAAATCCTGAATCCAATCACAAACCTGGTCCGATATTCCGTAAGCTCGTATTTTTTTCACTAAACGTAAGTGCGGAACCGTATCAAATGCCTTCCTGAAGTCCAGGAATACGGCATCAATCTGCTCGCCAGTGTCTACGGCACTGTGAATTTCTTGGGCAAATAGGGCGAGCTGAGTTTCACATGATCTCTGTTTGCGGAATCCATGTTGGTTATGATGAAGGAGATTTGTATTATCTAAGAACGTCATAATACGAGAACACAAAACATGTTCCATTATTCTACAACAGATTGACGTAAGCGAAATAGGCCTATAATTATTCGCATCTGATTTATGACCCTTCTTGAAAATGGGAACGACCTGCGCTTTCTTCCAGTCGCTAGGTACTTTACGTTCTTCCAGCGATCTACGATAAATTGCTGATAGAAAGGGGGGAAGTTCTTTAGCATAATCACTGTAGAATCTTAAGGGTATCTCGTCTCGTCCGGATGCTTTTCCGCTACTAAGTGATAGCAGTTGTTTTTCAATTCCGATATCGTTTATTTCAATATTTTCCATTTTGGCGTCCGTGCGACGGCTGAAGTCAGGGACCGTGTTACGATTTTCCGCAGTGAAACAGTTTCGGAACACTGAATTCAGTATTTCTGCCTTTCTTCGGTCGTCCTCTGTTTCGGTGCCATCGTGGTCAACGAGTGACTGAATAGGGGATTTAGATCCGCTTACCGATTTTACATATGACCAAAACTTTTTAGGGTTCTTGTTTAGATTGTTTGCCAATGTTTTATGTTCGAATTCGTTGAATGCTTCTCTCATTGCTCTCTTTACGCTCTTTTTCGCTTCGTTCAGCTTTTCCTTAACAGCTATGATTCGACTACTCTTAAACCTATGATGAAGCTTTCTTTGTTTCCGTAGTACCTTTCGTACATGATTGTTATACCACGGTGGATCTTTCCCCTCGCTTTGGACCTTAGTCGGTACGAACTTATCTAAGGCGTACTGGACGATGTTTCTGAATTTTTTCCATTTTTGTTCCACATCCTCTTCCTCAGAAATGAACGTTTGATGGTGGTCACTCAGATATTCTGCGATTTGTGCCCTATCACTCTTGTTAAGCAAATATATTTTCCTTCCTTTCTTGGCATTTCTTATTACACTTGTAGTCATTGATGCAACCACTGACTTATGATCACTGATACCCTCTTCTACATTCACGGAGTCGAAAAGTTCCGGTCTATTTGTTGCTATGAGGTCTAAAACGTTAGCTTCACGAGTTGGCTCTCTAACTATCTGCTCGAAGTAATTCTCGGACAAGGCAGTCAGGATAATGTCACAAGAGTCTCTGTCCCTGGCTCCAGTTCTGATTGTGTGACTATCCCATTCTATACCTGGTAGATTGAAGTCTCCCCCTATTACAATAGTATGATCACGAAACTTCTTCACGACGTTCTGCAGGTTCTCTCTGAGGCGCTCAACTACTACGGTTGCTGATGCAGGTGGTCTATAGAAGCATCCGACTATCATATCTGACCCACCTTTGATACTTAACTTAACCCAGATTATTTCACATTCGCATTCGCTAATAACTTCACTGGATATTATTGAATTCTTTACTGCTATAAATACTCCTCCACCATTGGCGTTTATCCTATCCTTGCGGTATATATTCCATTCTGTGTCTAGGATTTCGTTACTGTTCACTTCCGGTTTTAACCAACTTTCCGTTCCTAATACTATATGCGCACTATTTCCTTCAATAAGAGATACTAATTCAGGAACCTTGCCCTGGATACTCCTGCAGTTTACCAATATTACGTTGACTTTTCCTGTTTTTGGTCTCTGAGGACGGACGTTCTTTATCAACGATGATAATGTCCTCTCTGGTAAGCCGTCAGGTATTTTATCGTTTCGCCCAAGGGGGGGTCCCTCTAACCTAAAAAACCCCCGTGTGCACGCCACACGTACTCTGCTACCCTAGTAGCTGCTTCCGGTGTGTAGTGCACGCCTGACCTGTCTAGGGGGGCCCTACAGTTCTCCACCCAATAACGGAGGTCGATGAATTTGCAACCATTATAGTCGCAGAGTCGTCTGAGCCTCTGGTTTAGACCCTCCACACGGCTCCAAACCAGAGGACCGCGATCGACTCTGGGCACTATGCTGCAGATATTAAGCTCAGCTTGCACTCCGCGTGCGATGCTGGTTGTCTTCACCAAATCAGCCAGCCGCCGGAAGGAACCAAGGATGGCCTCAGAACCCAAGCGGCAGGCGTCATTCGTTCCGACATGTGCTACTATCTGCAGCCGGTCACACCCAGTGCGTTCAATAGCTGCCGGAAGGGCCTCCTCCACATTACGGACGAGACCCCCCGGCAAGCACACCGAGTGCACACTGGCATTCTTCCCCGACCTACCCGCTATTTTCCTAAGGGGCTCCATAACCCGCCTAACGTTGGAGCTCCCTATAACTAATAGGCCCGCCCTCTGTGACTGTCGGGACCTTGCCGGAGAATCGGCCACTGGCCCAACAGGCGAGGCATCCTGTGGTGGCTCGGAAACGATGTCATCACCACTAGGAAGCACCCCGTACCTGTTGGAAAGGGGTAAGGCAGCTGCCACGCGGCCAGATCCCACCTTCGCCTTTCGGCCAGGCACGCGCGAGCCCACCACTGTCCGCCATTCACCCTGGAGTGATGGCTGACCGGTAAGATGCTCACTGCCGGAAGACGCAGCGACATCAGGGGTTCCATGCGATTCCAAGGCCACCGAAGTAGGCATAGGTCTCACCACAGTTGCCCCAACGCCACTACGAGCCGACGCCTGCGCCTCGAGCTCGATGAGCCTAACAGACAAAGCCTCCACCTGCCCCCGAAGAGTGGCCAATTCTCCTTGCGTCCGCTCACAACAACCACAGTCCCTACACATGACTATGTTTACCCTACAAGCGAACGGTGTACTCGCCTTATTAGCAGCAGGAAATCGAAGTGCTCTCTCACTGACGGTCTAACCGACACTGAGCTGTTCTAACCAAACAAACAAAAGCCTGTACGATACGAGGGTCGATAGCAACGGCGATAATGTACACTACACTGTTATTAAAATAAAAGGTTGTGTCTAGTAGGCACTCAAACACGCAAGAAATTACAAAAATAAAATAGTAACTACCCAGACAACTGAAAATAAGTTGTACCTGTTTGAAGCTCGTAAAAATGTGTAACAAGCGAACGGTGTACTCGCCTTATTAGCAGCAGGAAATCGAAGTGCTCTCTCACTGACGGTCTAACCGACATTCTTCTTGAAGTCTAAGGGTATTCTGCCTGTCTCACACATTTTGCACACCAGATGGAAGAATTTTGTCACGTTTGGTTTTCCCAAGGCTATCAGGAGTTCTGACGGAATATTCTCTACCCCCGGGGCATTGTTTCGACTTACCATAGATCTTTCAGAGCTCTGTCAAATTCTTCTCATAGTATGATATCTGCCATCTCATTCTCATCTACGTCCACTTCCTTTTCTGTAATATTGCCATCAGGTTCATCTCGCATGTATAGAACCTCTATATACTCCTTCCATCTTTCAGTTTCCCTTCTTTGCTGAGGACTGGCCTTCCATCTGAGCTCTTGGTATTCATACAGCTGCTTCTAAATCCTTCCATCTGGTCTCTGTCCACTCTGTTTTGGCCATTTTTCACTTCCCCTCAATCTCATTTTTTAAACGTCTGTATTCGCTTTCGCCTGCTTCAGTTGCAATATTTTTGAAATTTCTCTTACTATCAATTAAATTAATTATTTCTTGTGTTACCCAAAGATTTATACTAGGCCTTGTCTTTTCATGTATTTCACCCTCTGTTGCCTTCACTACTTTATCTCTTAAAGCTACGCATTCGTCTTCTACTGTACTCTTTCTTTTTCTACTCAACTATTGCCTAATGCTCCCTCTGAAACTCTCAACAACCTCTGGTACTTTCAACTTATCTAGGTCCCATCTCCTTACTTTCCTACCCAATTGCAATTTCTTCAGTTTTAATCTATTGTTCATAACCAATAAATTGTGGCCAGAGCCCACGTCTGTTCCTGGAAATGCCTTAAAATTTAAAATCTGGTTCCTAAATCGCTATCTGACCATTGTATAATAAATCTGAAAACTTCCGGTGTCTCCAGGTCTCTTCCACATGTACAACCTTTATGTATGATTCTTAAACCAAGCGTTAGCGATGATTAAATTATGCTCTGTGCAAAATTCTACCAGGTGGCTTCCTCTTTCATTCCTTTCCTCCAGTCCACGTTCACCTACTATTTTTCCTTTTCTTCTCTTTCCTGCTACCGAATTACAGTTCCCCGTTTCAATTTGATTTTCACCTCCTTTAACTATCTGAATAATTTCTACACAGTTACAAGTCTCCTGCAAATATGATATTTCCATAAGATTTTCCGAAAGAAGGAACTGTTTCATCTTTAAAGAGCTCCGCTCTCTTGTGCATATTATTACTTCTGGACTGTGCACAGATATCGTTGATTTTGCTTTTGTTGAAGGTACCGGCGATTCCTCTACTGTCTGGGAGCTGTTCTGTTTCTTGTAATGGCATTCCTCCTCTCTCGAGGGTGGCCATGTCCATTGTTTCCTGGTTTCATTATGCTATTACAGTCCCTTAGTTTTTCTAATTGGATATACGCTACTTTCTGCAGCAAGGCTATGTCTATTTCTGCAGAGAATAAGAAATCTTGCAGATTATTTAATTGTAACGCTGAATGTACTTCAATGATATTTACTGTCTCAACTCTATTCGCTTGTAATTAGTTTATGTAGTGTTTCTCTTGTGTAGTTGATACTCGCCGTTGTAGAGACGCTTTGGTGCTTCTCTTTCTGATTTCCGTTCCATTGAAGTGTTGTCCTCTCTCAGCACTAGTGTATTCGTTGGCAGGCTTATTGTTTCAGGTTTCTCCATCACATCTGCATCCTCGTCGTTTTCCTCAGTTTCGTCTGCACACTCCCCTGTGAACGTTGTTTTCGATTGTTTCTTTGTTACTGCCGTTCTCTTTATGGTCAGGGGCGAAGCTTTTCATTCCTGCAAACATTTTGCCAGTTGCACTTAAGGAGGAAAGTCTTTCTTCACTCTGAATTGCTTTTAGCACACCCATTGTCATATTGTCTTTGTCAGAGGTTTACTCGATCTGTTTGTTTCCGACTCTTTTAGCTTTACATCAGTGCAGTGTCTGAATTTACAGTTTCGGTGGAGTTCGACCACTGTTGCATTCACATATTGCGACTACCAGTATACAACGGCTACACGATTTACTAGAGTCCCGATTCGGCACAAATTTTCATATGTTAGTAGTAGTTCGTGTAGCCGTTGTAAAGTCGTATCTGCAATTTACGAATGCATTTCGTAGACTTTTAGCTTCCTCGCATAGTGGTTCAGCCATGTGTTCAGTGCCTTGGTGGGCTATACGCCGCTTCTAATTCTTCTTCTTTCTTGTAGACGAACTTCCGGTGATGTTTTCAGATTCTGTTGTGGCAGGTTTTGATTGCTGGCTCGGGTTGTGATCTTCATCAGAGACAGTATCGGATTCTTTCTTCTCTTCTGCTTGTAGTTGAGCTTAGGTAGCTGTGGAGGAGGATATTAGTGTTTAACGTCCCGTCGACAACGAGGTCATTAGAGACGGAGCGCAAGCTCGGGTGAGGGAAGGATGGGGAAGGAAATCGGCCGCGCCCTTTCAAAGGAACCATCCCGGCATTTGCCTGAAGTGATTTAGGGAAATCACGGAAAACCTAAATCAGGATGGCCGGAGACGGGATTGAACCGTCGTCCTCCCGAATGCGAGTCCAGTGTGCTAACCACTGCGCCACCTCGCTCGGTTTAGGTAGCTGTGTTTGTTTCTGTGTCGTGCTTCTTAGGCGGTGGTGTCTCTTTTTCGGCTCACTGATTTCTAAGAGTAAAAAAAAGGAGAAAGGAAGATTCCACGAGTAGTTCTTGCCAAAGAACGGTTCATTTACAATCTCATCTGGAGTCCCAGTGCCGGAGTAGTGATCTCCTGCTGCTGCTGCGTAGGTTAACGGCAGTGTAGTCATAACTGGGAGTTTCACACACCATCGCCAACTGGAAGCTGGGCAGCTCTGCACCGACACCATTTACAGCTGGAAATTTGTGGGCAGGGACCACTTCTAGACGAAGTTGTTTATCCCCTTGCTATATGGGGAAATCGCTGCATTTATTTGCTTAGCGCTTATTTCAAATGGAAGTTAGAAGATCCGGATAGTGCGAAGAATAGGACGTGCATGGATCACAGTAACTTTACTCGCGTTTCCATCGCTACATTTGAATTTCATTGTCCCCTCCACAAAATTCAACCATTTTGTCACAGAGCTCAGTATTGTTCAGCTTTGCGTACCCCAACGCGTTTCACAAGTGAATCATGGATGCGTACTATGTATTCAAAGGCGATTTTCATCGGTTCTTGGAGCTAGGATTCGGTCGCATAAAGTTACAGTCTAACTTTACTTTCAATATATGTACTCGCGTTGGTAGCGACATTATACTATTATACATCAAAAACTCCTTGAACTGAGTACTTGCTGTCTACAATAGCAAGGCGCTTAACTTTCCCATCGGAGTGTTGTTGACTGCAGACAGCAACGAGACGTGGCTGGTCTGCATACAACTGCTGCGACATGCAGACTGACTGACCACTCGTCTAGGGAAGACGGACAAGATGAGGATACTCTCCTAGCATTTGTTGATGTGGAGGAAGCTTTCGTTAGTCTGTGGTGAAATAGGGTATTCACCGTCCTTAGAAGATTGCGGCTAAAGTGTGGAGACAGACGAATAATACACAACGTATAAAAAACACATAGGTGTGATTATAGAAGGTAAAAAGAGACAGGTTCGCCTTAAGAAATCTGCCAGGATTACAGCTTATCACCGCTGTTGTTTAAATTGGGCGTCGAAGAATAAACAAACGAACTCAGGGAGCGTTTCATAACGCAAATTTAAAGTTCTGGGGGAATAGGTAACAACGCTAAGGTTTTCAGACGACATAGCATAGCCCCTCTGGCCACGTGTAAGGAAGACTTAGTTGTAGTGAACTCGAGAAATTATTTTCTGACATCACATACCATGAAAATTACCAATCAGGTGGCCCCACGTTGGGCGCCAAAAATGTAGCGAATTCGAGAAATTAAATGAAATAAAACACAAATGTTTCGTCATTAAGGGGTTCATGTATGAATGCAAGAGATTGCATATATGATGAAAACGTGAAACAAATGTATTTATTTTTGTGCTGTTTGTACAAACTAAAACAAAACTATGAATCTCAGTACCGCTATGACTGGGCTTGGACATGACTCAGTGATTAAGGGGAAGGAGGAGGGACGAAGCGTCTGACCATTATTCATTATCGTTCGTGGTGTAGTGCTGTCGGAGGCAGGAGCTGCGTCGGTGTGGCGTGTCGTGTCGGAGCTGTGCTGCGGGTGTCGGCTGCCCTCAACAGCAATCGCGGCGTTGTGGCGAGTCCCAGGTACTATATGCGCATTGTCTTCCCATAGTCGGCTGCGTGGCCGAAGCTGTACTATCACGGTGTCGGAAGGCGGATGTTCGCGCTGGCTGGAAGAGCGCCCATCCCTCTCGCTTCAGCGGAGTTTCCATGGCTCCCGCTTTTCGCTTCTCATCCATCTCTCAGCTCAACTCCTCTTCGAAACATTATTCCTTTCGGCGTGTCATTAGCGGACGAAATTTTCAATGCAGCCCAATGGCAGATTGCCGTTTCATTGACAGCCTTTCCGTGCAGGGTGGAAATTTTCTATCTGACGTGGTCTGGTGTGTGCCTCGTGAATTGGCATCTTTCTCACGATTTCACATTCTCAAGATGTTTTCTTGCATTCCGAGGCTGTTGGGAGAGCAGCTACACCACACTTCTTTATAACCGCTCTCTGTGTGTGAGCTCTGGACAGAATCATCTTTGGGCTCCGTCATTTACAAGCAATGTCCTCACTGTCGAGGAAAACATCTTCTTAAGAATGCTGGTTTCTTTCACACGCCTCCGTGCGCCGATTCCCCGCGCTTTTTGCACGTACCTTCCTGTGCCCGTGGGGTGCTGGAATTGTCGGCACATCCCTGTTTTCTAAGGCAGGTAAAATGACTGCCGCAAGGCCAGAAGAGCTCAGATGCTGTCGCGAATACATTCTTCACAGTTCCGTCCTAATGGCTGCAGATGTCCATCAGCTTTCGGCATGCTTCCCGTTGTCAGACGGGCCCTTCGCATCGTGTCCCTTCTTGAGCGAGGCGAGCACGTCAGCCCGGCTTCTTCCTGTGTGCTTGCAGACTGACTGCACCCGGCGACTCGCCCCAGGCAGTCCGACCCCTTCCTCTTCCACAGCCGCTCACGGCGCCTTGACGAAAGTGGCTGCGGTATTACATAGTAGAACACCTGTTGAAAGGAATGGACAGCATAGTTAGAGCGGAATGTGGCTTAAGGATAGACGGAGCGAAGTCGAAAGTGGTGAAGACTAGGAGAAAGGAGCACAATAACTTGCTTAACATCGGAACTGATAATGTCTCAGTTGTGGAAGTATCCTCCAGTCTACGAATCGAGATTTCACAGAGGACCAGAATCAATGAAGGTATGAGCAGTCAAATGGTGCAGAGGAAGAGAGCTTTCTTGTGTTAAAGAGCACTATTGATATCATATATTGATGTGTAATCGAGGAAGTTTCTGCAAGTGTACGTTATGAGCACAGAGTCGTGTGGAAGCTGATCCTGGTAGTCAACAGAATGGAGAACTGGAAGCATGTGAAGTGTGATGCTGTCGAAGACCGTTAAAAATTTAGTGGATGGACAACCTGCTAAAAGGAATATGTGAGGATAGAAGTAGATGGAGAACACCTACCAGAAGAAGAGACACGTTAGTGAGACATCCAAGAAGATTAACCTGCACTGGGAGGATCAGTGCAAGAGATAAACACCACAAGTAAACCGAGACTAAGAGAGATTACAGAGCTTGAGGGTATTTTTATTCTGTTGTTGCAACTACAAAAATGCGTGATTTGTTTCACCAGGCGCGTTTCGCTTTATTGAGGTAAAGCATCATCAGTGGTCTGTAGAAAGTTATTTATATTTTGATTTGCTTTTAGATCGAAAAACAGTTCGTTGTGTGGACATAGTGTCCGCAGTTGCTTTACAATTCTTGAGGGTATTTTTGTTCCGTCATTGCAAATCAAAATGTAAATAACGTAATTGCAGACCACTGATGATGATTTACCTCAATAAACTGAAACGCGTCTCGTGAAAGAAGTCACGCATTTTACGACAGAAGAAAAATACCCTCAAGAATTGTAAAGCAACTACGGACACTATGGCCATACAAATGAAGAATTTAGTGATGAAGAGGTCAACACAAGGTACGAAAGTGTAGGAAACACAGCATACCAGCCTAAACACTAATAACTTAAAAAACAATAGTCTAACTACTAATTACGCAAAGAGTGAGCATCATTATCTTTGCCTGTTTTACTTTGTCGCAGGTTTGGAGCACAACTTCCAGAAGTATAGTTGGCAGATGGTGCAAAGCCTCGGCCTGCCGTACGACACTGGTAAGTCTAGTATAAAAGCCTGACAGATGGCGGCGCTTTCATCTTACTGTGTAATATGATGTTTCCAAGTTATACACAGGATATATAACTAAGTATCAGCTTATGTGCACAGCTCTTACACAACGAGACAGAAAACAATCGCGTAGTGTCTTTAGTTTGTAAGGAATGATAGAGCTTAACATCCTGTCGATGGTATTAAAGGAGAAGCACCGATATTGCTGCCTCGGACCGAAAGGATACCTGCCGTGACTTTGTCGAAGAGCCGTTTGGCCATTCAATTTGGAAGTTTGTGGTAAGTTCCTATGGGACCAAACTGCTGAGGTCATCGATCCCTAGGCTTACACACCACTTAATCTAACGTAAACTAACTTACGCAAAGGACAACACACACACCCATGCCCGAGGGAGGACTCAACCCTCCGACGGGGGGAGTCGTGCAAGGCGCCCCAGACCGTGCGACTACACCGCGCGGCTCGGTCATTCACCTCAGGGTGTTAGAGACGTCGCGGTATACCGAATGTGCACGGCTGGGCAGCATTTCAAGCCTGCTCCTACAGAACTCTACTAATCGGTTACGGAATGTTCTGACCGATATTGTGCAACCATTTCCTGTGACACTTTTATTTCTTGTACTGTGAGTAACTAATATCATTATCTTCACTGGAGTGCGTTTATCGACGCATTTATTATTATGTTAAAAGAGAGAAATCTTTGAATCCTGCAGTTTTTCGCAATATTATGCTTGTATGTATTATGTATTTTTACACATAATTCTCAGTAGCGAGATATAAATGCTACTTAAGTCGTTATCTTGTAGGCTCATTCTAATCTGAAATTGTTTTCATGATGCCTCTTCTGGGAGGAGACAGCTGATAGGACGTAAGCAATTTTTTTTGTATGTGTAGACAAGGATGCTAAATAAGCTAGCCAGAATATCCAGAAATGTTAAAGATGTAATGAAACATCAGTGTACAGTGGAGTTAAGCTTTATTGTGTAACGGATGTTTCTGATACTAAATAGCTACCAAGTTACAATGTTTTATTACTACACCTTTCACACGTTCCTTAGAAGTGGAGTTCCCCAGATCGAACGGCTATAATCGAATAAAAATTATTTTAAAATATAAAGTTCTGTATGTTCCAAGTTCTGTATTCGGAGACAATCGAAATTTGATGGATAAAAAATGGACTTCAGAAGCATGAGTTGCTGGAAAAAAAAAATCCTTGTAAAAGGAGTAAGGTGCAGCAGATTCCCAAAACTCGAATGTTAGATATAGCGAAGTAAAAAGCTAAACATCTGCTTAAGACAATACCAGTTACCGCATGGAGTACTTACAAAATCATGTTTTCCAAAACAGTAGTTGCTTTGTTGTCGTACATTCTTCCCTTATTCGTCTTTGAAGTGCAAATGTGGATCTTCAATGAAGTGATTAAAACACAGCGGAAGTAAGCAATTTGCACGCCTGATACTCGAACATTCTACATAATTTTCGACGTATCGGGAGGGCAGTAGTACAGTAAGAAAAGCCACAATAATGACAATATCCAAATCCTTACCTCGATCTGTTCCATCTAACCAGACACAACTAAATGTAAAAGACGTAACGAGGAATATACTGAACACGTTGTTAACTAGACTGACATTTCTGGAATATCATATATCTATTATTTTGTCTGTTATCATTATTATTATTATGTACAGTTAATGTACTTCATCTATGGTAATGTAAACTTACTAAAATTAGTAAGTTATCGTTACAGTAGATGAAGTACGTTAACTAATAAATACTATTTCTACATGAATACATGATATTTCAGAAATGTTAATCTAGTTAACGCTGTGTACATTATATTCCTCGTTACGTCTTCATTATGCGAATAATGACTCCCCTCAGGAACGTAAGTCACCAGAATTAAACGAATCTGGAGAAGAAGTTGACTGGACTGGAGAAGAGCAGATACATATTAAAAATATCTACAATCCTCCGCTTGCGATCAAAGTTTTGCAGAGGGTTTCCATTGGTTTTCAGGTAACGACAGAATTGGAAACCCCTTCTCAAATATTCCCTACTGAGGATCGTTATGTCCCACTCGCAGCTTCACAACGGATGAGATGGGGAGGGAGGGGAAAGCTTTTCTGCTGCTACATCAGCCACTCACTAAAACATAAGTACCACAATTCTGCTGAAGAAAAATTTTGGCTATAATAATGATTACAAGAATTACTTAATAGTGATGTCTAGTGGTAATATCGAAATTGAGAAAACAACTAGGTTTGCGTACACTGGACAGATTTTCGACGAACGTTTTTCATTAATTTCTTGTCGCAGTTCACCTCTCAGAGGTCCTGCCTGCGCAAATGAACACATGCTTCCATTGTCGTCTCAAGGTCGCGCTCGGAATTACTGGTTCGTCTCTAGCTGAAGGAAAAGTTCTTACTCATCAATATTTGGCCGGTAAAGTGAAGCGAGTTGGTAGCGTACTGTTCCTGACTATCAACATTGGCGTCAATACCCTGGATCAAATCCAAAAGCTGTCTTCAGTGTCCCATGGGATGAGGGCAGGTGACACTATGATTGGGGACCTTTCAGTTGGATGGGGGCATTAAAGTCTATGGCCCCCTACTTCTTGGATTTTTATTTATAGAAATTTTATGTCATACGACTACTGTAATACTGTAAGTTTTTAATGTAACGTTATCACATATTTGCGGATGATATAGCTACGTTATCGGCTAATAATTAATTGCAGTGAATAATAATAATCATCTGATAGTGATTCTATTCCCCCTTGCGTTTGCAGATGCCAGTTTACTAATAAGTGAATGTAGTAAAACGTCATCGACTTGGATAGTACGTACAAAGATATTACAATAAAGGTACAGCCCTAAATTAGTCACGGGAGGTGAAAGCACATGGACATCAATAAATGGAGAACGAAAAGATGCCTCCAGTAGACAAGGATTTGAAATTCCAAAGAGCAGACAGCTGTAAATACATGAGAAGATTTTCAGTGAATGCAAAGCTGGAAAGCCGAAATTAAGGCAAGACAGTGAGCAGCGACGAATGGGTTGAACTATTTTAAAGAGAACAAGAAAGCAAACACTTTCTGATATTATGCAATTTTATTTATCCATAATCAGGTCTTCGGCTTCCTAGGTCATCATCAGTTGACTTGAATGCCGCAACCGGAGAATACGTGTCACATTCACTTCTGACACCAATCTCGGAGTCGGGATCGCGTTGTTCTCAGGAGGTCGAGGGCAGAGCGGGGGTGAGTTATCCTATAGAGGGCCGGGCCACCAATGAAACATCATTCAATTGACAATCATTTATTGGCTAGACTTTTACAATCCGTATTCTTCCCGGCGGTGCCTAGCAGCGACCGTACTGAGTCCGCTCTGCTTGAAAGCGCGGACAGCACGGATTGTAGCCTCGTTTTCTCAGCCTGTCAGTGCTCTTGGCTGATCTAGTGTTTAACTTCAGGGTTTCAGAGCGTTCCTTTATGCGAAGTTTGCCTCCTGAAAGGCGTTATTATGGCATCTCTAAGTAAAGTTACTATATTTAGCCTCATTACAGTAGCACGAAGCCCGCCCGGCTAGCCGCGCAATCTAACGCGCCGCTTCCCGGGCGGGAAGGCGTGCCGGTCCCCGTCCCCGTCCGGCGGATTAGTGTCGAGGTCTGGTGTGCCTGACAGCCTGTGGATGGTTTTTCAGGCGGTTTTCCACCGACCTCGGCGAATGCGGACTGGGTCCCCTTATTCCGCCTCAGTTACACTGTGTCGGCGATTGCTGCGCAAACACCATTTCCACATACGCATACACCATAATTATTCTACCACGCAAACATTTGAGGTTATACTCGTCTGGTATGAGACTTTCCAGGGGGATGGGGGGGGGGGGGGTCCAGTGGGGGCCGAACTTCACAGTAACCCTGGGTTCGGTGTGGGGCGGCGGTCGGTTGGGTAGGTGGACAGCTGCGGCCTGTTGTGGGGTTGTGAACCACTGAGGGCTACGGCGGGACGAAGCCTCTCCACCGTTTCTAGGTCCCCGGTTTAATACATACATAGATACATACAGGAGCACGTTCTGTCTGTTCCGTACTGTTTTTGAAGTGCTGAATCGGTTGTTCTTGGCATCCCTCTCTCACAGTCTGATGAAATCAGTTCACTGCTTATTCGTACTTCGGGTCACCCGTGTTGACATTGAATTAGGATGTCGTTGTGTACTCGGTAGACGGCAGAAACGCCCCACTTAGCCACCTCGTTTGGTCCGTAACAAAATTTTATACCTGCACTTATTTACCATTCTACTCTGAAACCAAATGAGGGGATTTACAAAATTCTAGGGAAAGAAATTTTACATTTACATTTGTAACACGCCCAGTACTGTCATTCTTCTCTGGTCATTGTTATTTGTGAGGGAGCTAGAAGTCATCACTACAAATAAAAGTACTGAATTGGTTCTTTCTGGCTTTCCCTCGCACGTTTCGTGTCAGGAACTCCATAGCTCTGATGGATAAAGCTAAACATATAATGTTTCATCCAGTTCCGAACTTCTAACACCACTAGTTTACTTATGAATTACCTACCGATGAGTGCGTTAATATATCTGCCGACTTTTTTTTCATATACCTTCAAGAAGTCCCATAGAATTAGATGACATAAGATTTGCTATTAAAAAATGCGTAAAACATAATTCTTTCCAGTCTGAGAACTCTTCTATAGATTGTCTCATAACCTACCCATGACTTTCCCTTTCAGTCTCACACTGTGTGAAATTTTCGTAGGTAACTTTGAACAAGTTTTCTCACATAAAGCACCCATGAAATGCAAAATTAAATACTGTCTCAGATATGGATAATGTGCTGTGCTAGTGTGCAGGTGCAACTCGACAATTAAAAACATTCTTTCAACATTAAATACCAATAAAATTCAATCATTGCACAATGAGCGATGAGGTTGTTCTATAAATTTCTCGAACTTTAATACAAACACCAACACAAAGAAACTCTTTTTTTGTATTTATAAAAAAACAGCGACATTATATTCGCTGCAAGCTAGCAGCACTCAGAAAATCACTAACATGTAGCTTTCCATTTCAAAGAGCATGGCCACATGTATCTGCTCCATTATATGAAAACTGCCTTCCGAAAATAATTGTGAACAATCAGACTCATTGTGCTCTGCAATGGCTATAGCTATGACCTGACTGATAATGTTGAAAGAATCAAATTTAATGAAACCCTACACTTCTGTACGCTGGGCAACATAAACCAGTGGGTAATGACAAAAACTGGTGCTCTGTTCCAGGAGTTGTCAAACTTTCATATAGCCTTACAAAAAAGGTAAAAATCTTGCAGTTACAGTCGTGCGTATTACAAGTAACATCGCGAAGGTAATATTCAAAATATTCAAATGTAATCCAAACCTTTGAGACAAAGTGGGGTATGTATGGTCGACTGCAAGAACTGGCGAAAATTATATGTTGATCTGACAGGCAGAGCTGTTATAATTTGGTTGTCAGAATATGAGAGTAGCTGGATCCTAGGGAAAATAGATTTAACTTTTGCGAAAATATGTTTTACCAGAAAAGGGTCATATGATGTATACTGTGAGTTTCTAGACACCGTTAAGAGGTGACATTAATGGAAATACTCGAAGTCAATGAAAATGTGGCACAGAACGCGAGGTTACTTTTTTTCTTCTCTGTTAAATTCTTCTTTGTAATTTGTTAATGTTATGCCTTTACTTGTAAAAACTCCGAATCTGTAAAATCTGTGTACGTCACACGCCATTTTATTCGAAGTTGAGACGTTTTGTTTTCACTCGATGCTGGCCTAAGAAACCGAAAACCGGATTGTGAACAAATAAATAACAGTAGCAGAACATCAAGTAAGTGTTTACAATTTCATTATGCTTGTCACACTATACGAGGTACCGACGAAGATGTAATTTAATGTCCACAATAATGTTTCTGTATAAGATAACTTCACATTGCTTATAATGTACAGTGACTGGAGAAATTAACGGCCAAGGCGCCCTGCCGGTAATGAATCCAACAACAAATGTTTAGAAAAGCGAGGAAAAGCTATATGATTTGACTGGAGCTAGTAACAATCCAAAATCTGGATTAAAAGGAAAATATTTTCTTTATCTCACTTATTTTAGTAAGCAGCACTAACAAAAGTCATATTAAAGTGTACTTTACAGAGTAAGATGACGTTATGATTAAGGTAATGGACTCATAGTCGGAAAGAGTAAGTTCAAATCTTCAGCCACCCTCCAAGATGCAGGATTTCGCGGCATCCCTAACTCACTTACTTGAATGGCGGAATGGTTCCTTTAAAACATTCTCAGCCAATAACCCGCTCCATCGTCATGTAATGCGACCACACGTTCCATCTTCAATTACTTAGAGATCGATAGGGCGTTAAACTCTGAATGAGTGCCCAGTGGCGCAGCCGGTGTAAACCACGGGGAAACGCCTACGTGGCGCGCCACCACACTGCCGACGTCTCCCCTTTCGCAGTTGCTCAGTCTGCTTATTCCCTTATTGAGTTCAACATGACTTTATAATGAAGTAAAAGGTGCACATTTCAGTCATTGTTTTTTCAAGCAATTCACAGCATGGAACAACACACTCTCCAAAATCGCTCTGTTTACAACAGTAACACGATGCCGTTTTCACTGTTTTATTGCTGATAACTGTTGTGTTGTAATCAACAAAATACTAAACACAGAATGTACTGTTTACATTTAGTTACGTTGGCGTACTTGGCCTCCACCTACAAGTCGAGAATAAGACAAAAACATCTCCTTACCAAGGAAATGTAGGTCTTACGATACTCTCGCTCAGCACAGTCCAATGAGAGTCTCTTCTTGATATCCTTCTCAGCACCCTTTATATTTGATTGCCCTCTAGCACAATCCCTTATTCTATTTCTTCTTCTCCTCTTTCCTATTTCCTACTTTAGCCCTTCCTCATTTCTTTCAGTCGCCATAAAACCGAGTCCAGACGGAAACTGCATCCGGGGCACGTCCCCCCCCCCCCCCCTCCCCCCGGCTTCTATAATTTAGATAAGCCACTGCCCTGAATCGTTTCACTTCTTAGTCAAACGGGCCATACGCACTTTGTCACCGACTGATTCCAATTATTATGGGAGCCTGTTGTTGAAGGTATGCTGCAGCGTAATGCGCTCTTTGCTCAGAGATATAAGACAAGCCTCCCAAACACATGACCCCTCTGCCAGTCTTTCGTAAATGATTGCAGCTGTTCATTCCATACATGTGATGGCTATCGTTTTTTTCATAAGTGGATAGATACCTGTGAAGTGACTATAATGATGCTCAGTTAAATAAATTGTGACCTATATGAAGGCTGCGAATATAATTTTGTGGTCTGGATAGTTAGTCATTGCACAAAAATGTCACAGGATGTGCATATGCAGAGACCAAACGAAATATAACAAAAGTTTGGTTATAAATAATATAATATAATAATATTACCTCTTGTTTCCATAAAACAGCAACTTACGAGATTTTGAATGAACTAAATAGAAACTTCCTGGCAGATTAAAACTGTGTGCCGGACCGAGACTCGACCTCGGGACCTTTGCCTTTCGCGGCAAGTGTTCTACCGGCAGAGCTACCCAAGCACGACTCACGCCCTGTCCTCACAGCTTTACTTCTGCCAGTACCTCGTCTCCTACCTTCCAAACTTTGCCCGCGAAAGGCAAAGGTCCCGAGTTCGAGTCTCGGTCCGGCACACAGTTTTAATCTGCCAGGAAGTTTCATATCAGCGCACACTCCGCTGCAGAGTGAAAATCTCATTCTGGGAACTAAATAGAATTTATCTTTAATCATTCGAAAATGAGTGCGGTGTTTTTTTTTTAATTGGAAAGATTAGTTAGGTGCTAAACTTTGTTGGGCTATAATGTTGGGCTATAATGTTACTTATGTTGGGCTATAATGTTACTTATAATCCGTCTTGATTGCAAAACTTTTTATTCATATGACCGGTTTCGGTTCATTCAGAACCATCTTCAGATCTGATATTTCAGTTACAGAAGTAACCCGTCCAAATCCAGCAAGTTTCACATTCTGCGTCACAGTAACTCCTGTTACTGAAATATCAGATCTGAAGATGGTTCTGAATGAACCGAAACCGGTCATATGAATAAAAAATTTTGCAATCAAGACGGATTATAAGTAACATTATACAATCACTGATTGCTGCTATCCCATCAGACATTATGTCTGTTTTTGCAATATTTGATCTAGTTCAAGGAAAGTGGACCCAGGAGAGATGGAACCCCTGTTATACACAGCCAGGAGTTTTTTTTCTTTTTTTTGGCTCAGTAGGCTTCGTGGGACCATACTAGCCGGTCGGGGAATGAGTCAGTACGTGGTATACGTACATAACGGTGATTAGAAACTTTATAAACAATAAAAACAAGAAAGTCATAATTCATAGCGTGTGGTTTGCATATGTCACGGCAGTTAGGTAACAGTGGTTGTACTGTTTGGAGTTTTTGCTTGCGTCTTTTATAAGTGAAAAACACACTTGACAATCAACAAAATGGAATTGTATGTTTATTGCGTACCTGTCCGTCCCAGTGCTGTTCGTTGGCTTTGTGAGCGCAGAGACGTTGTCAAGACGTGCACCGGCGGCGGTGTCCGCGTGTTGCAGGCTCGCTGATGCACTACGGGAGGCTGGCCTTCTCGCGCGACGGCCGCTCGCCCACCATCGTGCCAAGGGACCCACGAGCCGCCATCGGCCAGCGGCGAGGCTTCAGCGAGGTGAGTCACGACTCGATCAGTGGTGCACGTATGGATAGTTTCAGAAGCGCATATTGCGCACTGAGAACTTATAAAACAAGAAGTGATCGAGGAAGTTGGGTCACAAGCTCAATGAACGCTTCATTTTTCGAGGCGTTCAGTTGTTGGAAGAAAAAGGGAGAGTAGTGAAACGGACGATGAGGAGTAGATGGCGACAGCAGCACTTTGGAGTGTCAGTGTTAAAGGAATATGTAATGAGTTATAGGTGTCTGAAAAAGTAATCGCTTTCCCCCTCTTTCCTTTCATCAACCGGATCGTAATTTATTTGAAATTCCCTCACATTTCCGGTACAGAAAGGTACTATTCCTGACGAGAAAAAAAGGAAACTAGAGTTTCACGTCCGATCGACTACGTGTCATTAGAGGTGGAGCACGAGCTCGGATTACGAAAGGAGGGGGAAGGAAGTCCGCCGTGCTCTGTCAAAGGACGATTTGCCTTGAGCGTTTTGGGGAAATCACGGATAAAATAAATCCAGATGACGTGACGCGGATTTGAGCCGTCGTCCTCCCGAATGGGAGTCTAGTGTTCTGAACACACATGGCGCAATATTTTGCGTAGGAGCTTCAGCTCGTTATTACGTGTACGAAAGAAATATATGGCAGCGTAGTACGAGGGGGAACCATTTACTACAGAGACTTTTGTCACATGGTATAAAAGGGCAGTGCATTGGCGGAATTGTCATTTGCACTAGGTGATTCATGTGAAAAGACTTCCGACGTGATTATGGCCGCAGAAGTGGAATTAACAGATTTTGAACGCAGAATGGTAGTTGGAACCAGACGTATGAGAAATTCTATTTCGGAAATCGTTGGGGAATTCAATATTGCGAGATTCGGAGTGTCAAGAGTGTGACGGCAGTACCAAACGCCAGGCGGTATCTCTCACCACGGATAACGCAGTGGCCGACAGCCTTCGCTTAACCAGGTACAGAGACGAGGATTGTTTAGAATTGTCAGTGCTAGCAGACAAGCAAAACTGCATGAAATAAGCGGAGAAATCAATGTGGGACGTACGACGAACGTATCTTTCAGCACATTGCGGCGAAGTCTACCGTTAATGGGCTATGGCAGCAGACGTCCGATGTGAGTGCCATTGTTAACAGAACGACATCGCCTGCAGCGCTTCTCCTGTGCTCGAGATCATATCAGTTGGACCCCAGGCAGCTGGGAAACTGTGGCCCGATCAGATGACACCCGATTTCAGAGATAGGATCTGATTGTAGGGTTCGAGGGTGGTGCAGACCCCACGAAGCAAAGGACCCAAGTTGTCAAGAAGGTACTGTACAAGCTGGTGGTGGCTGCGTGTTTATATAGATGGACTGGGTCCTCTGGTCCAATCAAACCCATCATGGACTGGAAATAGTTATGTTGGAGTTCATGTGAGGTCGAGTTGCTGCCCTACACCGAGAAAAGGAGGGCCGACACGATATTAAGAGGTATCCTATCACTTTTGTCGCCCCCTTTATAACGCCACTAAATATTCGGGCCCATTAAGCTATCCACGCGGTTGTTGGCATTGGCTCAGTTGTGAAGACGTCCACATCAAATGGTGAGGAATCGACCACAGCC
The DNA here is from genome assembly GCF_021461395.2 of Schistocerca americana. Classification (NCBI taxonomy): domain Eukaryota; kingdom Metazoa; phylum Arthropoda; class Insecta; order Orthoptera; family Acrididae; genus Schistocerca; species Schistocerca americana. Next base: position 856,170,466 of record NC_060119.1, on the reverse strand, counting down.
TCTCAACTCTGAAGTTGAAGTAACACTTGGCTGTAATACTAGTAACCTAACTTTCCTTGTATTATCAGGTGTTCGTATTTTTTAGTCCAGTCACTGTCAAAATAGTCCTCGACAGCATGATAAGGCGTGGAGCTCACGCTTCGAGCTGGTGACGTGCGCGCACGTGTTGCAGGTGGACGTGGCCAAGATCAACCTGCTGTACGGCTGCCGCAACACACTGGTGAGGCCGCCCACGCAGCCACCCCCGCGCCCTGGTGAGTACCCTCAGTGTTTCTCGTTGCTGATCTGATGGTGAGCGCGCCCTGCAGACGCTTTCCTCTGTTCCAGCAGTCTGCACCGACAGCGACCGCTTCTGCAACTACTGGGCACGTATCGGCCAGTGCCGGCGCAGCCCCTACTGGATGCGGACACACTGCGCGCTCTCCTGCCGCTTCTGCGGTGAGTTTCCAACTTTAAGTGATCCTCTTCCCAAAAATATAAGAAGTTCTTGCAGCTTTTATCAACATTTACGTACTGTTTTAGCTCATAAGTGTGCTAATGTAATACATCCAAAAGTTACGCAAAGAGAAGTCCCCCACCCCTCAAAATAGAATTTTATGAAAGTTATTAGAGTAAGATAAGTACTCATTATTTCGTTGTTAGGAATGTCTTGCTAGTCGCCGTCCTAGGAGATGACTTGGTCCTCAGGCTGTTTATTCTTCAATGAAAACACTATTCTTTGACAATTCTTCACATTCTGTTGCACATCTTTCTGGTCACAAAAGTAAAACGTACCATTCAAATTGTTGCACAAACGAGAACTTACTGTGAAACACTTTTCAGAAGAGAAGACGTATTACTGTCGCTCAGAGACAACAGAGAAAAATGCGAATTGCAGACAGATTGGCTCCCAACACTCGACTGGACTGATTACTACGGGCAACTCATACAGACTGATTCCCACTGGCTACTCTCTCTTTCGCAGCACATTCAATTCTGTGCAACACAGAATTATTTTCCAGAAAGTTCTCAAAGACGTTTTATCGAAATAATGTTTTATAGCAGCATCCAGTTTTACAAACAGTAATCACCTTTAGCTTTTTATGGTTACAAAAACGTGAGAATAAAAATAATAATAATAATAATAAAATTCTCTCGGCTTCCAGCCACATAAAGTGGTTTAAAATCCACGAACTTTTGGCCCAATTCTGCTCGGCCATTAGCAAGTGGTGACTGTCTTTGGTTGCGGCTACCGCCCTTAGATAGCCGCGCTGCCTTTGTTGACGTGACTGATGCTCGCTCCAGCACCATACAAGGCAATGTTTTCGTTGCCTGTCTGCCGCAACCGCATCTGTCTCCCGACGGTCGAGTCCCAGACCGTGTTTAGCTGCAGGCCACCATCTTTATTGAGTGCTTTGTCACAAATTTTTATTGAGTGCTTTGTCACAAATTTTTATGACGATCGCTTCTTTGACTACGCTGTCCCTGAAACTGCTAATCCAGAGACATCAGTTATTACACGGACTAGTAGTTTCAGGGATTGCGTTATTAAAGAAGCGATCGAGATAAAAATTTGTGAGAAAGCCCTCATTAAAGACGGCGACCTGCAGCTAAACACGGCTTGGGACCCGGCCGTCTGAAGACTGAAGCGGACATGAGGGACATGCAACGAAAACTTTGCCTTATATGGCGCTGGAGTGTGTACCAGTCACTTCACATAAGGCAGCGCGGATATATAATAACGGTAGGAACAAGCAAAGGCAGTCACGACTTGAAAATAGCCGGGGGGTACTTGGCCGAAAGCTCGTGGATTTTAAACCACTTTACGCGGCTGGAAGTCAAGAGAATTTTATCATTACATGTCGCCGCGAAACCATGCATTCAGAGATGATAATGACAGATATTTTACATAGTCATAAAATGGAACATATATTTCAAGATATGCCTCGTCACAGTGTTTGTTTACATTTTGTTAAACATAACTTTTACATGGACATAAACTGTTTACGAAGAAGTTAACTGTGTTTTTTTAAATATAATAGTGGTTCTTTGTCTAGTGATCAATGCATTGCTATTTGGTATTAAGTAAATTAAATTTGGAAAACAAAGTCCAGGTGGTGTTTGTTATAAATGATATAAAAAAGAAATCAAATTACATTTCTCATAGTTATAAAATCTTCTGATTATATTTTTTTAAGTTAGATTTGTAGCATGATTGTATTCGTAATGTTACACTTTCACACTGTAGTTTGCAAAAATATATATAATTTCGTAAATACTTCAGGGTATAGTGTAGTTATGTGAAGATAATGAATCCCCGTATTTTACGTTCGAAATCAGAACAAACATTGCCGTAAAGAGATGTGGAATCGCAGTTTTCGATCAGTTGAGGATGGTACGTAATCTCGGTTGCCATAGGACCCATGAATCTTTGTTATAAAGTGTACGGTATTTCCAGTGCAAGAAGGTGAGGATGGCCTGAGTGCTTATAGACCTAACTGCAGGTCGCGATGACGATGCGAGGTGTCTGGTAGGGCAGCAGGTATGTAGAACCAAATGGACGGCCGCCATAACGTCGTAAAAGCAAGGAGAACTCAACTGCACTTTTATTCATTATGAGCAGCACAGCAGCTGACGTGACGTCATGCTACAGTGAGAGTCCAGCAGCACAGGCTGGTCCCAGAGAGTAGCGGGTGTGCTCACTTGCTAAACAGAACAGTCGTGATCCATTGAAGTACAGGGTTGTTGCAAGCTGGTCAAGCCGTTTGTTGCAAATGTGCGGTCAGCTCAGGGAGAACTCAAGCACAGAATCGGACTGAACGACCACAGCACAGGATGGAAGTTTGTGTTAGCAAAGTGATTGTACGCGGGTAGAGGTTGTGGCTAAGTAGTAAGGGTGCGTGAACGAACCCTGGAGCTCCAGGTCGGTGCCGTGAAGCTGGTTAAGTCAACCAGCACATAGCTCCCACCTGGAAGGCAACCATTCGGCTCCTGGCAGCATCAGGCATTGGCGCGCCCCCTAATTTCACAACTAGCGGAGTCGCCGTCTAATAGTATCAGGCTGTATGATGCAGATCGGGTCCACGACTGTCGTGGAGTTTCTCTCGGGTCTGGCTGCAGACGATACTGCATAGGCCGAGAGGATGGTATTCATGATCGCTCGACCCCACTCTGATCTCACAGGACATTATTTTCGATCGCGTAGACCCCAGGAGCAGCGCAATGCCAGGAATGGTCAGGGCGCAAACCGGTCCACCACTGTGAAGGCCTGACTCCTGTGTCACCAGCGTTCCAGCCCCATCAGCAGCAACGCGGCCTCGACGTGTGGTAGCTACTCTCGATTTAGCGCCAGAGCGGAGACTCTCGAAATGTCAGTGCGGCCTCTCTCTGCAGCTTCTTCTTGCATCAGAACGTGGCAACGTCTTTCTGGTTGTTTGGCCACAGGTTACAGACGCCAATTTCAAAGTAATTTGTTAGTCATGAAGTATCACAAGCATGTTTGCATAACTACTAACTACACTGAGGTGTAGTGGGATAGCGATATGCACATATCCATATGGCGTGGGTATCGCCTACACAAGGTATAAAAGGGCAGTACACTGGCGGAGCCGTCTACTGTACTCAAGTTACTCAAACGAAGAGACTTCTGACGTGGTTACGGCCGCACTACGGGAATTAACAGACTCTGAACGCGAAATGGTAGTTAGAGCTAGACGCATGGGACATTCCGTTTCGGAAACCGTTAGGGAATTCAATATTCCGAAATTCATAGCGTCGAGTGTGTGCCAAGAATACCAAATTTCAGGCATTACCTCTCACTACGAACACATTGCCGACGGTCTTTACTTAAAGACCGAGAGCAGCGGCGTTTGCATGGAGTTGTCAGTGCTAACAGACAAGCAAGTAAAATAACTACAGAAATCAATGTGGGACGTACGACGTACGCATCCGTTAAAACATTGTGGCGAAATTTGGCGTTAACAGGCTATGGTAGCAGACGACTGACACGAGTGCCTTTGTTAACTGTGTAGCATCACCTGCAGCGCCTCTCCTGGGCTAGAACCACATCGTTTGGACACTAGAAAACAGTAGCCTCGTCAGATGAATCCCAATTTCAGTTGGTAAGAGCTGGTGGTAGAGGTCGAGTGTGACGCAGACCCCACGAAGCCGTGGAGACAAGTTGAAAAAAAAAAAAAAAAAAAAAGAATGGTTCAAATTGCTCTAAGCACTGTGGACTTGACATCTGAGGTCATCAGTCCCCTAGATTTAAAACTACTTAAACCTAACTAACCTAAGGACATCACATACATCCATGCCCGAGGCAGGATTCGTACCTGCGACCGTAGAAGCAGCGCGGTTCCTGACTGAAGCGCCTAGAACCGCTCGGTTACAACGGCCGGCTCACTTTCTTCGTTTCTACTCTTGTCTCTATATATGTTACGCAGTTAATTCCATCATACATTCCTTCATGGCTTTTTCGTTTCACTGCAGTTCTTGTGCATTCTCGCACCTGGGTATTCGTTGTTTCTTTTCCTTCTACTCGGATAAGGCCTGCTATTTACTATTTGCATTGACTGCCTGTTTCTACTACTACAACTATAATAATAATAATAATAATTATTATTATTATTATATTGAATTACGTTACATTGTGGTCTCTTATTCTGACCTGCTTCGCTACAGGCACTTACTGAAACCATGACTCGTTTTCCCCCTTGAGTAATGTATACCCTCCTGGTGTCCTCTTCTAAACCATCCACAACCTCTGTTACCTCTACTACTACAGTCATTTAGATCCATCTCATAGCATGCGTCCCGTCGTCATGAGTTCCGTCATTCTGCTTAATATCGTATCCATAATTATCTACACCCCATATATCAGCTTTACCCACTGTCTTCAGAAAATCATCAATTTCCCTATACACGGCGGCGTGTAACATTGTTGATAAGTGACAGTTTCTCCATCAGATTGTCTATCATATCGTTATTATCAAATGGATACTCCAAATACGTTCGCCCTACCATTACACATTTCCTGACTGCATACTGTAACGAGCTGCCTGTGTGAAACCTCTTTGCGCAACATTCACAGACCAAATTTTCTCTACGAAATCGTTTGTACGTTCTTTAAAAATTTTATATCTTCCTTGTGTGTTCGCACCTGAGTGAGCATTAACTCTCTTTAATGAAGCTCTTGCTTGTGTAGCTTATCCTTATACGACCAATATAATTTATATGAACCTGCCTCTTAGCACATTAATGAATGCTACAGCATATAAATTCCCCTCAGATCAATGTCTAAAAAAGGGGGGTCGAAATAAAATTGACACAGAAAACATCTGATACACTTTAACCAGGAAACCAAACTTACATGATGCGTCCCAGATGCAGATGATGTAAGCTCCTGTCTTGAGGTGCATGAAATATTTTCTGGGCCAGGTTTATTTTACCTACTCTGTAAATTGCAAAAACGGTTTTTCCCTCACCGCTATCATTTGTAGCCTCATTGCCAACCCTTTCCACTGTACTTTCTTCTCTGAAGTACCCACATGTCCTAGCATTTCTGAGGTGATTTCTTCCAACTTTCTCTTACCAGCTATTGGTGTGCTCGAGGATCGGATGAACATACACTCCTGGAAATGGAAAAAGGAACACATTGACACCGGTGTGTCAGACCCACCATACTTGCTCCGGACACTGCGAGAGGGCTGTACAAGCAATGATCACACGCACGGCACAGCGGACACACCAGGAACCGCGGTGTTGGCCGTCGAATGGCGCTAGCTGCGCAGCATTTGTGCACCGCCGCCGTCAGTGTCAGCCAGTTTGCCGTGGCATACGGAGCTCCATCGCAGTCTTTAACACTAGTAGCATGCCGCGACAGCGTGGACGTGAACCGTATGTGCAGTTGACGGACTTTGAGCGAGGGCGTATAGTGGGCATACGGGAGGCCGGGTGGACGTACCGCCGAATTGCTCAACACGTGGGGCGTGAGGTCTCCACAGTACATTGATGTTGTCGCCAGTGGTCGGCGGAAGGTGCACGTGCCCGTCGACCTGGGACCGGACCGCAGCGACGCACGGATGCACGCCAAGACCGTAGGATCCTACGCAGTGCCGTAGGGGACCGCACCGCCACTTCCCAGCAAATTAGGGACACTGTTGCTCCTGGGGTATCGGCGAGGACCATTCGCAACCGTCTCCATGAAGCTGGGCTACGGTCACGCACACCGTTAGGCCGTCTTCCGCTCACGCCCCAACATCGTGCAGCCCGCCTCCAGTGGTGTCGCGACAGGCGTGAATGGAGGGACGAATGGAGACGTGTCGTCTTCAGCGATGAGAGTCGCTTCTGCCTTGGTGCCAATGATGGTCGTATGCGTGTTTGGCGCCGTGCAGGTGAGCGCCACAGTCAGGAAAGCATACGACCGAGGCACACAGGGCCAACACCCGGCATCATGGTGTGGGGAGCGATCTCCTACACTGGCCGTACACCACTGGTGATCGTCGAGGGGACACTGAATAGTGCACGGTACATCCAAACCGTCATCGAACCCATCGTTCTACCATTCCTAGACCGGCAAGGGAACTTGCTGTTCCAACAGGACAATGCACGTCCGCATGTATCCCGTGCCACCCAACGTGCTCTAGAAGGTGTAAGTCAACTACCCTGGCCAGCAAGATCTCCGGATCTGTCCCCCATTGAGCATGTTTGGGACTGGATGAAGCGTCGTCTCACGCGGTCTGCACGTCCAGCACGAACGCTGGTCCAACTGAGGCGCCAGGTGGAAATGGCATGGCAAGCCGTTCCACAGGACTACATCCAGCATCTCTACGATCGTCTCCATGGGTGAATAGCAGCCTGCATTGCTGCGAAAGGTGGATATACACTGTACTAGTGCCGACATTGTGCATGCTCTGTTGCCTGTGTCTATGTGCCTGTGGTTCTGTCAGTGTGATCATGTGATGTATCTGACCCCAGGAATGTGTGAATAAAGTTTCCCCTTCCTGGGACAATGAATTCACCGTGTTCTTATTTCAATTTCCAGGAGTGTAGATATCTTTAATTCCATGTTTTACTTTCTTGCGGAGAAGAAGGAGCAGAAGATAAGTGTTTAACGTCCCGTCGACAACGAGGTCATTCATTAAAGACGGTGCACGATCTCGGATTAGAGAAAGTTGGGGAAGAAAATTGGCCGTGCTCTTTCAAAGAAACCATCCTGGCATTTGCCTGAAGCGATTTTTACTTTCTTGCACTTATTTGCCTAGTGTTCTACTTCTTTATTCAAATATTCAACTTCGGCGTTACTGTTTCGCCCAACTCAGATTGCCTACTGCACAATTCCCCATTTCCTTCTCTACTATTTTGATCCATCTCTTATTTGAATTTTAATAATACCTTCTGGATCTGTTCATTCACCAAAGAGAATTTTGCAACCTGTTGTCCAGATCTGTTTTTAAGACGTCAATGATTTCTAAATATTTCTTTTCAAGTTTTCCCATTATTCTCTTATATTTCCGTCAGACCATTTTGTCTATATTTTCTCTGTAAGATCGTTTTAAGAACTGTACCTAGCTCATTTAATTGTTGAACCATGTGAACTGACTTTCGCTTACATTGTCGTCCCATGTGAGTTGACTTTCGCTTGCATTGTCGTCCCATGTTTGACGTTTTATACTATAGATTTCATTTTTGTGTTTTCTACATTGAGAACCTGAAAGCTATTGTCTTTTTCCTTTTTGCTCCAGTTTTGATTACCAAGTCTTATGTTTTTGAGTTCAAAATTTTACTCAAATTTTTCCTTAACTTTTGTAATTTTGCTTCCAGAATTGCAATTTCAGGACTTTCTAGCAGTTGTTCGTACAGCTTTAGCACAGCGCAATTATCATGTGAAATGTCAGCGATCGTATGATGCTATGACTACGTCCTGTAGCCCTATAGTAGCCACGTGTAGCGTAACAAATCCTTCAGTGCGTAAGTGAAAATACTGGATAACTTCTGTATTAAGTTGCTACCAAAAATGGCTTTTACCTGAAGTTAACGCAACGGAAGACTGACCGCGTTAATGTCAAGCTAAACTGCCTCAGTGGGAATATCTCGAGCTGTTACCACCTCTTTCTTGACGGAAACATAGGACACTGCAGTTCAGTGACGCATTTTTGATTCCGTTCCCACTGATAAACTAGCTACTTTGTGCAATTAAATGTTGTTGTATGTGGTTGTGGCATGTACTATCGTTGTTGTGCATCACAAACAATATATATAAAGTTATCTCCTCGCAAATATTCATACAAAACATGTAAATAAAAGAAAAATAAAAGGTAAATTAACTGAAGAGTTTTCTCAAAAACAGTGGTAAATATGCTATTTTGTCTAAAACTGACATGGTGAGACGGTGGCTGTGTACAATTAATGTAGGTTCATTCTTACAAAGAAGAAGACAGCAACCAGCCACTATTAATACTGCTATTTATTTAGGTAACTAGCACCGTTACCGGTTTCGAACTGGCAAGTTCATCATCAGACGGCTGTTCACATCATTTTCAAGATACACTTCACATTATTGTCCGTTTCCGACTTTTATTCTTGCACTGTGGCGAAGTATTTTTGGTGTGTTGGTACCCTACTGTAGAAAACAGTGTTAGAAGCGCCCTATGTGAAAATAACTAACCTTCAAACGATGAAATACAGAATAAATAAATATGTGAGGTTAAGTGGTTATGGTACTTACGTCGAAAATTACGCGCGATTTTGTTGCGAAGTTGCAGGATTGTATTTTTCGAAAATTCCAAAATATATCCAGCACTTATGTAATTTGTACATCACCATATTGTGCAATGCACCACACACTGACACCAATAAGAATTTGCCACAGTTATCACAAAGATCGCAGATTTACAAATACAACAGTGTCAGAGACGTTCTCTCTCAGAGACATCACAATATACAGATTGCTTTGATTTCACAGTACGACTGTTTTTAAAGATTAACATAACGCAATGAAAATTAAAACTCAAAGATAAACCTTACATCATGAGCATATAATATTACAGATGAAGTTGACAGATGTAATAACCGGCTTGTGTGAATGCTATTTATGTGGTATTATGTAAATACTGTGCTATATACAAGGAGCAACATAGAGGTGAGATAAAATGAATAATATGACAATAACAATTATATTGACATCTATGGTGCACTGAAATTTTGAATCTACTATAGTAGCAGTAAAGTTTTTTTTTCCAAGGAATCAAGGTAGCATTACAAGTATTTATATTAGAAAGAATTCCATATTTAGTGAGCATTAATTACAAATAAACTGGGAAAATGTGATGGCCAGTTTTATGAATGTTACTTATTCTGTAAATACAATGCAATAAACAGGTGATATCATATACATGAGATACACGAATAATGTGACGGTAGTAATTATATTAATGTCGTATGGCACACCACTTATTTTTAAATCCGTTTTACAGTTGCAGTAATGTGTGATTGAGCAGGCAGCCAGATTATGATGTAATACTTTATTTGCTTTATTGATTACATGTTGTTGTTAAAAGGAGTAGTGTTTATTTATGTGTTAGACTGGATAATAGGTTAGTGAAGTTTTGTAGAAAGGGTGCATTGACTAGCTCCGTCTGTTCATTAAGAATATGATGAGGTGATTTGCTTTTATGTGTATATATTTCTATCTCTTCAAGCAGACTCATGAGGCTACCTTTCTCAACATGATGCAATATTTGAATGTGGTCTTCAATGCTTTATACTCCATGTTTATTGAGAGTTGTGTGCATTGCAAATGCAGATTTTGAAGGATCGTTCAGACGTATGGCATCTAAATGTTTTTTGAATCGAATCCCAAAGTCTCTCCCAGTCTGTCCAATATAGAAGGAAGGGCAATTTTGGAATCTGAGTTTATATATACCTGATCTTTTGTATGTGGGGTTGTTATTCTTTATGCTATGAATGATTAGCTGCTGAAGTTTATGGTTTGTGTGAAAGCTTATATTTATGTTTGTGTTCTTGAAGAGATTACTTATTTTATGGGATATGCTCCCTAGAAAAGGAAGTGAGACATATTTTCTGCTGCTTTCTGCAGACTTTTGTGTTCACTGCATAGCTGTCTGGTGTGGGGCTCTGTTGTTTGCTGTTTTCTGGACTTTTTGTGATAATTTATCAATGATGTGTGGGTTATATCCATTGTTTAGAGCTATGGCTTTGATGATATTGGTTTCTTTATGTTGTTCAACTAGTTCCAGTGGAATTTTATGCAGGCAATTGAGCATGGACTTGAAGTATGCCATCTTATCTTGGTTTGGATGGCAAGATGAGCTCTTGATGCACACATCTGTGTCTGTTTGCTTTCTGTAAATTTCAAAGTGATGTTTCTCGTTTTCACTGGAAATTTTTAAACCTAATGCTGTTATTGGATTCATGTTCAACAGTGAATTTGATGTTATTGTGCATGCTGCTCAGCTTGATTGCTAATGTGTCAATTTCTTCATTAGTGCCGTCAAAAAGAATAATTGTAGCATCTACATACCTTTTATAGTAGATGATTTTGCTGTTGAGGTGACTGTTAGTTTTGAAAAATGTGTGTTCTAAGTGGTTTATATAAATGTCTGCTAACTTCCCAGCTCGGCTGCTACCCATTGCCAACCCATCATTATGTTTGTAAACTTTGTTATTTTTTAAATTTTTTTGTAAATTTGTAAAATTACTTCAGGTTTAGTAACAAAAACTTTACTGCTACTATAGTTGATTCAAAATTTCAGGGCACCATAGATGTCAATATAATTGTTACTGTCATATTATTCATTTTATCTCACCTCTATGTTGCTCCTTGTATATAGCACAGTATTTACATAATACCACATAAGTAGCATTCACACAAGCTGGTTACTACATCTGTCAACTTCATCTGTAATATTATATGCTCATGATGTAAGGTTTATCTTTGTGTTTTAATTTTCATTATGTTATGTTATTCTTTAAAACAGCCATACTGTGAAATCAACGCAATCTGCATATTGTGATGTCTTTGTGAGAGAACGTCTCTGACACTGTTGTATTTGTAAATCTGCAATCTTTATGATAACTGTGGCAAATTATTTTTGGTGTTGGTGTGTGTGTGTGTGTGTGTGTGTGTGTGTGTGTGTGTGTGTGTGTGTGTGTGTGTGTGTGTGTGTTGTGCATTGCACAATATGGTGATGTACAAATTACATAAGTGCTGGATATATTTTGGAATTTTCAAAAATACAATCCTGCAACTTCGCAACAAAATCGCGCGTAATTTTCGACGTAAGTACCATAACCACTTAACCTCACATATTTATTTACTCTGTATTTCATCGTTTGAAGGTGAGTTATTTTCACATAGGGCGCTTCTAACACTGTTTTCTACCGTAGGGCAACAACACACCAAAAAATACTTCGCCACAGTGGAAGAATAAAAATCGGAAACGGACAATAATGTAAAGTGTATCTTGAAAATCATGTGAACAGCCGTCTGATGATGAACTTGCCAGTTCGAAACCGGTAACGGCGCTATTTACCTAAAGAAATAGCAGTATTAATAGTGGCTGGTTGCTATCTTCTTCTTTGTAAAATTAACCTACATTATTAGTGGTAAATATTGTTTTTGAGAAAGTACTTCGGTTAATTTACCTTTTATTTTTATTTTACATACATGTTTTGTACCAGTGTTTACGAGGATATAATACATTTATTTGTAACGCTGGTTCAAGACGTCGATTCGGCCACGATGCAGCTATATCTCAGGAAAAACCCTCCGATGGAAAAACAAAAACACATTCATTAAAGGATTAGCGCCAGCATAAAACACTTAACTCACATGCTTGCAATCGTACAACAATGAATACATTAAATGGTACTCCGAACGACTAATGGAATCTACGTAAGAGCAGTATAGCGGCTTAAAAAATCATAATTTGCAGCGCAGACTGCTAGATGCAGTAAGCATGATTCGGATGAATGTATTTGAGCCTTCAGTGTTGTACGCAAGCTTCTAATATCTGATTATTCAGATGAATACTTGAACTATGAGAACAATAATGGCTCATGTTTTTTTACTATCGTTCAGGATAAGTACACTTTTCAGACAGAGACAAAATAATTAACTACAGTCACAATTTTCTGAGATTAAGGGTGCAATAGGAAATGTTCCGGCGCTTCAGATTTCGGTAATAATCGGATCCTCACTCGCTTGTTGTCCTGAACAAATATATAACATAACCGAGTCGCCCACGACGCAGCAGTATCTCAGCCAAACAAACACAACGATCAGAACAATGTATTCTCCAGAAGCGGTAAGAGCACGTTATGTGTAAGATTATCATCTCGATATTTCTTGCTGATGGATGCCCTCCACTCAATAACATGCCAACGCACATTCAAGGCTAGCGCAGAACCTCGCTTTGCTGTTGAATGCATGTCTTTGTCTCTCACAAAACAAACAGTAATATGAAATTACAGTGCCTTATTGCCACTCGCTAATATAAGTGGTGTTCATGAAGATTTTTACACAAAGTTTTGCAATTTGTTTCGATATTCTCACGACAAACTAATGTACGTATCAAACAACAATTAATTACACTAATTTATAGGAGAATAATTTTATGTATTTCACGTAGTCACAAAAGCGGTGAACAGATGAAAACAGTGCCTTGTCAGATATCGTACACGCGCAGATCGTAAAGGCAAGAAAACCACTATTTATAAGTGTAGCCTTAGTACTCGAATGTCAGGTTGTACTCACAGCAAACACTGCGAGTGCATCAAGTATGGCAGCACAAAAGGTGATGCACTTCATTGACTGGCGAGAAATAACAACAGAAATCCTGAAATACCTTAGTTGGCAGAAATTTTTAGGGAAACTCATAACATTTCGCAATAAACTACTTAGAAAATGCCTAGAATTGGTTAGTCTGGTGGATCCCACAACTTCTCTTCGGTTCTCTACATACCACTCTCCGAGGGGCTTTGAAAATTGTCCTATCAATAGCTCATCCACAGGAATACCAATACCTGTACACCATTCCTGCAGCCGGCCGGTGTGGCCGAGTGGTTCTAGGCGCTTCAGTCTGGAACCGCGCGAGCACTACGGTCGCAGGTTCGAATCCTGCCTAGGGCATGGACGTGTGTGATGTCCTTAGGTTAGTTAGGTTTAAGTAGTTCTAAGTTCTAGGGAACTGATGACCTCAGATGTTAAGTCCCGTAGTGCTCAAAGCCATTTGAGCCATCAGTCTTGCAACTACCCGACCAATAACTATAGAACAAAATCACCCGAATTCGAGGCGTCTACATCACAATCGACAACCATCTAATTGGTCTAACTAAAACTCTAAAGCACCTTGGACTGACACTCGATGAAAAGCTATCGTGGAACCACCGTCTACAAACCACCCAAAACATAAACGATGACTGACCAAATATAGGGACTATATTCCTCTACGATCATACGTACCTACTATATCATCATTCGGCCCAACTTCAGCTACACAGATGACGCATGGGTCTCCCCCACCTGTCCCATGTTTTAGCACTTGCTTGGAATCATTGATCGTTATGCACTGCGTCTCACTTTATGTATCCATTTATCCTTCCCCACCCATGTCCTGTACCAGGTTATGAAGTTCCAACACTCTAAATAAGTGTAACATCCTCTCCAAACCTTTGCCTCATTTATATCTCCCATCAAAGAACACCCTGTTGCTGCACCTCTGCCACCGTCCCATCGACTCGACATCTCTGCATACTCTGTATCATTTCCCACGGTAGTTTCGAACGATTTCCCTTCCCAAATGATGAAATCGTTCCTGTAATCTTACGATCCTGTAAACTATAACCTGCAGTATCTGTTCCATTCCCGAATGAACATTTCAACCCACCCTTTTCCTGCGTAACTGTAATCCTATACGAAACGTACCAGCTCTCGACTCTTCCCAGGACTCATCGCACATCGTTTCTCATGTTACTTCCTCTCCAATCCCATTTGCATCCAAGTACCTCAGGTAGCAAATGTTTACTAGAAGCTCACAGCAACATCATCCATAGAGACCTCTACCTCAAAATTTACAACCATGCGATTCATCTACGTCGGCATATGGACGGAAGCAGACAATTTCAGGTTTTCGCACTCAGGTAGTCGAGTAATTGTGACTTATTTAGTTTCATAACAAAAAAAACGTATTTCACACACATATGTTGATCGAAATGTTGCAGCATTTTTGCAATATCGTTATGGAGAGGTGTAAAGTCTACCTGAGGAAAGAAATGTAGACGTCCTAAACAGTTTCAACGTTAAAGATATCAGTCCTTGAAACGGAAACTACCTTGCAAATCAGTCAGTTACATATGCATGCGAATAGGACGCTTTCCGCTGAAACGGCAAACGGTCCCTAAAACAGATTGAAATCATATGTAAGATTTTGCAGTGTCCTCAAAACGTGTAGGAAAACATCCTTGTAATTATTTCAAGGCCACGACGAATTCTTACAACGCAATTTTCTTTTTAAATGCACCCCCATCAAATCAGAAGTTACCTTGCAGTGGCGTACTATGGGCAGGATGCCGTCAAGTCCGTTTAAAATGCGAAGCCTGCAATCTATTCAGAATGTTCTAATTTTCGTCACTGCGTGCCTTTTTCCTTCGTAAATTCAACAACAGCGAGTTTTAAATCTGATCTGACTGAATACTTTTGCAGCTTCTTTCCGCCAGTTCGTCATTATGGGTAACTGCATCATCTGCGATAATTCTGAAATTGCTATTAATATTGTCCACAATGTCAATAATAAGGAACATGAACTGCAAGGGTCCAACTACATTTTCCAGGGGTATAACCGAAGTTACCTCTACATCTGCCGATGAGTCTCCACCCATGATAAGTTCTTGTGTCCTACCTACCAAAAAACTTCAAGCCAATCACAAATTTCGCATAATAACCCATGTGGTTGTACTTTTGATAATAAGCGAAGGTGTGGTAATGAGTTAAGTGCTGTTCGAAAATCGAGAAATTATGATCCAAGGATTTCCGGATGTAATGTGTCGGGCCTTGTGACCTAGCGGTCCGGCACGGTAGCTCAGTGCATTCGGACAGAGGGTTGGCGCTCCCTGTAATAAAAAAAAAAGTATGAGTGCAGTCTTTAACGATGGAGTTGAAGGGGTGTCTTGTGACGTCTACCTCTACCAAATGATGCGAAAAATGACGAACAAAGTAAAGGAAAAAAAGGAGTAAAGGGCTTGACTGTAAACTAAGCGGTCGCGGGATCGAATCTCGGTTGGACCTAAGATTTTTCAGTCTGCCTTTTAATCTAGCATTCACCTCTCAAGTACTTGAGAAGACGCCAGAAACGGCACGTCGTTCTGATTCTACGTTGAACTGTAGGTCCCCTCTCCGCGGTTGGATAACTGGAGTTTCTTAGGGACACGCAAGTCGCCGTAGTGGCGAAACTTCTAAAGAAACAGACACTATTACATAACAGATGTGAAACAAAAGATAGCGCTATAGATAGAAAAATACTAAATGAAAATCGTTTGGCTGTCAAGAGAATAATGGACGAAATCTTGAATGACTACCATAGCCGAATGTTGTCGAAAGGTCTTTCACACACACAGTTCGGCTGGACTCTTGCCCTACCTCTCGTCACTGACACACACCTTCAGTGTGTGAGAGTATTTGACCATGTGACAAGACAACTGGCAAGGCTGAAATAATGCAAACACATTTATTGCGTAACATAACAGCCACTGGGCCTTATAGCCCAAAAAATATTGAAAGAAACCTTGAATGGCTTTCATCGTCAAGTGTTGCGTGCTGTTGGTCATGTTAAATATCATTTACTAATAGAAATGTTCTATTCAGTCCTTAAAATCAATGCACTTTTAAATGTAGTATACACAACTAAGTATTCCAGGGGTAATCTTACATACATCGAACTCTAGCGCCTCCGGTCGTAAGGCGATCCCCTCTAGTTTACTATGCAGCTTACGGACTTCAGTGTTCTGCTCTTGCGGCTAAAATTTTCATGTACTCGTATATTTGGACATCCAGGTGATGTTAGGCATTTCGTTAATCTGTTCTTCTGATTTCCTGGGTTTCCATTATAAACAGGTATCTTATTATATGATGTTCATTCACGGTTGTGATTTGTTCCTTATTGGTAAGCTGTGTTAAATACATCTTAGCTAAAGATATAGGAATAATTAGGAGATTTGTAGGGTATAATAGCTAAATTAATTTTAGGTATACAATAAGGGAAGGAAGCCTGGAATGTGGAGGGGATAAGGTGTTCGCCTATAGTACAATACACTTCAGGGTTGATCGTTACACCATGAGGGTGAACATCAAACGGAGTAACCCCTTCAGAGTCCCAGAAGACCATCGCCATTATTTTACCGACAGAGGTTGCGGCTTTGAATCTCTTTTTGGAGCGGAGGTGATTGGCGCCTCTCCATGTGTTGCTGTTTTGTTTCCAGTTCGGAGTGATGAACGCATGTTTCATCGCTTGTGTTCATGTTCGACGAAAAATAGTCACCACAAGCGTCGTAATGCGCGAGCAATTCCGCGCAGATGGTGCTGCGTTGCTCTTTACGATCTACTGTTAGATGTCGAAGAATCCAGATGGTACACGCCTCTGTGTACCCCAACTGGTGGGCGAGTGTGTCAGGTCTACCAACAGAAATGTCCAGTTGAACAGCGACGTGTTTTGTTGGGATCCATCGATCACCTCGACCGAGAGTGTCCGCACGTTCCTGATAGGTTTGCGATGATAACAGACGCCTCGCTTAACGACTCACTGTGCTTTTGTTCAACGCCAGCTCTCCCTAGACATTCTGCAAGCGCCTATGAATATCTGCGATGCTGTGGTTTTCCGCCGAAAGAAACTCAGTGATAGCTCTCTGCTTGAAACGCAGCTCCGTTACAGACGTCATTATGATGGCTACGTTTAGCACCGCTAACTGTTGGAACATCATGAAAAAATAGGGGCTGAAGCGGGAGTATGCCACCATGTCCCATATCAAATTCCGCACTTTTTCATCCAAACTGGCAGAGAAACCTCGTATAAAGAATAGCAGAAATTATGCTAGTAACTTTCCGTCCTTATTAAATGGAAGTTGTTAGGAGTTTTTATGATTTTGCTGATTGAACAGACTGCTGAGTGACATCTGCAGCTGCGGCTCGTAAGAGACGCTGTCGAGTCATGTCGTGTTGCAGTGTCGAGTCGTGTCGTGTTGCAGGCGTGACGTCGGACCGGGCGTGCGCCGACGAGAACGAGCACTGCGAGCGGTGGGCGCGGCTGGGCGAGTGCGCGACCTCCGCAGACTACATGGCCGCCTTCTGCCCCGCCGCCTGCGGCACCTGCTAGCTCCCGCCGCTCTGTACATAGCCAGCTGCCGCGCTACTACTGCAATAATAAATTATTTGTTAACAAATTGGTAAAAATTGTATCTGATCTCCTGCTTTCCTCTCCAGTCCAACAGCTACGGCACTCAGGTGTCCATATGAGTCGAGTGAATGACTGTATGACCGAGATTACAGATTATACATTTGTGGCGCAGGGTTTTAGTGGGTGTGGAATTTGGCTGGTTGTTGTACAAGCGTGGGCTCTGAAACAAGTACATTGATTTGTTAACACAGAACTTACAATGCCACAGTGCATGCATAAGTAAACACAGCAAGCACTTGTGTTCAATATACCAAATTAACTTCCGATATAACAATATAAATTTGATAAAATATAATTACTCACTCACAGAATTAGAGAATTGAAACTGCAATGGAACATCAAAGATGATACAGTAGAAAACTTACTCTAAGATACAGGTGTAAATAAAAAGCATTCCTTCGCCCCACTTAAAGTAACTTTGCAGAGGGAAAACTGATAATTCTGCAACAACAACACGAGGTCCCCAGATATTACAACAACAAATCCAGCTACAACCAACACATTAATTAAACACCAGACCTACCGACACACGCGAACAATGCAGTCTACACTGACACACAAACTGTCATTTATTTCAAGATACAAAGGAATTAATAAGTGGGCATTGATTAACATCACTGAGTACAGTTGAAAATTTGCGCCAGACTGGAATTCGAACCCGTGCCTTCTGCTGACTGGCCAGGCGCTCTGATCGCTAAGCCGTCCAGGCACAGTGGTCATCGCAACTGCGCGGACTACCCGAGCGCGCCTCCCGTCAGACGTGACTTCTCAACTTATCCATACGCTACTGACGTAATGCCTCTACCCATAATCCTCATTACTCGCGGCATTTTGCCGAATCCGCTAAGTGTTCGAACGTGGCGTTCATCTCCACTGGAGCTATCAATGGCAGGCCTCGCCTTACTTGTGTATGTGGTGTCTGTTCTTTCGGAGCTGTTGGAAAGGTCTGATACCACATTTACGGTAATCATTTGTTTCCTGTTTCTTTTAGTCTTTTACCTAGATACAACAACAGACCAAACGTTATTCCTGAATTGGCATGAACATATCACATTATTTCAAATGTATAAATAAGCATTATGGTGCTTAACGGAAAAAAATTTACATATAATATCTTAGTAGAAGAAAAAATAGTTTTAAAAAAGAAATATCTACAAACACCATTTTCCCATCTGGCACACAGATATATGTTCACCTGGAACCCAGAATCCACACGCTGTTGGTCTACTACACTATGATCACTGCTCTATCACAAATGTTGTAATTTATAATTCTGAACTATACTACTGTACAACACTACACTACACATCTCTACACTACTATACTAGGTATCAGAACCAAGATACATTTCTCATTTGTCTGGCTGAGGTACAGTTCACGATTCACAGGGGCTGCGCTTCTGTGCCACGCAAGCTGTAGAGGTTGGAAGATGACTGTCACTAACATGCAGTCAACTATAAAGGTACGTAAACTGGCAATAGCCTCACTGAAGCTTATCACTAAGATACAACTGGATCACACCACGACCTTGAGTTTATCAAATAGAGCACAATTACAGTAAAATCGGAGCTCTCCACGGCCTCGCCATGCCTTTTCGATTCGAGTACAATTTGATGAGGCACTGTCCTACCAATTCCGGCACACAATGATTTCTGTGTGTCTTGATAATTCAGCTCTCAAGCAGACATTGATGCGAGCGCAAATGCTTTTACCACCACCACGCAACGGCACAAGTTACTCTTATGCCCTGCTTGCTAATCGTCATAACAGAAACTCTCTCTGACGATCCCTCTACGGCTCCCAGCTGTCGTATCCTCTGGGTGTACAGAGGTGAACACCCTCTGCTGCTGCAGCTCAACGATCTCCTCCGTTACAGACTTCCACGCCCCCAGTCGGCCGTTCTGAGTCCAGCTGCTCTGCTGCCTCCACTTCAGCACAGTTCGATGTGTCCAGGGTGCACACACTTTCGCCGGCGTTCGCCAACTGTCGCTGGGTACCGCGACCGCTTCACCTCATGGCGACACAGCCACATGCCCTCCGACATCACGGAATCACCCCCCTCCGAGTGCTCCATGGGGCAACTAGGCTAATGCAAAACAGGCCTGGCAGTGCACCGCGCCAGAAGGTGCACCCTGGGTGGCTTCAGTGCCGAACCCAGTCGCTGCTCGCGGCGGATAAGCGCCGGCAACAAGCTGAAGTGGATTGCAGGGTCGGCGGGAATTCAAACGTGCCGTGGAATGGCTGTTACATGACAGAAGAGTGATGTTACATTTGTTTTCTGTAAGCATTTATGGAAACTGAACAGAGACAACTTATCAATGCCTAATGGTCTATAATAGCAGCAACGGAGATATTTGGAAGTTTGTGGTAAGGTGCTATGGGACCAAACTGCTGAGGTCATCGGTTCCTAAGCTTACACACTACTTAATATAACTTAAACTAACTTACGCTAAGGACGACACACACACACCCATGCCCGAGGGAGGATTCTAACCTCCGACGGGGAAAGCCACGCGGACTGTGACAACAACGGAGATAAAAACATTGATTTCCCCACCTGGCATACTAATTAGCACCGACACTTTGACACTCTTAGGAACACTACTTAGAGTCTGATATAATCCAAGCCATTGGCACATGGTCTAATGGAGATAGCCTTTAGTTGAACCTGCCCACAATATGAGTCCAAGTTCTCAAAGAACTTAGTGAAAAATTGGACGTGAAACTAACGAAGCTTTGCCGACATGTGCTGACGACATATTTTTTATTTATGACAATTATTTTTGAGAAACTGAGGAAGTGGTTTTTGGGAGCCCATTATCCTCCATAGTCACAAACTTATTTCTGGAAGATTTTGAAGACACAGCACTGAGGACTGCGGTTTTAAAACTTAACTTTCTGTGAACGTAATTTGACAGTACATTGATGATATGGCCACATGGATTAGACGCTATGAACTGTCTGCTGGATCATTTTAATTACCTTTATCCCTGCATCTAGTTCACGATAGTGGTTAAAAGGAATAGAGAGCTTCCATTTCCAGACATACTGGTTTACAGAAAGGACGATAACACTGTGGGATACAGTCTTTGTAGAAAACGTTGCACGTGGACCCGTATCTATATGCAACCATTTCCTATCCCAAACTTCCATATGTTGTCAACCATGTGTCTACAACATGTGCTCGTACATCCATTATCTGCATTCGTGTACAGGGGAGACATATTAGTTGAAAGTCGCTTGCCCGGTGTCGGCGGATAATTACAATATTGAAGTCCCTGTCTTATTCTTAATTACGATGCAAAATTCCTTCAGACGTGCATGTCTTCTCTGTACGGGAATCTACATGATGGGTGTATGATTACAGGTTGTAGACACACGGTTCACGACATATGGAAGTTTTGCGGTGGTCATGAGTCGTGCTCAGGTAGCCAAATGGGAAGGGGACAGCTTGCAATAAGCGTGGAATCCGGGTTCGAGTCCCAGACTGGCATAAATTTGATTATCGTCATTCCATTGTACACCTAATGATTCTCCATATTCGCAACCACGAACACGTATTTTATAACGGCTGTAGTTCGAGCAGTGCCTGTTCCTTCGGACATGCACGCATGTGTTCAGGAATTTCGCATCGTCCTCCCGAATAACACAGGCACTGCAGTATCGTACACACAAGTACATTTTCGACATTAACAACGTACAGCAAAATGCACAGATGTTACGTGTAAATATCGAATGAAGACGTTACTTTTTATTTTTCGTGTGGGAGATTGGAAACCCCAATAAAATCGTCATATGATTGATAATATCTCGTCACGACCACACAGTCTTCGGAAACTTCGCTGCTGCTATCCTCATCGTCTGATTAACAAATTACAGTCGTTTGCAGGGACTCTTCTCTTACAGCTTCTTCTATGTTCCACCTTGTAATCTCCATCCACACATGTTTTACAACGTTCTTTCCAATTTCTGACGTTATTCGTTTGACAGCCTCATTTACCAGCCCCTCTGCATTTCGCAACGTAAAGGTTTTATTTCACTCAGCGACATCTGTTCTTATGTGACCACAGACAAGTTGGATGGCGTTGCAATGGCAGTGGTACGGCGAAAAACGTGTAACTTTGTGGCTATGGTTCTCTTCTAACGTATCAATTAAATACTACGTCTTCTCTGGATTGTATCATTTCACTAGTTCCAGAAGTTGCATTTTTCGCATGTTCTCTTCAAAGTCTGTTTTACTGCCTTTCGACCAGCTGACTATTTTGTTTCTCATTGCTACAGCCTTGCTGCCTTATTTCATTGTGCAGAATGGGCGCACAGCGCGTTGTCCATCACGCAAAAACTACCAGAACTGACATTTTGTAGCAAACGACTAACGAACCAGTCTCTAAATGAATCTGCATTCATTTTCTCGTGGCAATCGATAGTTTTTTTTTCTTTTTACTGGAACATTATCACAGCACCGGGCACAAAACCGTTCATAGAGCCATCATGAACAATGATTAGCCTCCTTTCCTCGCAAAGTTGGCACACTATTGTTCCGTGGCGCGTGTAGTCTGCCCACGCGACGGATTGTGCATAACGCACGTTGAAATACGTTTCATCAATCCATATTACATTCCGCGGATTCATTGCTAGCAACTCACGTAGGAAACTAAACATTCGTAACGCAATGTCTCCGTGTTCCATTTGTACCTTTCTTCGTGAGAACTTTTTCCACCGAAAGCCAGTTTTTTTTAAAAAAAGCGAAGAGACTTCTCGATGTGCCTGTGAACACATCACTGTCCAACAATGATGCCATCTACTTTTTAAGTGTCATGTACTGCTTCCTGCTGTAGTACGCGTATATATGTTGCCTGATAGCACTTTTGTCAAAGTTGTCTCTTTCAGTCACACAATACGATCTCTTCCTTGACATTCCAGGCGCCACAATAACAGGACTCCCAGTTGAATTGGCAGCCTCTTTATCAGTTGTGACACTCTTCACTGTCACTGTAGAGCTGTTCAATGCTTCTACCGTCCTGTCAGTCACTTTGCTCACTGTTATCAAAAGTCCACAACTGTCCCTTTCCTTTTTAACGTAAACAAGAAATCTATATAAATTCGCATGCTTGAGATTTCAGCGTAGCTCCTTTTCCACAAGTCCCCTTCTGTGCTCTACAGGAAGTCATTTCCCACAC
Organism: Schistocerca americana; assembly: GCF_021461395.2. Lineage (NCBI taxonomy): Eukaryota > Metazoa > Arthropoda > Insecta > Orthoptera > Acrididae > Schistocerca > Schistocerca americana. The sequence goes on along the minus strand of NC_060119.1, from coordinate 856,147,839 downwards.
ACACGGCAAGAAACTCACAGTATTTGTGGAGTGCACACAAACCTGAAGAAAGCACGTGGCACCATTGTCTGACAGCAGGGATCGTCTAGCGCAGTGGCAGCACTGTGGTGTTGCCGCAGTAACATAAACAAAATCTCATGATCTGATCGGTCGTTGTGGACGTGCGAAGCAAGTGCGGCAAGGCTACTTCAACTGTCAGAGATGTTCTCTCTCCGTACGGGAGTACAGGGTTGTGGAGGCCCGGTGTTTACAAAATTCTTTGCCAATGTTGGAACTCGTATATTCTCCTGACAATTCGCACCAGTCAACACATGTTCTGAGCACCATCGCCGCACTCGTTTGATGTAGATTTAAAAATTTGCGATAGCGGAGCATTGTCTTATCGAGGGTCACAGAATGTTGTATAATAATGAGACGCAAGTGGCCATTTCGTCACGCTATAGGAACTGTATTTTAAAGGAATCTTTCGAAATTAGGTTGCCAGGCAACAATATAAATAGAGACGAGAGGTAGCCTTTTAAGTAATGTTAATAGGATTTGCAACACTGTTTCGTCTTAAATTAAAAAAACATTGGTCATTGACTCGGCCGGCAGAATATATTGACAGTAGTACTTCATAGCGATTCATCGCTTCTCGCTAGCTTCCACCACTGGTATGCTGTACATTCACTTGCGCTAGGGGACAGCGGCGACAATTTCTGGCGCTCGGGCTCTTGGCCTTCCGCCTTGTATAGAGTGGCCCTCATGGTATGAATCAGTTCCGGCGAGATTAGCGTACAACGTTGTCACTGCAAGATGGCGGCCAGGTGGACCAGGAAATATTGCGATTGGATGACTGCATTACCTGGTTGCAGCCCCGAGGAAAATATAATCAGAGAACATGTCGACAAAGGCCATAGAGTCACAATATGAGTCAACATCTCAGAGTGTAAGGCTGCTCCCACGCTTCAGTTACAAACCGACCTCTCTCGAACACCTCCACGGAAGATCTGCCAGCACTTACGCAGTCACTGCCCTCAGAGGGCGTAGCTTTAATGGCCGTTATTGAAGCACAGTAGAGGGGAAGGTGTAGATCCCAAGCCAAATAACACTGTCCCCAGTTGCAGTCCAGAAGCGAAGATGGAGCGATGTGTACAGCAGGGTATGAGTTCAGAGAGCAGCAAGAGTAGCGTTCGTAGCATGCAACGTGTCTCCGAGAGAGCAACGTGGGTCAGACTTTACCAACTTGTAGACAGCACAAGCTCGCTAGCGTCACCGGACGGCGTGGCATGCTCCGGACGCGGTGCGTCACCCACTGCGTCATTCGAGCCCGATATCTTATTGGTGATCAGGAATTTCACTCCATCTGGTCTCCTGCTGCCGGCCAGATACTTCCACTCAAAATTACTTCCACCATCATACATAATTAACATTGTTTAATTTTATTGTTCTGTTACTACAATTCATAACGAGCAGTAAAAAGAAAGTTTAGGAAACGGCATCCTGTTGGCCATGATGTTAGATACGGACCACAAAAACCGATTGGGAAAGGATAGGGAAAAAATCGGCTGTGCCGTTTTAAAGGAACCATCCCGGGTTTCATATTAATAGATTTACGGAATTCCGCGAAAAACCTGGATCTGGATGACAGGTTGAAGATTTAGCACCTCACCACCCTGTTCTGTTGATAAGAAGAGGCCGAACGTAAGATCTCGTTTTTTCTCTTCTTTCCGAACGATCTTTGAGATAAGAGTCATTACTCACTTTCAAAAGTATCGTCTTCCGAATTCTTATCCAGAATTCAGTAATTCGGTCATATGTACTCCAATAAACTGCTTCACTCATACACTGGGATGGTTCCGTCAGAACGGACAGCCGATTTCCTACGCTCTCCTTCCAACTACACCAAAGCTCTACTTGCAGCGATCGCAATTGTGATTGTAACACAACGCTGCTGACTCGTGTTTGCGTTCACGAGAAGTCGCAAAACCGTCGGTACTGTAATCAAATGCAACGCGTTGATTCACAAAGGAAATCATCATTCTGCGCTTAGGTTCATCGAGAGAGAGATTGTTGTTAATAATATTGAAAAGATGCACTTTAGAAATTGAGAAGCAATGCCGTAAGAATAACTGGAATCTTGGTGAAGAAATCAGTCTATTAATGAAATAAAAAAAAAACATTATGTTAGTAAGTCTTTTAATCTTATACTGGGTGATTCAGGTGCCCCTAGCCCTGGGTTTTATGCAACCTGAAAAGCCTTCAAATACCAAGGGCAATATTTTCATATTCTCTCGCTCGCTACGCGATAGCTATTAGTCCTACAGGAAAAAGAACAAATCAATTTTGAAGGTAATTTAATGTAGTTATATTTTGTACTGGGATGCGCTTCCGCTAGGGACCGTATTTTTCGAATTATTAAAAAAAAATACGTGGCAATCCTGCTGTTCAAATACATTATATGCTTGGAAAAACGGCGGTAACACGATTTCCTCAATGCAGGTGCTCCATCTACGAAAAGCATGCAGATGGTATCTCGATTCCGACCTTGATGAGAAATCCAATACTTGTCCAGGTCGGCCGTCACGAAGCGGCTGTACAAATGACACTATCACCCCGAGGCGTGATTTATCTCTGCATTCGGTATTTTCGCTGACTTTCTTCGTCGCTAAACACAGCTGCCTCTATCTCTGTCGACCTCTCGTCAGCACATTCACTTCGTTCTTGAAAGCTGCGTAAACCTGCACAGCGTCGGCCTCGTGCTAGTGTAAGGTCTATTTAGCCACCCTGCACTACAAGCAGACAGAATGACAGAATAACTTTTGTTTACAAAAATACAGTTTATTGAGTGAGTGGCACGAATCAAACAAACAATGCAACAATATATCCAAATATTCTAGCTTCTAGGTAGTGTAGTTTAATAGTTCAGCATAAAAGAATACTACGACAATTTGTCTGTAAGACATGTGAATCTGATTTTTTTTTTTAAATCTACAATAGCGTTAATTCTCTTTGACGTATGATTCATAAAGCACTTTTTTCGTACACCTAACACTTTTTGTTCAGCTTGACATTGTTCTGTTCGACGAAAGTTCACAAACTGTCCATCTACAAGACGCATATTTCTTAGGCGTTCTTTTATGGATCGAAGAGAAATGATCCTCCACACAGGCGGCCTGGGTCGAATCCAAATATGTTCACAGTTTTTACCATGTAGGAGGAATGGGACGAGCCTCTGGAAGACAACTGAGATGTGAAGCGTATCTAGTGGCCACGATTTCGACAACTGTCATCAACGGCCGAGAGAGCATAGTTCCAATTACAGTACATTGTTTTCCAGTGTGCTTAAGCTCCGGGTATGTCGTAAAAACTCTGAACTTTAAGACTGAAAGTAATCCAGTAAACAGGGAGTCTGGGGTATAAGTGCAGATGTTGTGATCATTGGCATCTTAATATGTACCCCCTTCACGTCTTAGTTGTTTTTTCTCTGTGCGTAACAAACTCCCCCTAAACACATCACCTAATTTACTATCTGATGTTTTCTGCGCGTTTGTAACTGCCCCACGAAATGGACTATACCTGTCAGTATGGACTAGCTGTTTTGCGTCCATACCTCCACATTTAAATACCCGACCTGCTTCCCAAGTTGGCTTGTTTGTGCTATGCGGACTAGGGGAGTTACCAACCAACCTAAAAACCTACCACTCTTAGTACCTATGATTATTAGTCTGCAAATTAAGTAAGTACTGATATTATGTTGTTTAGTACACTGTCAACAATCGTCAATAGAAATTCCTGCACTTATACCTCAAACACTCTGCATATTGTTTAGATTCTGCTCTGACTTGTGGTAAGAGTTATCAGAATGCAATGAGATTATCATTTGAAAAATTCTGAAGTATAACACGAATTTAACCAAATCTATGAACGTTTTCCTCTGAAAATCCCGAACTGTAACAGATAAAGTAACCTACGAAAGTGTAAACACCCTAACCTGTATCAAAACTTCTCGGGTTGGTTGGTTGGTTGTTCGGGGGAAGGAACCCAACAGCGAGGTCATCGGTCCTATCAGACTGAGGAAGAAAGTCGACAGTGCCCTTTCAAAGGAACCATCCCAGCATTTTCTGAAGAGATTTAGTGAAATCACGGAATCCTTAATCAGGGTGGCTGGACGCGGGTTTCAATCGTCGTCCTCCCGAATGCGAGTCCATTGCGCTAACCACTGCGCCACCCCATTCGGTGAGTTCTCGGGAAGTAGCTTGAATTAATCGCTAATGGTTGCTGTTTCGTACAGCAAGAAAACACAACATTTGCACTCTCCTGTTAAAACAAGAAATAGCATGAAGGCCTTTCGAACTCAGGTCCCACAGACATCCCAGCTCCACAGATAACGATTTTTTGAGAAGTAGAGTTCTGTCGTTTCTGCTCTGCACATCGATAAGGTGACTTGAACTGTAAAGAGTGGTGCTAAGTTGCAAACACAGTGCTGCGTTACACAATGACGTGAAGTTTTCAGCAGTTAACTCTCTTCAAGAAGTTGAGAAGTAAGGCAACTTCTGAAAGATACGGAGCGGAGACGATCATTGTAGGTGTAATATCAGGGACATAAGGGTGCTTGATCAAAAGTTATGAGTGGAAGTTACGATTGGCAGCATATGACTCACAGTTTCCGTGACACTTCAGCTCCACACTGTCAAGGACAAAGGAATTCAACTAAGTGGGAAGCGAACATGACTAACTGCTGCAGTTCGCTACTTTATACGTTGGTTCATTTGTGAAATTCTCTCTGCTGATGAGGTACGTCACTCTGAATGACTGCACCAGTGTAGCGTTCTGAAACAACTACCCAATAAATTAATCCAGGTTCAGACTCACAAATACCTTGATAAGAACTCTGAACACAAGTACACAATACTTCCAGTACAACTGGGAAATGGTAGTCAAGAAGTTAACTTCGCTAGTCATTAACCCATTAAAAAAAGTTAACTTCGTTATACGTCAAAGAGTTCCTTTATAGGAGATTTATTGGGTGTTAAAGTTACTCGTAAACTCGTTGTAATAAAGTTTATGTTGTGGGTGTAGTTAAATGAGCAAGTGAATCAAACGTTTTCCGTTGCTTAAATAAGAATGTTTTGATTTGGGAAGTTTAGGCAGCACATCGATAAATAAAAAAAAACAGTTTAATCATTTAGTTTTATAATGTTTACTTATCAATTTTAAGTCACGGGAGAATCAAAGTACAGGTGAATGAGATAGTGTCTGATATAAGGTGCATATTTCCCTTCATGCACATCAACATGTTAAAGTTTTTATCCGAGGGCGAAGCTCATTTAAGAGACAAAATGACTTTGCCCACAGAAAAAAGTTGTTTTACTGCAGCACTCGAGGATGTAGGGGTATTATATTTGGTAAATAAATTTATAAAACCTGTCCTCCAGGAAATACCACATCGTTGGATGAGTGTTTTGACTTTGTGTCCAGATATATATTGACTAGACTCTGGGCTTTACTGTTTACAGTTGTCGTACTACTAGACTTTTCTGTAAATTGTTGTCCGATTCCATGATTTAGTTTCCACAGTCAGTCAACTAACGGAAAGTTGTACTTAATGTGAACTTAGCAAAAAACAGCAATAAACAGCCAATACCCAGTTATCCTCGCTCGCATTCGATTGTTTACACGAATCGCGCGTACCACGGCGTAGCTGCATACCTACGTAACCCGAACTTGTCAGAACGTGATTTCCGCGGGCGGCGCAGCGTCATTTCTGTCATAAGTAGTGGGTACCTAATTAGCGACTAACGGACTCAAAGAAAGTTAACGGAAGTTAAAGAGTCCGTTAACATTATCTAAAATTAACTAAAAAGTTAATACGTTACTCGAAAAGTTAACTTCGTTAGTCAACAAATCAACGATCTTGTGCCGAGTTACGACTTCCAGTAATACAGTGTGTGCCTGAGGCTAAGTCCAAATAGTGACACATTATTTGACTGTGCTGATTGCAATAACAAGTCCGCTGTTACTACGATGTATTCCATGGTGGTGTCCCCATAAATCCACTGTGACTGAACAACTGCCGGTCACGACTCCGTGAGACGACATTCTGATATGAGCGGATCTGCAGCCTCGGTCGCGAGTTACAGCACAGGGCGGACGATTACTGTGGAGTAGCGTGATTGGTTCCAACTATCGTAGATAGAAAGCTGGTCACTAATTACCCCCCCCCCCCTCCCATCCCCCTCCCTGGCTGAATGATATCACCGTAGTCTCGGATTTGCGCTTGCTGCAGATGCGGCAAAGTAGTTCCTGCGCTGGAAGTCAGCTCTGTTGAGGAGCCGTCGGATTTGCACGTTGCCTGCACGGCCTACAACCCGGAACACAGAGATGTTAGAAGGGATGTATTGGGCAGGGGTAGCCCAAGTATCCAGTAGAGTCGTTAGAAAAGCGCAGGTGCCGAGAAGCATTGCTATAAATCAGACGTCAGCATCCAAAGCACCCTATCGGAGAAACAAGCCGCTGAGTCTGCCTCCACTGGGCCTGCAGCTAAGGTGTTGGTCTTGGCTTTGATTCCCCAAAAACGACTATTCACGTTGGTGTGTGGAATCAGTGAGCCTGGCCATATGCTACCTGACTTTTAGATAAATATCATCGACACAGTTCCAAATACGGCAAGAGCTGACAAGGAGAGAATTTTCGCACAATCAGCTTAAAATCTCAAGCATCCAAGTTCGTAACAGGAATAATAAACAGAAGAATGGAAAAGAAACCTGAGGATATGTTAAACGACGACCATTTTGGCTTTAGCAAAGGTAAAGACAGCAAGTACATAATTTTAATGTTGCATTTGATAATGGAATCATGGCTAAATAAAAATCAAGACACATTCATAGGATTTGTAGACCTGGAAAACAGTTCTCCAGTGTCAGATGGTGCAAGGTGTTCGAAATTCTGGGAAAAATAGGGTTAAGCTACAGTGAAAGATGGGTAATATACAATATGTACAAGGACCAGGAGGGAACAATAGGACTGGAAGACCAAGAAGGAAGTGCTCTGATTAAAAAGGGTGTAAGATAGGGATTTTGTCTTTCACCGCTCCTATTCAATCTGTACATTGGAGAAGCACTAGTGGAAATGAAATAAAAGTTCAGGAGTGAAATTAATATTCAAGGTGAAAGGATATGGATGATAAGATTCGCTGATGACGTTGCTATCCTCAGTGAAAGTGGCGAAGAATTACATGATCTGATCAATGGAATGAACAGTCTAATGAGTAGAGAATATAGACTGAGAATAAATTAAGGAAAGACTAAGTAATCAGAAGTAGCAGAAACGTGAACAGCGAGAAACTTGACATCAGGAGTGGTGATCACGTAGTATATGAAGTTAAGGAATTCTGCTGCCTAGGCATCAGAACAGCAAATAACGGACGGAGCAAAGAGGTCATTAAAAGTGGACTACCACTGGCATTCCTGGGCAAGAGAAGTCCACTAGTATCAAATATAGGCTTTAATTTGATGAAGAAATTTCTGAGAATATACGTATGGAGCGTAGCATTGTATGGTAGTGAAACATGGAGTGGAGGAAACTGAAGAGAATAGAAGCATTTGAGATGTGGTGCTACAGACGAATGTTGAACATTAGGTGGATTGTTAGGGTCAGCCCGCATCTCGTGGTCGTGCGGTAGCGTTCTCGCTTCCCACGCCCGGGTTCCCGGGTTCGATTCCCGGCGGGGTCAGGGATTTTCTCTACCTCGTGATGGCTGGGTGTTGTGTGCTGTCCTTAGGTTAGTTAGGTTTAAGTAGTTCTAAGTTCTAGGGGACTTATGACCACAGCAGTTGAGTCCCATAGTGCTCAGAGCCATTTGAACCATTTTGTTAGGGTAAGGAATGAGGAATTATGAGCAAAATCTGAGAGGAAAAGAATATGTGGAAACACTGACAAGAAGAAGGGACAGGATGATAGAAAATCTCTTAAGACAGCAGGGAATAGCTCCTGTAGTACTAGAGGGAGCTTAGAGGATATGAACAGTAGAGGATGACAGAGTTTGGCATACATCGAGCAAATAATTGAGGACATAGGTTGAAAGTGCTACTGAGGTTGGCACTTGGCACAAGAGATAATTTCATGACGGGCATCAAACCAGTCAGAAGGCTGAAAAAAAAAAAGTGAAGACTGTTCAGCAACTGCATATTTTTCTGGCTGGCCTAGTTTAGTGCAACGTCCATGTTCATCGCATTTGCTTTCAACAGTGCGAAACGTCTGATCAACGTCTGATTTTCCACACTGACACAAGATCCTATTTACTCAGGGTCTCCTTAAACCTATATCACGGGTCAAAAATTTTCGATTCACATGAAAAAATTACATTTTTTCAATGTACAAACTCATCATACAAACTAAATGGACCAATAAAATAAATATTTTCTCTATCATTAAGTACAACATGGTTTATATTTTAGGCCTTCAAAGCATCCTCCCTTTGCCCTCAGAACATCTCCGCAAACTCTAGGCATTGTGGAGATAAGATTTTGTAGTGTTTTTGCAGATATTGCAGTCCAACTTGTCTGTAAATTATTCCAAAATTTTTAACATTAGTTGAGCTCAGTTTTGTAACCTCGTTGTCAAATTCATCCCAAAATTTTTAAATAAGATTTGAGTCGGGTAACTGACTTGGCCTAATCATATTCTTCATTTCCCGACGTTTCTCTCTCCTATTGACATTCCCTCTGCACAATTTAGAAGCTTGTCTGGGATCATTGCCATGCTGCAGAACAAACCCACGACCAAATAAGTCTCTCGCCAGATGGAACTGCATTGTTGATCCGTATCCTGTGATATCCTTCCTTCATCACTGTTTCATTAATTCTCACTTATCACCCAAAAAACTCCCCCACGCCATGACCGACCGTCCACTATGATTCACCGTTGGCGTCACGCACTGATTCTTAATACGTCCTCCACGAGATCGATAAACAAACAGTCGATATTTCAAACGTAGATTCGTCCGTGACTAGCACAATGCACCATTACTGCACGCTTCATTTTTTATGTTGCTGTGCGAATTCCAGTCTTTTCATCTAGTTTGGTTTGCATAATAAAGGTTTTCTGGACTATGTACAACCCTTTAATCCTTATTCAAGAAGAAGTCATTGCACTGCTGAGACAGAGATTAGAGCTTCTCGAGTACTATTTACTTTCTCGTGAATTTCAGATGTAGTACGAGTCCTCTGACGTTTACTCTGTACACATATGAACTGATCTTCCCTGTATGGTGTTACTCGGGGTCTTCCACATCGCAATACACTTACATTGTCAGCAATTCTGGGAATTGTACCTGTGCTTTAACACTTCGACTAAGTAATTGACTCAGGTGTTCTAATTGTTACAATGTTTGTTTCCATGTACTTAAACTAAGCATTTCAATTTGCAACATGGAGAGAAGCTTCTGTTGCGCTTTTATATTTCTTTGCTTCTTTAAAATGTCGGAAGCAGCTGCTGTTTATTGATCCAAGGAAACCAAGAAGTGTAATCAGTCTTAAATGCGAAGTCACATGAAATAAGACTGATTTCCGGACTAAAACAAAAAGACACTTGAAGCTGTGTCTTTGTCTTCCGTATCAACGTATCAGCACGTTAGTTATTTGACTCCACATATAAGTTCTAAAAGCAAAAGTAATTCGTGGTACTTGCTACATGGCTCATCTCAAGAAGCATATCATCATTAAAACAACGTTTTCTTGGTGCTTTAGGTAATGCATAATTTACAACAGTTACTTAGCATCTTCTCTATTCAACTATAAACCAGAGAATATTATTGTTATGTAAATATGGGAAGAACAAACTAATATTCAGTAACAATACTAGAAAATTACTACGAAAGCAGAGAGAGCCGTAAGTCAGATAAAAAAACCGAATGCTGCCTCACAAAAAATAACTAAATGAAGTCAAAACTCGCGCAATGACAGCTACAGAATAGGCGTTACAGGAAATCGAAACAAAGACCTATCTGCCGGATTTTCAAAAACTCCTAAAAAGGATTTTTTTGTACGTAAACTCAGCCGAATAGTGATCTGGCCAGATGACCATTGGTCTTGGTGGGAGAAAATCGTGAGATTATAAACTGAGAGTTGAAATAGGATATTCTTTCTTTCGATACTATTTTATGGTAGAAAGAAAGTAACGCAGATGAGAAATGGCATATATACAAATAAGTGAGCACGAAACTTGAAAACAGCTGTAATCATACATTAAAATAAAGATAGCTGGTCTTGACAAGGTGACCGTTACGTTGTATTTTGAATCTGCGGGGGCTCTGGGACCTCTTTCGGCAACAAGTTATATCAAGGCACGGAAACAACGTAGAGAGACACGAGACTTGAAAAAAGCGTAGCAAATACCAACTCATAAGAGTGGTTGCTATGCGGATGCTCTCAACTCTAGCTGTGTCTCACTGGGTCAACATCGCATCTCAAGATTTCTTCTTTTTTTGAGGTTCAAATGTTTGCATCGCTATGGATGATATCCTTGAGATGCCAGTGAACAGTTTCAACTATCGAGCACGTGCACGGTGGGGGCAGACTTAGGGAATGTCTTTTGTGGTACGAAATAATTCTGACCCCGAGCATTGATCTATTATAAGATAAAAGCCATCGGCAGGAAAAAAGTGAATAAGAATCAGAAACAGAAACAACTGGACCATTATTTCTCGAAAGTCATATTGAAGCAATTGTTACGAAACACATTGTGTTCTCAGCGTAATTTTGTACACAGATTGTCACTTTCTTGATAGTAAGTTAGGGAAGGCCGGGTAATACGGGGAGCGGCTTTTATCGCACAAAAGCTGTTCCTAAACTCTGGTCTTAGAGGCTGTTCCCGTTGCACAACCGATGTCTGAAGTATGCAGGAACAAAACTGTCACGTGATGTTAAATGAAAATAATGGTGCGTTTCGTAGTGGCAGCAACTTATCTGTTGTTAATGGTTTTTCAGTCCATGCACTTCGGTTTGAAGTATTGTATTTTCTTTGACATTACTTCATATTATATCTTCATTGTATAAAAAGTACTCCGTCTTCAGGCCACGAATGCCGTCTCATTCTCAGCTGAGGATGCGGATAGGAGGGGCGTGTAGTCAGCACACCGCTCTCCCGGTCGTTATGATGGTTTTCTTTGACCGGAGCCGCTACTATTCGGTCGAGTAGCTCCTCAGTTGGCATCACGAGGCTGAGTGCACCCCGAAAAATGGCAACAGCGCATGGCGACCCTGATGATCACCCATCCAAGTGCCGGCCACGCCCGATAATCTGCTATTGCCATGCCATATCCGCCATATTTGCCAAACTTCTCGTCTTGCGATTTTCTCTTGTTTCCGAGAATGAAAAGGCAACTGAAATCAAAACTTCATCAAGGTACTGCAGACATCCAACGGCCTGTGACAAACGAGCTTACAAGCATTGCAGTTGAAAATTTCCCTCCTTGCTTCCAAGACTTCCAGAAACATTGGCAACCGTGTGTAGATGGCTAAGGGGATTACTTCGATAGGGGCTAGAATCATTTTTGGTGCCATGTTCAGTTTAAAAAAAAAAAAGCTGTAACCAAAATCAATCACGTATTACCAACGACAGTCATTTTTGGATAGCTGTCACCGGATTTTTAACCAGCCATATACTTAGATTTCCTTAGCTAACCGTATTTTGGTCCTAAATAACCAGTGTTTTTGGGTATTTGTTTGGTCTCGGTTATAACAAAAAATGGTTCAAATGGCTCTGAGCACTATGGGACTCAACAACTGAGGTCATCAGTCCCCTAGAACTTAGAACTACTTAAACCTAGCTAACCTAAGGACATCACACACATCCATGCCCGAGGCAGGATTCGAACCTGCGACCGTAGCGGTCGCGCGGTTCCAGAATGAAGCGGCTAGAACCGCTCGGCCACACCGGCCGGCTCAGATGGTGTTTACCGGTGTTTGTCCTTCTTCAGCCAAGAATTAAAAACAGCTCGTTGGTGCTGTTCGGACGCATTTGGAAATAACGTCGCTACAGTTCACGTTTCCGCTTTTATCGCACGGAGTTCGGAAAGACACGAATGCCACACTAGTCCCTTGCCGACATGTCGGTGCTTAGATACTCGCATCACAGTCGCACTACGTCGCGTGTACGCTGCAGCAACGCCATTAAATGGAGACTTTCTGATCGCCCCTTATGACTGACGTACAATGATTAGAGATAGTTTGTTATTATTAAATACCTTAACCTGCTGATTATATTGCTCAAAGAGGAACAACGAGAAATCATATCGTGCGACAGAACAGATATGGTATCTCAGCGTGACTGATTAATGGTGCTTCCGGGTGTTCTAGCGCCATTAATAGAACAAATGATAGACTGTTCTCATGGAAGACTGCTAAAATCGATGTTTAGTTCTTTATTGGATAGTTATTTAATGAATATATCTGTCAATGTCAGAATAGGAGGAAGCGATCTAAGTAAATACTCAATTGCAATATTGGTGGTCGACACACATTTCTCATTCTTATTTGTTTACCAGCACGTAATATACTCCCATATGTTCGTTTTAGGCCGTACATAGCACATTTTACCTGGAGGTTTAGAATAAAAACGTTGTGGACGATGCAATGGTCTTGTACACGTCGAGTGCATTTATAATAATACATGTAAGATGTTAATTCCTGTAACATTTTTTAAAAGTAGGCCAGTAGCAATTTTTACATAACTTCGTTACTTAAGGCATTGTTTCTGTTGGCTTGTCTGCTCTCAGATCTGAAGATGGTAGTTAAGCTGTCGAAACTGGAAATCATTTTGCAAATAATTTTTGTAATGTTAATTGCGGTTGAGACAATACATAAAAAAATTCTGTAAGTTTTAAAAGGTTTTATAGAAAGTTTTTTAAATTTTTATTATTTTACAAATGGAGTGACTGTGTGCCAAAGCGAGCAGGAGTGAGTTAATACACGCATTTTTTTGTAGTAATGAGTTCACAATTTATTATTTACAAATGGTCACAACACTAAAATTCGGCTCGAAACACACACAGATGAATTCCACAATGTGCCGTAATTTAAACGGTGCATTACGGAACAACGAAAAAAGTCTCGGTCTCGAGGTCGCTATGCTATCGAAGAAACTTTGACAACTGTCGATAGAGAAACTCTGATCGAGCGTGATGCATAAAATAATAGGCAAGTGGTCCCAGGGCGCAACCAATTGTTTATCAGTGGCGGCAGGTTGGAGCGCTGGTAGCGGCGCTGAGCACAGAGCATGCGCACTGAAGTGGAAGCCGCGCGTCCTCACAGTAGAAGGAGCCGCGGCCAGTGGCAGCGATAGCAACAGCGATGGCGCAGGCGGCGCTGCAGCGGGTGGCCAGGGACTACCTGGAGCAGACGTCGCTACACGGGCCGCGCTACCTCACACAGCCCTGTCCAGAGAGGTGAGTCTGGTGGATAGGCGCAGCACCACAGTCACACACGGTAACGTTTCCCTATACCCTTTTGCTCGTCCTTGTGGCTTTCTCCAACTGTTGCGACGGTACGACTCTTTTCAGTATACTCGTATATGTCAAGGAATTGGCTGTCAGCTGCAGCATACATACAGACCACCTAAGCACAGACAAATCAGTTCTAAAATTATAACGTGAAATAACTCTACAGGAAGCCCATGAGGAATCGTGGTCGTGACTTGCACTCGCTTGATCAGAGCGCTCAACATTGTGTTTATCAGCACCCGCACAGTTAGTGCATGAGATGAACAGGTCGAGTCATATAAAATGCACACGTGCTAAAAACCTACCTAAGATCACATTTGGGATAATATCTCCTGTTCTCGGATAGCTAAGGAAATCTAAGTATATGGCTGGTTAAAAATCCGGTGACAGCTCTCCAAAAATGACTGTCGTTGGTACTACGTAATTGATTTTGGTTACATTATCTTTGTCAGAAAAGTCCCTTGACAGCTTTTTTTTAAACTGAAAATGGCACCAAAAATGATTCTAGCCCCTATCGAAGTAGTCCCCTTAGCCATCTATACACGGTTGCCAATGTTTCTGGAAGTCTTGGAAGCAAGGAGGGAAATTTTCAACTGCAATGCTTGTAAGCTCGTTTGTCACAGACCGTTGAATGTCTGCAATACCTTGATGAAGTTTTGATTTCAGTTGCCTTTTCATTCTCGGAAACAAGAGAAAATCGCAAGACGAGAAGTTTGGCAAATATGGCGGATATGGCATGGCAATAACAGATTGTCCGGCCAGATACTCGGTAACAGGTAAAGCAGTATGGGGTGTTGCACTGTCATGCAGTAAGAACCAGTCCTGAGAATGCCACATGTTAGGGCGGCGACGTCGAATTGTTTGTCCCGAACGTTTCAAGACTTCGGTGTAAAGAGTTTCGTTCACTGTTTGATCTGGAGGAACTTACTCATAGTAAACTAATCATTTTCTATCAAAGAATGTGATCGATATTGCCTTTGTTTTCGGGGGTTGTCATTTGACTTTTTTCGAGGCTTGTGATCCAGGACTCCGCCATTCAGACTTCGTCGCTTGGTGTGAGTGTGACACTGGTAGCACCAACCTTTATCCCCTGCAACAATCTTTGACACAAATGTGGGATCACACCTGGCTCTATCCAGCACTTTAGCGGAAATTCTTCGTCTTTCCTCTTTCTGCTCGTCTATTAGTGCGTGAGCGACGAGTTTTGCATTAAGTTCCCGTTTCGTTAAACGTTCGCATGAAATCTTCTGACACACATCACGATTCAGCTTAGGTTGTTCTGACATCGGATGCACAGTGACATGACGGTCTTCTTGCAATAACTGCCTTACATGCCCTACGATTGCATCGACGTGTGCTGTAGACAGGCGAATAGCTCTGGTATCGTCCTGCACTGAATCTCTGCCTTCATGAAACCTTTCTGCCACTCGAAAACATGACTTTTTAAAAGTGCCTAGTTTGCAATTGCTTGCTTAATCGTGGTCCACGTTTCAATAGGGGTTTTCCCGAGCTTAACGCACAACTTAATATTCATTCTTTTCTCACAATCAGCATCCGTTGTGTCACCGTAACTAATGAGCCAAGAACCCAAACGGTGTGTCGCTACGCCCAGCCCTGCCACCTAGTGAGTTTGCGCGGAAACGTGGCCAAGGTAATTTCAAGGAAGCACACGTACGAGGTAAAAAAATCTCGTTTCTTTTTAGTATGACAAACTCAGAAACGAAGAACATGTCCTAGAATTTTTCTGACAAAGAGAGTATATAACATTCTACAGACTAAGTCAACAAATTATATTTCATAATTTATCTCAAAGAAACTTGGGCATTTTGGAGTGTGTCCTAAAAGGATGTGCACTTTCGGAAAGTGGCGTTTCTAATTTGGGATTAAGTTACTCCATAAGGAAAATTCAAGACTGCATAGCTATTGGAATACTGTACTGTTACAAGAGATAATGTTAAGATAGTCCCAATTTGAAAATAGTAATAACAATCTTGAAACTATGTTGGGACCATAATTTGCAGTTTTCAGATTTGTACGTCTTCCAGCCATATTTCTCAGTCTGAATACTGCCTTCTTCGTATTTTTATTTGCCCAACACTTCCTTTTATTCCTATACATCTCCTGAAAAGATATAAAAAGCGAAATATTTAAGGGGACCCAATTTTTGTGTGGTCGAAATTAGGCACCTGTACCACTTAGCAGACATGACTGAACTTCCGAATCATGCAATGAATTGTTGCGCTTCAAAGATACGAGTTTCACTAAATATGACATATCACTAATAAACAACACTAAAATACCAAACTACTTACCATGCAGCTGTCATACTTACGTTGTGTCTACGAAATATGACTTCCAAATGCAAGATATTAAGAAAAAATCAAATGCGCGCACGGAATGATACTATTGGTGGTTAGTAGGACACTAAAGTGGCGGAAGCACAAGTAGTTCAGCTACTTCCTGAATCGGCAGCAATGTCCAGGGAGCAAATATCCACCTAAATGTGTTCAAATGTGTGTGAATTCCTAGGAGACCACACTGCTGAGGTCATTGGTCCCTAGAGTTATACACTACTTAAACTAACTTATGCCCATGCCAGAGGGAGGACTAGAGCCTCCGGCGGGAGGGGCCACGCAGTCCGTGAGGTGGCGCCTCAAACCGCGCGGCCACTCCGCGCGGCAAAATATCCATCCGAGATTAGGGCACCATCTGAAAACAGAGCACCTTAACCTAACGATACTAAAGTGAAAACCGATTCAAGACGTACGCTTAAAATATTGTTACCAGACCAGAAAAGACACGAAACAAGAAGTCTATAAAAGATTTTTGGCTAATTACTTATACAATAACTGGATGCTCCAACCGTCACCTGTCACCTACACATACGATCTTCTGCCTAACAACTTAGTTAGAAGGTCAGATAAAATAAAACAAACATCGTAGAATATTTTCCACATTCATCTCATCACCACTAAAATTGAGGGAATGTCTGCCGGTTAAAACATCTTCTCCCCTCTCGTCATTATATAAACGATGCTCAGTTAAAATATTGTGAACTGTAATCAGCACGTCACATGCTCCACAAACGCGCGGTTCTTCACGTCTGAGAAGGAAGCCACCATCAAAGTGCTGTGTCATATTCGAGGAAGCGTTAAGCAGACTTCAGCTTTTCTAACTGGCAGGAACCAGGTGAGCCCCGGCGTTATAGTGCCTTATATTAAGTTCTCAACTATCATTTTCTGACTCTCTTCCTCTCAGAGACATGACGACCTTTACAACACTGACATCACGGCACACAGAGGGATAGGACATTGGTCTACTTTTGGAAGGGTCCATGCTTCCTTGGCAGCAGTATCGGCAAACTCACTGCCACGTCAGTTCGTATCGCAAAATCAAGTAAAGAAGACCGCGAACTCCACCGACAAAATTCCGGAGGTTGTTCACGAATATTTTCTGTGTGTTTTGGTAGAAGCAACCCAGGGTCTTAGTCATTTCGTGACAGATTAATAGTACAGTTATTATGTATTCGTTACCTCAACGTGATTACCTTTGTTTATGTGAGAATGCCTTCACAACTGCCGGCCGAAGTGGCCGTGCGGTTAAAGGCGCTGCAGTCTGGAACCGCAAGACCGCTACGGTCGCAGGTTCGAATCCTGCCTCGGGCATGGATGTTTGTGATATCCTTAGGTTAGTTAGGTTTAACTAGTTCTAAGTTCTAGGGGACTAATGACCTCAGCAGTTGAGTCCTATAGTGCTCAGAGCCAGCCTTCACAACAGCGATAACGGCTGTAATGTCCAATCATCAAAACGTACAACCTAAAACAGAATGTAATACAACAAACAACCTTCGTCTGCAATAGTACTGGTATGCCGTTGCCAGTGCTGTGACAACAGCTCAGCATAACGTCCTTGTTTCGATCTTCCGCAGCTTTCAGCGAACCCATACAAGAGGTATACATCGTTATCATTTCATCAGTAAACATACCCACGGTACTTCTGTGTATCACAGTTAACCACAATGACTGTCGGAAATCAGACACAATACAAAACGAGTAGTACTGAATGCAAGGTGGAGTGCGAAGATTAATATCGGCATTACTATGGCTAACAAGGAGTACCGTGACTGAATGGAACAAGTTTGTTTCTAAAGAACACACAAAGTGCACTTCTGCGCTCTTGAGCAGATTTTTCAGTACGATACAGAACAAAGAGAAACGGAGGTAAGAAATCACACTAAGTGTAATTACTCCGTAACGACCTAACTTATACCATTTGTCCCTTTCACAAATGTACTCAGAAAATACCATGATAAATTTCCGAAATTTTGTCGGTGGGCTCGGGTTCTTCTGCAGAACAGTAACACATTTTAACATCGACCTTACAGCTCAAAAACCATACAGTTTTTAATGACTAGCTATCGAGCTGGTGGTGGACACAGTTAACCAAATAAGTCGCAGGCAAAGTTGTTACGTAACGCAATAAGCAATCATTTAAATTTAGACCGCTCGCCCCTCCCTCCCCTCCCCCCCCCCCCCCCATACACACACACAAATGATAGCGCAATTACAAATTCCATGGATAGCACATTTACTTAAATGTCAACGAAGACACATCCAAGTAACCCTGTTCAAATCATTTAGGTTTGAGCACCAATTCAAGGAAGTTAATGAAACAAGAATCATCGACTCGCATAGTCGTTTGATCACAATTACCCGTACTTCTTAATAACATACGTATAGCAGTCAAAATATGTAATAATTTTAATATAATCATGCACTTAAGAAACAATGATTAGCAACAGCAGTGCAACACCGCAGCTGCTTTTTTTTTATTTAAGATGTTGCCTAATGCAATGCGGCACGAAATGTATTTAGCAATTTCATAAATTTTACTAACAATTTAGCAATCAAATGTGCTTTTCTAGCAGTTCTTAAATTTAACATGTTTCATCAGAGCAGAAGAACTATGTGTTGAATGGATAAATAATTCCCCTTGAACATGAGTTTTGTTTTATTACTTGACTTGAAGAAATCATTTTCATTGGCCTGACACTGCTGCAACTTGCATCCTCCTGCCTCGAGTTGGCGTACTTTTTGAACGGGTTCGAGCAGTTGCGGAACTCAGTAAGCAGCGGCCATTGTTGCCCTAAAAAAATCGGCAAAGATGTTGAAAACTGCTCGATGACTGATTTCCACTTTTACGCTATCCCCTATGTTGTGCTACGCCCTTCTTCGAGGACCAGGGCCTTCCTTTCCTTTGACAGTGTCATATTATTGTGCGTTGTTGCCGCACACGCCATCATCAACTAAGCGTAGATCGTTTCAGCGTTGTGTCCCTTCAAACTCAGAAAACCAACTACCACGCGGCACTGCTTCAAATAGTTCAAATGGCTCTGAGCACTATGGGACTTAAAATAAGAGGTCATTAGTCTCCTAGACTTAGAACTACTTAAACCTAACTAACCTAAGGACAGCACAAACATCCATGCCGAGGCAGGATTCGAACCTGTGACACCACGCGGTACTCCATTTTAGCAATGGGCTGCAGCATTTTACAGCGATGTACTACTATAGTTTGGCGTGGAGGTTTGGTGTGTACCAGAACTACAGACATGTACCTGAAACAAAGAAAAAAATTAATTACATGAATACACTGACGGAAAAAAGTTGCACCACTAAGAAGGAGTTGCGTGCCACGCACGAAAGTTGGTAGGCGTGTTTCTACATCTGAAAGATAACGTCTATTCAAATATCGCGGTAGTCGCATAAGGGTGGCGCTGGTAGCGTTCTATGAGGATGCAAATCAGGTTTGCTTTAAACACCCGCTGTAACGATCGTGAGCATCAGTTCCCTTTGGGGTTGGACGTGGTGAGTTGATGTTAGTCAAGAATGAGTTTAAGGTGACAAAGACGCCATTATCAGCATCTCACCAAGTTTGATCGAAGTCGTGTAATAGGGCTGCGAGAAGCTGGATGTTCCTTCTGGCAGGAATGTATCCACTGTGCATGGCTGCTGGCAGCGGTGTCACGAGAATGTATGGTTGCAAGAAGACCGGAGGGCCGAGTGGAAGACGATCAAGTTCGGCGTATGGTTGTCACGCATCGTACTGCATTTGCAGCAGCAATTTTAGCAGCATTTGGCACCACGGAGACACAACGAATTGTGCCGAGCCAGACGTCCGTTATAGTGTATTCCTCTGCCCCCGAACCACCGATTTTTGCGACTTCAGTGGTGTCAAGAGAGATATCATTGTAGGGCAGATTGGAGTTCTACTCTGTTTTCTGATGGAAGCTGGATCTTCCTCGGTGCCAGTGACAGCCGTGTGTTGATTAGGAAGAGGTTGCCTACAGTCTACCTATCTGCATGGTAGACGCACTGGACGTATAGAGTTATGGCCTGGGGTGCGATTTCGTATGACAACATACTGACTGCAAATTTGTATGTGAGTCAGCTGATTCTACCTGTTGTTCTGCCATTCATGAACAGCATTCAAGATGGCGTTTTCCAACAAATAACGCTCGCTACTCGCCGTTGTTGCAACCCAGCCTACTCTACCAAGTGTCGACATGTTGACTTGGCCTGTTCGATCACCACATCTGTCCCCAGCCGAGCACGGGCATCAACGGACAACAACTCCAGCATCGTCCACAACCAGCATTAACCGTCCCTGTATTGACCGACCATGGAACTCTGTACCAGAAACTGACATCCGGAACTTGTAAAACACAATACTTGAACGTTCACCTGCTTGCATTCAACATTCTAGTAGGTACACGGGTTATTAATGTATCAGCATTTCACATTTGCAATGTCTTATCTCGCGCTTGCTTTAACCTGTGATCTTGTGATGTTAATTACTTAAATAGGTACCTACACAGATATAGTGCCGAGTTTCATTACTGTACATCAATAATTTTATTATTATGATTTTTTTCTTCAGCGTATTTTTAGAGGTGCTAAGTAAAACTAAACAGAAGCGCCACAGAAGCTGGTATAGACATGCGTATACAAATACAGAGATATGTAAACAGGCAGAATACGGCTCTGCAATTGGCAACGCCTATATAAGACATGAAGTCTCTGGCGCAGTTGTTAGACCGGTTACTGCTGTTACAATGACAGGTTATCAATATTTAAGTGATTTGAACGTGGTGTTGTCGGAGCACGAGCGATGGGACGCAGCATCTCCGAGGTAGCGAAGAAGTGGGGATTTTCCCGTACGACCATTTCACGAGCGTACCGTGAATATCAGGAATCCTGTAAAACATCAAATCTTCGACATAGCTGCTGCCGGAAAAAGATCCTGCAAGAACGGGACCAACGACGACTGAAGAGAATCGTTCAGCGTGGCAGAAACGCAACGCTTCCTCATCAACAAGTGTCAGCGTGTGATCCATTCAACGAAACATCATCGATATGGGCTTTCGGAGCCGAAGGCCCACTCGTGTACCCTAGATGACTGCATGACACAAAGCTTTATGCTTCGCCTGGGCCTGTCGACACCAACAGTGGAGTTTTGGTGACTGGAAACATGTTGCCTGCTCGGACGAATCTCGTTTCATATTGTAGTGAGTGGATGGTCGTGAACGGGTTTGGAGACAACCTCTTGAATCCATGGATCCTGCATGTCAGCAGGAGACACTTCAAGTTGGTGGAGGCTCTGTAATGGTGTTGAGTGTGTGCAGTTGGAGTGATGTGGAATCCCCTGATACTCCTAGATACGACTGACAGGTAACAAGTACGTAAGCATCCTGTCTGATCACCTGCATCCATTCATGTCCATTGTGAATTCCGACTTGCGCAATTCCAGTAGGACAATGCGAGACAACACAGGCCCGGAATTGCTACAGAGTGGCTCTAGGAACACTCTTCTTGAGTTTAGACACTTCCGCTGGCCACCAAACTCCACAGACGTGAACATTATTGAGCATATCTGGGTTGCCTTGCAACGTGCTGTTCAGAAGAGATCTCCACCTTGTCGAACTCTCGCGGATTTATGCACAGCCCTGCAGCACTACTTCAGATATTAGTCGAGTCCATGCCACGTCGTGTTGCAGAACTAATGCGTGCTAGCGGGGGCCCTACACGATTGACAGGTGTACCAGTTTCTTTTGCTCTTCAGTCTATATGGATGTACTTCGTATTACTAAATGCCTGACGCGCATATTCCGAAAATTTCGTCCGGTCTTCCGGGAATGCTTTTCCGTATGTTTATTTATTCTCGTTCTCTAGCATTATATCGCATTTCCCCCATCCACTATATTGAAGATTCGTTTGTACAGCATAGTCACATTACGAACATACTCTGTCTGATGAAAAGTCTCTGGACATCGCTACGTAGCGCACAACTGACCACCACATGTGATGAGCGACAGGCTCGCATTATAAATTGAGCCGGGAAGTATTGTGTTGTCAGTATAAATGCAGTAGTAACAGAATGGGCTGGTCTTCCGAGCAACAAATCCATCAGGCACATTTGAGCCCTTCTAAAGCCGCCGAAATCGTTAGTTGATGTGACTGCGAAGTGGAAACGCTACGTAACGAGTACAGCTAAACTAAAACAGTGCAGACCTCATGTACTGACGGACACGGACCGTCGAGGATTGGGGAGGGTGGCTGTAAAACACAACATGATATCAGCGGAGGGAATCGCTTGTGATTCGGCCAGCAGTGCAGCTTGCACAATGACAGTGCGTAGGGAGCTAAAAAGAATAGGGTACAATGATCGAGCAGCTCCTCATAAATTTCACATTTCTGTAGTCTATGCTAAGAGACGTTTGATATGTTGTAAAGAGCGACACCACTGCACTCTGGGTGACTATAAACAAGTGGTTTGGCGTGTCAAATTACGATGTGTCCTGTGGCAACCCAATGGAAGGGTTTGGGTTTGCCGAATGACTGAAGAATGGTACCTGCTAGCTTGTGTAATGCCAACAGTAAAGTGCAGAGGAAGTAGTGTTACAGTAAAGGTGTATTTTCCGTGGTAAGAGTGTGATCCTCCTATTGCCATTAAAAACGTTAAGTGCAGAAGTACATAAACAAATTTTGCAGCAATGTGTACCACATGCAGTAAAGGAACAGTTTGGAGACGATGATTTTTTTGTGAGCATAAAAGTGCACCTTTTCGTAAAGCAACGCCTGTGTACCAACGGTTTGCGAACAATAACACTTACAAAAGGACTGGCCTGCACCCCAACTTGATCCCAATGGAACTCCTTTGGGATGAGTTAGAAAATCTACACTGGACCAGACTCAAGCATCCAACATCACTTCCTCAACTGGTTTTGGTTCTTAAGGGAATGGGCTGCCATTGCTCCTCAATGACTCAGACGCCTCGTCAAGAATGTCCCCATCAGAGTTCAAGGCGCCATAATGGCGAAGATTGGACACACCTCATAATAATGTCCACTAATAGGTGTCCAGATACTTTTGATCAGATCATGTTTCTCACCGAGTCAAGAGGGCAGTCGTCACGAAGCTGCAGTACTGTACTCTAGATGGTCCAGTTGGAGGTAATGTGTCCTTGCTCTCCTCCGAGATGTGGGCCTGAGTAGCGCACACTTCCTAAACCACTAAACCTACGAAAGTTCACCCGTTTCGGCAGATCGTACTGTTGCAGTGTCAGTGTCGAGTTCCCAGACCGAATCTCTCTCTCCGCATTGGATGTATTATGTTTTGACCCTTCCTGTCAGATTAAAAATGTTTCTGGACCGAATTCGAACTGGGAACTTTTCCTTTAGCCGGCAATGCACTTAACGACCAGGCTCTACATGCATTACGATCCGCGGTCACAGTTTCTATGTTGGAAGTACTTCTTCTCATACTTTCCAAACTCCACAGAAACTCAGCTGGACTAGCACTCTTCAGAGAAATAAAGTGAAGCTCTATAGGCTGTTCGTAAATTGTGTTAAGCTACCTGTACGACATATGACAAGTGCATGCATTTGCAACAGGCGCAGACCACACGTGCTTTAGCTTTTAATAGGAGAGCAGCAGCAGAGCAAGTTTGCTGACGGTGACGGCTTTGGTGTGGCCGTATGCCCTGCAGGCTGGTGTGGCTGGTGGTGCTGGCAGCGACCGTGTGGGGCGTGGTGGTGGTGATCGTGGACGTGTGGCTGGAGTTCATGCGGCGGCCCACAGTCACGACCATCGACTCGACCACGTTCCCCATCTGGCGGGTGCCTTTCCCGGCCGTTGCCGTCTGCAGCGTCAACAAGATGAGCCTCGACGCCTCCACCAGGCTCGCCGAATCCCTGTGAGTACTCCACGCCGCTGACATCTCTCTGCGTATGAGGTGTCTCACTCGCTGAACAGATAACCGCGCCGGAAAATCTTAACAAATACGAGACGTCGCCCGAGTTTCCCTGGTGCTCTAACATAGCCATGCCTGAATGAAACTAGGGCGCCGCCTCGAAAGGTTTAAAATCGTGACAAAACTAATCATTCATAAGAACAGAATAACCTTCATCGTTATTGTCAGAATCTCTTGAAAACACTGCCACATTACGCTTCTTTACCGGTGTAATGCTGTCACAGCCACCGAATTCGTCCCCAGGACAATAAAAACATTGATTCTTACAACCATCCGGATTCTCACTGGGAAGATGTGATCAGCCATCCCGAAAACCCTCGAAAGTATTTCAGATTCATCTATTTGCCTGCGTTTTCTGAACAGTGTCATCTATAAAAGTAGGAGTAACTTCGATACGAAAATAATAACTGTTTGAAATGTATAAAACATTCTCGGACTTCTTTGTCACGTCAGTTCAGGATAAAACCCTCAAGGTTTCGACTATTACCTACGCCGTCTCCTTCAGGGGCAACTGACCGCCAAAACTGCTTCTGTGGTGGCTTTGCATAGCCAAAAGACAGCTTGTGATTGGTCGGTAATTACGTCATGCTGTCGCAGATAGCGCCAACGTCTGTGCTGGTGGTGCCACCGCTCCCACCATAGCGTAAACATGGCGTCGAATATCTCTGGTTCTTCTCTGCATCGAGAACTCGGTTCCATGCACCGCTAAGCTTACGCATGCTGTCACGGTGGAAGATTTCCTCACACTTTCTTATTACCACAGAGTCTCAGTATACAGGAGCCTAGGATAAACTTTTGCATCACCAAACAGTATTTTATGTCTGTGAAGCTGTGCTCACCAACTGCAGATTTATCCAGTTCTCCATTTTTAATATGGCGCCAATGTTCTGCACAGCGTCGGAAATGGTGCTGATGGACTGACCGACGTGATAGCTTCCGCACTCACAAGGAATGCTGTAAATTCCAGGATTCCCGAGGCCGAGACTGTCCTTAACAGGGAGTAGCATCTCCTTTATCTCCATAGGAGGTCGGAAAACAGATCTGATACCTCTTCGTCGTAGGACTCTGCCTATTTTGCTGCATGTATCGCTGCAGAAGGGAAGGAATGCGATCGGCGGCTGATCACGCGAATATTCAACGTTTTCAAGTTTCTTTTTTTGGAGAACGATGACTTCATATAAGGTGACCCATAGTCGATCTTTCGGAACACATACTTCACATGATTCATATAGGAATCCAAATGATCTTCGTCAGAAACAGTTTTTACGCCGCGTACCAGCGTATTTAATACCACTCTCTTCTGTACCCGATGGCGAAAACTCTTGGTGCTCAGATATAAATCAGTGTGCGCCGGCCTGCGGTAGACTGAGTGGCCGAGACGTCAGTCCAACTTTCGTTGTACCAGAACATCTAAAAAGGTAGCCTTCCCTCTTTCTCTATCTCGACGGCGAACAGGATGTTTGGGTGCTCGAGATCTTCTACGCCGTGTGACCATACCATAAACGTGTCGTCAACGTAATGATGAAATGAAGATGGACGAAAGGGAGCCAAATCTAATGCAGGTTCCTCAAAATGTTCCATACAAACGTTGGCCTTTACTGGAGACAGTGTACCGCAAGCCGACGCGCATTGATTTATATCTTATCGCCCGGAATTTTCACCAACTAGTCCAGAAGGAAACACCTTTAAATACAGTAATATACGGAGCAGAAACTGTTTGTCACGAAGATCACTTAGATTCCAAAATTAATCATCGGACGTATGTTTTCCGAAAGGACGGCAATGGGTCACGTGATACACTCCTGGAAATGGAAAAAAGAACACATTGACACCGGTGTGTCAGACCCACCATACTTGCTCCGGACACTGCGAGAGGGCTGTACAAGCAATGATCACACGCACGGCACAGCGGACACACCAGGAACCGCGGTGTTGGCCGTCGAATGGCGCTAGCTGCGCAGCATTTGTGCACCGCCGCCGTCAGTGTCAGCCAGTTTGCCGTGGCATACGGAGCTCCATCGCAGTCTTTAACACTGGTAGCATGCCGCGACAGCGTGGACGTGAACCGTATGTGCAGTTGACGGACTTTGAGCGAGGGCGTATAGTGGGCATGCGGGAGGCCGGGTGGACGTACCGCCAAATTGCTCAACACGTGGGGCGTGAGGCCTCCACAGTACATCGATGTTGTCGCCAGTGGTCGGCGGAAGGTGCACGTGCCCGTCGACCTGGGACCGGACCGCAGCGACGGACGGATGCACGCCAAGACCGTAGGATCCTACGCAGTGCCGTAGGGGACCGCACCGCCACTTCCCAGCAAATTAGGGACACTGTTGCTCCTGGGGTATCGGCGAGGACCATTCGCAACCGTCTCCATGAAGCTGGGCTACGGTCCCGCGCACCGTTAGGCCGTCTTCCGCTCACGCCCCAACATCGTGCAGCCCGCCTCCAGTGGTGTCGCGACAGGCGTGAATGGAGGGACGAATGGAGACGTGTCGTCTTCAGCGATGAGAGTCGCTTCTGCCTTGGTGCCAATGATGGTCGTATGCGTGTTTGGCGCCGTGCAGGTGAGCGCCACAATCAGGACTGCATACGACTGAGGCACACAGGGCCAACACCCGGCATCATGGTGTGGGGAGCGATCTCCTACACTGGCCGTACACCACTGGTGATCGTCGAGGGGACACTGAATAGTGCACGGTACATCCAAACCGTCATCGAACCCATCGTTCTACCATTCCTAGACCGGCAAGGGAACATGCTGTTCCAACAGGACAATGCACGTCCGGTGGCATCGAGAGCTACCCAACGTGCTCTAGAAGGTGTAAGTCAACTACCCTGGCCAGCAAGATCTCCGGATCTGTCCCCCATTGAGCATGTTTGGGACTGGATGAAGCGTCGTCTCACGCGGTCTGCACGTCCAGCACGAACGCTGGTCCAACTGAGGCGCCAGGTGGAAATGGCATGGCAAGCCGTTCCACAGGACTACATCCAGCATCTCTACGATCGTCTCCATGGGAGAATAGCAGCTTGCATTGCTGCGAAAGGCGGATATACACTGTACTAGTGCCGACATTGTGCATGCTCTGTTGCCTGTGTCTATGTGCCTGTGGTTCTGTCAGTGTGATCATGTGATGTATCTGACCCCAGGAATGTGTCAATAAAGTTTCCCCTTCCTGGGACAATGAATTCACGGTGTTCTTATTTCAATTTCCAGGAGTGTATGAAGTCAGCGTTCTCCAAGAAAGGAAACGTGAAAATGTTGAACATTCATGTGATCAGCCACCCTTCGCATTTCTTCCCTTCAACGGCGCTACATGAAGCAAAACAGGCAGAGTCCTTGGAAGACGATGTATCAGATCTATTTTCTGAGCTCCTAAGAAGGTAAAGGAAACGCTACGCCCTGTTATGGACAGTCTCGACCTCGGGATTCCTGGGATTTACAGCATCCCACGCGAGTGCGGAAGCAATTACATCGGTCAGTCCAATAGCCCGGTTTCTGACCGCTGTGCAGAACATCAGCGCCATATTAGAAATCGGGAACTGGTGAAATTTGCAGTCTCTGAGCACAGGTTCACCAACAAACATGAAATACTGTTTGGTAAAACAAAATTTTTCTCCCTGGCTCCCATATATTGGGACTCTATAATTAAAAAGGCTTTAGAAATATGAATGTGTGAGATAATCTTCAACCGGACGGCCGGATATAATCTTAGCGGTGAATGGAAGCGAGTTCTCGATGTTGAGAAGAGCCAGAGAAATTCGTCGCAGTGTTTACGTTACGGTCGGGCATGTGGCGCCCCCAACGCAAACGTTTTGACACTATCTGCGACTGCATGACGTAATTACTGATCAATCGAAACCGTGTTTCGGGTGTATAAGGCCATCGCAGTAGTAATTTTGACAGTCAGTTGTTCCTGACGAAGACGATGGAGGAAATCGTCGAAAGCTCGAGGTTTTACCCTGATCTGACACGGTTAGAAGTCCGAGAATGTTTTATAAAACAGTGCCGTCGCTAAAGAATTCGTTCTCAAATGTTTAAAATATCAAAATAAGGTAAAAGTACATTAAGTTAATTAAGTTTGATACACTGTCTACTGGTAAAAACATCTAAATAGACGACGTAGCTAAAATATATCACAGCAGGTGGCTTCTAGAGACAGCGTGTAGAAAATACGAGTTATATCGAGATCCCTCCGCAACGGATGGCGCGCGAGACACGAGTAAACTCAGAATCCGCAATATGTTATTACAATCACATATTGCGAAACGTCGAATATACTGTAAAAGTTGTTGCCTCAGTGATCTCTTAGATCTTCACAAAGCCAACCACTTCGTATTTTCTACTCTGTGCATGTCATCCGGTGGCATCGAGAGACAGAGAAAAAGCAAACTAAATTCCCCCTTCAAAAACGAAACAAAAAAATATACATGTCATCCAGTGACATCGAGAGACAGAGGAAAAACAAACTTAATTCCCCCTTGAAGTTTTTGAGCAGGATTGCCACTAACTATTATTCTCTGTCGGGCCGTAGACTCTAAGACAATGTAGAAATAGAGGACAGCACACATGTTCTGCTTTGTAGCTGAGCGGTTAGCATATCTGACTGCCTCGTGGCGTACCTGTGTCCACTACCCTGGTACCTCCACCGACTTTTCCTTGGTGGGAGGACTGGAAGGGGATTCACCAAGACCCGTGATACCAACTGACCAGCTACGTAAGGTAGAAGTAGCGGTTACCGGGCCCGGGAAGCTGACAATTGCTGGGAGACCGGTTTGTTGACCACATATCCGTCTTTAACGCATCCGAATGACGCCAGTTGCGGGGGATGGCACAACGACCGGTCGGTACTGAATGATCTGACAAGCCCGAATAGCGAATTGCGGGTGACAGTAAGGTTAGCATCCCACCGCTATCCGAGACATCTCCAGACACGTCTTCGCTGACCATCGAAGCTCACATCGAAGCGGAACTCATCACAGAAGACAATCCTACTCCAGTCGATGAGATTCCAGGCCAAAGACGTGTCTGGAGACGCCCCAGAGAATGGTGGAATACCAACTTAACTGTCGCCCGCCGTATGGCCCGACAGCCAGGGGTGACGGTCTGACGTGTTATTTCATCTCAAAGCAGAGCCATTTTCGTTGTTATTCGCAGCACCCCAACACCACAGCTGTACGTCAACGATATTCTACCCCCAGTTTAATCGCCGTTCTTGGCAAGCCATCCTCGGCTAACACTTCAGCAAGATAATGCCCGCCCACACACGGTGAGAACTTCTACTGCTTGTTTTCGTGCTTGCCATACCGCACCTTGCTCAGATATCTCCCCAACTAAGGACGTTCGGAGCGTTATTGGCTGGGCCCTTCCAACCAGCTAGGAATTTTCATCATCCAACACGCTAATTGGAAGTAGTTTGGCAGGATATCCCTCAGAGGACATCCAATAACTCTGTCAGTAGGTGGCAAGCCGAATAACTGCCTACATAAGGGTCGGTTCGGGCTTCGCACTCCGCCACCATTTAAATTTTGAATGAAAATCACTAGCAATGGCGGCCGAAGGCTTCCGGCGTAAGAAGTCGCCCCCATTCACCTAACGGCCTTATCAAAGAGGACAGAGAAGCGGAGAGAGGTACAAGGCATTCTCTTTCCCTTGGGGTGAGAAACTAGCTTAGGCATAAGAATCAGCAATGATCAACAGTATGAGGATGTAGAAGGCAATGGACACAAAGTATATCCAAAGGCAAGGATCATGGTGATCTCGCCTTTAGCAAAAGATTCCGGACTAGTCCCCCATTCGTATCTCTGGGAGGAGACAGCCAAAGGGGAGGGGACGATGAGAAAAGAATTGAATAACCAATGAAAAGATAACCTCCTCGAGCCGGGCAGTGGAATGTCAGAAGGTTGAACGTGGTAGGGAAGCTAGAAAATCTGAAAAGGGAAATGCTAAGGCTCAGTCTAGATATAGTGGGAACCACTGAACTGAAATGGAAAGAAGACAAGGATTTCTAGTCGGACGACTATAGGGTAATATCAGCTGCAGCAGAAAATGATATAACGGGAGTAGGATTAGTTATAAATAGGAAGGTGGGGCTGAGAGTGAATTACTGTGAATAGTTCGGTGATAGGGTTGTTCTCATCAGAATCGACAGTATACCAACACCGACAACGATAGTTCAGGTGTACATAGCGACGTCGCAAACAGCAGATGAACAGACAGAGAAAGTATATGAGGATATTGAACGGGCAGTTCAATACATAAAGGGAGATGAAAATCTAATAGTCATGGGGGACTGGACTGCGGTTGTAGGGAAAGGAGTAGAAGAAAGCCTGACAGGAGAATGTGGGGTTGGTGCAAGGAATGAGAGGGGAAAAAGACTAATAGAGTTCTGCAATAAACATCAGCTAGTAATAGCGAATACTCTGTTCAAGAGGTGGTATGCTTGGAAAAAGGCTGGAGATACAGGATGACTTCATCATGGTCAGGCAGAGTTACAGAAATCAGGTACTGGATTGTAAGGCGTACCCAGGGGCAGATATAGACTCAGATCTCAATTTAATAGTGATGAAGAGTAGAGCGAAGTTTAAGAGACTATTATACCCAGATCATAATAACAAAATGATTGTCATCTAACTGTTAATAGGGCTGTTACCATAGCAACAGCCAATCAGAGAACACGCTTGGCCACGCGTGCTGTTCCGTTCACCGTTGTCAAATCTCTCTGCTACTGCAGATAGCGACTACTGTAGCCATTGCCTGACGGCGCTTACGCCTGGAAACGTACACATTTGTGGTCCGTTTCGTTGTGCGCTTTCTTTCTCTGTGCGGCGAGGCGGCGAGTCTATTTTGCGCTACAGACTGTCTAAGGCCCGAAATGGGGAAAAAATGCTGCTTAACGTCTTTTTGCATGATCAGACACGTGAGTTCTCTTCTACACAAGTATGACATGCAGACTACAGTAACTGGTAAGTACACAAGTTGTACATAATATTTCAATGTTGTTAATACGACAAATGAACGTGATTATTGTGATTATTGCAAAAGGCAGTTCAATCCGTGTTGCTTTTGTTGAAATATACAAATAATGGAAACGTGATATCATTTGATACATGAGAGTGCTTTGCTAAGCCTCAAGGATATTACGATCCTGCAAAGCGAACGAACTCAATACCACGCGTTAAAAGATGGCGTGAGAAGATACTCAAGTACAGAACCGCACGGCTGTTGCCGCTGCAGCCATACTGCGCGCGCACGCACCGGCGAACCGCCAACATCGCCCACTTTCTCGCTCAGCTGTGCTTAGCTGTCAATCATTTCGATATTGTGAGCCGGGTATATGGTTCAAAATAGTTCAAATGGCTCTGAGGACTATGGGACTTAACATCTGAGGTCATCAGTCCCCTAGAACTTAGAACTACTTAAACGTAACTAACCTAAGGACATCACATACATCCATGCCCGAGGCAGGACTCGAATCTGCGTCCGTAGCGGTCGCGCGGTTCTAGATTGAAGCGCCTAGAACCGCTCGGCCACACGAACCGGGTAAAGTCAGATAGAATCACTGCACAAAGAAGCGGGATATGAAAGTACTACGAAATGAAAAGATACGCTTGAAGTTCTCCAAGGCAATTGATATTGCAATAAGAAATTGATCAGTAGGCAGTTCCGTTGAAGGGAATGGACATCTCTAAAAAGGACAATCACAGAAGTTGAAAAGAAAAACATAGGTACAAAGAAAGTTATTGCGAAGAAGCCATGGATAATAGAGGGAATACTTCAGCTGATCAACGAAAGAAAGAAGTTCAAAATTTTCATGGAAATCAGGAATACAGAAATACAGAAATACAAGTCACTTAGGAATGAAATAAATCGGAAGTGCAGGGAAGCTAAGGAGACATGGCTGGGGGAAGAAAATGTGAAGAAATCGAAGAAGAAATGATTGTCGGAAAGACTAACTCAACATATAGAAAAGTCAAAACAAGCTTCGGTGAAATGAAAAACTAGGCTGATAACATTAAGAGTCCAATCGGAATTCCAGCTTGAAATGCCGAGCAGAGAGAGCGGATAGATGGAATGAGTACACTGAAGGCCTCTATCGGGGGGGAGGAGGGGGGGGGGGGGGGAAGAGTTGTCTGATGAGGTGCTAGAAGAAGAAACAGGAGTTGACTTAGAAGAGATAGGGGATCCAGTATTAGAATCAGAATTTAAAAGAGCCTTAGGAAGACTTAAGATCAAATAAGGCACTGACGGCAGGCAACATTCAACCAGAATTTTTAAAATCATGCGGGAAAGTGTCAACATAGCGATTATTCAATCTGGTGTGTAGAATGGCGATAAACCATCTGACTTTCGGACAAACATTATATACCCAGTTCCGAAGACTGCAAGAGGTGACAAATGAGAAAGTTATCGCACAATAAGCTTAACAGTTCATGCATCGAAGTTACCAACAAGAATAATATACAGAAGAATGGAAAAGAAACTGAGTATCTGTAACATGAAGATCAATTTGGCTTTAGAAAAGGCAAAGCCTCTAGAGAGGTGTTGATAACGGAAGCAAGACTGAAAAGAAATGAAGACACATTGCCGGCCGGTGTAGCTGAGCGGTTCTAGGCGCTTCAGTTCTAGGGGACTGATGACCTCATATGTTAAGTCCCATAGTGCTCAGAGCCATTTGAACCATTTTTGAACACACATTCATAGGATTTGTCGACCTGGAAAAACATTCAAAAATGTCGAACGACGCAAGATGTTCGAAATTCTGAGAAAAATAGGAGTAAGCTGTATGGAAAGACGGGTAATATTCAAAATGTACAACAACCAAGAGGGAATAGTAAGAGTGGAAGACCAAGAACGTAGCGTTGGGATTGCAATGATGGAAATATAAAAAGGTTCACGAGATAGAAATTAAGATGCAGATGAAAGATTGTCAGTGGCGGAATTCGCTGATGACACTGTTATCCTCAGTAAAAGTGAAGCAGAATTACAGCATCTGTTGAACGGAATGAAATGTCTAATGTGTACAGAATGTAGATCAAGAGTAGATTGAAGAAAGACGAAAGTAATGAGAAGTAGCAGAAATGAGAACAGCGAGAAACCTAACCTCAAGATTCATGTTCCAAAGTAGATGAAGTTAAGGAATTCTGCTAACTCGGCAGCAAAATAACCCATGGCCGACGTAGCAAGGAGGACATAAAGAACATTGGCAAAGGGGCATTCCTGGCCAAGAGAAGTGTGCTAGTAACAAACAAAGGATTTAGTTTGAGGAAGAAATTTCTGAGTATGTACGTTTGGAGCACAGCATTGTATGGTAGTGAAAAAAGGACTATGGGAAAACCGGAACTGAAGGGAATCGAAGCATTTGAGACGTGTCGCTACAGAAGAATGTCGAAAATTGGGTGGACTTGTAAGGTACACAATGAGGAGGTTCTCTGCAGACCGGCGAGGAAGGGAAAACATGGAAAACACTGACAAGAACAAGAGACAGGATGATAGTACATCTGTTAAGACATCAGGGAATAGTTTGCATGATAGTAGAGGGAGCTGTAGGGCGTTAAACTGTAGACGAAGACAGAGATTGGAATACGTCCAGCAAATAATTTAGGAATTAGTTTACAACTACTAATGTGAGAAGAGAAAGTTGACACAGGAGAGGAATTCGGGCCGAATCAAATCAGTCGAAGACTGTACGTCGCATCTACCGATTTCCGTCCCTGTCGGGTAATTCCTCCCTAGTGTGTCGGTTTGTTTTGTCTTAGCGCGTATGCAGAAAGAAATTTATAAGTGATTTAGGAGTACATGGAGTGCGAAATTTAGTAGATAGAGCTGCTATTCTCGTAGCAGCAACAGCTCCAACCCGGATGGTTATCCAGCCGAATTGAGGTTGGATGATCGGTATGGGTAAATGACTAAGCTGCTGCAACACTATGCCGGATTCATTAACTGCAAGAGATGGCGTGTGATGGCATGCCGGTCTCTCGACAATCTATGACTAAATGTTCTCTGTGCGTGATAGATTGGTGAATGTGTCATCCAGGAGAACATCTGCTTTTTAAATCACCGGTACCTAAGGTAGAGATGATCGTGCTGTGTACCCAGTAGCCTCCCGTATGGTAAAACATGTCTAGCAACGTTTTGTGCTCCTTGGAGCCCCGCTCCCTCACACGGATATATGCAGCGCGATGCTGGAACCAGAGAGTAAATCGTCTGAAAACGCAACATGGAGCCACTCCTCCATCCAGATTTCGGCTGGCGGCATCTCTGTCGGCGCGTTTCTCTCTGCTGCTGTGTCTAGGGAATCTACGACAACCGCCGAAGCTGATGGTCGTCATCGCAATGAACTGTCTTGCTGCTAACTCAAGATACATGGCTTGTACGAATCTGCACAGTCGAGTTAGCTACGCGTCTGTCCTCTAGGGAGGCTGTTTGGTGAGGGAGCTTTGAAATCCTGCATGGCGTAGAGCATCGCCATCCAGAACACATCGATTCCATATGCGCATTATAGTTATGAGATCCCAAACAACGAGAGCAGCAATGTCACGGCATTTGATCGCAAAAATGCTGTGTTTATCGACTTAGTCCGCCAGACGAACGAATTAAATATTTAAAAAATCAGTTATCAGGATACCGAGCGAAAAGAAATATCCGAAAGTAAAGGCATTTTGTTGTTTCGAGAAGTAACGGGCAGTGACGTTAAAATCTGTGTTTCATGAGAAATACGGTTTTGCTATTGGAATTTCAGTGATAGTCCTACAGTGCAACAGGCTGCAGTCCTCCGATAGTATACAGAAAATACACTCCTAAGGAAACAAAAGAGAGAAAGACGCACCATTCACGAATCATGCGAAGGCGACGGAAGTCGGTATATGTGATGCACATATACAAACAAACAAATCACTAAAATTTCAGAAAATTTATTCAAGAGAAGTAGCTTCAAACACTTAGCAAGTCATAACGCGTTGCTCGACCTCTGGCCCTTACGCAGACAGTTATTCGGTTTGGCATTAACTGACAGAATTGTTGGATGTCCGCCTGAGGAATATCGTGCCAAATTCTGTCCAATTGGTGCGTTAGGTCGTCAAAATCCCGACATAGTTGGAGGGCTCTCCCGAAAGGCTCCATACTTTCTCAGTTGGGGAGCGATCCGTTGGCCTTTCTGGGCGAGGTAAGGTTAGGCAAGTACGAATACAATCAGTAGAAACTCTCGCTGTGTGCGGGGAAGGCATTACCTTGCTGAAATGTAAGGGGCGTAGAATGTGGTCGACGTCCCGCTTGCTGTAAGGGTGCTGCAGATGACAGTCAAAGGGAGCCTGCTGTGAAGAGAAATGGCATACCAGACCATCACTCCTGGCTGACGGCCCGTGTGAAGAGCGACAGTCAGGTATCCCACCACTGTCCAGTGCGCCTCCAGACTTCTCTTCGCTAGCCATCGGGGCTCAGTTCGAAGCGGAAGTGATCCCTGAAGACATTTCTAGTCCAGTCAAAATGGTTCAAATGGCTCTGAGCACTATGGGACTTAACATATGACGTCATCAGTCCCCTAGACTTAGAACTACTTAAACCTAACTAACCGAAGGACATCACACACATCCATACCCGAGGCAGGATTCGAACCTGCGACCGTAGCAGCAGCGCGGTTCCGAACTGAAGCGCCTAGAACCGCTCTGTCACAGCGGCCGGCTCTAGTCCAGTTAATGAGATAACAGGCCGAAGACGTGTCTGGGACGCCTACGATATTAATGTTTCCCCTCTGTCACAGCAACAGCAAACTCCCGATGTATTACCCGCTGAAAGACTGTAATTGAAATTTTAAAAGAAGAGTAGCAGGCTATAATCTGAATAACTAGAAATAATCGAAGACTTTCAGATCACTTACACTACATTTTAATAACCTGTCAATGACATACGTTTGTTACTTACAAAATCTTTCTCTCTTTACAACTTCAAACAAACTTTCTTGCATTGTAACTATATTTAATATCTAATTTCTATGTGCATAGGCGTACGGCTCTCTATTAACAATCCAGAAAACAATAGAAAAGATTTCCTTCTACATAAAACAAGAGGAAACTCAATTACACTGTTACGTAGCAAAACAAGAGAACATATTTTATTAATTATAATTACAGGGATGGTGCTCATAAAAAAAAGCCTTGCCAGTTATGCTTACGTTTTTTTCATCTTCGTCGTCGTTCCGTGGTTTCTCTGTCAAATTATCATGATTGCCACAGATCACAATACCCTCCTCCGTTGATAATCGTCTCCTTTTTCCTTAAATTACTGACGCTGGGTACAGAATGAAAAACGGAATGAAAGCACAATAACGGTTCCTCTCTCTTTTCATGCACAGTTCAAATTACATTTTACTTAAATCACGTTTCAGTTTGGTTCTGAAAAAAAAGTTGTCAGCGATTTATTTGAAGGAAAGTGAAAAGACACGACTCTCTAACGGAATTACCGTGAAAAATGCACGCAGAAACGTGCTACCTTACACCGGGTGATAACCCGTCATCAGCATAGGCCACGATCCGTCCACAGTACTACGGTTCGGTAGTTCTGGTACAGTATGTGAATGACGCAGTAAATGGTAAGACTAACTAACGGTAGCATTGGTGGCATTGATAGGGAAAGAAACATAAATGAATGTGTGAGAGAAGACCTTGAAGCCCATGGCTTCTCTTTGTATTACGTTTGTGTTGCACATAATCAGAACCGCTTATCGTTCAGTGTTACAGCAGTTTGTATTTTATATGCTTACAAAATATAAATTGCATTTTATAAGTAAAAAAAATTAGCCGCTCGCGTAGCTTCTGGGCTTTCATGCAACCAAAACAATTACTTTTGATAAAAGTACAGTTTACATACACCAACACCAAAAAATCTATGAAAGTATTATTATTTTGTACTCGATGGAACGCTCTTCATTTTCATCAAAGACAAGCGTTACCTGTTATTATTGACAAGTTTATGAATAGCAGAGTCATGTTTTATTTCAGCTCGCCAAAGTATTGGAGCGATGTTTGATATTCTTTTGCTTTTGATGTTTTTAGATTCATCTTTTTTGAGGAAACTGATTTTTCTGTTCAGCTTTTTTTTATTTCTGCGTCAACGTCCCTCTGTTTCACGTTACAAACCAACAATTTTCGAATAAAGCTCTAATTAAACAATGACAGTTTCAATTTTGCTATTAATACTGTTTATTTATAAGTAACAGGCAGGAGAATAACTATGTAGAACAACAATGTTCTGTGGGTTACGCAGTACAATATATTCACACTCATCTTATAGATTGTTTACCGTTTCTAGTTTACCAGGCGAATCTAGTAAGAGACAGATTGCATACGTAAACGAAGCCCCCGAAATGAGGTAATTCCCGATAGGTACACAGTACAATTAATGTACAGCTTACGACCTTAACTGACCAAAGCTGCTAAGAAAACCGCCGTAGTCTACATTTACTTACGATGATCTACGGTAGACTATGGTAGTTTTAAAACTCTGCTCCCACCTGCTTTGCGAAGTTGCAGTGAACCGCTAATCACTTGCAAATCCAACCTGACTCATACGATAATAGTTGGTGGTGACTTTAATTTACTTTCGATATGTTGGCGAAAATACATGTTTAATTCCGGAGGTACGCATAAAATATCATCCGAAATTGTGCTAAACGCATTCTCTGAAAATTATTTCGAACAGTTAGTTCATGAGCCTACGTGAATAGTAAACGGTTGTGAAAACACACTTGACCTCTTAGCAACCAAAAATCCTGAGTTAATAACCAGCATCAAAACCGATATAGGGATTAGTGAACACAGGGTTGTTGGAGCGAGATTGAATACTGTAATCCTCAAATCCTCGAAAAATAAGTGAAAAATATTCCTGTTCAAAAAAGCAGATAAAAATTCACTTGACGCCTTCCTGAGAGACAATCTCCACTCATTTCAAATTAATAATACAAGTGTCGACCAGATGTGGCTGAAATTCAAAGAAATAGTATCGGCAGCAATTGAGAGGTTTATACCAAATAAAATAACAAGCGACGGAGCTGATCGTCCTTGGTATACAAAACGGGTTAGAACACTGTTGCAGAAACAACGAAACAAACATGCCAAATTTAAACAGACGCAAAAGCCCCAAGATTGGCGATCCTTTACAGAAGATCGAAATTTAGCGCGGAGTTCAATGCGAGATGCCTATAACAGTTTCCACAACGAAACTTTGTCTCGAAACCAGGCAGAAAATCCAAAGAGATTGTGGTCGTATGTGAAGTATGTTAGCGACAAGAAACAATCAATGCCTTCTCTGCTCGATAACGATGGAGATACTATCGAAGACAGTGCTGCCAAAGCGGATTTACTAAACACAGCCTTCCAAGATGCCTTCACAAAAGAAGATGAAATAAATATTCCAGAATTCGAATCGAGAACAGCTGCCAAGATGAGTAACGTAGAAGTAAATATCCTCGGAGTAGTGAAGCAACTTAAATCACTCAATAAAAGCAAGTCTTCTGGTCCAGACTGTATACCAATTAGGTTCCTTTCGGAGTATGGTGATGCATTAGCTCCATACTTAACGGTCATATACAACCGTTCGCTCGACGAGGGAGTAATCCACTAAATTACAGGCCCATATCGTTAACGTCGATATGCAGCAGGATTTTAGAACATATACTGTGTTCGAACATTATGAATTACCTCGAAGGAAACGGTCTATTGACACACAATCAACATGGGTTTAGAAAACATCGTTCCTGTGAAACACAACTAGCTCTTTATTCACATGAAGTGCTGAGTGCTATTGACAAGGGATTTCAGATCGATTCCGCATTCCTGGATTTCCGGAAGGCTTTTGACACTGTACCACACAAGTGGCTGGTAGTGAAATTGCGTGCTTATGGAATATCGTTTCAGTTTTGTGACTGGATTTGCGATTTTCTGTCAGAGAGGTCACAGTTCGTAGTAACTGATGGGATTTGGGCTGGAAATCATTAGAAGAAAGGCGTTTTTCGTTGCGACGGAATCTCCTCACGAAATTCCGATCACCAACTCTCTCCTCCCAATGTGGAAATACTTTGTTGACACTGACCTACATAGGGCGGAACGACCACCACGATAAAATAAGGGAAATCAGAGCTCGTACGGAAAGATATACGTGTTCGTTCTTTCCGCGCGCTATACGAGATTGGAATAATAGAATTGTAAAGGTGATTCGATGAACCCTCTGCCAGGCACTTATATGTGATTTGCAGAGTATCCATGTAGATGTAGCTGTAGATGTAGAAGCACGTAATTAATTATATGCAAATTTGACGTTCGTTGCATACCGCCTTCGTGTTGCTGTAAATGTAGCTGCCAGCAGTACAGTATGCTGTTAGCGCTGGGCAGAGCGCTCGCTTCCCCGGACGATGCAGTCTGTCAGTCTGTCAGCAGACGGGTGGTGTGCTCGTAGGTCCGAGGCGTCGGGCGTGTCCGAGGCGGAGGCGCTCTCCCTGCTGCGGTACGCGGGCCGCCTCTACGACTACGAGAGCAGCGACCTGCACAACATCGACGCGCTGCACCAGCTGCTCGGCCGCTCCTACAACGTCACCAGCGTCATGCTACAGGTCACTCAACTCGACTCTCTCTCTCTGCTGCGACACGCAGCACAGTGGTCCAAATCGTTTCATAACCTGGACACAGCGGAAAAACTGATATAAAATCGTACAAAACTGTGTTCGTTTTAGATTCTTTGGATCGCTGATTAGGAATCCGATTTCGGAATTACAAAATTCAAGATAACAGATTCAGTTTGGCATATCAGAAATGATAAATTTAGCGGATTCGAGCTAAACTCCGGATATAAAGTACTGCGAGGTCACTGATAACGAAGTAGAACTCGTTTTTTTTTGTTTTTTTTTTCTTTTGGAAATTTGTGGTAAGTTTCTGTGGAATCAAACTGCTGAGGTCATCGGTCCCAAGGCTTACATACTACATAATTTAACTTAAACTGATTTACCCTAAGGACAATACACACACCCATGCCCGAGGGAGGACTCGAACCTCCGATGGGGAGAGTCAAGTGACCCGTGGCAAGACGACTTAGATCGCGCGGCTACCACGCACGGAAGGCGAAATTTCCATACTGGTCTGTTTTATTAGATATTTTACATTTTTCAACCGAAATCATAGTCACATTTGGCGCTTGTACCTTTATTGCTTTCATAAGGGTCGCTCTTGTGTTATCCACTGCCACATGGCTCGAAAAGCAGATCTGTTATCTGAGACTGACATCTCTTTATTGTCTTCAGTTATCATTTTCTGGATTCCCGAAATGAATGAATCCGAGGGTGCCAGAAGCCGATGGAATACGGCATGCATCGTTTTCTCGCGGGAATATTTGCTTGTAAAATCGTCTCGGTAACGCCAGGCATCTTTATTCTGAGGTTCCAGTGCATCTTCAGACAGCCGACAAATTGTCAACGGAGCAGCTTCGATCGTGGCATATCCGAAATTATGTAGCATCTTGTCGGCATTGGGAATTA
The DNA here is from genome assembly GCF_021461395.2 of Schistocerca americana. Lineage (NCBI taxonomy): Eukaryota > Metazoa > Arthropoda > Insecta > Orthoptera > Acrididae > Schistocerca > Schistocerca americana. The sequence continues at coordinate 856,107,531 of NC_060119.1, read as the reverse complement.
TTGCAAATTGAAGTTGGTGCCCGACTTTCGAGAAATATATTTTTTTTCAGAGTCGTTGATAGATGTGTTTTGGTTCTAGAGTTCTCTGTATAAGATTTGAATACTTCTCCAGCATTTCGCGAAAAAAACAATGTTACTTGGGTAAATTAAAATCTTGTAAAGATTATTTGCCAATTTCCGAAAAAAAAAAAATTAAGATCACAGTTCCCAAAAGCTCCTCATGAATTCTTCAAGACACTCTAATACCAATCTTTTTGTGCAGATAATAATTTATGCAATAATGAGGGACCCATTTTTAACCTATGGAACTGCCGCAAACATATGCGTTCAAATACATTTGAACTAGTTAACTGTATTATTAATGTGGTAGGAGAGCTGTTTACAAAATTGGAGCCACGCAGAGGCAATTTTGTAGCCAAAGACTTCGAATAATATCGGTGGTAGTTTAGTTTTAATTCGATGTACATCAATACACCGATTAAAAATGTCAAACATTTCTCCTGGAGTGCTACCCATCTTGTTTTATCCTGGAAAATAGGTAGGAACACCGTCATATATTAAACAGGACAAACAATATATGAAAAATGTTTCGTTGTCCGGTTCACTGTTCACCGTCAAATGTCACAAAGGAATGGAAGGAAGACTGGGTTTAACGTCCCATAGACAGCGAGATCATTACAGACGGAGCACAAGCTCGGGCTGCGTGAACGATGGGAAAGGAAATCGGCCGTGCTCTTTCAAAGGAACCATCCTGGTATTTGCCTGAAGCGATTTACTGAAATCACAAAAAATCTAAATCTTGATGGCCGGTCGAGGATTTGATCTTCCTGAATGCGAGTCCAGTGTTCTAACCACTACGCCGCCTCCCTCGGCTCAAATCGCACGGCATGTATCAGATCGACTTGAGACTGAAATGACACCGCAGATTGGGCAAGTATGCTCCATCGCACTCTACACAACATATCGAGAGACTGAAGTCGGAACGTCTAACCTTTATTTTCCTATCATGTCCAGGTTTTCAAATTGGTTGGACCACTGTGCATCAGGACGCCGTGTATGTGAGTATTTGTAAAACCATGCTCGCTCTTTCCGTCCACGAAGTAGCTTCGAGCACCAAGATTGATCCTCACTATCAACTAAAGAACAAATTAGGAGCGGATTTATGATCAGCTTAGAGAATTTCTAGCCAACAGAACGCAGCATGTTGGCCTTACGGCAGAAAAGTCTTCAGGCGCAACAGTAGTTTCAGATGTAAGCCAAGGGAGTATCACAGAATATTTATGAAGTGCCTGCACCAATTAAATGTGAGAAATATAAGGATTTCATAAAGGTAGCCAAGAAAAATGTGCCAATTTCAGTTGCTGCATACATTTCATCAGAAGGAGATGCGCCATGAGCTCCTTATTAACCTGTTACACTTAGGACTTTTATTACCCTCTTCGCTTTGCTCGTGTCGTACACGACACACGGAACTGGTGACTTACCTGCATACAGAATCCATGTAACGCTAAAGACATACGCGCCAATACTTTGCTTACCTATAGCTCTCTGTATCCTCAGAAATATCACCGTAACTGAAGCTTTCTGAATTACGAAACTGTGATAGTTGTGGCAACAATGCGCCACAGCAAACTACATGCTTGCATTCAGTGGAGTATTCAGAGAACCTGTACTACGAAGCAGTAAGCTTATCAGCACTCTTAATTTTAGGCCGAAACAGGTTTTCTAAGTGTAACTCCAGTCACAGTAAACTTATTGGATGTATTGTACATGCCAGAATCTCACTACTGTTTGATGCAACGACAAAGCAAGTCCTGGACGGGTCAGATTCTTGCCTCAGACAGCCGACGTCGACATGTCCATTGAGCTAGTTCGAAGAACAGAACCCATTCTTACACCATACGAACTAGCAATTTTCGAGTTAAGCATTGATAGTAAAAACTTATTTTCGGTCAAAATAAGACATATCTGGTAATTGCACCAACACTTTCAATATTAGATATAAAGGAAAGGAGTCAGTACAGGACAACGAAACGATAAATCTTAACAAACCACTGTTTTCTCTGATACGACATATGTACAACTGCAGACATACCAATGTTACAACACTATTAATGTCGAAGGATACGTTTGTTCCAAAACACCACAAGTCAGACGTATATTACAAAGTGATTAATTGTCGTTGTTTGATGTTATCATTACTGATTTGAGCTAACGCAGAGGCAGTTCTGGAGGCGAGTAAAATATTTTCTGCAGAAGACCAATCAGTTACAAAAAATGCCGTGAAACGTAGAAAGGAGTTTACGTGCAAAAAGATCCACGCAGTAACAAACCTTCTCGTTCCATGGTGTAAAGGAGAGCATCCACTACAAATGAAGAGTGTCAAGCAATATACTATGAAGAAACACTAAGTAATTTGCTTCAATTTGCTTCCGGAATTATTGTGGCAAATCTAGCGGAATTTCAAATTGTTATTGATCCTTTTCGAAAGATTCTCTCTGGCAGTTGCTATTCATGTTTCTCCATAGTGCTGATGGCGATGATCGTGCACTAAGCAATCTTCGTGCAGTTTGGCATTTACAATTTTAAACGTATCGCCAACATCAGCTGCTGCATAATGCAAATAATCCACTTATGGTCGGATTGACAAAAGTCCGAAACTGATGTCAATGCAGTGGAACCTCAGATACAATTCTGATCGAACAGATATACAAGATTGTCCGAAAACATATTACTTTCAGGGGCTGAGGATTCAATGAAATGACCGTCTGTTTATTCTAATTACTTTGTGAATTTATTGACTAACAAAACATATCTCATTTCAAGCTCTGACGGAATTCTGCAGTTACGTCTCCTAGCGCAAGTGTGAAACTAGTATCTGGAATAAAGGGAAAACAATTAATAAACGAGATACAGAGGAATTAAGACATTAGCTACCAATGAGCATTGATTTAAGTCAATGGGGAAAAATGAAAATTTGTGCCAAACCAGGATGCGAACCCGAGTCTCCTGCTTATTAGACAAACTAATTGAGCACTGCGCCATCCAGACCCTAACACGTTCCGCCGGACCCAAATTCTCAACTTATCCACACACTACTTAAAAGAACCCTTGTCCATTCTCCTCATTACTCGCGATATTTCGCCGATTCACCGTAAGAGCTCGAGCGAAGTGTGCATCCGTACTGGCCGTCCTTGCCTTCATGTGCGAAACAACAGATACTACATACAGACTAACTGAAAAAGTTACAACACCAAGAAGCAGTTGTGCGACATAAACGAAATTTGTTACGCGTGTTTCTACATCTGAATGGTGATGTCTATTTAAATTTCGCGCCAGTCGCGTACTAATGGTGCTAGTACCATACAATGAAAATGAAAATTATGTTCGATTTAAGTACACGCTTCAACGGTCTTGGGCGTTGGTTGCCTTTGAGATTAGACGTGGTGAGTTGATGTTAGTCAAGAATGCCTTAAAGGCGACAAAGACGCCATTGTCAACACCCCGCTGAGTTTGAACTAGGTCGTGTAATAGGGCTACGAGAAGACGGACGTGCCTTCAGCGGTACTGCAGAAATATTTGGCAGGAATGTAGCCACTGTACTTGATTACTGGCGGCAGTGATCATTGGAAAGTACGGCTGCAAGAAGAACGGGATGCTGACAGGGAAGACAATCGTGTGCAGATTCCGGCTGTGGCGCATCCTACTGCATCTACAGCAGCAATATGAGCAGCAGCTGGCACCGCAGTGACACATCAAACTCTTACAAATCGGTAACTTCAAGGACAGCTCCGAGCCACACACCCTGTTGCGGGCTTTCTAATAAGAATGAAATGATGTCTGGTGGCCCTCAACTACATACCCTCCGATTCAGAGTTGAAACAGTGAAAGTTTTGGCTGGTTTCGTTGTCTACCGGCAGGGATACGTAGTTACCGCATTACAAGCCATATACTCCTGAGTCTACAGTATACAATATGAATATACACAAGAATCGAATGGTCGAAGATTCCTATCACTCGACAATTGCGAATTTTGAACGTAACAAACATTTATACATGAAAGATTGCAATTAAATAAATTCTGCAGGTAATATTTTAACGACTTTAAATGATGAGTACGACAGCAGAAGCACCTTTAGGAATGCCCTTTATTACTGTAAAACACTTATTGGTGTCGATGGCCCAGCAATTAAAATATAAGTTGAACAACAGGAAAGCAATAGATGGCTCTGAGCACTATGGGACTTAACTTCTGAGGTCATCAGTCCCCTAGAACTTAGAACTACTTAAACCTAATTAGTCTAAGGACATCACACACATCCATGCCCGCGGCAGGATTCAAACCTGCGACCGTAGCGGTCGCGCGGTTCCTGACTGAAGCGCCTAGAACCGCTCCGCTCCCCCCCCCCCCCCCCCCCCCCCCTGCCGGCCGGAAAGCAATAGATTCCTGCTTCACGTAATTAGTTATGAGCAACAACATAGCTCGCAAGATATTCACTTCTGAACGCATACTACGTCTTCACTGCAGAAACCACGGAAATCTCACAAGTGCACAAGTCAGCACCACGAAATATTTCTCTCTCTCGCAACAACGCGCAAACTGCTCCACTCTCAAAGTCTTTCCTGCGACTGTCCCTCGCGCCGCACTGTTCAGAACTCCCCCGAGTCCTCTCCGGAAACGATGCTCCTCCCTGACCTCCATACGTCACTCCACGTGTCCCTCTTGGAAACGAGCGCTGTGATTGGCTAGAGCGCTCCCGCCCTGTCTCCAAGCCAACACACACTCATAAACATAATGAAACACATTCGAAAGACTGGATTTACTACCTTTAAATAACTTCAAATTAAATAAATATTCCAACGGCTAAACCATAAACACGCTCTAACACACATTATTAAATACATAAATTAAATAAACATATATCAAAGTAATAGAACAGAGGTAAGCCAGTAGTCTAATGTCTGTGTGCTTACTAAAACTCTGTAAATAGTTGACCAATTTCTTCATGAATAGTATATATCGGATATAAACAAAGACATAGATGAATAAATATATTTATAAGTATACTGCTACCGTTTTTTCGTGTAACTGTGGAGTACTTATGGCCTGACGCGATCGATAGTAGTCGGCCACTTTGACCTCCAATAACTCATGTACTGTTCAAGTTACGTGCCTGTAATTTATACCAATTTAGGTTTACACTAATAGCTTCCTAAAGACACATCGCTCGACAAAATCGGATGACAGATTTAGATTTTGGAAATTCGTTGCTGGGTGTTACTTGTATAATTTATCGTCAGATACTAAACTTTAAACTAATAAAGATATTGGAAATCTGATTATACCATCAGAACCGTCGTGCAAATAATGGTAATGTACATGTTTCTTTTTGAGGTATGACGATTCATCTGGCTGCTATTAATTTCTATATGAACTGTGAAATATCTGCCATTAAGGTTTCACAAATTCCGCCATCTTTGGCACTCTCGGCATGCAAGTCTCTTTCATCGACACAGCGTCACCAAGGAATTCCCAGCCACGTTTTCGGCCTGGACCCCGGCTAACGTTCGACATCACGCGGTCGCTGGCGAACCCTGGCTTGCCGAGCAGCCTGCGTGACCACGCCAACTCCGAACTTAGAATATTTTCAGGGCGCTACAACTCGCCCATTACCGCACACTGTTATGTGCATTCTGCTGATCCCAAATCAGCGCTATTTGCCACTTCAGTGACGTCAAGCGAGAATTTGTTGGAGGACAGGGTGGAGGTGTGTTGCGTTTTCTGATGAAAGCTGATTCTGCCTCGGTGCCAGTGATGGCCTTGTATTGGTTAAGTTGAGAGCTTGCAACCTATCTCTCTGCGTGCTAGCGACACTGGACCTACACCTGGTGTTATGGTCTCGAGTGTGATTTCGTACGGCAATAAGAGGACTTACGTGGTTAAAATTAAAGCAACAACAGCCCACGATCGCAAAAATGAAGTCTTTCTGACCTAGATTTCGGCCACTACTAAGAGTGCCTTCATCAGCAATAAAACATTTCAACTGGTCTATAGCATAAGTACAAAGTTCTAGGAAAAAAATTTTTAAGGGTAAGTACTGACGAGCAGTATAAAAAGAAAAGGCTTAGTACTGACATGTCACGTATAAAATAAATATCAAGCGATAAAGCTTTAGTCACAAAATCTTATAATAGAAAAACATAGAAGGCAAGCCACTGTGGGCTGCTCACACATGTTGAGCTGCGGTAGCATCAGATCGCGGCACCCGCGTAAGCAATTGCGGACCGATGAACATTACACCAAAAGTGCCTTCTAGTAGCTGCAAATACAAACAGGCTACTTAACACTCAAGATATAGACAGACGAATATTGTGATGATCATTATTTAATACATGAAGTAAGAGGCAATATTTTATCTGACAGCAGCAGACATGGTGACAATTTGTCTACATAAGAGCTTAAAAGTACAGTTTAAACGCTGACAACGCCATTGCAGAATTACAAAAGGAGCTGAATAACTCAGCGAGTAGAAAAACGATGTAACATGAAGTGTAGTTAATATAAACCATTTGGCGAACAAAAATTATAAATCGACTAAGATAGAAAAAAAAATTCGGTAACTGCACGAGGGAACACGAAACCAAATATCAAGTAACGGCTTTATACGACTGAAGAAGCTTTCATTACGTAATTGTAGCTGCTCATTAAGAATGAGACCCATAATTTCGAGAAAGGTGTTTAAAAATTTCTAATTCTTTGAGAACATCTAATCTACGCCCTTTCTTCTCAGTTTGCAAAATGTTTGCAGGCGTGTGGCCTGTAATCAGAAGGTGGTCGGCAAAAGACGAATTTTTTCTTAAAAGATGTTCTTTGTATCTGACTCTCAATGCACGTCCTGTTCGTCCAATGTAGTAAGAAGAGCAGGTGTCGCAAAGAATCTTATAGACACCAGAGTTTTTCAAAGGGGAACGGGCCCATTTTAAATTACTAATAAAAATTTTTTCCGAACTATTATTGGTTGAAATGGCGACATTGCAGTTGTATTTATTACGAAGAAGGCGTTGAATCTGATAGATGGGCCCCAAGCAAGGAATAGAACAAATCTTCTTCTTTAGGCTGGACTCGATAATAGAGCTGCCGTGTGTAGTAACTCTTAACAGTTTTCTTTTTAAGGATGTTATCCACTATGGCAGGTTCGTATACGTTGTTAACTGCAATCGTTTTGATTAAATTAATTTCTTCCTCGAATTTTTCTTTCGAGCATGGAATAGAAGTAGCTCTGTGAATAGCAGAGCGAAAGAAAGCGTTCTTATGAGTTTGTGGGTGCATAGAAGACGCAGGTACGATCTGATCGGTATATGTTTCTTTACGAAAAACATTAAATGAGATTTTAGTTTCTTCAACTGTAAGCGTCAAGTCAAGAAAATTCAATTGACAGGGGTCGTTTTCGAGTTCGCTGGTGAAGGATATTTTCTCGTGAAGTTCACTGAAGAGATCGAAAATACGGTCAATGCCATCAACAGGTCCTTTGTAGATGACTAAACTAATCAGCGACATATTCGAAATAGGAGAGAGTGCCTAGCGCTGTAGGTGAGAAACAGTTGAAGAACTTTTCTTCTGGAGAGTTAATGAAATTGTCAGCAAGTATACCAGCTAACCTGTGATTATCTTATCAGCTTACGCGATTATCTCAAAATTTGTACGTCCATTTGGTGATTCGACCTTATATGCTGCCATTCTTGAACTGCATGAAAGGGTTTTTTTCCAATAGGGTAACTCTCACCCACATATCACTGATGTAACCCAGCATGCTCTACACAGTGTCGACATGTTGGCTTGGTCTGTTTGATCATCAGATTTGTCTCCAATCGAGCACATATCAGACAACATCGGACGACAACTCCAACGTCATCCAGAACCAACACTGACCGACCACGTGCAATAGGCATGGAACGCCATCCCACAAACTGACGTCCGCACCTGGACAACACAAGCCATGCACGTTTGCACACTTTCATTCAATATTCTGGCAATTACACTGGTTATTAAGGTACCAGAATTTTATACAGGGTGATTCAAAAAGAATACCACAACTTTAGGAATTTAAAACTCTGCAACGACAAAAGGCAGAGCTAAGCACTATCTGTCTGCGAATTAAGGGAGCTATAAAGTTTCATTTAGTTGTACATTTGTTCGCTTGAGGCGCTGTTGACTAGGCGTCAGCGTCAGTTGATGCTAAGATGGCGACCGCTCAACAGAAAGCTTTTTGTGTTATTGAGTACGGCAGAAGTGAATCGACGACAGTTGTTTAGCGTGCATTTCGAACTAAGTATGGTGTTAAACCTCCTGATAGGTGGTGTATTAAACGTTGGTATAAACAGTTTACAGAGAATGGGTGTTTGTGCAAAGGGAAAAGTTCTGGACGGCCGAGAACGAGTGATGAAAATGTAGCACGCATCCAGCAAGCATTTGTTCGCAGCCCAGGAAAATCGACTCGCAGAGCTAGCAGAGAGCTGCAAATTCCACAATCAACTGTATGGAGAGTCCTACGAAAAAGGTTAGTTATGAAACCTTATCGTCTGAAATTGGTTCAAGCACTGTCTGCAGCTGATAAGATTAAAAGAATCGATTTCTGTGATTTTATCCTTGCTCAAATGGAAACACACGAATCTTTCGTTTCAAAGATTGTGTTTAGTGATGAAGCAACTTTCCACACTAACGGGAAAGTCAACCGTCACAATGTCTGTATATGGGGCACTGAGAATCCGCGGGAAACAACTCAGTATGAACGTGACTCGCCTAAGGTGAACGTTTTCTGTGCCATTTCAGCCAATAAGGTTTTTGGTCCCTTTTTCTTCGAAGGTGCTACTGTAACTGGACTACAGTATCTGGAGATGTTAGAGAATTGGCTGTTCCCTCAGCTCGAACAAGAAGCACAACAATTCATATTTCAGCAGGATGGAGCGCCACCACATTGGCACTTATCTGTCCGTAACTACCTGAACGTCAACTACCCGAGGCGATGGATCGGCCGCCAGGCAGCCCGTGACAGAGCACTTCATCACTGGCCTCCAAGAAGCCCTGATCTTACCCCCTGCGATTTTTTCTTATGGGGGTATGGTAAGGATATGGTGTTTCAGCCACCTCTCCCAGCCACCATTGATGATTTGAAACGAGAAATAACAGCAGCTATCCAAACTGTTACGCCTGATATGCTACAGAGAGTGTGGAACGAGTTGGAGTATCGGGTTGATATTGCTCGAGTGTCTGGAGGGGGCCATATTGAACATCTCTGAACTTGTTTTTGGTGAAAAAAACCTTTTTAAATACTCTTTGTAATGATGTATAACAGAAGGTTATATTATGTTTCTTTCATTAAATACACATTTTTAAAGTTGTGGTATTCTTTTTGAATCACCCTGTATTTGCAATGCCTTATCTCGCGCTTGCGTGAATCTCTGACATTACAACGTTAACCACTTAAATATGTCACCCAGACAAATGCATTCCCGAATTTTCATTACCCTGTATTAATTATTTTTAGGTGTTGCGACTTTTTTCCCCCAGTTTATAATAAAGGCGAGGAGGGTCAATGATCACTTCAGTGGGGATGCGCAGCACGCTCGAACTCTTATGGGAATTGCCGAAATACCGCGAGTAATGAGGATAATGGGTAAGGAGCACTATATCAGTAGCGCGGATGACGCCGGTACGGTAGCTCAGCTTGTTCGGTAAGAGGATTAGTAGCTGCCCTCCGTAATTAAAAAAAAATACCTGAGTTAAAGGCTCAACGATTAACTTGAACAAGCCTCATGGGACGTCCGCCATAAGCAAATGGAACGCACAATAACGAAAAAATGAGATAAAAAGAAGATGTAGCAGTGGTCACGGCATCTGCCTACGAAGCGGAAGACACGGGTTCAAATCCCAATCCTGCCCCTATTTTTAACAGTCCCCATTGATTTAAATCAACCGAAAGAACAGACGCCACATAAATATTTAATAAACACTTTGAGATTGAAAATAATTACTTTACACAATAAATTTAAGTTCTGCGACTGACATACAAAATATAAATTCAAGAAATAATTTTTTTATAATGGTATTACACTTTACCTAGTCCATCCAATCGTATCATTTAAACACATTATTAAACGATTGTAAAAAAATTTTTATTCAAAATCTCTCTCAATGAACCGCTTCAAATCATCGGCGCACCTTTAGTGGTGGTACGCTCATTGAACATACCACTCAGCAGGAAACTGGACATAGCTGCGTCGCTATGTACGTTATGCTGCATGCCTGTGAACCAGAGTGTGACTTTCTCTCTTCAGACACTGACCACCAGGTGTATTTCGTGTGGACCGCACATGACATCTTTGGCATGGTCGCAGTCATCGTCACACGTCACCCAGCACCAGACCTAACAGCAATTTCAGCTCAAAAAGAATCAGCATGAATAAGAGTGAGACATCATGACTGGATCGAACTGATCCGTCGTCAGCTGGTTCGAGGTCGATACTCCCTTGTTGTCTCTGTGCAGAATGTTACTGCGTTATGCTTTATAATACGGGTCGCAAGAAGTGAGGTAACTTCGTCCCCAGGAACTCGTCGCTCCAGGTGTCACGATGAACCACTCCTGTCACATGTCCTTCTGGAAGCCACGACTCTTCCCCACCACAAAGTGCTGGTGGAGATGACTACCATTCGTAGAGCGACCATTTTTCCTATTATGGAAACACTTTCTCCCTGAATCTGCCAGCCGCGGTAGCCGAGCGGTTCTAGGCGCTTCAGTCCGGAACTGCGCGACTGCTACGGTCAGCAGGTTCGAATCCTGCCTTGGGCATGAATGTGTGTGATGTCCTTAGGTTAGTTATATTTAACTAGTTGTAAGTTCTAGGGGACTGATGACCTCAGATGTTACGTCCCATAGTGCTCAGAGCTATTGGAGCCATTTGCAACCCTGAATCGGTTGTCTCCGTATCCGACATACAGTTACAACGCGGAAGCGCTGTAACAAGAATGTCCGAAAAGGCCGCTCGCAGAATAGGGGGGGGGGGGGGGGGGGAGGGGGAGTGTGGAGGGGAATCGTGGTGCTAGGTTCCTGCTGGAGCTGGGGAGAACATGGGGTAAAACGTTTCTGGTATAGCCCGAACCAGCGGCCATTTGTATAACCATTCGAACATATATTGAACAAGGTTTGAACGACGAACCAGAGCTGACGCCCAAGTAAATTGTACGAATCGATTGTCTCCTTTTTCAAAAAAAAATTATTTGGGCTGAAATTAATGCCCAGCTAATGGCACTATTTGTATGTGCAACGTTGAGAGATTACGTGCAGAAACAGTCACCTTCGCTCGGATTTTACGTACAAAATCAGTTGCCCGTAAGTCCGGACTGGAGCGAGACTGATTGTTTGGTTTTGTTCCAACGGCGTATCGAACCCTGGTCTAAGATAAGTGTCAACCGTTTGAAAAATCTTACTTCGTCTGGATTTTACGTGCAAAAAACATGTTGTTCTGGAAAGTTTTCCAAGTGCATCAATTCTGTACCTTAAACTTTTACGAATCGGTTCATACTTTGAAAGAAAGTTGATAAACGGGTAAAGAGACAAAGATTTTTTTCTTCGAGTAATTATCCATTGTCGAGATACGATGGTCTAAGATTTTCTTGGGAAGTTTTTGAAGCGCGCCACTTCTGTATTATGTGTTGTGACAAAATCTGAGTATCGAGGAGAAAAGGCCTGCGTCTGTGGATGTTTAGACCTGTTCGTATACGCCATACAGCCCAGAGCTCAAGCTGCTTCTACCACGTTTCCACCGACGGGCGATCAGTAACAACCAAAATATTTCACAGTGGAAGGAAGAACCCGGTTCCCGTCAGATTACCGAAGTTAAGAGCTGTCGGACTGGGCTGGCTCTTGGATGGGTGATCACCGGTCTGCCGACCGCTGTTGGCAAGCAGGGTGCACTCAGCCCTTGTGAGGCAAACTGAGGAGCTACTTCATTGAGAAGTGGCGGCTCCGGTCTCGTAAACTGACATACGGCAGAGAGAGAGGTGTGCTGACCACATGCCTCTCCATATCCTCATCCAGTGACACCTATGGGCTGAGGATGACACGGCAGCCGGTCGGTACCGTTGGGCCTTCCAAGGCCTGTTCGGACGGAGAGAGAGAGAGAGAGAGAGAGAGAGAGAGAGAGAGAGAGAGAGAGAACAATGACGACAGTCTCGCGGCGGAGTTTTATCCTTGGGCGCTCTCAGTGAATCTGTCATTCCATGAAACGTCTCAGTTGCTTACAGATCAATGCGCACGTACTTCGGCCGTATTAGGACGGATCACAGAATTTCAGAAGAGTGAGTTTGCCTCTTGAGAACGCTCCCCACTCAGCTGTCATCAGTAATCTTTGACGCCACTGTGCTCTAAATAAAAAGCGAAAGGTAAGAGGGGCGCGTGCCACATCATGTGATGAAAGAGTCGTTGAGACTTTCTGCTCAAATAGCTCTCATATTGTTCAGGACACAACTGAAATAGCGGTTTGTTTGTCGGGGAAACTGTACTCCTTCACAGAGGAACAGAAGGCGCATACTATCTCGAGGCGCACATAAATGAAAACACAGTCGGAAGGAGAGCAACTCATTGTCTGAAAAGCACTATTGTGGCCGACGATGTGCGCCTTTTTTCACTGGAACGTTCAGATCAAATACCAAAGAAGATTAATCGCGTCTATGATCTTCACCGTAGATTTCAATTTCTGTTGCTATACTCTCGAACATCAGTTCTGTGGACCGGAAAAAGCTCATATCAAAACCGGCAGCCCCTCGGTGCGGACTGCGATATTTTGTTCTTTCACTACAAGACATCTGGAAAATACTTCCACCGAATATTTTGGTACAGCAGCATTCGAAGTTCTTGAGCACCTACCCTTAAGAAGTGATAGTTCACACTGCTTTGTTTCCTCAAATGAAAACTCGACTGAAAATTAGAGGTTTCGCCGAAGTCGTAAAGGCCCGCAGATGCAATGTTATAAATGTTATCAGATTCCCGAAAACATTCGATAAATTTGCTTTAGTGGGTGCCGTTGTAGTATCGAGAGGTGCACAGAGAGCAGCGTAAAAGAAACTAAAATAATTCACCTCTTATTACAAAAATGTCTTTCAGTATTTCTACAAGGCAACAGAGCTTGTGCCAGGACATATAAAAACAGCATTTCCTTTAGTATTCAGTCAGCGACTGTGCTGTGAGTGGAGGAGGGTGGATCAGTCCCTTAAGTATTGTTCGCGCAGGGAGCGTGGAGACGAAACTATGCTAAAGACAGCACAAGCAGATGCATTTAGTCATTCTTCCCGAGCTCCATAAGCGATAGCAATGAGAAAAACTCTAAAATGTGATACCATACCAAGAACGTCTGACATTCTTTTCATTGATTTTTAGAGTATGTATGTGGATGTAGGTAGTCTTATCACACCTACTCTGCACAGTATCTCCTTTGTCAGTGGTGGAATGGTTTATTATTTTGCCTTTACGTCCAGGTATATCTACATCTACATACATACATACACACAAGCCACTGTACGGTGCACGGTGGAGAGTACCACGTACTAATCATTCCCTGTTCTGGCCCACTCGCAAACAGAGCGAGAAAAATGACTGCCTACACGCCTCCATATGAGCTCTAATTTTTCTTATCTTGCCCTCAAGGTCCTTGCGCAAAATGTACGTCGGCATCAGTAGACCCGTTGTCGTCAACCGCAAGTGCTGGTTCTCTAAACTTTCTCAATAGTGATTCGTGAAAAGAACGTTGTCCTCCTCCAGGCATTCCCATTTCTGTTCAAGCATCTTCGTAATACTCTCCTGTTCGTCGAACCTACCGGTAACAAATCTAGCAGTGCACTAGATACACTAGAGTTCTACAAGCGATTTCCTTTATAGATGAGCTATACTTTTCTAGAACTTTCCCAACAAACAGACCACTCGCTTCCTTACTAGCGACCTAGTTTCATCTCATATCGCTTTGCAAGGTTACGCCTAAATATTTAAACGACGTGACTGTGTCATGCAGCACAGCACTAGTACCGTATTCGAACATTACAAGGTACATTTTCCTACTCATCTGCCTTAACGTACATTTTTCTACATTTAGAGCAAGCCTCCATTCATCACACCACATAGAAATCCATCCTGTATCCTCCAACTTTCTTAGCGACGGGACTTTCCAATACAATACGGCGTCAGCAAACAGTTGGAGATTGCTGCTCGTTCTGGTTCAAATGGCTCTGAGCACTATGGGACTTAACATCTAAGGTCATCAGTCCCCTAAAACTTAGAACTACTTAAACCTAACTAACCTAAGGACATCACACACATCAATTCCCGAGGCAGGACTCGAACCTGCGACCGTAGCGGTCACGCGGTTCCAGACTGAAGCGCCTAGAACCGCACGGCCACATCGGCCGGCGGCTCGTTCTGTCCGTCATATTACTTATGTTACGCGATGTGTATGTGGTTGTTGTTGTTGTTGTTGTTGTTGTTGTTGTTGTGGTCTTCAGTCCTGAGACTGATTTGATGCAGCTCTCCATGCTACTCTATCCTGTGCAAGCTTCTTCATCTCCCAGTACCTACTGCAACCTACATCCTTCTGAATCTGCTTAGTGTATTGATCTCTTGGTCTCCCTCTACGATTTTTACCCTCCACGCTGCCCTCCAATGCTAAATTTTTGATCCCTTGATGCCTCAAAACATGTCCTACCAACCGATCCCTTCTTCTAGTCAAGTTGTGCCACAAACTTCTCTTCTCCCCAATCCTATTCAATACCTCCTCATTAGTTACGTGATCTACCCACCTTATCTTCAGCATTCTTCTGTAGCACCACATTTCGAAAGCTTCTATTCTCTTCTTGTCCAAACTGGTTATCGTCCATGTTTCACTTCCATACATGGCTACACTCCATACAAATAATTTCAGAAACGACTTCCTGACACTTAAATCTATACTCGATGTTAACAAATTTCTCTTCTTCAGAAACGCTTTCCTTGCCATTGCCAGTCTACATTTTATATCCTCTCTACTTCGACCATCATCAGTTATTTTGCTCCCTAAATAGCAAAACTCCTTTACTACTTTAAATGTCTCATTTCCTAATCTAATCCCCTCAGCATCACCCGATTTCATTTGACTACATTCCATTATCCTCGTTTTGCTTTTGTTGATGTTCATCTTATATCCTCCTTTCAAGACACTGTCCATTCCGTTCAACTGCTCTTCCAAGTCCTTTGCTGTCTCTGACAGAATTACAATGTCATCGGTGAACCTCAAAGTTTTTACTTCTTCTCCATGAATTTTAATACCTACTCCGAATTTTTCTTTTGTTTCCTTTACTGCTTGCTCAATATACTGATTGCATAACATTGGGGAGAGGCTACAACCCTGTCTCACTCCTTTCCCAACCACTGCTTCCCTTTCATGCCCCTCGACTCTTATAACTGCCATCTGGTTTCTGTACAAATTGTAAATAGCCTTTCGCTCCCTGTATTTTATCCCTGCCACCTTCAGAATTTGAAAGAGAGTATTCCAGTTAACGTCGTCAAAAGCTTTCTCTAAGTCTACAAATGCTAGAAACGTAGGTTTGCCTTTTCTTAATCTTTCTTCTAAGATAAGTCGTAAGGTTAGTATTGCCTCAAGTGTTCCATCATTTCTACGGAATCCAAACTGATCTTCCCCGAGGTCCTCTTCTACCAGTTTTTCCATCCGTCTGTAAAGAATTCGCGTTAATATTTTGCAGCTGTGACTTATTAAACTAATAGTTCGGTAATTTTCACATCTGTCAACACCTGCTTTCTTTGAGATTGGAATTATTATATTCTTCTTGAAGTCTGTGGGTATTTCGCCTGTCTCATACATCTTGCTCACCAGATGGTAGAGTTTTGTCATGACTGGCTCTCCCAAGGAATGGAATGTTGTCTACTCCCGGGGCCTTGTTTCGACTCAGGTCTTTCAGTGCTCTGTCAAACTCTTCACGCAGTATCTTATCTCCCATTTCATCTTCATCTACATCCTCTTCCATTTCCATAATATTGTCCTCAAGTACATCACCCTTCTATAAACCCTCTATATACTCCTTCCACCTTTCTGCCTTCCCTTCTTTGCTTAGAACTGGGTTTCCATCTGAGCTCTTGATATTCATACAAGTGGTTCTCTTCTCTCCAAAGGTCTCTTTAATTTTCCTGTAGGCAGTATCCATCTTACCCCTAGTGAGACAAGCCTCTACATCCTTACATTTGTCCTCTAGCCATCCCTGCTTAGCCATTTTGCACTTCTGTCGATCTCATTTTTGAGACGTTTGTATTCCTTTTTTCCTGCTTCATTTACTGCATTTTTATATATTCTGCTTACATAAATTAAATTCAATATTTCTTCTGTTACCCAAGGATTTCTACTAGCCCTCGTCTTTTTACCTGCTTGATCCTGTGCTGCCTTCACTACTTCATCCCTCAAAGCTACCCATTCTTCTTCCACTGTATTTCTTTCTCCCATTCCTGTCAATTGTTCCCTTATGCTCTCCCTGAAACTCTGTACAACCTCTGGTTCTTTCAGTTTATCCAGGTCCCATCTCCTTAAATTCCCACCTTTTTGCACTTTCTTCAGTTTCAATCTGCAGTTCATAACCAATAGATTGTGGTGAGAATCCACAATTACCCCTGGAAATGTCTTACAATTTAAAACCTGGTTCCTAAATCTCTGTCTTACCATTATATAATCTATCTGATATCTTTTAGTATCTCCAGGATTCTTCCAGGTATACAACCTTCTTTTATGATTCTTGAACCAAGTGTTAGCTATGATTAAGTTATGCTCTGTGCAAAATTCTATAAGGCGGCTTCCTCTTTCATTTCTTCCCCCAAATCCATATTCACCTACTATGTTTCCTTCTCTCCATTTTCCTACTGACGAATTCCAGTCACCCATGACTATTAAATTTTCGTTTCCCTTCACTACCTGAATAATTTCTTTTACCTCGTCATACATTTCATCAATTTCTTCATCATCTGCAGAGCTAGTTGCCATATAAACTTGAACTACTGTAGTAGGCATGGGCTTTGTGTCTATCTTGGCCACAATAATGCGTTCACTATGCTGTTTGTAGTAGCTAACTCGCACTCCTATTTTTTTATTCATTATTAAACCTACTCCTGCATTACCCCTATTTGATTTTGTATTTATAACCCTGTAATCACCTGACCAAAAGTCTTGTTCCTCCTGCCACCGAACTTCACTAATTCCCACTATATCTAACTTCAACCTATCCATTTCCCTTTTTAAATTTTCTAACCTACCTGCCCGATTAAGGGATCCGACATTCCACGCTCCGATCTGTAGAATGCCAGTTTTCTTTCCCCTGATAACGACGTCCTCTTGAGTAGTCCCCGCCCGGAGATCCGAATGGGGGACTATTTTACCCAAGAGGACGCCATCATCATTTAACCATACAGTGAAGCTGCATGCCCTCGGGAAAAATTACGGCTGTAGTTTCCCCTTGCTTTCAGCCGTTCGCAGTACCAGCACAGCAAGGCCGTTTTGGTTAATGTTACAAGGCCAGATCAGTCAATCATCCAGACTGTCGCCCCTGCAACTACTGAAAAGGCTGCTGCCCCTCTTCAGGAACCACATGTTTGTCTGGCCTCTCAACAGATACCCCTCCGTTGTGGTTGCACCTACGGTACGGCCATCTGTATCGCTGAGGCACGCAAGCCTCCCCACCAACGGCAAGGTCCATGGTTCATGGGGGGGGGGGGGGGGGGGGGAAGCAAATTATTTCTTGCAGCGTCTCTCAGTGTAGATCGTCGAGCATTCATGTGCTGACTGGAGGAATCCGTAGCTACTCATGCAATTCCCATTTAAATTTTTAACCCTTCCTCTACTACAATTCGGCAGAGTTAAGAATCTGACGAAGAAAATGCAAGAATCAGATAGCCTGTTCTTCCCTGACTTACCATCTTTGAAGGTGAAGTAAATCTGTGGCAATTTCATTTTAAAACGCTATGGCAGGGTACCCCTAAAAGCGCTGCGGTCATAATTGATTTCAGTGAATGAGTGCCGTTTCCGTATATCACCGTATCTTCCTGCCATTTTCATTTTGTTGATGGTTAATTTGTTACATAACATTTAAATAACTTGCATAGACGAAGTCCAATGGAACATAAGTATTGTCATAATATTTAGCAGATACTGTATTTACTTAGTGATTCTTGCTAGTAAGTGTAGGAAACAAAGAGACGAGATGCAATAATGTCGATATCGATTCATAGCCGTAGGCATGAGAACTATGACCGGCGAGGAAAGTCTGCTTGTGACTGTGGCAGGTGGCGCCTACGTGCGAAGACCTGCTGGTTCGCTGCTCGTGGCAGGGCCGCCTCCACAACTGCTCGCAGCTGTTCAAGACCAGGAAGACCATGGAGGGCTTCTGCTGCGCGTTCAACTACGTGCGCGGCAGCGACGACTTCATCAGGTGACCCTACTTCTCACGCAGTAAAACTCGCCAATCAGGCATAGTAGTAATACTAGCCGAATAAAGAGAAGGATGAGTCAGCTGAACACGGTCCCATCTACTGTAACATCAAACAGTATTTAATTTGAGTACTCAAATCACTGAAGGCATTTTAAATCTGTCTGTGCACCTACAAGAAAATGCTTATTTTTGTCACAAAAATCTTTCGGTTTATGCGTGTAAAATATCATCAGTGAAAATGACCTCAGTTTAAATTGCTTTGCCGGCCGGAGTGGCCGAGCGGTTCTAGGCGCTTCAGTCTGGAACCGCGCGACTGCTACGGTCGCAGGTTCGAATTCTGCCTCGGGCATGGATGGGTGTGATGTCCTTAGGATAGGTAGGTATAAGTAGTTCTAAGTTCTAGGGGACTGATGACCTCAGAAGTTAAGTCCCATAGTGCTCAGAGCCATTTGAACCATTTAACTTGCTTCCTAGATCTAAAACAGTTCGTTTTGAAATTTGTTGATTTTGCTTACGGTATGTTGTGTCCGATTTTCACTCGCCTCAGGAAATGTCGTCTGCTTGCACAAAAATACCAGTATACTGTTTCTTATAGTTGCACAAACGGATGTACATTACGGCCAATAATTTTAAAACAGCTGCCTACAATGTAGCCACACAAATGAATATTCTGATTTTTGAAGTCTAGCAATGACAAAATGCACGTCTAAACACCAGTCATTATGAGTTAGAAATTTTTCGTGTACCTGCTCAGCTGTAAGTAACAAAAGCTGTCAGAACACAAGTTGTTTCCTGTATGTCCGCTTATAGCTCGTTAGTTTACGTAGTTAATACAGTTAGAACAAGAAGTTTGCCGTTCTTAATAAGAGTGGTTTTGGCGTAATGATTAAAGCCAGTTGAGCAACATAAAAACTCGCCAGTTTAAACTACATTCAAGAGTTCATTTTGCTTTATCAACTTTTACACATACCTCATTTCTGTGAAACTACCGTTATGAATTCTGAGCGGCAGACGTATATGTGTCGACAAAACTCTAACATCAACAGTCGGCATAAGTGTGCGACAATCCATTCTTTTTGTTTGATTACTGTGTGGCATTTCTGTCCGAAGTGAATGTAGTTCTCCATTTATTTTTTAGCATGTTAATTAGCTCTGAAGTTTGACCAGCGGGAATTGAGATTATTCAAACGTAAATGCCAGTCAAAGTTTTAACCAGCTCAACTTCTGTATCTGTGTTGTTAGCAGTTATAGAAAACGTGGAGCGCGCAGCATACACCAAACAAAAAACTCACATATTTTTATGTCATCAGCAGTTCTTACTATGCATTGTCACACGCTCAAGTTACGTAAATTAATTTAGGGGGTTAATGATGTTTTACCATCTTAGTTTACCAGTATGTTTAAGTTCGTTAATACGTCCCACACTTTTCGGAGAAACACAAGCATCCAACAAGACTGTTTTAATATTCAGTAGTTCGCCTGTTTCAGTATTTCTCTTTAATTTCCCCTTTTACAGTACACACATACGAGCAATCACGACAAGTGGCAAGCGTTTAAGTGAATTGTACGCGTGAGATTTGTGTTTGTAGAATCAGTACACTATTTTCCGTTGTGCGGTAAAGCTGCAAAGTTAATTTGTCCTTCCACTATATCTTACCCAGAAGAAGCGATATTGTTATCGAACATGCTGCCTATTAGCGCAAGGAAAAGCTTTCTGTTACCCACTTTCGTTCTTGACATAAACGTTTTCTGGTTATGGTACCGCGTCGCTGTGTAAAAAACTGCACCGGAGACACCAACGTTTCGGCCACGGTTACAGTCGGCAGTAGACGCTGAAGAAGGCCACTGTAACCCTGGTCGAAGCGTTCGTTTCTCCAGTGCAGCTTTTTGCATTATCACGCGGTACCATACTCAAAAAACTTTAATATCAATTGACACTACCCGTGGACGTCTCAGCAGTTATAGTTTCACTAGTGATAAAAACTCACAACCGGCGAAAGGCACCCAACTTATCGATATGTAGGATGCGCCGACTACTTTCAGTTTTAGAAAATGGAAGACTCGCCTCAATAGGCGACACACCCATCAGTTCCGAAATAGATATGAGTGCGAGGAGCGTTCAATAAGTAACGCAACACATTTTTTCGATTGAAAAAATGCAGAATTTGTTGTGGGATATCGTGGGGTATTCCCGTTTCACCTGCTGTAGTTGCATGAAGTTCCGATTCGTGGCGGCGCTATACGTAGCCTTCAAAATGGCGTCCGTAACGAAGCAGAGCAGAGAACTGTCATTGAGCTTCTTATGGGGGAAAACCAGAGCATCGCAGATAGT
Source organism: Schistocerca americana (assembly GCF_021461395.2). Taxonomy (NCBI): domain Eukaryota; kingdom Metazoa; phylum Arthropoda; class Insecta; order Orthoptera; family Acrididae; genus Schistocerca; species Schistocerca americana. Next base: position 856,086,694 of record NC_060119.1, on the reverse strand, counting down.
CATAGGTGCTTGCAGAATGTCTACGGAGACCCAGCAGTGAACAAAAGCACGATGAATCGTCGGGCGAGGCGTCTGCCAACATTGCAACGCGGTCGCTCAAACATGTCCCATCTCCTGCGTACCGGCCGGCCACAAACAGCTGTGACTCCCGCAATGTTGGAACGTGCGGACACACTCTTTCTAGATGATCGACGGATCGCAATCAAACACGTCGCTGCTCAACTGGACGTCTCTGTTGGTAGTGCTGACACACTCATCCACCAACTGTGGTACTCAAAGGTGTGTGGCCGCTGGGTTCCTCGCCTCCAAACCGAGGACTAGAGAGCAAACAGTCAAGCCCAACGAAGGTTGCATTCCACGTGGATGCTGGGGACGTTACTGATACAGCAAGACGTTGCCCCCGACATCGACTAGTGCAGTGGTGCCACGAGGGCATGCAGGCCCTAACAGTAAGGTGCCGTAAGGCCGTTGTGTTGAACGGAGATTATGTTGAGAAATACGGTTTTGTAGCCAAGAGAGTGGGGAATAAAAAAATGTCTTGCATTACTTATCGAACGCCCCTCGTATAAAGATGGGAGTTTAAAACAATATACCAGTAGCGGATGTGTACTGGGTCATCACGCCACTGTGTAGGCCCGACGAACGTCGTGAAAACTAAGGTGCAGTAAAATAATTTTATTGCCACTCAATTGTTGCTTGTTCCTAAATAGATTTCGAGATATTGCACGAAGTATGGTAATAAAAATGGTCTTATACAAGATTTAACCTAAATCGTAATATCAAGTTTTCCGATTTAAGTAGCACAAATAACACAGAAGTTCCCTGAGAACACATTCTGTCTGTTATTGCCTTCCGCCGCTTCCTCCTCCTCTCCCGCTCGATCCCACTATGTACATAATGGTTAAAATGGCTCTGAGCACTATGGGACTTAACATCTGTGGTCATCAGTCCCCTAGAACTTAGAACTACTTAAACCTAACTAACCTAAGGACATCACACACATCCATGCCCGAGGCAGGATTCGAACCTGCGACCGTAGCAGTCGCGCGGTTCCGGACTGAGCGCCTTAACCGCGAGACCACCGCGGCCGGCCCACTACATCTTCTTTTCTGTTGCAGCCCAGAGGATATACAAAGACACCAAAGAGACAGAGAGGACGAGCCGGGGATTAAAGTGGACTCACCGGGCTACGAAATGGGACTAACAGTTCTCGTGAACGACAACTTCTCCGACTATTTCTACCCACTGATTTCGTCATCAGGCACCAAGGTAATGCTTACTTCCTGCCAACACACCTCTTGTATGGCTATAATGAAATTTTGTGACAAGTTAAAACTGTATTTTGGACCAAGATTTGAGAATGGACGGGTGCCTTACGATGAAATTTTTCTTACCGCCTCAGAAACTCTCCTTCGATCGTTACTGCCCTAGCACACCTGGGAAAGAGGATACTGCGCAGAATGGCTTATTTACAGCCTAAGGATGCTTCTGACTAGTGCTCGGTTTTTATGGGCGTCATGAACAGCCCTGACTTTTGGCCACTCCAATCAATTCCAAATGTATGCATGTTTACTTCAGAAATGGCCGAGTACACCGAACTTCCGAATTAAGTTTCTGAAGTTGCCTATGACAGCAACCATAAAAGTGCGACACGAGGGCGCGATCAGCCGATAAAGTAATGGAACGCATTCGGCAAACGTTCGAATTGTACGTTTCCTAAACACTCAGCCGCGTGGTTTCCGTTACTGTGTTATTGCCAACCCGTCGCTGCTTCATAAATATTGTTTCAACTTCTCCCCTCTTTCGGCCGTTGACTTGTATTGGCGGGCCAATTAGTAGTGGAGAATGTTATACCTTGAAACCAGTTTCAAACTTACGCCTCCAATCACCCCAATATTAGAAGTTTAATATATTTTATTATTCCATTTTTAAATGTAGCATTCACTTGTTGTGTGCTGCAGTATTTTTATGGAATTAAAAAATTATTCCGCAGAAGTAAGGTATTTCCAAAAGTGTAAAAGAGCTCCAAGGTACAACATGATCGTGTACCGGGTGGTTGTAATTAAACAGGCGGTGTTCGGAGTGCTACAGTGGGGGCTGTATACATAGCAGGATGCTGTAACTTCGTAGGGATACTCATTAATCGACGCGCTCGCGGAATAGGCTAAAAGAAATAATAGTTCCACTTCCTATCACCAGGTGAAAGAATGGCGCTGTAAGCAATCAATGTGATGTTGGTGCAGGAAAAGGGGAGGAGCGATCAAACACATAGCGGTGGTTCTGGCGCGTTTATTAGGATATGGTCATAAGTTACAACATGTGTTCAATATCGTCTCTAGACCCAGCAACATACTGCATCCGCAACAGCATGGTCGACTGTTGCTATCAGAATACCCAGGGTAATCAGAGCAATGTGTCGTATGCTTTCATGCATATCAGGAAAAATTCCGTAAAAATCCCTGATAAATACGATCTTTAAGATATTGCCACAACCAGAAGTCACACGGTTTTAGGTTGGGGGAAGGCTACACGTCGTGAACTTGCCGAGAGATGATGCGGTCATAACGGAAGGTTTCTCACACCATCTTTCACCTGGCGAGGGACATGTCGTGTTGCCCCATCTTGTACGAAACTAGTGGTGTGCACACAGATGCGTTCTTGTAAAGCTGGCACCATGTGTTGCATAATGCATCCTTATAAATTGCAGATGTCATTATAAACCTAACACGCCTGCGGTAAAACAACTTTACCAGCGGTGCACGGTCTTTCTCCTCAACACCAATTGCATTTCGTACAGAAAACTTCAACAGTCTCAGTCCTTTACACAAAAAGTCACTTTAGAGAATGAATCAATATGTGTTGTGAAGCGACAGACAGCATACTGACTTCAATGCACGAAACGTTGAACATTCTGATTGCTTACAGCGCCATAATTTCAAATGGTGGCAGAAAGTGGAAGTGTTATTTTTTCAGCATACTCCACAAGCGCACCGATTAATGATGTTCCAGCATCCTGGGATGTGTACGGCCCTCACTGTAGCACTCTAAACATCTTCAGATTAGTTACAAGCACATGTTACGTAAAAAAGAATATTCTATCTAAATTTAAAGAGTTGCAATCAAGAAAATCTTGTCAGTACTGTATTTCATAGTATTATCTGAACGTTATTGCTGTGCTTTATAACAAACAGGAAGGAAAATAAGACTGAGTAATATTTTATCAAAAACTAGCTACAAGCTAAAAACATTTTGGAATAGAAGTTACTGAAAACTAACAAAAATTGTGAAGATATTAAAAAAAACTAAGTTGATTTGCAAATATCACATATTTCATCGTAGAAAACCTTTTTCTGTTTCAAGCTACAAAACAGTGCAAAATTGACAAAGTTTGGCTTGGCTGCCCACATGTTATACCATTAGCTATAAAATATACTTTTAGTGTGTTCTTTCAGCCATGTCCAAAAGACCAGACACCATTTTAGATCCTGCAGCCACTATGAATCAAGACAGAGGACTTAAAGACATTACAGGGATGAGCAAAATGCTGCGAGCAATGAGGATAAAGGGCAAGGGGCACTACGTAATTAGTGTGTAGGATAAGCTGAGAATATGGGTCTGGTGAGAGGCGTGGTGGGGTAGTCTGCACTTACGATGGCGTAATGGTCAGCGCATCTGCCTGGTAAGCAGGAAACCCAGGATCGAGTCCTGGTCTCGCACAGATTTTCAACTTTCCCAATTGATGTAAATCATGCCCACTGGCAGCTAATGTCTTTAAATACTTTGTGTCTTGGTTCATCGTGGTTGTAGGATGAAACATGGTGTCTGTTCTTTCAAATATGAGACCACATGAGTAAAGTGTTGTTATAGTGTTTTCTGTTATTAAGATTGGGAGTTCTGTTCAGGTGGTACTTTGCACAAAAACGCGAGATGTGCGAACTTTTGATAACAAATATTTGTAATGGAACTTGGCACACTGTAGACAAATTTTCAAGTTTTGTTAAACGCTACCTGGGATTCTTTTGTGGGAGTATTCTCAGACGACGGATCCTTCAACAGCTCGTCACGGCCGCTTGTGTGGCCATGTGAAAACCGGCCTCAGAGGGCACAGTGGGGTCGTAAATGCTTCTGACCACAAGGCTCCGGAACCCCGCAGAGTCAGAAGCAAAGGCTGT